>NC_134408.1:63881204-65081204 GCF_038048845.1 Mixophyes fleayi
ATACTCTGCACTTTCCAAACACATAATTAATGCTGTACTAACTACTTTTCTATATTGAAAACAGGGAATGTTAGTTCCACATATTGCAATATATATTGAGCTAACCAACTCCAAAGTCATCCCATTCTGGTCAGTCATAACATGATCAAATGCTATGCTTTTTTACTTGCCAATGTGATTTAATTTACATGGGCACGACAAGTAGACCCCTCAAAGTAAGGATCTTGGAACATAAAGGTAATTTAAGTAGAGCTAAGAAGGATAAAGACAATTTTAAACAACTAGCATTGGTCGCTAAACACTTCATGAGATACCATAATTGTGACCCAAAGCTGCTTCAGGCTTTTGCCATATAACAAATCAAGTTAGGCCTGAGAGGTGGTGATCTTCAGCAGGAGCTTCTTTAAAGAGAAACAGAAAGAAAAGAACAAGAACATTTTCCTTATGAACAGTTTAACTCCACATGGTCTTATTGACTTTAATAATTTTATGGTGTTTCAATGAATTTTTCCAACTATCTTATGTGACCCTAATTGACTTGATGAATATTGGCAAGCTAAAACTCTTTCATATATAACAGGTCATTCTATTAATATTTAAATAACAGGTTTGTGGGACGATTGAAGGCTCAGTTAGGGAATTGAAGTCCATATCGATAGACTGAGTTCCACAGCAGTAATTATCAATCAAGGAAGAATGTTATAAATTAATAATAAGTCACTATTGGAGACTATATGTGAACACTACAAGCAACACCTTCATCGTTTTTTGTGTTATATTAGGGTTGGTATTAGGGTAATACTGATTCATATTTTCCAACATTTTTAGGCACTAATATATTTTCATTGATTTATTTCTACTCACTCACTCTAATCATTTATTAATGGATTAAGTTACCATTTCACTATCATTAATAATCACATCAAAACATCATCATATCAGACACTATATGCGATATAACTAGTCAGTATAAAAGACAGGGTTTCTCATGTTAGCACTAGTTGATAGTTATTTACAAATTCATTATTGTTTTTTATTGTTTGGTATTGTTCACTATTTTGATTTCAGTGGTTGTGATCTAATTCTCACTAATAACACTCTATATTTTTGATAACAATATTCACATGCTCAATACAGAGTTTTAGGACTAAATATAATCTATTACAGAGCAAATTAATAAATATGAGTTACTTTACTTCTATTATGTATACAGTATCTTGGTCCCGGGTACATAACCAAGATATATAATTTTAATTATTCTAAAAGGTTTAAATATTTTTTTTTCATATACTATAAAGTCACTTACCTTTCGGTTAAGCTAATCCTTGTAGGCATTTGGGATATATTAAACCTATTTCTATAAAATTAAGAAAAATTTGAATCCATATAAATTTTATTACCATGTAATTTTAAAATATGGGATATAAATATTTGTAATACAACATATATCGTGTATGGGATAAACTTTAATGGAAACAAATTTTATCTTTGCAGTAATCGGATATATTTCTTCCTATTGTTAATTGTGGTGCATACATCATTCATATTGTCCAATTCTTGTTTATACATTTCCAGGAGAACACCTGCATATTGTCTAGTATAATATGATTTAGTTATTAATGAGAACTGTAATGACTTACCGACCTGTCAAGTAAAAGAGGCAGATATGTTATTTCTATATAGGTCAATCTGGACCAATTATCTTTCAAAGTTGGAGGAGCAATACTGCTGATTGGCTGAGAAAGGTGTCAATATCCAATATAGCTGGACCAGTTGTCAATAAATGTTGCTAAGTATGATGTGGTAACAGTGGGTATGGCTATATATATGCTGGAAAGTCTTGGAAGTTGATGTGAGTTGCATTATAGATTCAAGTTTAATCAAACAATGATATATAGGAGCTCATTAACAATTAATTATACAATTCCTATATAGAAGACATTAATCAGCAGTGTGGCATACAAAGTTTTAATCCTATTTTTAACAGTTTTTCAAAAGTTGGGTTTTTTTTCCCATTCATGCTTGGTTTTATTTATTTCTCTAATAAAAATTGCATTGAATAATAAAACTATATGATTCATGTGACCTAAATTTTTAATGTATATCAATAAAATATATAACTAAATTTGTATCAATCCAGCGAGTGCCCCGCAAACACATATTCTTTTTCTCTCCTTCCCCCTCTTTCATCTCCCTTTTTTTGTGGATGATATCTATGTAATACATGTGGTGTGTGCACCATTCCTTACTTATTGGAATATGAAATGTGTGAAAGAATAAACAAATAAATATTAGGGAGTCATTGAAGGGATAGTGGATTGGCCCAGTGCGATACATATATCTTCTTGATGACTTTTTATTAATCAACTGTTTCTCACAGTTTATTCTTTTTTATCCTTGGCCCAGTGCATACACCAGAATATCAGTGTATTATGTGTATTGTTATTTCCTGTTATTAGGTACATTTTGCCCTTGCTATTACCTGCAATATTGTATGTATTAGAGAGATAGAGACTGTTGCCATATGGTGTGAAAATAGCAGGACAGCAGAAACCACTTTGCTTGTGTTAGCTATAGTAGTTACCATTTGTCTCAAATGTTCATTGTTATGAGGTGTGGCTTAGATCTGGGTTGTAATCAGAATGATGTCTCAGTGATTGCTAAGGTAGCTAGCTGGCAGCCCAAGCTAATTAACTAGGTCAACAGGTAATGTAAGAGGTAATTAGGTCAGCTGATGTGCAATGTGTATCCACAGTACTATACTAGCTGAAATAGCATTGGAAAATGTAATAATATGTATCAATATAAATGTTATTGTATTGAAATATATCTCAGACCTCGATTAGGTAACACTGCAAATACAATGCATAAAATATGTTAATGTTTCACGCATGTGTGATGTGTCATGTTATTTTCTGATGTAATATTGTAACCGTTTGTTAAGTGTATCAAGCCAAGTAGTTAATTCAGCCAAGTCATTCCATTGTATAATCAAAGTAACAGAGATGATATGTCTAACAGTTAAATAAGTTAAATTTCCACTGATAGACCCCTGTTGAATGGGGGTGTAGACAGCTAGTAATATAAGTAAGGAGAATGTCAAAAGATCCATTCCATCTTGGAGGAGACTGGGATATTAAACATCAGCACAAAGGAATCTGGTCCAGGCATCGTGGTTCCCTGAAAGAAATCTTACCAGGATAGGGTCTGTGTGAGCCAGTATCCCAGGCTGGGTGACATAGAAACTGTCTAACTAAATGGTAGCTGTAATATTTTGGGAGGATAAGACTCTGAATGATGCTTAGATTGTTACTTTGGAGTGCTGACAGCAAGAGGTTGCTGAAGGATACACACTACCATTTACCCTGTACGTTGTGAACTTCTTACGTTGTTGTGTTATCATAATAAAACTTTATTTTGGATATATTTTGGTCTGCCCTATTGATTTTAATCCCACGGAGGGTAACCACATTCCCAGTTAAAAGTGGGTTCATCACCGTTATCATTACGTAATGTGACATGGTAACACTTGAACAGAGCAATAAGTTTTAAATTCTAAAGCCAGGATTTATGTTAAAGCTACATCTGTGTCTGAGGTGAGGGAAGATCAAAAATGGAGGCTGAGCGGGGCTGCTAATTAAACAAGGAATGAAATACAGAAGGGAGAGCATATAGAAAGTACATTGTCGCATACAATAAGACTATAGTTCTGCAAGGGCAGGACAAATTCTATTCACACAATGTCCTTACTGAATAGTGCTGCTGAACGCTGCTTTGCATGTGTACGCCATCACCTTTAAACAAAAATACAGTATGTCTTGTATTGCAACCCCGTGTTCTATACATAAGATCAATAAGTTTAATCTTTTCTGATTTCTAACTTAGACAGCGGCTGGTATTGATTCAACATTGCTGGGTATGGGCAGTTTTTAATAATTAACATAGATTAATCACAACAATCATGCTATTTTCTAATTATAAGTATACATGCAATTTATTACAAAAAGGCATAGAATCTAATTAGTGAATGTTCAATTACTGTATTATATTGTAGAGAGTTCCAAAGGTTGAGTACCTATCCGGTTGCAATGGAAAATTTCTGCTACATAAATTATTATAGAAACTGCAGCACTGAACCTCTACACCTAAAATATATTACCTTCCTGATGGACTGTATATAAAAGAAGCTACTGCATTTATAGTATATATACAATTCTCAGATATAATATGCATATAGTTGTGTGTTATATATTCGAATATTCGAAAAATGTTAAGTTAAACAGTACGTACATTGGCAGCTCTGAGTTCAATAGCTCAACAGTATGTACAATGGAAGTTCTGAGTTCAATGACTCATATGCTGTAAATAAAGCCACTACCTCCAACTTTCTGTACAGAATCTCAGTACTTTTGTTCCGATCCTGCCTTTTTTTGAGTAGCTTATGGGCTACCAACTAGCTCTAAACCTCAATCCATCGGATACCGAGGGAGTGTAAATGGAAAATACTGTTGAATAAACTGGCTGCCAGTATTGACAATAATGTAACATCAACTACTTACAGTTGGTTAAGTCAAGACACTCCTGATCGCTGTGTGGTCTCTTATGATCTTGCTGTCCTGGTATAGTCTGCCGCTCTGTAGTCGTTACTTGTGATTCTCTTGTTCCCTTGTTCCAAGTGCAATGATAGCAAGGTTTTCTTTATAAGATGGACGTTTTCTTCTATCATTGAACCTCCACAAAAGCACCATAATAAAGAAAACAATTGTTGTAAAATATATATAATTTAATCGAACAAAAAATGAAAAGCTCTTACATGTAGGTAGACACAATTATTTCTTAATGATGCTTTACAGTAATCTCTCACTGTGGCTGTTGCATGGGCTTCTATTTCCCATTCATTTTCCTTAATCATGAATAAATTAGACAATATCCAAATATTGTTAACCTCAACACGTTTTGTCCCTACATGGGACTTTTTCAAGAGGATTGTAATGTGATTTAGAAATGACTGTCATATATCCTGATTCTCAATTCCAATTAATTCCACTCAATTACTAAATAGTAATCTGAATCTTATCCCTGATTTTCATATATGTAAACAGTACTTTTTAACTCACCCAGGTAAATGATTCCCCAACCCTAATTAAACAAATCCTCTGTGTCCCTATATATTATGTTATGTAGGATAAAGCAACAGTGTGTGTACTGGTTGTCATTAAAATATTAAATTCCACCTATAATTCCCATATTTAGGTAAATTTAGAATCTGGTCTCACCACTGTCAAATCATTTTACCCGGCATGGTGTTTCTATATTCCAAACTATAAAATAACCTGCCAAACTATTCACTTCTATTTTTTTTATTATTATTACCAGCATGAAGCCTCTACATCGGTGCTTGCTTCTTTTGAGCAAATCCCTAACATTTGTAGACTCTTCTGTCAATTATAAATAAAATAAAAGCAAAAATAAAATACAAAGGGTATTTCTTATTTTTAGTGCAACAGACTCAATAACAAATACATATGACTACTGTGACAAAGGGAGTGGTTTTCCACAAGCTTCTAAAACAGGAGTCAGGTATTTAGCTGGCTATCTGTAGAGAAATGCTGCTAACAAAGTTACAAATTTGTAAGCTAGTGCACCGAAGTTAAAAAGATACAGGTGGAGGACATATGTGTGACAAAATAATAGTAAAATGTCTCATTTAACTTACATATTTTGAAGTGGTTTATAAGTATCTCTTTCCACAGCTAGCAGCAAGCTGACAAATTGTGTCTGCAAACAAACAGAGCACCTGCAAAGAAAGCCTTTTTAAAGGCAATGTGAGAGTCATCTTTTTGTTTTGTATAGTGTGATCGACATCGGGCAATGACCAATGTCTAAGAAGCTGGTTTCTGTTACTTTAGCATTAGGGTCACAAGAAAAGTTTGTTAAAATTTTATGTTATGAATTACCTTGCCATCCTGACAATAAAAAAATAAATTAAAGAAAAAAGGTGTTTTGTGTGTGCATCACCTAAAATGTGACTGTGTCATACTACATTGAAGAACAGTGTTCAACAATATTGTTAGTATGATGCCAATTCATCCATATTCAAAATGGCTGTTTTTAAACTGTTTGTAAAATGATATTATCCAGATGCGCCTCAATGGGTGAATAAATTAAGTGATTTATCATATTCTAATCTCACTGAATTATGCTTTACAGATTTGCACCTACTGATTATAATGACCTATAAGTTACCATCAAGTTTATTGATTTAGTTGTACAATACTACATCTTAATATCAATACAATATCCACATAAGTATCTATTCTCTTAAAATGATATGAATCAGATTAGTCATGGGGTAAAACACAAAAAGTTAAAAGTTAAAATTTCATTGAAAATATAAATGCCAAACAACATATGTACTGTATATATAAATATTCATACCTATCTATTTAACCATGAATTTCTACCTGTATAATAAAATTATTACTTATAATCAAAATTGCATTTATAAATATAAATACAATTTGGCCATGAATTTATATATATAGCATATAAAAAATATATAGTCAATTATATATGAGTGAATAAAACAGTCAAAGCCACTCTTTGCAATGAATAGGAAGATAGGTAAAATTTAAACACAAAACTAGTTTTGCCACCATTATCTTCCAGTGAACAAATGAATTCACAATTAGATCAGAAGCTAGAAAACACAACTCCCACACAAGAGAGACTCAGCTGCAGTGGACCTTTTTAGAGAAAGGAATTTGACTAGTTAACTCCAGAGATCTACAACAAACACTAGACCAATCAACGACAAAAATTAAATTAAATATATGAGATGGGGACACAGAGGGGGAAGGAGAGCCAAAACAACTCATAATTGATATTAGATAAAGATACCAAATCCACAGGAATTTTTAACTTAAGTAATCACATCTTAACCATGGCAGAGACCTCTAAAAAAATAAATGTATTACGTTTTTCCCCAGTAAACAATTAAATACATTCAAAACTTAATTGGATTTACAGACCTTCAGCAGGAAATTCTTCTGAAAAAACATTATGCACAAACAGTTAATGGATCATTTCAAAAGGCAGAAAAGGAAGAATCTGCTTTTCAACACACCCTTTTAAAGCCACCTTCCACTGTTTAACTAGTCATGTGAAAGGGAGCTTTATAATACTTTTGACAAGTTGGTAACAGACAATTTGGATAAATTAAGTATAAAACTCACCAAGAATAGTCAAAACCTCACAAAACATGATTGTGAGGCATTAAAGCAGTAACGAAGTAACAACTCAATAATAATCAAACCAGCAGATAAAGGAGGAGGTAGTCATTTTGAATTTGGAGGACTATAAAATAGAAGCTGAACATATCTTAAGGGAGTTATGCTCATCAGGAATTGACCAAGGATCCGACAAGTGACTATCAAGCACAGTTACAACACCATCTCAAATGTAAAATATGTATCGGTGTCTGTGCTCCCTGATATAGCATGTATGGCGACTGCCAAAATATGAGATGTGAGGAGAAGGATCCCACCCCCCCTAGGTGGGACAAGATGCAAGAAATACCCAACACGCCTAAAAGTGGGATTCTAAAGGTGTTTTAATCAAACTGACATAGTAAAAAATATGTATACGAGCATATCACAACTACCAATGGACATATCATAAATTCTATCAAGGTAGTTGATGACCATCTCAAATATGGACTGGAAATGGGTATAATTAAACCATGAGAGCATAATTATTTAAACATACCGAATCCTATCATCCCAGGGTTCTATTATTTACCTACAACACATAAGGACCCTCTGAGACCACCAAGTCATCCCCTCATTTCAGACTATGGTGCTGTTACATTCGATCTATCCCGTTATGATGATCACTTTACAGTATATAAGCTGGCCTCTGATTGAGATACAGTCTTTTTGACAACAGACATCAGCTTTGATGGACTGTTCCTGGATCCAGAGCACACAGCGTATGTATCGGTTGTACTTTTTAATATTTTTATTGTGTTCTGCTATATTTTGCTTTTAAATATCGTTTGTGCTTTGGAACCACATTAATCGCATTGGACAATATTTATTGGTGACAATAGATATGGACATAACACATCCTTCCTCAAGGACACTACACAAGTGCTACATGAGTTACAGAACATCATATGGAATAATGACTGTTGGTTAGTTTCAAGTAACATTAAGTCACTCTATACAGTTATACAACAAGAGCAGGTAAATAATAGTATCTATCATTTTTTGAAGAAAGCAGATGAATCGGATAAGAGACAAATTTAATTTATAATAGACATAACAAAATTAATTTTAGAACATAATTATGGATGGTATGAGGGAAAGAATCACCTACAGGACAAGGCACAGCTATGGGCTCTAGCTTTGCCCCAAGTTATGGTTAGTCGTTTATGAGCAAATGGGAAAAGGACAATATAACACCTGCTCTGGAATTCAGGGCAAACCTAGTGCTCTGGAAACACTACATCAATGATGGACTTATGATATGGCGGGAAGATAAGGAGTCATTAAAACAATTCTTGAAGTATATTTTAATGTAACCTAAGATTCACCTCCAAATATAGTAAAGAAAGAATAGAATTTTAGACTTATATTTATAGAGAAAAATTAGATAAAAACAAAACATTTCAAAAGTCAGTAAATTTGAATGGATTTATATTAGCAACAAGTCACCACCCTCCGAACTGGCAGTCAAATAAGTCTGGATGACAATTTAAAAGAATATGAAGGAATTGCTCAGACTTGCACAATTATTCAGGAAGGTGCTCAATTTAAGTTCAAAGTTAATTAAGAACCACATACCTTTAGAACAAAATAAAACCACCTGCAAAAGGATTTTTTCATTGTGGCAAGAGTGGAAAATGTAGCTTGTTTTGTTATAGAAGTAACACACCCACATACTACTTTAAATCACACCACACCCAAGACATGTTCGAAATAGGACAGTTTATGACATGTAGCATGACAAATGTCATGTATTTGTTAGAATGTAGATGTAACACACGGTATGTTGGTAGAACAACAAGGAAATTAAGGACACGAATAGCTGAGCATTTAATACACATTTAAGATACATACAAAGACATTATCCATTACACAATGTGTCCCAATACTATCTGAAAGCCCATAATAATGACCCCAATGGATTATATTTTTTAGCTATTGCATATGTTGATAAAAATTCTGGTGGGATTTTATTAAAAAACACTAAGAAAGAGGAAGCCTTGTAGATATAGATATATATATATATATATATATATATATATATATATATATATATATATATATATATATTGAACACTTTAGTGCCTATTTGTTTCTATATTGATTTTGAGGTACCATCTATAATCTGTTAAGATAGCTAAAAGAACATTATACACTTAGAAATATTCTGGGAAAGTAAATTGAAATGAAAGAATAATTATAGTGAATTGTTTTTTTCATTAGCATATTATTGACTATGTATTTTATGTATAGGTATGAATTCATAGTCAAATTATATTTACATTTATATTTATATATACATTTTTTATAATGAATTTTTTATTGTAAAGATAGAAATTCATGGTTAAATATTTAGGTATGGATACTTCTATATACATTATTAGATTTGATGCCTGATTCAATAAAGAAAGTAAAGCAAAAAAGGGAGTAACTTTGCAACTTGGCAAAACAATGTTGTATTGGAGGGGGAGGTAAATTTAAAATGTGATGACAAATTTATATTTGGGATAGAGCATGTCCTAGATCAACTTTTAATATCAATGTAAAAATAATGCAATCAAGTATTTGCGTCCTACATGAAAAAACAGCCAGAATTTTGTGTGTAAAATAATAAACTCATTTGCACCCCTTGCATTGCAAAATGGTTTTGCCAAGGTTCAAAGTTACTCATTTTCTTGATTTACTTTCCTTAATGAATCAGGACCTTGGTATTTATAATTACTATGAAGTTTAAACTTTTTAATTTTTGTTTTTTTATCCCCATATCTAACCATATTCATGTCATTTTAAGATAATATTTACTTATGTGTATATGCTGTTGTTACTAAGATACAGTATTGTACATCTAAATCAATATGCTTGACGTTAACTATAGATCATTATAATCAGTTGGTGCAAATCTGTAAAACTTAATTCAGCGACACATGTGGTAATTATATTATAGTAAATCAATTAATTTAATTTAAGTGTAATTATATTATAGTAAATCACTTAATTTAATTTATAGACCTATTGAAGCACATTTGGATGATATCATTTTATAAACAGTTGAAATTCAGCCATGTAGAATAGGGGTGAATTGCAATTATACTAACAATATTGGTGTACACTGCTCATCAATGTAGTCATGTGTATTTGATATCAAGTTAATTGCATTAAGAATGAAATATATCCTGGGTAGCTTATTTCTGTTTTTATTTTATTTATAATTGACAGAGGAGTCTACAAATGATAGGGATTACCTCGAAACAAGCAAGCACCTATGTAGATTTGTTTAATTAAGTTGGGAGAATCATTTATCTAAGTGAGTTAAAGAGAACTGTTTACATAAATGAAAATCGAGGATAAAGCTCAGTTTGCTAATCAGTAATTGAATGGAACTTATTAAAATTAAGCAACAGGTGGCATGCGGACGGCAGAAGGAGTAAGTGTACACTGGCTCAGCTCTTAGCCTAAGTTCCCACTTTCCTTATTCTCACAAATATAATGCTTTGGATGTTTCTAAATACTTTTGGCAAATGTCACAGCAGCGCTGCGGATCAACTTCTTACTGAAAAACAATGCTGTTTTAGGATCTACAGAACTACCATCTCTGTTCAGCTATGGGACCCACAGAGCTCAACTGTCATTGCTGTTTCCACATCTGTTCAGCTACTCACTGAGCTCAATTGTGATTGCTGTTACCATCTCTGTTTGGCTACTAGACCCTCCGCATCCAACTGTCAGCATTCTCCTGGACCTCGTTGCGTCAGAGCGGCAGAAACCTACTCCATTAAACACAGTCAGAGGGTGGTATCTGTCAGGCAGCAGGCCTTCTGAGGAGTATAATGGAGCAAACACAAACCGGTATTAGCGCTACTGAACTAGCAGGTGCGGAATCTAACTTACCCCTGGTGTTCGCCAGGGACCCCCGCAGGGAGGTTTGGACTTTGCGGCACAGGGTACGCAGGTCGCGGTCCTACTAGCCAGTTGCCGGTGTAGTGTAGAAGGGTCAGACGGTCCGTGTCGAGCCAATCAGGAATATACGGTACCAGGGAGAATCCGAAGGAATAGTCAATCAAGCCGAGGTCGCAGTACAATATGGGTCACACAGATAACGGGATAGTCGCCAAGCCGGGTCACAACGGAGAGCAGGAACAGCAGAAGCACACTAGGGAGAACCAGAGCAGGGGAACCAGGAACACTAGACAGGAAACCTGTTACTCTGGCACCCTAATGGCACCAGAGCCAGGTTTAAATAGAGGCAGATGCACAGCTGATTGGAAGGCTCAGGGGGAAGCACGGAGAAGAGAGGTAGCATCCCGCAATGGGACGGAGGCAGGGCGCATGCGCCCAAGAGCCAGCCGAGCCGGAAGCCGCAGCAGAAGTCAGACGTCTGTTCCCGTCTGACAGGGGATCAGCGGGGACGGTGCCTGACAGTACCCCCTCCCCTTCTCCCTCTCGAAGAAGGATTAGTCCTCCTCAGGAATTTAGCAAGGAGACGAGGAGCATGAAGATTGACCTCCGGAACCCAGGATCTCTCCTCAGGACTGTAGCCCTTCCAATGTACCAGATACTGGGGCTTGCGCTGAACAAAACATCTCTTTAGAATTCTCTCTACTTTGAATTAATCACCCAGAGAGGTCTTGATAGGTGGGGGAGAAACAGGTTCCTTGAAGAATTCGTTGAGGATTAGAGGTTTCAGCAAGGAAATGTGGAAGGCGTTATGGATCTTGAGGGAAGGAGGTAATGAGAGCTTGTAAGAAATAGGATTAATTGATTTGAGAGATAGCGAAGGGACCAATAAACTTTGGAGCCAATTTCATTGATGGAACTTGGAGTCGAAGGATGCGAGTAGCCAGCCAAACACGGTCTCCCACTTTAAAAACTGGAAAATTTCTCCTATGACGGTCAGCAGCTTTCTTATGTCGTTGCACTGAAGTAGAAAGTGCCGTTTTAGTTTGAGTCCAGATTTGAGAAAAGTCATGGATGAGGGAGTCAGCAGCCGGGACCTGAGAAAGTGGAGCCTCGGATAAGAGAGGAGGCGTGGGATGTCTCCCATAGAAAACGAAGAAAGGTGAATGGCCTGAGGAGGAATGTAGGAGGTTGTTGTGGGCGAATTCGGGCCGGTAAAGGAGATCACTCCAGGAAGTCTGATGGTCAGAGGCAAAGCACCGCAAGAAACACTCTAGGTCCTGATTCACTCGCTCTGTTTGTCCATTCGTCTGCGGGTGATAGCCAGAAGAGAATTTGAGTTTAATCCCAATCTTGGTGCAGAAGGCTCTCCAGAACCAGGCAACAAATTGTACCCCCCGATCAGAGATAATCTCCTGGGGACATCCATGAAACAGAATATATTCTTTAAAAACAGATCTGCAAATCTAGGAGCTGAGGGAAGACCTTTACAAGGGATCAAGTGGGACATTTTGGAGAAGCGATTTATCACGACCCAGATGCCATTAAAGTCGTGGCTCTGAGGAACATCGGTGATGAAATCCATTGTGATGCTGATCCAGGGGGAGTCGGGAATGGGAAGAGGAAGGAGAAGACCAGGAGGACTTTGTCTAGGAGTCTTGTGGCGCGTACATACACAACATGCTGATACGAATTTACGAATGTCAGAACCCAGAGAAGGCCACCACTAGTATCTGGAAAGGAATTCCTTCGTCCTCTTGTAGCCGGCATGACCTGCAGACTTAGACTCGTGTGCCCAACATAGTAATTTAGAGCGGAGGTGTGGTTCAACGAATGAGCATCCAAGAGGAGGAGAGACGGATGAGGAATTGGTAATAGCCACCACCTGCATAGGTTTCAGAATAGTTCTGTTGTCTGAGAAGGCTAAGGAATCCGTATTATCAAATGATCTGGATTAGTGCATCGGCCTTGCAGTTCTTGGAACCAGGACGAAAATTAAGGATAAGTTGAAACCGGAAAAAAAAAAGAGACCAGCGAGCCTGGCGGGGGTTAAGACATTGTGCTTCCTGGAGGTAGGTAAGGTTCTTGTGGTCTGTCATCACGGTCACAGGATGTAAGGCACCTTTGAGGAGGTAGCGCCATTCTTCTAGCGCCATCTGAAAGGCCAATAGCTCCTTCTCACAGATTCCACAATTTAATTCACCACCGGAATTTTTTTTAGAAAGGAATCCACAAGTCTCCAAGGTGACGGAAGAAGATCTCTGGGACAAGACAACCCTCAATTCCTACAGACGAGGCGTCAACCTCAAGAAAAAAAGGTCTCTCCAGGCTGTTTGAGGATGGGAGCTGAAATGAATGCCTCCTTAAGAGTCTTGAAGGCCAATATTGCCTCAGTAGGCCATGGTTTGCAACAGACACCTTTGCGGGTTAATGCCGTGATAGGACAGATGATGGAAGCAAATCCTTTAATGAACTGACGGTAATAGTTGGCAAACCCAATGAAGCGTTGCGTAGCTTTGAGACCAGTGGGAAGTGGCCAGTTGATAATGGCTTCTACTTTCTTGGGGTCCATTTGGAGGCCGGTGCCAGAAACCAAGTAACCAAGGAAGGGAACCTGAGAACATTCAAAAAGGCATTTCTCCAGTTAACAATATAGAGAATGTTTCTTGAGACGAGAGAGGACTGTCTTTAAATGAAGACGATGAGAGTATAGATCGGATGAGAATATTAGAATATCATCCAGGTAGACAATCACGAATTGATACAGAAGATCCCTGAAGATCTCATTGACGAAATCTTGAAAACTGGCAGGGGCATTGCAGAGCCCAAAGGGCATAACTAGATACTCGTAGTACCCATCGCGGGTGTTGAATGCCGTTTTCCACTCATCACCTTTCTGAATACCCATTCAATTGTAAGCCCCTCTGAGATCCAATTTGGAGAAGATCTTAGCATCCCGAATGCGATCGAACAGTTCTGTAATAAGGGGAAGAGGGTAGCGATTCTTGATAGTGATAGCATTTAGGCGACGATAGTCTATGCAGGGTCTAAAGGAGCGATCTTCTTTTTTACAAAAAGATTCCAGCCCCTGCGGGAGAGGAAGACTTCCTGATGAATCTTCTTTGAAGGTTGTCAGAGATATACAGAGACATAGCCTTCGTTTCTGGTAGGGAAAGTGGATAAACTCTACCTTTAGGAATGGTTTTGCCGAGCACAAGTTCGATGGGACAATCCCATGCACGATGTGGTGCAAGACTCTCAGCGGCAGTTTTGCTGAATACGTCAAGGAACTCCGAGTACGGCTCCGGAAGCTTGACCTGGGAGTCAAGAGAGAGACAAGGTAGGCGGGTGGGTGGGAGTACCTTTGAGAGACACCGGTTGAAACACAAAGTACCCCAGGAGGATACCTGGGCATGAAGCTAATCAAATTGCAGTGAATGCGTCTTGTGCCAGGGTAACCCCAAGATGATAGAGTTGACGGACTGTGGAATGACCAGGAACCTAATCCACTCATGATGAAGAACCCCTACCTGCAACCGAACTGGACAGGTAAACATTTAGTAAAGGGAGGTCGAGAGATGTTCATCAAAATACCATCAATCATAAAAAGGAGAAGAAACAAGCCAGTAAATGTTCAATCAAGGAACCATTTAAGTTTAAATTCAACATTTAAACCATTAGAGTTTTTAAGTTATACATCCATGTCATCTCCGCTTTAGCTAGTTGTTTTTCTAAATTTCTATACTTACAGTTGGGCAATATCGCTTGAATGCCCCAAAAATTCACAATACTAGCGGGTAAGCTCTCGTGACAGGTTTTGCAATGTAGGGAGACAGAGTGAGTTTCTTTACCAATCTTAATGTTATACAAATGCTCTGATATCCATTTTTTTAGGCTCCTTGATGCCTTGCCAATATATAATAAGCCGCACTAACACTCTAATGCATATATAACGTTTTTGGTATTACAAGTAATAAACTCATTTATCTTGTACGTTGTTCCCCTGTGTGTAAATTCTTTAATTTTTGAAGTGTTGTTCTTGATTTTTTTACATCCCATACATCCGCCACATCTAAAGAATCCCTTGGTTTTAATAGGATGTTTAGGTGGATTTTCTTTTAGCGGCCCTCCTACCAATTTATCCTTTAGCGTTGGTGCTCCTCTATATCTAAAGGATGGTTTTTCTGGGAGTATTTTGTGCAACACTGGGTCCTTATGTAAAAGACTCCAGTGTTTGCACACAATTTTTTCAAAGGCTTTATACCTGCACTAGACTAGAAAATAATGGGTACATTTAGAAAATTCCAACCAGCCCCGGCGTTAAATCAATAGGACCCACATTTAATACTTAGGACTTCAACATAAAAGTAATAGTATTCCCATTTAATAAACCTATTTCCCTCCCAACAGACAGCCCTGCAATAAATGAATCACATTTACATATAATAAATATACCTATTTCCTGCAACCGTCACTGCCATTAAATAATTCATATTCACATTTAATAAATATACCTCGTGCTCCTCAAACTCAGCCCCACATTCAATTAATAGCGCCCAAACCACCCCATCTTAAATTAATAGTCCCCACTATAAAATTAAATTGCCCCATCTTCACCCTACAAAGAAAATAGCACCCATTATTTAGCCACCACCTACCACACACACATTACATTGCCACAAGCCCGTTGTGCCATCACACACACATTACTGTGCCCCTTCATCACCATGATGTGCCTCCTTATAATCACACTGCACCCTCCATGCTGCTTTTGCTCCACCCTTCACACACTGCCATACTGTCTGTGCTCCCCCTTCACTCTGCCATGCTCCCCCTTCACTCTGCCATGCTCCCCCTTCTCTGTTCCATGCTCCCCCTTCTCTGTTCCATGCTCCCCCTTCTCTGTTCCATGCTCCCCCTTCTCTGTTCCATGCTCCTATTTCTGTTCCATGCTCCCCCTTCTCTGTTCCATGCTCCCCCTTCTCTGTTCCATGCTCCCCCTTCTCTGTTCCATGTTCCCCCTTCTCTGTTCCATACTTCTATTTCTGTTCCATGCTCTTATTTCTGTTCCATGCTCCCCCTTCTCTGTTCCATGCTCCCCTTCTCTGTTCCATACATCTATTTCTGTTCCATACTCCTATTTCTGTTCCATACTCCTATTTCTGTTCCATGCTCCCCTATCACTTACCTTTTCCATCTGCTTCTTCCTTTTCTTCTCCTCTGTCTTGCTGGCGCTCCTCACTGAACGTCGGGCGTGATGACGTCACGGCCGGCATTCAGTGCGAACGGAGCCGGCGTTGCGGTCTCGTGAGTCGTTTTTTGTTTTTTTTTACGTTTTTTTAAAGTTTCTAGCTCCCCCCACCAACGAAGAGGGGAGCGATTCAAGGTGGGGGCCTACCGGTGGGTAGTCCGGTCCACCAGCGTGCCAGTCCGACCCTGAGTGTGGAAATGGCAGATGTTCTTTTATTCTTCCGTAATGCAATGCATGAGTCTTAGGTCTAGGACAGAGTAAGACTGCCTCTTTATATTGCCTCTTTATTCACTGTACACAGATTATATACATAATAATTCACCCTTCCTAACAGATGCCACTAATCATATCACATACTTTGAAATAATACACTACTAAAGTAAAGAAATTAATTATAAATGCTTTTGACAGATATTTAATCAAACAGAATACCTATATGCTTAGGTCAAGGGGCATATGTGACCTTTTACATTCTTAAGGCTTAAGCCTACCTAAAACATCTGGTATCTATTCGAACATGTAAACCTGTATACAATGAGGCCCCCTATTCATTCTAAGACACATAGAAAGAATGTAACCATTGCACAGAATACATAGAAATACAGACAGTTTAACTATTCTATCTGAACACATATAATACATTAATAATATTTTATTCAACTTATATTTGTACCATCATTTATTCTATTACACAGCACACAACTATGCACATTGTTATATCTGAGAATTGTATATATGCTATATATGAAGCAATTTCTTGCATATACAGTCCATCAGCAAGTTAATACATTACAGGTCCAGAAGTTGAGTCCTGCAGTTTCTATAATCAATTTTGTGCTAAATTAGATTGACAGCTGCTCCCACTGTTCTAACAAATCAGAATCTATACTGTTGCTCTTTCTTTATTTTTACTAATTCCTGCTACATGTACGATCCTGGGTATGAAAAGTTCATTAGACAGCTTTTTGCATTGGCCTTATACACATACATATTAATTTAGTCCCTTCTAGAACACCTTTTGCTCTAACTAAACAAATCCAAATGATCTAGCCTTACTTTGTAGGTTAATTGACAGTGTTGCCCTTCCCAGTAGTCCATATTCTATTTGTAATGACTTTTAAAGCAGTAAAACTACATTATGAGGTTTGTGTGTCTTTTCACCATATTAAACATGTCAGATTGTATTATCCCGTGCAGCATTTGCTTGGATCCGAAAACTGGATCTGTTATTTAGTCTCAGATTTTACCAGTTCAATCCCATTTAATGTGTGAGTAACATTTTTTTTCTTGTATTCTAAATGCTTTATTCTACATTTACCAGAACTAGATCATGTGTTCTATAGTCTGTCCAACTTGCAATTTTGATAAAAATAAAGATGTTTTTAAAGGGAGTTGGGGAGTATACTTTCATTTTGTGTGGTTAGTTATTTAGTGGGCAAGGTAGCATAGTTGCCAACTAATAGGGCCTTTCGTCCTGAGCCACTACCATACTATTGCCATGTATTTTTCAGTGCTAGAACTGATTTTAATTAGTGGAAGAAGAAGCTTTTTTGTCCACTCTATTAAAATAATGGCCTAGCACTGAGTATGTCGAGGGATTTTAACTGTGATTGAGGGACCCGATATTTTGGGTTTCCCCAAATTACACAGGAACCCTATAAAAGAGGCATTGTTTCTACTTCTTTGGGATACAAATTGTTTCCAAAGGCATCCCCACACCAAAGTGACTATGAACAGCCCCTACGCTTTTAAGTACTGGGAATTGCAGTAATTAGTACATGCCCTATTTACTAAAGCAATTAACCTAGCACTGATGCAATTAAGGGCTGGTAACTTTGATTGGGGGAACCCCATGTTGTAAGTCATCCCCAAATAATGATTGTCAGTCCACATTGGTTAATGCAGTGGCTGTTATATAATAGGTGTGGAGTTCTGTGGGCCGTATATCTAATATACAGGGAACCTAGAAAGAAGAAAAGCCCTTATGCTTTTCAGTACTGAGGATTGTTGAAGTTAGTAAATGGGTCACCCTTTTATGTTTGAACATACTAATTATTATTATTAATATTATTATTAATATTTATTTATAAGGCGCCACAAGGCATCCGCAGCGCCGTACAGAGACAAACAAAATCACAATACAATGGGAGACAGCACAGTACAGTAAACACAGCAACTCAGTACGCTCAATGCACAGCTAGAGAGGGCAGGGAAGGGGGAGGGAGGATCCGCAAACGACGGGGCCCAAGAAGGAGGGCGCGGAAGACAGGTAGACCCCCAGGGGGGAGGAGGGAGAGTGGACGTGGGGTGGAGGACCCTCGAGGAGGAGGGCTAAGTAGCTGGAGAGCAGAGTTAGAAGTGGTGGAAACAGGAGGAGAGATGGCCCTGCTCAGAGGAGCGTACAATCTAAGGGAATCAATTACAATCTAATTAAAAGCAAAACGCTCAGCATACAGTAACCTGAGGACTAGTCACAAAAATTGGGGACATCACAAAATCATTGTAGGCAGCATAGATTGGCTAGGACAGGGGGGAAGGTTTTAATCTTTCAAGCCCTGTCCCCAGGCCCGGCACTCCCATTAGGCAACCTTAGGCAGTTGCCTAGGGCGCCGGGACCTGCAGGGCGCCGCTCCCGCTAACTAGATTTGAAAATCTAGTCAGCGGAGAAAAGTGTGAGTGAGGTGCAGCGGCGGCCGGGTGCCGCCGCTGTTTCTTCTCTGTCCGCCCGCCCGGGCTGCCCGGCGCATCACACTGCTGATCACCTGATCACTCACGTCAGTGATCAGGTGACAGACCTTCCCAGCAGCTGCGGCGCCTGTGCTTTAATATATCACACTGTCTGCCACTGCCAAGTTTCTAATACCCATCGCCCCCCTCCCTTCCCAGCATGCATAGGCTGCTCCACTCCTCTCCTTTGTGATAAAGAAGGTGAGGAGCGGTGGGCAGCCATTAGAGAAGAAGAGCCTCCCAGCCTTCAGGATCCAAAAAAGTAAGTATTTATCTTTTTTTGGGGGGTATTATTATTATAATTTAATTAATTAAAGTTTGGAGTAAAAAAAATGTTGGGGGTGGGATTTTTTTATTATTATGTCACCCTTTTTTGTTCAATTTTAAAACTAAGGTGGTTAAAATAATTATTTTATTGCACCTCATGCTCTATATTTAACTTGCTTCAAGTCAATAATAGAGCATGACGTGCCAATAAAATAATTATTTTATCCACCATAGTTTTAAAATCAAAGATAGAACATGAAGTGCCAAATAATATAACTTTTTCTCCCACATAGCTTGAAAATTAAATATAGATCATGAGGTGGAAAATAGTATTTTTTCAATGGTATAAAAATGACTATTTTCCACGTCATACTCTTTATTTGATTTGCAAAATATGCGGTGGAAAAATGACTATTATTTTGCACTTCATGCTCTATCTTTGATTTAAACACTATGGTGGATAAAATAATTATTTTATTGGCACCTCATGCTCTATTATTGACTTGCTGCAAGTCAAAAATAGAGCATGACATGCCAATAAAATCATGGTGCTGCAGGGGGGGTGGGACAGAGGACATGGTGCTGCAGGGGGGGGGAAAGAGGACATGGTGCTGCAGGGGGGGAGGGGGACAGAGGACATGGTGCTGCAGGGGGGGACAGAGGACATGGTGCTGCAGGGGGGAGGGGGACAGAGGACATGGTGCTGCATGGGGGGGCAGGGGACATGGTGCTGCAGGGGGGGAGGGGGACAGAAAACATGGAGCTGCAGGGGGAGAGGGGGACAGAGGACATGGTTCTGCAGGGGGGGACAGAGGACATGGTGCTGCAGGGGGGGACAGAGGACATGGTGCTGCAGGGGGTGGTGGGACAGAGGACATGGGGGGGCAGTATGCTGCAGTGGGGGGGGGCAGTGTTATGGGCCATTCTCACAAGTTTTTGTTCCCATATCTAATACTTGGATACTTCCCCTCTAGAAATTCTGTGATTGCCCCTGGACAGCAGTGGTGTCTGGATAACGTTCTCTATAAAACATCACGGCAGCCAGACCGCTGTAGGAGGTAAGGCTTATCTTTTTCTTTTTTCTTTTTTTTACCAATGAAGTGTGTGAGGGTCTGGGAAGTGGGTATTTGGCGTGTCTTGGGGTGGGGGGCGGTATTTTGAAATTTTGCCTAGAGTGCTGAGAACCCTAGCACCGGCCCTGCCTGTCCCTTGAGAAGCCTATTTAAACCTTGTGCAGCCTCATACACACTCTCAAAGTATGTGTTACGGCAAGCAGTGCGGCATAAACTTATAGAACAAGTGACGAGGTCTTCACCTTTAGCAGCCGCCTTTCCCGTAGAGACTGGTTATGCTCACAGGTACTCAGATGCCCCCAGGTCTTAAACTCTAAATAGTATAAGTTTATACTCACACAGCAGTGCACAGGTACACGGAACAGAGGAAGGCCAGTGATCTTCCAGACTGAACAGAGCACCAAAGGGGATGTCAGGTACCAGCAGGGTCAGGGTCACAGGCAAAGGTTCAAGATCCAGGGACAGGCAAAGGGTCATACACGGGTAGTCAAAATCCAAAGGTAATTCACCAACAGAGGCACAGGAGCAGGCTAAGGCACAGGAGCACTGAACTATAACCGGCAGGGAGGCTAAGCCCTCCCTGCCTTATAAAGCAATACTGTAAAATGGGGGTGAAGATACAATCAGCCCTATCGGCTGTCCACATAGAACACCTGGTGATTAGCGCACAAGCCCAGCTGCATCTTATGCCGGGACGCGGCGCTATGCCCTGCAGCGTCCCTACTGTTGCCTAGGCAACGGCTGGGACGAGACCCGGAAGTGACGTCCCGGTCATCATAGAGACGGCCAGGACGCAGAGAGGGTCATGGCGGCTGAGCACCGCCACGGCTCGTAACAGTAAACCACCCTTGAGGAGGGGTCAAGGAACCCCGGCATCCAGGTTTTCCAGGGAACCTTTTAAAGAATTCCTTGAGATGTTTGTTGGCATGTAGGCGTTTCTGGGGAAACCAATAACGTTCTTCTGGGCCGTAGCCCAGCCAATGCACTAGAAAATGGATTTGTCCCTGAACCCTCTTGGGGTCGAGAATTTTCTCTACAATATATTCCTTGTAACCATGCAAGTTAACTGGTCGAGGTTTGGGTTGTTCAGGAGTCTCAAACTTAGAGGACAGGACAACAAGTTTCAGGAGGGAACAGTGAAACGTATTAGGCATTCTCAAGGAGGATGAAATCTTCAGCCTGAAGGCAAAAGGATTTACTTTTTTAATAATAGAAAAAGGTCCAATGAACTTAGGTCCCAATTTTTTGCAGGCTTGTTTGAGCCTAATATTCCGGGTGGACAGCCAGACTTTGTCTCCCACCTTAGGAGAACAGTTCTTGCGATGACGATCTGCAAACAATTTGTATCGGGCAGAGGCCTGAAGCAAGGCAGCATGGAATTTTTTCCAGATGATTCTGAGAAGGAAAGCTGTTTGGCGTACCCCAGGAGATCCAGAAGGGTTGATTGCAGCAAAAGAATTAGACCTGGGATGAAGGCCGTAGTTGCAAAAGAAAGGAGATGTGCCGGTGGAAAAATGGCAAGAGTTATTGTAGGCGAATTTGGCCCATGGGAGTAAAGACGACCAGTTGTTATGGAATTTGGAAATGTAGAATCGCAGAAATTGTTCTAATGACTGATTGACTCTTTCTGTTTGTCCATTTGACTGCGGGTGGTAAGCAGAGGACAGACTGACGTTGATGCCAAGGTGATTGCAGAAATATCTCCAGAACTGAGCAATGAATTGAGAGCCACAATCAGAGACAATATCTTCGGGCAAACCGTGGAGATGGAAGATATGGTGGATAAATAATGATACGAGAGTTTGGGCGTTGGGTAGCCCTGCCAAAGTGATAAAGGGAGCCATTTTACTAAAACGATCAACCAAACGATTGTATTGTGACCTGATGACCAGGGTAAATCTACAATAAAATCCACCGATAGATTTGACCAAGGTTTACTTGGAATGGGTAACGGCATGAGTTGACCCGACAGAGAATTTCTGGTAGTCTTGGTTCTAGCACAATCTTTACATGAAAGAACAAATTCTTTAACATCAGTGGTCAAGGAGGGCCACCAAACTGTGCGCAGGAGGCTTTCAGTGGTCTTGAATGTTCCAGGATGTCCAGCAACCTTGATGTAATGAGCCTCAGACAGTACAGCCTTCCTGAGATGGACTAGTACAAACAATTTACCTGACGGAGTCTCAGGAGGAGTGATTTTTTGGAAATTTTGGAGAACAGCACCCAAATCCTGGGTCAATCCTAGATGAATAGAGGACGAGGGCGCAATAGGAAGCAGCATAATGGAAGAAGCATGAGAGGACACAAAGCTGCGGGAGAGTGCATCCGTTTTAACATTTTTCTGAACCTGGTCTGTAAGAAATAGTAAAGTTGAAGCGGGTAAAGAACAAGGCCCAACATGTCTGTCTGGAGTTAAGATGTTTGGCCAATTCAATAAACTGCAATTTTTTGTGATCTGTGAGCACAGAGATGACATGAACAACACCCTCCAGCCAGTGTCACCATTCCTCAAATGCCCATTTAATAGCCAAAAGTTCTCTGTTACCTACATCATAATTTCTCTCAGCAGCCGAGAATTTTCATGAGAAATAAGCACACGGGTGCAGTTTATGGGATCCTTCTGGGACAAGACAGAGGCATCCACTTCAATGACAAACGGCAGCTCAGGATTGGGATGTCTTAATACTGGAGCAAAGGCAAAGGCAGACTTCAGGGCTTTAGAAGAGGCAATAGCATCCGAGGTCAAATTAGTTGCATCAGCCCCTTTCTGAGTTAGGGCCGTAAGAGGAGCCACAATATCGGAGAAGGAATGAATAAATCTGCAGTAATAATTCGCAAAGCCCAAAAATCTTTGTAGGGCCTTCAGATTGGTTGAGAGTACCCAATCCAAGACTGCTTGGACCTTGCTGGGATCCATGAAGAAACCCTCCAGGGAGATAATATATCCTAGAAATGACACTTTTTGGACCTCGAATTCACATTTTTCTAGCTTGGCAAAGAGTTGATGTTGCCTAAGTTTAGAAAGGACCTGTTTCACATGAAGACGATGTTGGTCCATGGATGAAGAATATATCAGGATATCATCCAGGTACACTATGACAAAGCGCCCCAAAAACTCTCGTAGAACATCGTTAATTAGATCCTGGAAAACAGCAGGTGCGTTGCATAGACCAAAGGGCATTACCAGGTACTCATAGTGGCCTGAATGGGTATTGAATGTGATCTTCCATTCATCACCGTTCTTGCTGCGTATGAGGTTGCATGCTCCTCGTAGATCTATCTTGGTGTACACTGAAGCACTTCTGAGTTTATCAAACAAGACCGATATGAGTGGAAGTGGGTAGGTGTTCCTGATGGTGATCTTATTCAACCCACGGAAGTCTATATAAGGATGAAGAGAGACGTCCTTTTTATACACAAAGAAGAACCCGGCTCCTACCGGGGATTTAGAAGGCCTGATAAATCCCTTTTTTAGATTCTCCTCAATGTACTCCTCCATGGCCTGTGTTTCAGGAATCGAGAGGGAATACAATCTCCCCTTAGGGAGTTTAGAGTCAGGATCTTGATCAATAGCACAATCGTAGTCACGATGAGGTGGTAACGTGTCAGCTGCCTGTTTAGAGAGTACATCTTGAAATCAGGGCCGGACTGGCCAGCGGGCCCTTCTGGCATTTGCCAGAAGGGCCGATGGCTGTGTGGGCCGGTCCCCTGTGCAGCGCTCATCGCATCCAGGACAGTCAGTGTCGGTGCACGCACCGACACTGACAGCCTGTCAGCCAGAGGCATTCTGGTGGCTGGCTCCTCCCCAGGAACCATCAACCAGATCACATGTGCCGTGCGCAGCGCTGCACATGTCCTGGCTGGGTCAGGTCCTGCAATCTGTCAAAAGAGCAAACAGCAGAAGAAAGCAGAAGACAAGCAGAAACAAGTAGAAGGTAAGTACACTAAAATGGGGAAGGAAGGGAGAAAGAATGCCACACAAGGGGGGGGGGGGCAGAAGTGAAAAGTTGCCACACAAGGGGGTGGGCAGAAGTGAAAGGATGCCACACAGGGGGGGCAGAAGTGAAAGGATGTCACACAGGGGGGGGAGGTAAAAAGATGCCACACAAGCGGGGGGGGGCAGAAGTGAAAGGATGCCACACAAGGGGGGGCAGAAGTGAAAGGATGCTAGACTGCTGTATGGCATAATATGATTGGGATACTGCTGTATGGCATAATATTATTGGGGGCACTACTGTATGGCATAATATGATTGGGGCACTACTGTATGGCATAATATGATTGGAGCACTACTGTATGGCATAATATGATTGGGTGGAACACTGTATGGCATAATATGATTTTGCGACACTATTGTGGCATAATATCAACTGGGGGCAGTATTGTGGTATAATATGATTTGTAGGCTCTATGGTGGCTTAATATCAATTGGGGGCACGTATTCGGACATGAGGGAATGGAGAGAGTGTTAATATAATGTGGGAGGTAGGCTATTAATTTAATAGTGGAGTTTAGGAGGGGGCTAATTATTTAATTGGTGCTATTTTATTTGTGGGGAAATGTAGGTCACTTTAATTTAATATTGGGGCCTAGCAATTTAAGAAAGGATGATTGGACCTTTAATTTAATGTTGGGGTGGTTTAGGGGCTATTAATTGAAAGTGGGGCTCAGGGAAAAAAAATAAGTCTATTTATTAAATGTGATTATGTATTATTTATTGGTAGTGATGGTTGCGGGAAATAGATATATTTCTTAAACGTAAATGCTATTTAATTTATTGCTGGGGTTGTTTAGAGGGAGGGAAATAGATTTATTTATTAAATGTGAATACTAGTATTTTAATGTTGAGGCTGGAGGAGGCCTAAGTATAAAACATGGGTTGTATTTATTTAACACCAGGGCTGGTTGGAGTTTTTTAAATTACATGTACCGATTTATTTTCCCAAATAGGGCCTCCAGCATTCCAGGATCCAGACAAGAAGAAACTAAAGACACCAGCAGCCACAGGTGGTGATAGTGACAAGAACAGAGAGGAGAGAGCAGGACTGTCTGCCAACTGTCCTGAATTTTGGTGAATGTCTCGTTTAGTGAGATTTGGTCTGACTACAAGGACAGTTGGGAGGTATGTCCCACTTCACACTGTACAGCTTGTGAAGGCAGAGCTGCGTGCAACTAACAGTAGAGCACACAGGATTGCCTCTGTATTTGTCTAACATTTGTCTAAAATGATAACCATGTTACATAATAGGGGCCCCCTGTCTTAAATACCCCAGGCCCCCCAAGCATTAATCCAGCTTTGGATAGCAGGAGGGAGCTGATAGCTTCTCCAAGTCCCTGGACAGGACACAGGCTGCAGAGCAAGCCGAGGAGCTTTATGTCTCACAAGATTTGGTAATCTCGTGAGACTAAGAGCTTCCCTGCTCACTCTACAGGAAGTTTCCACCCTAATGGATGTCAGCAGCACCAGAAGCATAGATAAATATAGTGGGCTGGGGGTGTCATAATGTGTCTGGGAGAATGGCGTGATGTGACTGGGAGGGCTTGATAAAGGTAATGTTTTATTATAATGTATGTAACAATGCCCCACATTGGCCACACCCACAGCACAGTTTGGCCACGCACTTTTCGGCGCCGACGCTGCGCGGCGGCACACAGTTTCTTTCCTGCTGGAAGTGAGGTGGACCTGTGTACTTTAAATGCCAGGGCTGATTTTTAGTCCCAGTCCGGCCCTGCTTGAAACTCATGGTAGTATATAGGCAGTTTATCTAAAGAGACCTGGAGCAAACGAACAGGCTTGGATAAACAGGATGAAGAACAAGACGGACTCCAGTGATTGATGTCTCCCTTGATCCAATCAATGACCAGATTGTGGAGCTGCAGCCAAGAATGACCCAAGATCACTGGCACGGAAGAGCACCTGATAAGATAAAATGACAAGACTTCGGAATGTAATGCCCCCACGGAGAGTTGTAATAGTGGTGTCTGTGAACACACTTTGCCACCTGGTAGAGGGCCTCCATTCAGACCACAGACAGTGATGGGCGATTCAAGCTCAATGATAGAAATTCCGAAGGAATGGGCCAGGTCCAGATACAGAAAGTTTCCGACAGCGCCACTATCCAGGAAGGCAGAGACAGGAGCAGATTGTGCATCAAAGGAGATAACTGCTGGAACCAGGAGTGCATTTTTGGAAGTTATTATTTGTAAGCCTAGACGAACCTCTTCCACGTTCTCTAGGCTTGCTCTTTTCCCGATTTGTCTGATTTATTCAGACAAGCTCGTAGAAGGTGGCCCCTGTTGCCACAATACAGACAAAGCGCCTAGCTGCATGGGCTCAGTGGCTTCATAATGTAGAGCAGGAGGAGTAAGAAAAGAACTTGAGGAACCAGAGGTGACCCTCTCGGCCTTCCTTTCTTTAAACCTGCGGTCAATCTTGATGACCAGTTGCATGAGATTCATCAGTGAAACAGGTACAGGGTATTGCACCAGGGAATCTTTTATTTGTTCGGAAACACCCAAACGGAATTGGCTACCGAGTGCCGGGTCATTCTACTCGCTGTCTGTGGACCAGCTCCTGAACTCCGCACAGTATTCCTCAGCCGAGCGGTGACCCTGTTTCAGGGTCCTGAGGTGTGATTCAGCCGAGGCGACTCTGTCAGGGTCATCATAAAGGAGTCCTAGGGCATCAAAGAACGCATCAACAGATTGGAGTGGAGGACTTGTAGGTGCAAGGCTGAATACCCAGGTTTGAGGATCACCCTGCAGGAGGGATATAATGATGCCAACTCTTTGAAGTTCCGATCCCGATGGCCGAGGCCTGAGGCGGAAGCACAGTTTACAACTTAATTTAAAGTTGCGGAATCAGGTTCTATCTCCGGAGAACTGATCCGGCAGGTTCAATTTAGGTTCAACGGTACATAACAAGGGAGCTTGCTGGGCTTGTGAGGCCCTGGCAGATTCCTCTTGCCAATCTATGTGACAGGCCTTGAATCATCTGAGATAGCGTTTGGATTTGTCCCGCCAAGATTTGAGCTGTAGAAAGATTTGTTCCGCTGTCATTCATGGAATAAATTCCCAATTTTCCCTGGCCGGTTATAATGTTACGGCAAGCAGTGCGGCATAAACTTATAGAACAGGTGACGAGCTCTTCACCTTTAGCAGCCGCCTTTCCCGTAGAGAATGGTTATGCTCACAGGTACTCAGATGCCCCCAGGTCTAAGTAGTATAAGTTTATACTCACGCAGCTGCGCACAAGTACATAGAACAGAGGCATGCCAGCGATCTTGCAGACTGGACGGAGCCCCAGAGGGGATGTCAGGTATCAGCAGGGTCGGGGTCACAGGCAAAGGTTCAGTATCCAAGGACAGGCGATAGGTCAAGGTCACAGGCAAAGGTTCAGTATCCAGGGACAGGCGATAGGTCAAGGTCACACGCAAAGGTTCAAGATCCAGGGATAGGCGATAAGTCAAGGTCACAGGCAAAGGTTCAGTATCCAGGAGCAGGCAAAGGGTCATACACGGGTAGTCAAAATCCAAAGGTAATTCACCAACAGCCCACATATAACACCTGGTGATTAGTACGCACGCCCGGCTGCACCTAATGCCTCGACGCGGCACTATGCCCTGCAGCGTCCCAACCATTGCCTAGGCAACGGCCGGGAGGAGACCCAGAAGTGACGTCCCGGTCGCCATAGTGTCGGCTGGGACGTGGAAGAGAGGGTCGCGCGGTGCTCTCGTAACAGTATGGTGATTATAATCATTGCTCCAGTATTGTATTCTCTGATTATCCTGTGTTTCTTTCTATTCTGTTTGTTTTTGTAATGCCTAGAATATTCATGTTTATGTTTGCTCTCCAGCTTACTACAACAGATCAATATATCTGTCCTGTATATGGGATTATACTGCCAGCAACTCATTTACTACTTGCTATTTTCAATCCATGTCAGAACAGAGTGCACACTATATGAAGGACTCCTGACATCATTCCTGTCTGTGTTCCTGCACCCTGATTGTCCTTTTGGTTACTGACCCGGCTTTCCTGACTCTGCACTTGGATTCTCCTTATAGCATATTTGACCTTGTTTGACCACTGAACTCCCTGATGCTGCCTTCGCTTGCTCCTTTGGTACTTATCTGCCTCCACAGTTCTGACTGTACGACCTCGCCATCAATTTGGTACTGGATAAACCTATTCCCAAAGGGATGATTTACCCACTCCCGCTACCTGAAAATTAGGCCATGTCTCTTTACATCGCTAAAAATCTCCAACAAGGATTTTTCAGGAAATCTTCATATCCGGCAGGCGCCAGTTTCTTTTTTGACAAGAGGAATGCTGGGACCTTGGGTCCTTGCATCGACTATCGGCAACTGAATACCTTAACTATTAAAAATAGGTACCCTCTTCTGCTCATCACAGAATTGTTTGATCGGATTTATGGCTCCAAAGTCTTCTCCAAACTGGACCTCAGGGGAGCTTATAATCTAATACGCATCTGAGAGGGTGACGAAAGGAAGACTGATTTTAGTACCCGCAAGGGAGATTTTGATTATCTAGTTATGCCTTTCGGGCTCTGTAATGTCCCAGCAGTCTTTCAGTCCTTCATTAACGGAGTCTTTCAGGATCTTCCCTACAGTTCTGTAGTAGTATACTTGGACAATATTTTGATTTTTTTCTCCTGATCTCATTTCTCACCGTTCTCATGTTAAAGAAGTGTTTAACCGTCTCAGAGCAAACTGATTGTTCTGCAAACTCGAAAAATGTGTGTTTGAGGTTTCTCGGATTCTGTTCCTTGGAAACATTGTCTCTAGCTCTGGCTTGCAGATGGATCATGAGAAGTTGTCTGTGTCACTCACCGGAGTGTGAGCGCCTCCACTCTGGTACGTGGTTCTCCATCTTTCCCGCTTACACCTGTGTTGAACCGCGGCCGTCCGCCATCCTGTCGCACTGCGCATGCGCAGGTCCCTTTAACTACTACACCTGACCACTAATGTGATTGATGGATCAATCACCTCACCCTACTTAAGGCACCTTCAGCCTTAGGTAGTGGCCTGATCTTGGAGTCTCATTCCCAGTGATTCTCTATAGGTGTCTGCAGTTTCCAAGATGCTTCCAGCTCTACTCATCGGCGGTTCCCATACCCGCTTCAGCATTACTACTCAGCTGATCGTCTGCAGTTTCCAAGCTGCTTCCTGCTCTACTCACCGGCGGTTCCCATACCCGCTACAGCGTGTCTACTCAGCTGATCGTCTGCAGTTTCCAAGCTGCTTCCTGCTCTACTCACCGGCGGTTCCCATACCCGCTACAGCGTGTCTACTCAGCTGATCGTCTACAGTTTCCAAGCTGTTCCCTGTTCTACTCAATGGCGGTTCCCATACCCGCTACAGCGTGTCTACTCAATCTGCAATTGTTAATTGGCCTCGACATTTAGGGCTGAAAGCGGTGGAATGTTTCATCAGCTTTGCCAACTACTATAGGCAATTCATCAAGCAATTTTCCACCCTAATTGCCCCAGTTACTGCTCTCACCCGAAAATCGGCTAATCCTAGGAATTGGACGCCCAAGGTCATTTAAGCATTTGGGACCTGATTCATTAGTGATCTTATCTTGTGCATAGGTTAAGATGCTTATTTTAAAATGAAAATCCATCTTAACTTCACTCTTATCTCCCAGTTTTTCATCTTAACTGAAGAAATTCTTCACTTACGCAGTGTATTTTGCTTCTTATCTCCCTTTTCTGAGCATGCACAGAGTGGATTTGCTTAAGATAAGCAAAAAATGGCAGATAAGATCGTTAATGAATCAGGCCCTTGATTCATTAAAGGAAGCATTCTCAGCAGCTCCTGTCCTTGTCCAGCCCAACCAAGGAAGTGGATGCTTCATTGGTCGGAGTAGGGGCTATACTCTCACAGGAATCCTCTGCTGGTATCTTTTGCCCCTGTGGATTCTTCTTCAGGAAGTTTTCCCCTTCTGAACGCAATTATGGTATAGGGGATAAAGAATTATTTGCCATCAAATCTGCTTTAGAAGAGTGGCGCCATCTTTTGGAGGGAGCCATCCATCCGGTCACTGTATTTACTAACCACAAGAACCTTATTTACCTCAGAGATGTCTGATGTTTGAACCCTCGTCAATCCTGTTGGTCTTCATTCTTCAGTAATTTAACTTGAGACTTACTTATCGCTCCAGTTTCCAGAATTCCAGGGCTAATGCCTTGTCTCACTCCTCCGAGCCTTGATTTATACTCGAACCTTCCAGCATTCTCGCCATCACTAGACCCTCTCCTAGGACTCCTCCAACTAGTTGCTCTTACCTCGATCCACATCTCCTCCAAATTCGCAGGCCTTTCAAGAAGACTTTTGCTCTACTTTCCCGGTGTTATTGGTGGGCCACACTACAAACTGATAACCACAAATTTTTTGCTGCCTGTGCGGTTTGTGCCCAAGTAAATCTCCTAGACACTCTCAGGTAGGATTGCTTTGCCCCCTGCCAATTCTGAAAAAACCTTGGGCTAGTCTTTCCATGGATTTCATATCTGACCTACCTCTCAGCAATGGTTTCAAAACTATTTGAATAGTCGTGGATAGGTTTTCAAAGGTGGCTCACTTTGTTCTGCTGTGTGGTCTGCCTTCTGCCTCCAAGCTAGCACAAGTGTTTATCAAGGAAATTTTCTGCCTCCACGGATGCCCAGAAGAGATAATATCCAATCGTGGAGTCCAATTCATATCCCGCTTCTGGAAAGCTTTCTGTAAAGATTTGGGAGTCGTTTTGAAGTTTTCCTCAGACTATCATCCCCAGACCAGTGGTTAAACTGAGCAAGTAAATCAGGACCTTGAAGTTTTTCTCCATTGTTTCTCTTCCGACAATCAATCTGAGTGGAGTAATCTACTCCCATGGGCTGAATTCACTCATGACTATCATGTACATGGTTCTTCTGGTTACTCTCCCTTCTATACAGTGTTTGGTTCCCATCCCATTTTGCTGGACTTCTATTCCTATCCTGCTCCCACAGTTCCTGCTGCCCACTCTCTTGTTCATGATTTATCTCATATTTGGAACTCTGCTAGAGAAAAGTTCTTGAAGTTCTCTCAGCAGCATAAACGTTCCGTGGATCATATCACCCAATCAACTTCTCATATCATTTCTAATTTTCTTACTATAAAAAACTATACAGTTACTTCAAATAAGCCAACTCTTCACCAACAACTCTAAGCTGAGGCAAAACATTTTAAGCTATCACCCTCACAAAGAAATTCCATTATCCAGGACATCCCTGAAACAGAAATATCTATGGCAATAACATCCCTTTGTACTAACAAAACTCCAGGAACAGAGAATAATACAACATTTTAAAACACAACATAACACCTTTCCTTACCATACTCTTTCAAAAAAATACATAAAGATCGAATCCCATTTCTGAAATGTAATAAAGCAAATACCATTTTTATTCTTAAACCCCAGAAAAACTGTGAACATTTTTCGTTGTATATACCTATTACATTATTAAACCAGGATTTTAAGATTCTAGCAAAAATAATATCCCTTGTCTTTAAACAATTTTACCACAGATACTCATCCCACACCAACTGGGGATCACTCAAAATAGATTTTCGTTGAAGGGAGTCAAGATGGCTATTGCAACTATTCTTGCAACATCCCATAGAAAAAAGAACAATTCCGGATATAATTTTAATTTTAGACTCAGAAAATCTATCTGACAAGAAATCCTGGGCACACCTATTTTTGAAATTAGATCTTTGGCCTTACCTTTTCTCAATTTGTTCAATATATTTACACCGACCTGGTCACATCACTTATTATCAGTGGTATGCACAGTTCCCCGATAGGAATGTCCACAGGGACTCATCAAGGTTGTTGGCTTTCTCCACTTTTATTTAAAATAGTCTTAGATCCCCTATTTAGAATTCTGAAATCCTGGGACACCATCAAGGGTATTAAAATAGAGAATAATGAAATATAACTCATGACATTTGTAGATGATTAACTCTTATATATCTCTGAACTTGATCACAGTTTGGATTTAATATTAGAGAAAATTCATATACATATGAGAAGGTATCAGAATTTACAATCATCATCATTTTATTTTTATAGTGTCACCAACTCCGCAGTGCTGTACAGAGAATATTAGTCACTCACATCCAGGGCCGATGGCCAGATGGGCCGGTCCACATGCCTGCCGAGCAGTAGCACTCTGCATGCTGCTTGGCGGACGGAGAGTCAGTGACTTCCGCCTATGCAAGTAATCATATGGGGCGGCACCATATGACAGGTGCCATCCCATGTGATTACTTGCATAGGCGGCAGTCACTGACTCTCCATTCGCTGACCAGTGTGCAGGAAGAAGGTGCTACTGCTCGGATGTAACAGGTAAGTGTCTGTGTTTGTGTAATAGTGTCTGTGTGACTAATAGTACAGTGTGTGTCTGTGTGGTTAATAGTAAAGTGTGTGTCTGTGTGGCTAATAGTAAAGTGTGTGTCTGTGTGGCTAATAGTACAGTGTGTGTCTGTGTGGCTAATAGTACAGTGTGTCTGTGTGGCTAATAGTACAGTGTGTCTGTGTGGCTAATAGTGCAGTGTGTGTCTGTGTGGCTAATAGTGTGTCTGTGTAGCTTATAATGTGCGTATTTTAAATGTAGCCTGTGTGTGTGCGCAAGCAGTATTTTAATATAATATGTGAGGGAAGGGAACATCTTAATATAGTGTGGGAGGTAGGCTATATGGTGAGGTGAAGGAACCTTTAATTTAATGCTGGGGTGGTTTAGGGCTATCAGTTGAATATGAGGCTGATTTTGGGGAGGAGGGCTATTTATTAAATGTGAATATGAATTACTTATTGCCGGGGATGGTTGTGGAAAATGACTATATTTATTAAACTTTAGTGTTATTTAATTTATTGCTAGGACTGTTTGGAGGGAGGGAAATATGTTTTGAGTAAATGGATATACTGTTAATGTAATGTTGGAGCTGGTTGGAGGGAAATAGGTCTACTTATTAAATGTGAAAATTATTATCATGGGGACTGGAGGGAGGCCTAATTATAAAACGTGCTATTGTTTTAACACCGGGGCTATTTGGAGTTTTCTAAATTTCATGTACTCATTTTGTTTTCAAAATAGGGCATCCAATATTCCAGGATCAAGACAGGGATGAACTGAGCTAAAGAAACCAGCTACTACAAGTGGTAAAAGTGACCAAGACAGGTAGGAGAGAGCAGGACAGTCTGCCAGCTGTCCTGAATCTGGTATAGCAGTCCTGAATTTGAGTGACTGTCTCACTTAGTCAGGATTTGGTCCGACTACAAGGACAGTTGGGAGGTATGTCCCGCTTCACACTGCTGCTGCTTGTGAAGGCAGAGCTGTGTGCTTTTAACAGTAGAGCCTGTATATTTGTCTAAAATGATAACCATGTTACATAAAAGAGGCTCTGATGTATTAAATACCCTGAGCCTTATTCCAGCTATGGTTAGGGGAAAGGAACTGATAGCTGCTCCCAGTTCCCGGACAGGACACAGACTGCAGAGCAAGCCGAGGAGCTCTAAGTCTCACAACATTTGGTAATATCGTGAGACAAAGAGCTTCCCTGCTCACTCTGCAGGAAGTTCCCACCTTTATGGATGTTAGCAGCATCAGAAGCATAAATAAGTACAGTGGGCTGGGGGTGTCATAATGTGCCTGGGGGGATGGCATGATGTGGCTGTGAGGGTGTGATAAATGTAATGTTTTATTTTAATGTATGTATCAATGCCTCATGTTGGCCATACCCACAACACAATGTGGTCATGCCCTTTTACAGACAAGGGTCAATTTTGATAGCAGCCAATTAACCTACTAGTATGTTTGTGGAGTGTGGAAGGAAACCGGAGCACCCAGAGGAAACCCATGCATACACAGGGAGAACATACAAACTCCACACAGATAAGGTTAGAAAAGTCAGTGGCTATGTTTCTGGAACCTGTTGCCATTGGAGTAAAATTCTTACAAATTTTGGGCAAATAAATCTCTTACATATTCAGATTTTCATATAGCCAAAAATATGCACAATTTAATATGAGGTGGATAAGTAAATGTATAGATGGAAGAATCTTATGCTCTTATACCTATGTCACAATAATTTAATTAAATTAATCTAAATAAAGTTACAAAAACTAAATTATATTGATCCATAAAATAATGTACCCACTTCAGATGCTTTCTATACTACTTTCCTCTGTAGATGAAAAACTGATAGAGAGTTCAGAAATTTCTTATGGCACCATAAACATCCCAGGTTCAGCCTGAATAAAATAAAACAATCACCACCAAAAGGAGACATTAATTTATCCAATTTAAAACTTTATAACCAAGCTGAGATATTTAGATTTATGAGAGACTGGATACATTCAGATGCCAGTTATGCCAACACTCCGATTGAACAATCCTCTCTACCATATATACACCTAATATCTTTTCTTCATATGCACAAACTGAAACTGTCAGACTACATAATTCATAATCCTATAATAATGTCAGTTGGGAAAGTATGGCTAGACACACATTTAATCTAAATAACCACCACTCCCTATTTCGGTCTTTATTGTTAATCCTGAATATCAATAGTCATACCCATTTTCTATATGGCAGAGTAAGGGTATAGTCAACATGAAAACTCAAGTAGATGCTTCCTCTGGAAAACCTCTGTCTATTGAACAACTTATTGAGGAATATGAAATACCACATACCTCAAACATTAACTCTCCACCAGACGCAACAGTCAACTAGCTTAGTAATCAAAAGCCTATTGTCAGTGGATTGGTCCAATGCCTTAGATATGTTGCTGTCTAGACCCATCTCCGGTAAAAGAGCTATTTCAGCTCACTACAAATTGTATAAGAAATTTAAATCGGGATTCTCCTCCTGGCTACAGGCTTTCTCACATTTAACTTTAGATAAATTACTCAAAACTCTCTTGTATTCTAACTCTGTTTTAACATCTAGTATTTATAGAGATGTTTTCTAAAATCTTTCCTACAGATTATCCAATATACATTTTTATCTGGTTACCAGAAACAGATACCCGTCTGAAATACCTATCAAACAATGCCTATTTAGTGGAATTGTCCCCTCATTTTACAGTTTTGGCGACAGGGTAGACAATTTTCCACTTCTCACCATCTTAATTCTTCACCCTTGTCTCAAGAATGGGAGGTCCTGGGAATGACTACATTCTCTAGACTGACTAAAGGATGCAAAAAGCTCCTACTAACCATATCAGCTGTAGCCAGAAAATGAAGTTTACACATGTGGGTTAAAAATTACCGCTTTCTATGTGTTAGGGTTAAATCTGCCATGCATCTTGTTAACCGATCAAATTTGCCATGCACTTTAGCTACACAGGTATGTTTCACTCTAAAGAAATGTTTGCTTTCAATTAGCTCTGAGCTGCAGTACAGCTGTGCATTCCTATCATTCCTATGTGATCTGATTGGAACACTATAAAAATGCTTTCTGGCAATGCACTCAATCATCATCATCATCACCATTTATTTATATAGCGTATATAACTGATTCTGCAGCGCTGTACAGGAAACTCATTCACATCAGTACCTGCCCCATTGGAGCTTACAGTCTAAATTCCCTAACATACACCACACAGATAGTGAGAGAGAGAAAGAGAGACTAGGGTCAATTTTAATTGCAGCCAATTAACCTACTAGTATGTTTTTGGAGTGTGAGAGGAAACCGGAGCATCCGGAGGAAACCCACACAAACACGGTGAGAACATACAAACTCCACACAGATAAGGCCATGGTCGGGAATTGAACTCAGGACCCCAGTGCTGTGAGGAAGAAGTGCTAACCACTTAGCCACCGTGCTGTGTGTCGCTCAATGCCAGTGACAGCATTTGACATGCATGCTTTTGGCTCCTGAATCCTGACCTGTTTTGTACTTGTCCCTGCACCAGATCCTGTTCCAACATTTATTCTGATTTATGCACTACACCATATAGTTTTGCTTGTTCTGACTTTGCTAATTCTGGACAACTGAAATCTAGAGTCTTCATTAAGTTTGTTTCTTCCTGACATTGCTTCAGTTGTCCCCTGATAAATTTCTCTTTGAGTAATGAGACACACACTAAGAACTTCTGTGAAATATAAGAACATTTCATTGACACATTGCCAAACTCAACAAAAGCACAAATTACAGATGTTTTCAATATACCACTACTTACGAGACCTGCTTGATAACCCACCACTTTTATTCACATCTGATATTCCATACACCTTCCATACACCTTAGGGAAGGGGGGTTGGGGGGGGGGGCGATATATATGCAAATTTTCTAAATAAAGCTGTTATGAATTTTAAATGACAGTGGTATCTTTTGACAATGCACTTATTCATCATTTAAAGTTTTCACTATGTAGTTCTCTTTTTTCATATAACCATGGAGAGGAAGGTTAATTGATACTTTCTCACTGTCAGGCACCGTCTGCTTTCGCACAGGCATGGATGCTTGCCTCTAATGACGTGGTCGCACCTGGTTGCCGGGCAACCAGACACACTATCCCCGGCAGGCCGGGAATGAGCTCTGTGCATGAGTGTCCCATTGCTAGGCAACGGCACATTACTCTTGGACCCCACCCTGGCTGTGTACGTCACTGCCACTGGTAATCACGCGACCCCTATGTCTCTATTTATAGTCAGCTCTGGCACCATTAGTGCTAGAGTTTCAGTGGCGCACGCAGGGGGGGTTTCTGAGTCTCCAGAAACCCCCCCTGCGCTAACTTAGTGGCCGCTATAGCTGCACTGTCCTATACAGCAGCTGCGACGCGGTCAAAGAAGCGTCCGCGGCGGTGCTGTAGTGTATACAGCACCGCCGCGGACGCTTCTTAGACAGCGCCGCGGCTGCTGTATAAGACAGCGCTGAAGAAACGGAGCTGCTGCACATGCGCAGCAGCTCTCGCTGGGGGTGTTTTTTTTTTGGGGACAATCCTCCGTTCGCCCCTGAGTTTTGGGTCCCCATGCTCCAGCACTCCCTTGCATTGCTTCCAAGCATCCTGTCTAATTCCTGTTTACGACCTTGGTCTCCTTCTGACTTTAATCCTGCTTATCCCTTTGGCTCGGTTATTGGAACCCTGTGTTTGACTCTGGATGCCTGGCCATCCTTGTGCACTTACCTCCTTGCACAGTTTTGATCTGGATCACCTGACCATCTCTAACCACCTAGTTGCTTCGCTGATAATTCTCTTTGAGGACCGCAACCTGCGTGTCTCCCTCAGCGAAATCCAAACTCCCTTGCAGAAGTCCCTGGTGAAGACCAGAGTCGCATTAGACCCCGCACCTCTCTGTTGAGTTAAGCTAATATCAGCAAGTAACCATCCTAGCTTCATATAAACCATGGCACTCACCTATTTGACAGCGAGTGAGACACAACACATTTTTCAAATTAATTTGATTGTATACAAACAGAGGTTTATGTAGAATTGAATGCCTTGGTGCTGCAAACATACGCTATGTTCAGCTGGATGCATCTCAAGATATGTTCTGCTGTATACAGCTATTTGCGTGAGGTATACATCAGGAGTAACAAGCATGTATACTTTTACTCCACATTAGAGTAGAGATAGTGTAGAGATATGGATTGACAGTGTTAGTAGATATTGTTCAAGTCGCAGTACCCTATTTGTAAACAATATAATTATGTTATGAAGTGTCATATACAAAAGAGAGAATAGTTTCTGAACAGTGTTATTAAAAAATATGAAAGTCACATTTTTCACGTAAAATCTAATTACTTACAAAAGCAAATTCAAAATGCAAATTAAATTCTACAAATTAAAACATGTCTTGTGTTCCCCTTTTAAAAATAAAATTGGAATATTCTTTCTTGCAGGAGTACAAATAGAAATGTTCCTTAAGAAATGCGAATAGAGCGTTTTGACATCATATAATATATAGAGATGAGCGGGCTCGGATTGCGCTAATCCGAGCCCACCCGAACAGTGCGGATCCGATGGGATCCGAGCACTGTTCTGGTATTTCCGGTGCCCAAATCAAATGAAACTGAGGCTCTGACGTCCAACTCTCGCGTCGGATCTCGCGAGACTCGGATTGCATAAATTCCCCGTTCGCGGCCGGCATCCTTTGTCGGGCTCAGATCATTGAAGAGGGAGGTTGTAGTTTTAGTAGTGCTCCTTCCTGTGTCCTGTTTCCTGTCACTCTGTCCTGCTTAATATCCAGTGGTTACTTGGTCCTGTGCTCTGTCCTGCTGATCAGTCCAGTGGCTCTTTTTTCCAGTGCTCTGTCCTGCTGAGTCCAGTGGTGCTGTGTCCTGTGCTCTGTCCTGCTGAGTCCAGTGGTGCTGTGTCCTGTGCTCTGTTCTGCTAAGGCCATTGTTGTTTTAAAATCATTAAAAAGTTATAAAAAAATAAAAAATAAATTATACAAAAATAATTAAAAAAAATATTTAAAAAAAGTATACAAAACTTATTAAAAAAAAATCTAAAAAAATTCTAAAAAAAGTATAAAAAAATTTCTACTGCAATATATAAGAATACGTTCACTGTTCCTACAGTCAAGAAATATTAGTACTGCAATATATAAAAATACGTTCACGGTTCCTGCAGTCAAGAAATATTAGTACTGCAATATAAAAAAACGTTCACTGTTCCTGCAGTCAAAAACTATTAGTACTGCAATATATAAATACGTCACTGTTCCTGCAGTAAAAAACTATTAGTACTGCAATATATAAATACGTTCACTGTTCCTGCAGTCAAAAAATATTAGTACTGCAATATATAAATACGTTCACTGTTCCTGCAGTTCAGAAATATTGGTACCAGAGAATAAACTATGTTCACTGTTCCTGCAGTCCATAAATATTAGTGCCAGAGATTAAACTATAATGGAGTACAAAAATTTGGAGGATAAAGTAGGGAAAGATCAAAAACCACTTCCTCCTAATGCTGAAGCTGCTGCCACTAGTCATGACATAGACGATGAAATGCCATCAACGTCGTCAGCCAAGGGCGATGCCCAATCTCCTAGTAAAGGGCATGTCAAATCCAAAAAGCCAAAGTTCACTAAAATTAGCAAAAAAAAGAAAATTGAAATCATATGAGGAGAAACGTAATTTTTCCAATATGCCATTTACAACACGGAGTGGCAAGGAATGGCTTAGGCCCTGGCTCGTGTTCACGACTAGTGGTTCAGCTTCACCCAAGGATCTAAGCCCTCCTCCTCCCCCCCTCTAAAATTTTAAGAGACTTAAGCTGTAATCAACAACACAGCAAACAACTCTGTCTTCTAAAAAGATGGCATCACAATTTCCCAAGGCGAGTCCAATGGTGTTGGTGGTTGCGAAGCCTGACCTTCCCATCACTGTATGGGAAGAGGTGGTTCCTTCCACCATTTGCAGCATGCCCTCTGCATATGCTGGAAGGATCACCCACTCACAATTGTTGTCCATGGATGAAAAAGCCCATCATCATGCCTGGGCAGAAGACCAAAAAAGGCACCTCTTCGGTCTGGAGTTATTTCTATCCCAATCTGGACAACAAATGTATGGCCATATGTACCTTATGTAAAGCTCAAATAAGCATGGGTAAGGATCTTGGCCACCTAGGGACATCCTCCCTTATACGTCACCTGAATAACCTTCATGATTCAGTGTTTAGTTCAGGAACTGTGGCTAGGACCGTCAGCAGTCCAGGGACACCTAAATCCCTTGGTCCTGTTGTATCCACACCAGCAACACCCTCCTCGTCAATTTCCTCCACGATCTCGATCAGAGATAGCCCTGCAGGCCATGTCACTGGCATGACTGAGTCCTCTTTAAACCGGGATTCCTCCGGAGAATCCTGAAGCGATACGCCTACTACTGCCGCTGCTGCTGTTGCTGCTGGTAGTCGGTCATCTTCCCAGAGGGGAAGTCGTAAGAACGCTACGTCTTTCACTAAACAGTTGACCGTACAACAGTCGTTTGCCATGAGCACCAAGTACTACAGTAGTCATCCTATGGCAAAGCGGATAACTCCGGCCGTAACAGCTATGTTGGTGTTAGACGTGCGTCCGGTGTCCGCCATCAGTGGAGTGGGATTTAGACGGTTGATGGAGGTATTTTCTCCCCGGTACCAAATCCCGTCGAGATTCCACTTCACTAGGCAGGCGATACCCGGGATGTACAGAGAAGTACGAAAAAGTCTCCTCAGTGCTCTGAAAAATGCGGTTGTACCCACTGTCCACTTAACCACGGACATGTGGACAAGTGGTTCAGGGCAAACTAAGGACTATATGACTGTGACAGCCCACTGGGTAGATGCATGCCCTTCCGCAGCAACAGCAGCAGCAGCATCAGTAGCAGCATCTCCAAAACACCTGCTTGTTCCAAGGCAGGCAACGTTGTGCATCACCGGTTTTAGTAAGAGGCACAACGCTGCCAACCTCTTAGAGAAACTGAGGGAAATAATCTCGCAGTGGCTTACCCCACTTACACTCTCCTGGGGATTTGTGGAGTCAGACAATGCCAGTAACATTGTGCGGGCATTACATATGGGCAATTTCCAGCACGTCCCATGTGTTGCCCACACAATAAATTTGGTGGTGCAGCATCACCTGAAGAGTGACAGGGGTGTGCAGGATATGCTTGCGGTGGCCCGTAAAATTGCTGGACACTTTCGGCATTCTGCCACTGCCTACCGCAGACTCGAGCAACATCAAAAAAGCCTCAACCTGCCCTGCCATCACCTCAAACAAGAGGTTGTGACGCGCTGGAACTTCACCCTCTATATGCTGCAGAGGATGGAGGAGCTGCAAAAGGCCATTCAAGCCTACACAGCCACCTACCACATAGGCAAAGGAGTGGGGATGCGCCTGAGTCAAGCGCAGTGGAGACTGATTTCCGGTTCTCCAGCCGTTTGAACTTGCCACACGAGAAGTCAGTTCCGACACTGCCAGCTTGAGTCAGGTGATTCCCCTGATCAGGCTGTTGCAGAAGCAGCTGGAGAAAGTAAGGGAGGAGCTGTTAAAGCATTGCGATTCCACAAAGCATGTAGCTCTTGTGGATGAAGCCCTTCGTACGCTTTGCCAGGATCCAAGGGTGGTCACTCTTTTAAAGTCAGAGGAATACATTCTGGCCACCGTGCTCGATCCTCTGTTTAAAGCATATGTTGTGTCTCTGTTTCCGGCAGACACAAGCCTACAGCAGTGCAAAGACCTGCTGGTCAGGAGATTGTCCTCTGAAGAGGACCGTGACATGCCAACAGCTCCTCCCTCATTTTCTTCCACACCTGTGGCTGCGAGGAAACAGCTGAGATTTCATAAACGACCCGCTGGCGGAGATGCTGAGAACATCTGGTCCGGACTGAAGGACCTGCCAACCATTGCAGACATGTCTACTGTCGCTGCATTGGATGCTGTCACCATTGAAAAAAATGGTGGAGGATTACTTTGCTGACACCATCCAAGTAGACATGTCAGAGAGTCCTTATTCTTACTTTCAGTAAAAAAAAGCCAGTTTGGAAGCCCCTGTACAAACTGGCTCTCTTTTACCTGAGTTGTCCCCCCTCCAGTGTGTACTCCGAAAGAGTTTTTAGTGCAGCGGGGAACCTGGTCCGTGAGCGGCAAAGGAGGTTGCTTCCGCAAAACGTTGAGAAGATGATGTTCATAAAAATGAATTATCAATTCTTCAATCAAGACCAGCACTGGCCTCCAGAGACTACAGAGGGACCTGTGGTTGTGGAATCCAGCGGGGATGAATTGATAATGTGTGAGGATGAGAAGTACACACTGAAGGGGGCGAGGAATCAGAGGATGAGGATGAGGACGACATCTTGCCTCAGTAGAGCCAGTTTAGTTTGTACAGGGAGAGATGAATAGCTTTTTTTGTGTGGGGGCCCAAATAATTTCAGCCACAGTTGTTTGGTCGGCCCTGTCGCTGAAATGATTGGTTTGTAAAAGTGCGCATGTCCTATTTCAATAACATAAGGGTGGGTGGGAGGGCCCAAGGACAATTCCATCTTGCACCTCTTTTTTTTCTTTGCCAGCTCGTTTTGTGGGGGTCCAAACAATCCAATCATTTCAGCCACAGTTTTGTAGGCCCTGTGGCTGAAATGATTGGTTTGTTAAAGTGCGCATGTCCTATTTCAACAACATAAGGGTGGGTGGGAGGGCCCTAGGACAATTCCATCGTGCACCTCTTTTTTGGCATTATGTGCTCTTTGGGGCCTAGTTTTTCAAACTGCCATCCTGTCTGCCACTGCAGTGCCACTACTAGATGGGCCACGTGTTTGTGCCGCCCACTTGTGTCGCTTAGCTTAGTCATCCAGCTACCTCGGTGCAACCTTTTGGCCTAAAAACAATATTGTGAGGTGTGAGGTGTTCAGAATAGACTGGAAATTTGTGGAAATGATTGTTATTGAATGTTATTGAGGTTAATAATAGCGTAGGAGTGAAAAAAACAAAAAACTGGTTTTTAGCACTAAAAGTGGCCGGTGCACACCCCTAGGTACTACAGAAACCAAATGGCATAACCAAATATTCATAGTGACTCGAGTGTGTATTAAAGGTGGTTTTCCACTCAATGCCTTTTTTTATCCAAACAAGATTGTAAGCTCCCCATAGATCGATTTTGGAAAAGATTGCACCCTGCTTAAGCTGATCAAATAAGAGGGAGCGGACATGTATTTCTGACCATAATATTGTTCTGTTCACAGAAATCTATGCAAGGCATCAAGTTCCCATCCTTTTTTGGATACAAAGGAAAAACTGCTCCTAGCAGCAACTTAGTGGATCTGATAAACTCCTTTTGTAGGTTTTTTTCCATATACTCCTCCATGGCTTTGGTTTCTGGGAGTGAAAGTGCATAAAATCGGCCTTTAGGTAGTTTAGAACCAAGGATGAGGACGATTGGACGACAATCTGATGAGGAGCAAGAGAGTCTGGGCGAACTTCACATCAAGGAAGTTTACGGCTGCACAGCTGTCTCAGGAGGCTGGAACAGTGGAGAAATGTGATCCATAAAGGACCCGAGCAGGGATCAATACAGAATTTTTGGAAGAGACTATTTGAAGACCAAGGCACACCACTCCCGCAACACCTACGCCTGGTCTTTTCCCACCTTGTTAGGACAAAAGGTAAGTAGATGACCTTATTTTACTGCAGTATATGCAGAGACCCAAAGAGCATCGCCTGTATCTTTCCTCAGAGAAGAGGTGATAAGCTCCCAATTGCATGGATTCAGAAGGATCCAGTGGTACAGAATCGGAGACCAGATGGAAGCAGGAGGATGAAGATATGTCCTTTTCAGCCTTCCTTTTTTTGATCCTGCGGTCAATCTTAATTACCAACTGCTTAAGACTCTCCAAGGTAGTTGGTGAAAGATACCGCACCAGGGAGTCTTTGATCTGTTCAGACAGACCGAGACGAAATTGGCTTCGGAGACCTGGGTCATTCCACTCACTATCTGTGGACCAACATCTAAACTCTGCACAATACTCTTTGGTAGTTCTCCTGCCTTGTCTCAGGGCCCTTAGATGTGAAACAGCTGAGACCACCTGGTCAGGATTGTCATAGAGCAGGCCCAGGGGCGGGCTGGGACCAGGAACACCAGTGCATATGTATTTTGAGCCATTGTGGTCCAGTGGGAATGTGGTGCTGGCAGCCTATGCAGTCCATGCACAGGCAGCCTCATTGCATACTACTTACTACAACTGCGCCATCCATTCATAAAATATTACACTACAGCTTGGGTGATGTGACAGCAGTCAGTAATATGTGATAATGCTGCCTATGCATGGACTGCATAGGCTACCTGCACCGAATTTCTGGAATGACAATGCTACAGGGCCAAATTTCTGTGAGGAGCTGCAAGAGTGGCTAAAGTAGAGAAGATGGTAGAAGCTAAGTAAATAATTGTGTTTATGGAGGGGGACAGTGTGATAAGGAGCACAAGAATGAGGGGAACAGTGTGATGAGGGGCAGAGTAATCAGGGGAGAAGTGTGAAGAGGGGCACATAATTGAATATTTTCTAATAACATTGTTAAGCCTCTACATTTTCACTATGCTATCGATAAATTTATGTTTACACACTTGTACATCTGACGTATGCCTGGTGCAAATGCTAATGTTTTACAGCTGGACACATTGTAATATGCACCTGTCTGAACATATGCATAGAAATGCACTTTTTCTTGCACATATTCTGTGTATGTTTGGAGCACAAATGTATCCAGGGTTGCAAAATTAGGCACCAAAAAAATAAAGCTTCTCACAGAAGTTAAAAAGGAAGTTGTTTATTTTCAAATTATCTGATTATAATCCCACAAAATCAGAGATGTGGATTCTTAGTAAAGGGCTTTCATTTGTACAAACTTTTCACAGACAGTTCAAGTTGAGCTATTATTTATTACAGCAATAAATCATGTGTTGATTTGGGCCCTTTCATTTGTAGTACTTTTGATCTGTCTTCACAAAATGATTCTATTGATACCTTCACTAGATTTAATAAGTGTTTTAGCCTTCTGTTCATTAAAACGCAGAAATTGTCCTTTAGTAGTCTTACATCCTCTGAAAGGGATGCCTTGATGTTTCTTAATAATGCACAATTTTTCATATGTCCAGCTAATAAAGGGGGAGGAGTTGTATTTTTTAAATTTTGAAAAGTACCTTGCAGAGATCGGAAGACAATTGCCTACTTATTCTGGTTATAGATCATTTAACTTTGATCCTAAAAATTCATAAAACTTTGGTTAACCCTCCTGACAGACCAATAATTTCTTCTTGTGGGTCTTTATATCAATCTTTATCTCAATATGTAGATTTTTTTCTGCAGCCTCTTGTTCATCATACACCTTCATATAAAAGTGACAACATAGACTTGTCTCTTTTTTCCTTTATTCATAAGTCCTGCCTTTTGGCCACTCTGTGATGTTTATAGTCTATGTACAAACATTACTCATAGTGAGGGGATCAAAGCAGTTAGACAAGCTGTCATCCGAACTATTCTAATCCACTGGTTGATTTTTTTATGCCACTCATTGACGTTATTATCCATAACTTTAATTATTTTGTGTTTAAGCACCATTATGAATGTGACTGCACTCTTGATGACTTTAATGTTTCCCAATTAATTTTTTTACGTTTGTTGTCTTGATGACCTATTTATGGTATGTACTGGAGAGGAACAAAAATTAATTACTTTTGGTGACAAACCTTAATCTTTAAAAACTACAATTTGTTTCACATTGTCATTTAGTTCCATTACCATCTTTTTGTTGTTGTATCTTAATGTTTCACACTCTGACTTTCCAAATCTGTATATAAAAAATACTGGTAAGAACACATTATTAATGCTTTATAGTCTTCATCCTAAATCTCTAAAAATAGCTCTTCAATTTTTACAACTTTTATGTGTTGTACATATGACATTTGATAAGAATACATTACCTGTTGCTTTAAATGAGATGGAAAATAACATTTTGGATAGCGGCTATGACACATGTAATATTTAAAATTCCTTTCAGTGTTGCTTGAATATGGATCAGAAACAGAATTTGCTGTTTCCAAAAACTAACTTTATTTATCTTGTATTGATTTTATAAGTTCTCTTTCAACTACCTCAAGTATTGTTTGCAATTTTGAAGCATTGGTTAATATTTGGGATATCAACTAAATTAACTTATAGTTTAAATTTCAAGGTTATACTGTTAAATGATATACTGCTTCTGGAATCTAAGAACTGGTTGACATTGAAACCCAGAGTCTATTGTTATATTAATTGTGTTAACTTTCTATTAATGAGTGGGGGGATTTGAGTATCCAACTACTGATTTAACTTATTTTATAAAGCAATAAATTATACATACATCTAACATACAAGACAACACTTTTAGATTTTTGTGTGTTTAAATTTTACTTTTATGTGCCTATTATTTATCAATTTTTAAAGTGAGGATTAAAATAATTTATATTAATGTTTAGTACTCAGATACAGTTTTAATTTGTATTATTTTTGGACTATTTTTGGTTTTATCTTAATATTTCATGTGGTTATGTTTATCCATTTTTACAAAATGGAACTATTAACACTGTTCCTATTTTATTTTAAATTTTGATATTCTATATGGAAGGAGTGCAGTACCTTTAACAACTGCTGAGATCCTGGGGCTAGATTTACTAAGCTGCTGGTTTGAAAAAGTGGGGATGTTGCCTATAGCAACCAATCAGATTATAGCTTTCATTTATTTAGTACCTTCTACAAAGTGACAGCTAGAATCTGATTGGTTGCTATAGGCAACATCCCCACTTTTTCAAACCCGCAGCTTAGTAAATCTAGCCCCTGGTGTCATATTAAGTGCTTTAAGGTTTTATTGATAGATAGAAATTAAGGGATATGGAAAAAGAGCATCTGTGAGAGAATTGAAGGTTAGTACAAAATATGTATTTTGTGTAATTATACTTGCATTAATTAATAAAATGAAATGGTAAAAACGTTAAAACCTTGACTTGAGAAGTTTTATTACATGCTTAACCTTAAACCTTAACTAGTCTTGTCAAACTCATACTGCATACTTCTGATGCTATTAGATAAGGCCCTTTAATCCACTAAGTAATATATTTGTCTAGAATGTCACTAAGTTCACATTCTTGTTATCCATCCATGGACAATTAATTTGGAGGGTTACTACATACTGATAAACAATTTATAGCCATAGGCTTCTGCAGGAAATATGGAAGATTTTGGTGTCAGCAACTGTCAAGGAAATTTATGATAGAAACCAACTAAATAACCTTATTAAATTATTTCCTAAGGAAAAATGTTAAATAAATTTCATAGAATTTACTTTTAAACTGATTTGTTGAGAAACAAGCCAGACTTAATTCACAGGTTTAGTTTGAAAAAATATCTTTGATCACTGTCTGAAATTTTACTTACAAAAAGGTAGCTTTGCAAAAGAAAAAAGAGAAGATGTATATATCGAGGCACTCCGGGTTGTTTAATGCAATTAAAAGCATCTATTTTATTGGTATGCATTAAAAAAATATTTTTTCCAACAGTTTCAGACAGGGTTGCGAAATAAGTAAAAACAAAAAAGTGAACAATAGTGATTGACTGTGTTTTAATATAAAATTGCAGACCAGCTGCAATGGCTTTGATATTTCAGAGGTACCTTCTAAAATAAGCACCTTTATTAATGGATAAAATTTGTCTCTGCCAGGAATAATAGTCTAAAATATTATTAGAACTATATTCTTTCATATAGTCATCACAACTAGAAATAATTTAATGTGCTACTAAGGTTTATTTATTATAACCTCTCCACTATAGTAATCATCTTATGGTGTTAATAGCGATAATATATATGACTATATTGCTGACTGCCTAACAGTAAATTAGTAATTTTATATTCGTTGGTTGTTTCACCCACTGTCCAATAGTGAATTACCGCGAATATAGAATAACAGGAGTTCAGCTACCTATAATTTCCACATTTATATCTGTGTTAAGAAGACTTAAATAATAAATGAACTGGCAATCATTTGACTACCCAATTGTTAGTTATCGGCAGCAACATAGTTATGGTATCCATAACAGTCAATCACTATTGTTCACTTTTTTGTAGTTACTTATTTCGCAACCCTGTATGAAACTGTTGGAAAAAATATTTTTTTAATGCATACAATAAAATCAATGCTTTTAATTGATTTAAATATGCCAGAGTGCCTCGATATATACTTCTTCTCTTTTTTCTTTTGCATTTATGATATAAGTATTTGGGTACACCCCTCAGAGAAATAAAGATAAATATCAGTGATACTAATTGAGATTTAGATGAATAGCTATTATAATAGGGGATGTTCTATGATATATATATATATATATATATATATATATATATATATATTATTGAATTGATAATCTGGTGCGGTTAATCTCCCTCTCTTACAAAAAGATAGCTTTGCCTGTGGTTTCCTGGACTTCCAATTAAATGTATAGTAAATTGATTAAAGAGGAATCAGAAATAGAAACTACAAAATAAGGAAAAGGTTCCAGGAGTTTTTGAGTTTCATCGATAAAATGAGGTTTTGTCAGTGAAGTAATGAATATTAATACTATTAGCAAACACAGCCCAAAATCTCAAATTTCTCCAGTTACCTTGATGTAAGAAATAGAAAAGCTCAATCTTTATTACAAAATTGTTTTCATTTTTCAGTCTGACCATTGGCAGAGGGTAGTAGATAAAAGATAAATTTAATTTGACTTGTTTCTTGCACAATGCTCTCCAAGAATTCACCGTAAATGGAGACCATATAATAAAAACAAAAAAAGATCTGCAAAAAAAAATAATTATACATTATTTTAAAACAGGTACATCAATAATAAACTGCATCTGTTTTAATGGTTTGTTAGTGTTGGGAAGAAGTATCAAATGTCCTGTGGCACACACCAAACAGGCAGAAATGTATTTAGTGACATCCTTCCAGAAACCTGGCCACAAATAATCCAGTGGATATTCAAAAATACAAAATGAAAAATATGTCTAAAATTTTGTGGCAACATGCATACAGCAATAAAGATCTAAAAAAGCAGATATTAAAACAAAACATTAAGTAATAAAACAACAGAAAAATCTATAAGTATCAATAACTATGCACAAGCTATACTTCTGTTTCTATTGTGTATTACTACTCATGTACCCTGTTTATGCCATATTCTTATGAGTATCAAAAGGATACATGAGTACTAATATCCAATACAAACAGCATTGCAGTGTGTACATAATTATGAGGCTTATTGCTGCAAGGTATACTTTAAGCCCAGATGTCCAGCAAACTTGTAGATCTGGGCAAACAAGAAGAGTCAATTATGTGGTTCATTTCATCCAAGGATTTCAAATGAATGAGAAAGCATGTCAATCTTTATGTTATTAGAACCAGGATGAAAGAACAAACTAAAATGATACTGAAAAAAGAAAACAAGCTGGTCACAATTCCAGTAGATGTCTCCACTCTTCTAAATCCAGTTTTACAGCCAAATATCCCTTACTGGAATAATACTTTTCTGCTGAAAGAAACCATATTGGAAGAATCCACAAGAATGACTGTTTGCAGCCTTGTTGTGTTGATGTAATATTGCTCCTACTCCTATGAAGGAAGTGTTAACCTCTAAAAATAATGGTAGAATGGTTTCTGGGTGCCGTAGTACTGGAGCATAAGAAAAATCCTTAGTTATGAAGAGGAAAGGTAGAGGCTATGGGTTGGAGTTAGCTCTTTTTTCATGAGAGCTATAATGGGAACAATCACATGGCTTCTATATGTACAGTCTGAAGCTAATTTAGGATCATCATCATCAACATTTATTTATATAGCGCCAGCAAATTCCGTAGCACTTTACAATTGGGAACAAACACTGATAAGACAATACTGGGTAATACATACAGACAGAGAGGTAAGAGAACCCTGCTCGCAAGCTTACAATCTATAGGACAATGGGAGTTAGAAACACAAGGGCATCTGCTACATCATATTGCACAATGGACCAGCTAGAATGCAAAGGTAAAAGTATTGAGTGGGCTGTGTGTGTTGTAATGTTGGTCAGAGGGTTGTTGTCTTGCGTTAGCTGTGTAGAGGATGGTAATAGGGTAATCTAGGGAAATTAAGATGGTGGTTGAGGAATATCATAACCTTGTCTGAAGAGGTGGGTTTTCAGTGAACGCTTGAAGGTTTGAAGACTAGAGGAAAGTCTTATTGTGCGTGGGAGGGAATTCCACAAATTGGGTGCAGCCCGGAAAAGATCCTGTAACCGAGAATGGGAGGATGTGATGAGAGTGGAGTAGAGACGTAGATCTTATGCAGAATGGAGGTGTCGAGTAGGGAGATATTTTGAGACAAGTGAGGAGATGTATGTCGGTGCAATTTTGTTCATGGCCTTGTATGTTAGTAGAAGAATTTTATATTGGATTCGTTGATATACAGGCAGCCAATGTAGAGACTGACAGAGTGGCTCAGCAGAGGAATAACGGTTAGTAAGGAAAATCAATCTAGCCGCTGCGTGCAAAATAGATTGTAGGGGTTCAAGTCTGACTTTGGGAAGACCAGTAAGGAGGGAATTGCAATAGTCGATGCGGGAGATGATGAGTGCATGAATTAATGTTTTTGCGGTGTCTTGTGTCAGATATGTGCGTATTCTGGAAATGTTCTTTAGGTGTATGTAACATGATTTAGATATAGAGTTGATGTGGGGAATAAGTGATAGTTGTGAATCAAGCATTACACCTAGGCAACGAGCTTGCGGGGTGGGATTTATGGTCATGTTATCAACAGAAATAGAAATGTCAGGCAGGAAGCTTCTGTTTTTGGGTGGGAATATTATTAATTCAGTTTTTGAAAGATTGAGTTTGAGTTGGCGAGAAGACATCCAAGATGAAATGGCAGAAAGACATTCAGTAACGCGAGACAACACAGATGGTGAAAGATCAGGAGAGGATAGATAAATTTGTGTATCATCCGCATAGAGATGCAGGGCCTGATCAGCCAATAGGCTGATCAGGCTACAGCCTGGAGCGCAGGATCTTGGGGGGGTGCAGCGTTGACTGAATTACATTTCCCCAACACACACTTTTTTTTTTATTATATTGGTGGCGGTGGCTGGCTGGCATCATCAGGGTCCGCCCCTGGTCTAAAGGGGGTGGCCTCGATATTCTCTATTGGACACAGACAGCCTGACAGCAAATGCAACTGCTGTCAGCTGCCTGTCAGTGCAGCCACGGTTCTGGTCTTGCGAAATTACCACATCTCGTGAGACCAGAGTAAGATCCGTCTGCAGACACACTGACAGACAGCTGACAACAGTTTTAATTACTGTCAGGCTGTCTGTCCTGTCCGCGATCAAGATGAAGAGAAAGAGAGGAGGAACGCCTGGTCTACGAGAGGAAGGTAAGTGACAGGTGCTGGGTCACATTAAATGGCAGTGGGGGGAGGTGATAAAATGTCTGAAGGGGGCTATAAAAATTCATAAGGGAGCTATTAACATGTCTAAAGGGGGCTATAAACATGTCTAAAGGGGGCTATAAAAATGACACAAAGGGGCTATAAACATGTCTAAAGGGGGCTATAAACATGTCTAAAGGGGAGCTATAAACATGTCTAAAGGGGGCTATAAAAATGAGACAAGGGGGCTATAAAAATGACACAAGGGGGCTATAAAAATGTCTGAAAGTGGCTTCGAAAAATTACACAAAGGGGCTTTAAAAATGTCTAAAAGGGGTTATAAAAATGACATAAGGGAGCTGTAAAAATGTCTCAAGGGGGCTATAAAAATGACATAAGGGGCTTTACAAAACGGCAGAAGAGGACCGTATAAATGGCAGATGTGGGCTGTAAAAAATTACAGAAGGGGGCTGTAAAAAGTTCTGACAGGACTGCAAAAATGGCAGAAAGGGGCTGATGTATTGGCTGAAGGGGGGAAGTTAAAGAATAGAGCAGTCTTGTGGGGGGCATGTTCTCTGTATTGTGTGGTGGGTATAAGGGATGTTCTCAGTATTGTGTGGCGGTCACAGGGATACTCATTATGTTCTCAGTGGTCACTAGAATGCTAAATACTAGTCAGATTGGGCTGTTAGATGTTAGTATTTGATTATAGCTCTTTGACAACACAGTTTCATATATTTTATTGTCTATATATACCTGTTCTATGGGGGTACTTTTATCTGGACATAATAGAGTGTTGTGTTTGAACTAAAGTGGGTAATCATTCAGGGTTTGTTAAGATTTTGCATTATAATATAATTTCAGCATAACAGGACCCCAACTTTCTGGAAGCCTGCTAGATGACAACAATGCTGCAAGTACAAGCAAGAAAGAACAACAGGTAATCAAAGCTGCAAGAACAAGTAAGAGTAAGTAAGTTAATTTGAATCCTGCAGAATACACCTGAATATTCATTAACGAGTCCCATATATATGCCTTATATGATGTGCTGAATGTCAACATATTGCTCCTTTTGTGCATTAATTGTTTACTGTCCATGTGCAGAAAGATATTTTGTTTGTTGCTGAATACAAATGTAAACATTGGGGGGCGCTACTGGTGTATTAGCCTAGGGTGGCCAGAACCCTTAATCAGGCTCTGTAGAGATGATACACACAATCCAAAGGAGCTTATTAGTTTTCCAAGAGAAGTGGTGTAGATAGAGAATAGCAGAGGACCTAGGACTGAGCCTTGTTGTACTCCAACTGATAAAGGAAGTGGAGCAGAGGTGGATCCAGAGAAATTAACACTGAAAGAGCGATTAGATAGGTAGGATGAGAACCAGGATAGGACAGTGCCTTCAAGACCTAGGGATTGTAGCGTTTGTATGAGGAGAGAGTGGTGAACAGTGTCAAATGCAGCAGAGAGATCCAGGAGAATTAGAAGAGAGTAATGGTTGTTATTTTGTGCTGTGATCAAATCATTGACAACCTTGGTCAGTGCAGTCTTTGTGGAGTGTTGAGAGCGAAAGCCTGACTGAAGAGGATCCAATAAGTTGTTTGCTGTAAGAAAGTGTGTGAGGCTAATGTAGGCAATTCTCTTGAGAAGCTTGGAGGGGCATGGGATTTGGGAGATGGGGCGGTAATTTACGAAAGAGTTAGAGTCAGAATTCTGTTTTTTTTAAAATGGGAGTAATCACTGCATGCTTGAATAGTGATGGAAAAATACCAGTAGAAAGAGATAGATTACAGATTTTAGTTAGAGGGGAAATGAGCACAGGAAACAGGGACATACCAATTTGTGAGGGAATGGGATCAAAAGGGCAGGAGGTAGAGTAGGAAGATGAGAAGAGAGTAGAAACTACCTCTTCATTTGTGGGATCAAATGAAGAGAGAGTGTCAGAGGGTGCTACAAAGGAATTGAGCTGATTGCTTGTCAAGGGAGCTGATACCATTTCAAGCCTGATCTTATCAATTTTGTCCTTGAAATAGGAAGCAAGATCCTGTGCACTGATGTTAGTTGGAGGATTTGGGGCAGGAGGATTCAGAAGAGAGTTAAATGTGTTAAAGAGGCGTTTGGGGTTAGAAGCCTGAGCATAGATGAGAGATTGGAAGTATGTTTGTTTTGCAGTGTCCAGAGCATTTCTATAGGAGTGGTAGATATCAGTAAATGTGATGAAATCATTAGAGGCACCAGATTTACGCCAGTGACGTTCTGCTTTACGAGAACGTTTTTGTAGAGTTTGTGTTACTGTTGTGTGCCACGGTTGGCAACGAATTCTACGCGAAGTATGTAGTGTCGCTGGAGCCACTTGATCGAGGGCAGTTGCTAGGGTTTGATGAAAATGGGGTACTGCCCGATCAGGGGAGGAGAATGTAGAAATTGGGGAGAAAAGGTGTTGAAGAGAGGTGGAAAACTGTTGAAAATCAATAGAGTTGAAATTCCAGCAGTTGTGAGGAGGCTTGGAAGAGTTTGACACTAGGGAGAGTAAAGAACTGGGGGTGAGCGAGTAGCTAATAAGGTGATGATCTGAGAGGGGGAAAGGAGTGTTAAGGAAATGAGAAACTGAGCATAGTCTAGAGAAAACAAGATCAAGACAGTGGCCATCCTGATGAGTAGCGGATTCAATCCACTGGGAGAGGTCAAGTGAGGAGGTTAGAGAGAGTAGTTTGGAAGCAGCATTGGAACGTGGATTAGAAATAGGAATGTTGAAATCACCCATGATGATGGTGGGGATATAACTAGATAAGAAGTGAGGGAGCCATGCAGAGAAGTGTTCAAGAAATTGTTTGAGTGGACCAGTGGGGCGATAGATGACAGCAACACGCATAGAGAATGGGTTAAAAATCCTAACAGCATGTACTTCAAAAGATGTGAACGTGAGTGATGGGACACTTGGTAAACTGTGAATGTGCACTGTGGGGGGAGAAGAAGTCCAACCCCCCCTCCTTGTCTGCCTCCCGGTCTGGGGTTGTGGGTGAAATGGAGACCACCATGTGAAAGGGCTGTAGGTGAGGCAGTGTCTGATTGCGTGAGCCATGTTTCTGTTATTGCTAGAAGGTTGAGGTTGTTTGAGAGGAAGAGATCATGAATGGAGGTAAGTTTGTTACACACAGAGCGTGCATTCCAAAGGGCACATTTAAAGGACTTTGGAAGAGAGGGGAGACAGGTGATGCGTTTAAGGTTTGCTGGATTTCTGTAGTGTTCAGATATGTGCGTGTGGAGGAATTGAGGGGGACCTGGATTAGGTGATATATCACCAGCTAATAGAATCAGGGAGGAAGAAAGGTAGGAAAGATGATTGTAAGATGTGTGTTTTTTTAGTTTCTGGTGGCAGGGTGCAGCTGTTAAAGTTATTGAATTTAAATAGGAAAAGAGTTCATGAGTGTTCACTAGAGGTGAGTAAAGTAATGAAGGGGCAATGTGGACAGAGGTTTGTGTTGCAGGATGGGTGAGGGATGATATAGTCCTAAAGATAATGCCATGAAAAGAAAGAAAGAAAAATATTTTGGCAAGCATTGGGATTTATGAGTCAAATAGCAAAATGAGGGAATTAAAGGAATTACCTAATTACAATGTCCAGTATAATCAGATAAGTAGTGCAGGGCTAGGCTGCAGCAAATGTAGTTTATCCATGGATGTTTGAATAGTATAGAGTAATGATGTGGGAGCCATGTGGGGGAATGGGTTAAAGTGTTGAATGGAGAGTAATAAAGAGCAGGTGATTGAATAGCTGAGTTTTAGCAGAGTCCTGGAAAGTTTCTAAAACCATCAAAAGTCCTACTGTGAAAATAATATACCATAATATACCATAAAAGTAAAAGCTGCTACTGTTCAAAGATATGTTTTTGTAATGTCGAAGAAAGACTATTGTCCTGTTGATGTTGTACTATGATCTTGACATGTTTTCTATAAGAGAAAAAATCTGATGATAACATTAAAATATCATCCAAGTAAATAATGAAGAAGATCCCAAAAATGTAATTAACCTGCTAGCACTGCTAGTGCGGTGCAGAGCTATGATAGGGTTGAAAACTATAATCCCAACGATGTGAGGCAACAATGCTAACCACTGTGCTACCCATATCATGAATTTGTGTCTGTCATGAGTATGTAAAAGTTGTTTTCCACTCAGCTGCTTCCTTCAATAGATCTAAATTATAATCTCACAGTATATCAAGTTTTGCAATAAGTGAAACTCCATGGATGTGATTAAATAGCTCAGATATCAACGGAAAAATATAACAGTTCTTGATAGTGATTGTGACAAGATTGAGGTGTCACAGTCACGATCGTAGACTACAACTCTCAACTACCCTCTCTCCCTCAACCGGGACTCAATGGTCATTTCAGTGCCTGTGCAAAATTGATCTGATTCTTTCCTTTTAATTCAGTAGGGTTCCACATAAAGAACAAGTTGGGAACTTTGGAAATGTAATGGAGACAAGCTCCAAAAACGTTGTACTTTGTGCACAATTGCACTATTATTGATTACTGTAGGATGAGTTGGAATTATTACTCAATGTATGATATGTAACAATGTTTTCGGCAGTTGCGTTAATTTTCATTATTTGCATCTCTTGTTCTTAAATGAATGGGTTGTCAGGCTGGCGATGTCTGGTGTGTTGAATACAGGGATGGAAGCTGCATCACCCAATGACATTCACTCCTCCTCTCAAACAGGAAAGCCTGCTCACCTGCCGGTCCATCTGAGCTGCAAAAGCATGTAAGAGGTTAAATGTGGCAGGGTTCACTTAATCAAGGAAGCAGCTCCTCCTCGTTTAGCTAAATGGGAACAGGGCAAGGGACATATAGTAATCCTGGAGCCAACCCACAAGTGGTACTGGGGGATTGTGGCTCAGATGGTATCAGCCTCTTTGCAACCAGGGGTCAATTCAGGGAACCCAGTTGTCTAAACCCAACCCAGAGTGGGTTCAGTCATTGTGGGAATTTAACTCCCTATATGAGAGGGGTTTGAGAGACCCTGGGGTCTCTTGTGTTTCTTCTAATGCTTTATACCAGGACACTGGTGCTGGAGCTCTGGCTAATTCCAGGTACCATTATCCTGTACTATTGGTACTACCTCCATTGGGAGACACATGATCCCTGACACCTGACATAGCTTGCCGGAGCAAGGATACATGGACGGGGACCTATCACGAAGATAGAGAGTACTGGGAATGGTCGAGCAGCTGGGACATCAAACAAGACTGTTTGCTGAACCTGCAGCTTACTACAATATGGTGTAAGAGTCTTTTTGCTTAATTATTATTTAATTATTGCCATTTTCATTATTACTGTATTTCAAGGTACTAGATGCTGTAATAAAGATACAGTTGCAGCTTTACTATTTGCTTTGTCTGTGAGATCAGAAATCCTTAAAGGACCAGAATCTTCCAATTAGCTCCAGCTTTAAAATCCTGGCTCCTGATGGTTTTTTTTATTTTTGAAGGTTATGCTGTTGAGGCCTCAGTAGTCAACACAGGGTTTGAGAGCGTGTTCCTTATTTTTAAGAAAGAAATCTGCATGAAGAAGAGAACACATTTTCAGATGAAAACAGATATTCATTAAAATATTCAGACATCTCCCTGGTTTCAGACATTGGTAAAGCTTGTACTTGGCCACTAAATGGATAGGTACCAGACCACAGTCAGGTAAGAATTTGGAACCACTTTCTCCAATCAAGAGATTAAACAAGAGGTTCATCAAGAAAGTATTTGCCTAGAGTGCCTTTCCAGGACATGGGTATACTATTGAATCCATGGTAGGCTTAGAAATAGCGAAATAAATGCTTTAGAAATATCAAACAATGAGAATATGCTCCTGATGTAAAACACTCATTTTGAAGGTATTAGAGATTTTTGTAAAGTGAACAGAACCTCAAGTTATGAGACTCCAGTGAATAGCTCTATGAGCCAATGATTTTTCTAAGGGTCTTTAGGCGGTTTCAAATTTTTGAACTCATATACTATATTCAATACAGATTTCACCTGCTTAAGAGTACAGGAACACATACGTAAGTTTTATAAAAAGGTACATTCCCCCACCCTAGAAAAATTAAATAAATAATTTTCTATTATTTATGAAGAGTAAACATTTCCTAGCCTCTTCAAACCAATATGACTCGTCGAAGTCAAATTATTGGATGTAGTCGTTTCAAATTAATATCCAGCAATCTGTTGTCTTTGTCTGAAAATATGCGAATAGCATGCTACGGTGTGGAAGGGCGTATTTAACCACAACACATGCAAACACTTCTACACACATGTACACTTACACATTCACTTGTAAATAGTGCACCTTAAAATAGTTCCAACACACAGTTGTTTATGACCAAGGTTAATAGAGTTTATAGTTAAATATAATAATGTTAAATACACTTTAGTAAGATCTAAGGTTCAGGATACAGGGAACATATCATGTTGGTATCATTTTAATTTCCTATTTATCCTCAGAGATCCTTTCCTATCTGCCAAGAGATCGCACCTTGTGTATGCGAGTTATGGATGATAGGGAATTAATGATCAGAATGGTATTGTGTGTGTAATGTAAATAGACCAGTTTGAACTAGCTTTTCGGTGGGAAAATACGTATGTAGCTGTTGGAGAGCTGACCCCCCACCCTTGGAGGGAATCGTTTGAACTGACCTATGTTCTGCATTATACCAGACTGACATGAAGCCTGAACCAATGGAAACATGCCAAATCATCTCTACTGTTTTCAATGTAACACCAACTGTATATAAACTGAGCTCTGGGACTATCATACAGTCTTCCTGACCACAGACTTCAGGATTGAATGTATGCTAGATCCAGAGCGCCTGCGTATGTAATCGACTGTACTTATTTTATTAATTGTTACTCTGCTACTTTTTGCTATTAAATTGCTTTTTGAGTTGCAACCACACCATTCGAATTGGACAATTTTCATTGAATAGCGACTAAACAGTTATAAGATATAACAGACTTTTCATGTTTCCTGGCTTCTGAGCACATTGATTGACAAAATGACCATTAGTTCCAAAATCTAAACATAGGCCCCTTGATGATCTTCTGTTTTTCAAGTGCTTTCTCTATTGGCTGTATTTGCTAGAGTGGAGATCCTCATAATTCAACAAGGTGATCAGATCATCAAGAGCGAATGGAAGTTCCCAAGATGACAACTCTAGGCTCTGACATAACTTGTCAGAAAGTGACAACTAAAGCTTCATTGTTCTAGCCCAATTCTGAGGCTAGTGTCCTGGAATTGCATGACATATTAAGCTGTGATTATGGTGCCTTGCTTGTCATAAAAGGTTGGTACTACCAATGGAGAATCCCATACAAGGGATTGACTGGACAATGAAATAATAATACAAGATACTTTAGTCTGTTCAGACACAAGATTCCCTGGTTGCATTATAAAAGAAATGTAACAGTAAGTGATAAAGGCTCTTCAGAATTCTGGATCTTGATTAATGAGAAGGTGAAGGAATGTGCAGGTTGGACAGTTAGGTTCACATATAGAACTAGTGAAGAGCAAATTCAGGTAAAGGGTACACATTTGCACCTGGACAAACCTTGTTGCTATTCAACATGGTTCATGTTGGAAAAAAAATATTTCCTGTGTGGTTGAAAATTGCAAAATCGGTCTATAATATTTATTGCTGTTAGTGTTCACACTGAAATACCCATTGTACAGTTTATTTCTGCCCACAGCCACAATCATCCTTGGCACAAAACATGCCATTTTAGACATAAATAGAAAGAAAAATGTGCACAATTACATGCTGACATTATTCAGATGGAATCATAGAAGTTTCACTTACATGCTCTTGTGCTGTGAGTTTTACATTATCTTACCAGCACAGGATCAACTCATTTCTGCTCTAATGGTAGAATAGCATGATTTTAAAATCAATGGAAAAACTTTAAATAATTATAAAATGACTATTCTAATACAAGAATGAATTAATCCAAAGATTGAATTGACCTGTAGAATGCATACACATATATTATATAACATTTTAGAGTCTGCTGCATTTAACACATGGAAAATTCCTAACTCCAATTCCCAATATTAACACAGAGTAAAGAGTAAAACAAAATATACAGAGAAGAATACACTTCTATCTTGGTAATAAACATACCAGTTATTAAAAAAATATCATGAGCACTGATCAAAAATTAGATTTGTTAGTTTTACAATTATGCAAATGTAACCTGGGAGCAACAAGAAAAACACTCAAATGCTATAAAGAGCTTTTCATATTTCTAAAGTGATTTTTTGGCAACTAATGTGTGGTTTAAAATCTCTGTAGTAAATGTCCTGTGTGAAGAGAAAAAGGCATTTAATAATGTGCTGGAAAGGATCCCATTTTCTCAATGCAAATCATGCATCAGTGAAATAAAATGAGTGCAGATGATAAAATGAAACACATTATGGCTAAAATAGAATTGTTCGAAAGTATGAGGTTTGCTGCCAATGTTCTAAAATTAAAATCATTTTGAAAAGGTTTGCACAGAACTGCATTTGTAAATGATTTAAAGGCCTGGTAAAGAGGCAGTCTGACAAAAGAATACTGTGCTAGAACATGATGCCATGAGAAGTCACTTATCTCATGTGAATTACTTGGAATGCTATTTGATGTGATATAAGGAAGCTGCAAGGGATAAGCGCTAGTGAATTTTGCTTTTTTTCTTTCGCTTCCACAGTCCAGATTTGTGTTCTTATCCACTCCTAAAGATATCAATGTTGGTTGATTTGATCATTGTCAAGTTCACTTAAGTAAATATTAAAATTGAGAGTGAATGAATAAAAGTATCTGATATAAAAAGTGATTAGAATTTCTTCTTTGCTATGTATTCTGGAAGAAGAAGAGTTAAAGGCAGGGCCGGACTGGCCATCTGGCACTTCTGGCAAATGCCAGAAGGGCCGATGGCCGAATGGGCCGGTGCAGGGAGCAGCCGAAGCAGGGGTAGATTGGCCACTACTTTCTTCCAGATCCCGACAGCTTGCAAGTTAGGGCACGCCTCCTCACAACATACGTCAAACAGGAACAGGAAACTGTTTGTGTGTTCCACTGTGGAACACATGTCAGAGCTCTGATCATTTTCACATTTCTCAGCTACAAGAAAACCAAAAAAACAACGGCACCTAGTTCAGATGGAACCAAAATTTCCTACTACTGTTTCCCTCCAGACTGCAATTAAGGATACACCTGTTATACACAGCCGAAGAATGAGGGAAACTACTGGAGCTGTTTGTCGGCAGCAATCTGTTACTGCAGGAGCGAGTCTGTATGTGATTTTATCCCCTCCAGAGGGGAAATATTACACCAGCAAGAAGAAATGTATTTTATCTCTCCTGCTATGGGACATTCAGACTACTTAAGTACTTGTGGTTTTATTTTTCTTTAGGATTTGTTCCACCCAAATGGATTCAGAGTTTTTATCCTGTATATATTAACCTTAATGTTGCTGCATCATTTTGAAGCCTTCTGTTTATGATATAAAGATTTTGTACTTCAGTGAGGTGGTGTTTATGTTTTTATTTATATTAGCTTCATTTTATGTTTTAATATTTTATTGTGTCTAATACATTTTTATGTCATTATTATTCTTATGGTTACATCATTCAGCTATTTGGATGTTATCCTTAAGGGGGAATTTTATTTCCACAGCGCTTTCTTCTGCTTTTTGTTTGTGCTTGGTTTTCATATATAGGGCCATGCAACAGGCCCGAGAATAGCAGCAGTGTTAATATTTATCTGGGGTATTTATCAGATCCATGTTGGCTCTTATTTATAATTCTAATATATATTTTTTATTATTTTTTGTTATATTGTGTATTATAGTCTTGTATAGTAGCGCAGAAGTGTGTCCTTTCTATACAGCTACAAGGACTCGTGTGGACCACAAAATAGCAAGTATCTGGTACCCAGCACTTAAATTATTTTTTGGCATTTTTGGGACATTTGTTAATACAATATAGATGGACTAAGAGACTTTCTCATTTTGATTTTGGTTTAATATTGTACATACAGTCAAAATTATATGGATTTTAGAAAACTTATATATAGTTTTATTAGATTATTGTTTTAGGAATAAATTGTTTATTAGCTTTTTAAAAGAATTTTCCCTTTGAGCTATATATATCCAATTTTCTTATTATTTGAGAGAAAATGGTACTTGTTAATTATGTGTGTCTCACTACTCTGTTCTTGATATTTTGTGGGAGATTTGAAAAAAGCAGAACATTGCTTCCCTACAGTGGTTACCGTATAATTGGTGGTAGTGCTGCAGTGTGGGGGTGGCATGGTGGTAATGTTGTAGTGTTTTTGGGGTTTAGTATTGTTAATAAGTGGGAGAGGGTATTGCTGTAATGTGGGGGTATTGCTGATTGCTGTAATGTGGGTGGGTATTGATGTAGTATAAGTGTGTGTGTGTGTGTGTGTGTGTGTGTGTGTCGGGGGGGGTATTAATTGCTGTAATTTGGGTACTAATAATGTATTGACATAGTATTTATTGTTGTAATGGAGGTGCTAACAATGTAATGTTGGTGGTCATTAGGAGAAATAGTCCTATTTGTTACATGTGAATGCTATTGGTTTAATTTTGGAGCTGGTTAGGGGGAGTATAGTGTTTATTAGTTTCGCAGCAACAGGACCTATTTATTTAAGGTGAGGTCAGGGGACCTTCAATTTAATGCTGGGTGGTTTAAGGATATTTAATGTTAGGGCTGGTTTGAGGGAAATAGATCTATTTATCAAATGTGAATACTATTATTTTAATGTTGGGGCTGGAGGGAGGCCTAATTATATAACGTGGGTGCTATTGACTTAATGCCAGGGCTGATTGGAGTTTTCTACATTTCATGTACCCATTTTATTTTCAAATAGGGCTCTCAGCATTCCAGGATACAGAAAAGCAGCAACTGAGCTAAAGAAACCAGCAGCCACAGGTGGTGACAACAACAGGTAGGAGAGAGCAGAACAGTCTGCCAACTGTCCTGAATCTGGTGGAGACTGTCCCACTTAGTCGGAATTTGACTGCAAGGATAGTTGGGAGGTATGTCCTGCTTCACACTGTACTGCTTGTGATGGCAGAGCTGCGTGCACCTAACAGTAGTGCACACAGTATTGCCTATGTATTTATCTAAAATTTGTCTAATATCTATATAACATCATAGGAGCACCCTGTCTTGAATGCCCTGAGCCTTAATCTAGCTCTGGTTAGCAGGAGGGTGCGGATAGTTGCTCCCAGTCCCTGGATAGGACACAGCCTGCAGAGCAGGCCGAGGAGCTCTAAGTCTCATGAGATTTAGTAATCTCGTGAGACTAAGAGATTCCCTGCTCACTCTACAGGAAGTTCCCACCCTGATGGATTTCAGCAGCACCAGAAACATAAATAAGTACAGTGCTTGTGTCATAATGTGTTTGGGGGGGCGGGGGCATGATGTGGATGGGGAGGGCGTGATAATTGTAATGTTTTATTATAATGTATGTATCAATGCCCCGTGTTGACCATGTACCCAATGCAATGTAGCTACTCCTCCTTGGCGGCGCCTCTGCGCAGCGGCGGCACATGGTTTATTGTTTGCTGTAAATGCCAGGGCTGATTTTTAGTCCCAGTCCGGCCCTGGTTAATGGGAATTATTTATTTATGAATAAGACCATGGGCCTGATTCATTAAGAAGCTTAAATCCTGATACATGTTGTATTTTGTGTAAAATTGCTCTTCGCATGCTTAGAAATGGACAATACACCAGTGAAGACAAGTGCTTGCAATTTCATTTCTAACGCATACTACACTTCCGTGCCAAGGTTAAGCACATGCACATCTGTCCAATTCAAGCTTGGACATCTTTCAGGAAAGTGATTTTTAGCTGTCACACTTGCACCAGCTGCAGGGTAGGTGTAAGTGCTGATTGATAATAGTGACGGACTGATACGCATGCCAGAACATGTGTTTGCAATTGAGTGCAACTATAAACATGCATTTTATGTACAGTAGACATTAATAACATCCTAATATGTATTTTGTGTATAAAAACGATTCTTTTTTATGCATTTTTAATAGTGATATTTTATATATTGATATATTATTTCCTCACTACTTCACAAAGAAAGAACATCTTTTGCCATCAAGTCCCGTATTCCCAGCTAAAATGCAGCTTTTGTATGCCTTCTTTCTGCATTTACTTCTGCGATAAATTACCTCATTACATCTCATACATTTTTTGTATGCCATTCAACAACTTCCTCCCAGCTCTCCTCATGTATTTATCATAGCAGTCAAATTAGTTTTTCTTTTAAAAGTATTTCCAAAGAATTCCAAAAAAAATCATCTTCGTCCTCTGCACAGGGGTAAAGATTCTATTCTAGGGGGGTAATCAATTAGTCCCAAAGTTCCACCACGTTAAAGCTATTACCGTTATTACTGTAAGTTTAACCCAGCTTTTCAGCTAGCAAAAGCCGGCGTTAGAACTACCATTATAATGGTAAGTACGCGCATTATTACAGGTAATAATGCGCAGCCCGCGTTAATTTTAACAGTAACACGGAAAATTCCCTAGGAGGGAAATAAGAAGGAAAATACTACTGTCACGGTTCTCACAAAGGAATCCAGTAGGTGCAGCGAATCCTAGAGGTTCGTACAGCTTTGCACTACTCTAGCAGGGCGCGGAGTCTAACGAGGAGACGGTGTTCACCAGGAACCGCCGCAAAGCAGTATGGTCTTAGCTGCGTCTGGCTCGCAGGTCACGGTCCCCACTAAGAGTACTGTACGGAAGCCCTTGGGAAGGCTACAGGGAATAGCACCGTAGGAGGAGCGGTCAGCGGTGCCAACAGTAGGTAGACGCCCAGGAATCGGAGATGGGGCGAGAATTCTGCACTGACCGAGAGGATAGAGAATGCAGCAGGTGAGCGTCAGCTTAGCAGACAAAAGCAGGACACGTAGGGAAGTCACTTCTATCACCAGGAGGTGACTCAAAGAACAGGCACTGAAGAAAGTGAGGAGGTGCCTTTTAAACTAGCCGCCAAGGAGAGGGACCAATGAGAAGGAGACAGAGGGATTAGTGCAGCTGCCGGGTCTGCGCATGCGCAGACCCGGATCCAAGATGGCGGTGCCCAGCAGGAAGCGGAGCTCCGGGGACAGGTAAGTTTGCCGGGTGTCGGGTGCGCTGCCCGAACACCCGGCCCGTGATAGTACCCCCCCTTTAAAGACGGGCACCGCACGTCTACTGCAAGGTTTCATGGGAAACTTCTTATGAAATTTTTCCAGCAGATAGGGAGCGTGAATGTCGGAGGCACGAACCCAAGAGCGCTCTTCAGGACTGAACCCCTTCCAATCTACCAGATACTTCAGACCGCCTTTACAATATTTAGAGTCTAGGATTTGTTTGAGTTCGAACTCCTCCTCTTGATGGGCTCCTGCAGTGGTGGAAGGAGATATTGATGAAAACCGATTAATCTTCAGAGGTTTTAACAGGGACACATGGAAAGAGTTAACAATACGAAAAGACGCCAGTAATCGTAATTTGAAGCAGACCGGGTTAATGACTCCAGACATACTGTATGGGCCAATAAATCACGCAGCCAATTTCATACAAGGGACCTTGAGGCGTATATTCTTGGTGGAGAGCCACACCCTATCACCAACTTTGAAGGTGGGAAGAAATCTACATCTCTTATCAGCGGCCAGCTTTTAGCGTGTAGAAGTCTTCTTAAGGCAGGACCTTACTTGAGTCCAAATGGAGAGGAAGTTGCTGTATAGAGAATTGGCCGCAGGGACCTGGGTGGGTGGGAGGGGTGTAAATTTAGGAAGGGAAGGGTGATGTCCATAGACCACCAAGAAAGGAAACTTAGAAGTAGACTCATGGAAAGCGTTGTTGTGGGTAAATCTGCCCAAGGTAGGAGATCTACCCAGTTGTCCTGGTTGGTGGAAGAGAACATTCTGAGGTAAGTCTCTAGATCCTGGTTCACCCATTCGATTTGTCCATTGGATTGAGGATGGTATCCGGATGATAAATTCAGTTTGATTCCCAACAACTTGCAGAGAGATCTCCAGAATTTGGAAACAAATTGGACAGCTTGATCTGAGACTATTTGGACAGGACAGCCATGCAGGCGAAATATCTCTTTGACAAAGTGGGATGCTAGGACTGGAGATGAAGGAAGACCAGGAAGTGCAGTGAAATGGGCGATTTTGGAAAATCGATCCACTACAACCCAGGATGTAAGCTCGCATGAGCAGGGCCCTCTTCCCTCCTGTCTCCTTACCCGTTCTTCTGCTCCATGTCTATTGCATCTGCCTGGAGTTTCTGAAGTATTGGTACTTTTGTTTATTGTTCTGTACTGTTATACCCTGTATAGTCTACTGTTTGTACTATGTGCGGCGCTGCGGAAACCTTGTGGCGCCTAACAAATAAATGATAATAATAATAATAACCCATATGACGGTACAATTCTTGATAGGTGGAAGATTAGTAATAAAATCCATGCTTATATGGGTCCATGGTTCTCGAGGTATGGGCAACGGGAGTAGTAGACCAGCGGGAGACTGATGTGTGGATTTGTTTTGAGAACAAATGCTACAGGAGGAAACAAAGTCATTAACGTCAGCGTGAAGACTGGGCCACCAATAGTTCCTGGATATCAATTCAGTAGTTTTGCGGGTACCAGTATGTCCAGCAAAGATGGTGGAATGATAATGTTTCAGCAGCTTGTGGCAAAGATCAGGAGAGACAAAACTTTTCCCCGGTGGAGGTTTAGGAGATTTAAGTTGGGTTGCTGACACTAAGCATTTTGGGTCCAAGATGGGACGAGCAGGATCCTTCTCCGTGGGTTCGTGAATAGGAAATTCACGAGAAAGGGCATCAGCTCTTTTATTCCTAATACCAGGTTTGAAAGTAATGCAGAGTTCAAAGCGGGAAAAGAATAGTGACCAGCGTGCTTGTCTGGGGTTTAAGCATTGTGCGGTTTGGAGGTAGAGTAAGTTCTTGTGGTCCGTGAAGATAGTCACCGGATGTTGTGCTCCTTCGAGGAGATATCGGCATTCAGCCAGGGCTGCTTTGATTGCCAGCAACTCCTTATCCCCTATGGTATAGTTTTTTTCTGCAGGAAGGAATTTCCTAGAGAAGAAGGCGCAATGATGGAATTGAGCCTGAGGAGACTTCTGTGAGAGAACGGCTCCGAAGCCTATGTTAGAAGCATCGATCTCCAGAAAGAACGGGGAGGAGGTATCTGGTTGTTTGAGGATAGGTGCTGAGGCAAAGGCTTTTTTCAGGAAGTCAAAGGCCTCTAAAGCGGCTGAAGACCAAGATTTGGGGTTGGAACCCTTGTGTGTTAGGGCCACAATAGGCACCATGATGGTGGAGTTACCCTGGATGAAGAGTCTATAGTAGTTAGCGAATCCAAGGAATCGCTGAATAGGCTTCAGCCCAAGTGGAAGAGGCGATTCTAAGATTGCTCTGACCTTATCTGGGTCTATTTGTAGTCCAGATCCTGATACAATGTAGCCAAGTAAAGGCATCCGATGGAGCTTGAAGGAGCATTTCTCCAATTTACAGAAGAGTTGATTGCGGCGTAATCTGGAAAGGACTTCAGTCACATGCAGACGGTGAGAGGTGATGTCAGGAGAGAAGACTAAAATATCATCCAAATACACCATGACACAACATAGAGTAGATCTCTAAATATTTCATTGATGAAACTCTGAAAGACAGCAGGTGCGTTGTACAGACCAAAGGGCATTACAAGATATTCGTAATGGCCATCACATGTATTAAAGGCCATCTTCCACTCATCCCTTGCTCCAATACTAATGAGATTATATGCGCCTGGTAGATCCAGTTTGGTAAAAAATCTTTGCCCCCTCAATACGATCAAAAAGTTCAGTGATGAGCGGGATGGGGTATCGGTTTTTGACCATTATAGCATTCAGTCCACGATAGTCGATGCAAGGTCTTAAGGATCCATCCTTTTTCTTAACAAAGAAGAAATCTGCTCCAGCTGATGATGAGGACGGTCCGATAAAGCCTTGCAAAAGGCTCTCCTTGACAACCCTTTATGTGTCCTTCTACTACACATTTTGGATAGTTGACTCAACAGGCATTACCTGTTTGAAACATGTAGCATGATGACATGGAGAGGGTTAACCCATAGTATGCTCACAGTTCTTATGGCTCTGTAAGTGCATTCCTTTATTATTTATTTTTAAATCTTTTTATTTATAACAACTACGTTTTTAGTGATGCGAAATAAGGGAGGTGAAGGGGATGGGGTAAAGATGAAAACGAAACCTTTGAGTGGCATGTTGGTCAAGGAGTTAGCTAGAGCACAAAGAGAAGGGGTGGGGAAGAGTGCTGTCAACATAAGCAATTATGATGTTAGAAAGAAAATATAAAAATTCAAACATTAAAAGGGACCCTTCTAAGGGGGAGTTCTGAAAAGCGTACCATGATTCCCACACCTTTTTGGGGGAACCCTTACTTTTCGCACAGGTCAGGAAACTAAGTAGGAGCAAATTCACTCGATATGTGCAAAAAATGAGTGATTCCCAACAGTTTCCAGGATAAGGCAAATTTTGTGGAGTGTGCTTCCCTTATCATTTACTGGAGATCAGGTGTAGTGAGCAGTGTTAGGGTGTTAATATAGTGTGGGTGGCAGTATATTGAGTGGTGGATATTATGGGTAGCAGTGTAGTGAGAGATGTCATGAAATAATAATTATTGTGGGGATGTGGTTAACAAGCCTTTTTTTTTTCCAGTTGAAACTTAGAAAACTGCAGAGGCCTTGGTGGACACTGGCAATATGCTTCATTTAGTTGAATATCATTGGATTTACTAATTGAAGAAAGCTTTTGGAGTAATGGCCAGTAACCATTAATAGAGATTTCTATAGCATGCAAACATCCAGCCATCTTGCCCACTACAAACTCAATTGTCAAGGAATCAGATCATACTGAGGTTACTCCAGAAATGGAATCCACAAGAGAACATGTACTGAAAGTTATCTTCATATACAGATTTATTATTTTAGAATTCAAAAAGTTTCAACATAAAGTGAGAATACAAAGGAAAATAATGTTTTGTATAACAAAATAAAGATGAGTAAAAAATTTAATCTAGTTTTGGGCCATTCACTGTACACCAGAGACTAGAATAAATATTGTGATGTTGCCTTTGTTGCTATTTAATACTAGTTGCATTACCCACTTGCAGTCTTGCAGACTTATTAAGATCAATAAACTGCAAGATTAGAGTGACTAACATGGGGCAAGGAAGAGACATATACTCTGAATTATTCAAACTTTTTTCCTCCACATCCTATTGCATTTAAAAGGTATACTTAGACCCAAAATTACTCTGCATGATAATGCATGTATCAAATTTTGATCAATAAATATAGACAGTGATACATTCAATTCAATGCAGAAAATATTATATATTTTTTGCCACTATTTTTTCAGTATCTCTCATCCTCCTGCTGTTGCTGCAAATACCTCAGAATGGATATGGCATAATGACAACAGACAGTAAGAAAATAAGACTACCACAGAGCATGGCGCTTCATTTCTGGCAACACCTAGAAGCCTAGAAACAAGCAAACACTAGGGGTTAAATGTATGAAACTGCACATTTTGCAAGTCATTGAATATGGGCAACTTGCAGCGGGAATTTAAAGTGGCAATGGATTTAAAGGCAAGTTTTGCTTTTAAAGCCATTGCTGCTTTAAGCTTCCCCTGCAAAGTTGCCAATATTTGGTGACTTGCAAAATGTGCGGTTTCAGACATTTACCCCTATATGTCAGGATTCAAACTGGGAACTTTTGCCTCTGGAAATTGTTGCTCAGCTTACTGAGCTATTCTGGTTGCTGAATCAACTTACTGCTTTTATTCTGTGTTCTACCTCAGTACAAGTGTTCTCCTAATGTTCCAGCATGCTCTACCTATACCCACTGACTTGCTATATAAGCCTTGCCTGTTCTTATCTTCCTTGCCAGATTAGTGTGCTCCAGCCAGTAGTCTAGTTCCTGCTGATGTTGCTGTACCCTGCCTCCAGTTATTCATAATTTGTGTGCCAACCTTGGTTTGTCCTCTGTCTAAACACTTTGCCTTATTTGCTTCTCTGTGTACCAATCCCAGCTGCCTTTAACCATTCATATATTTACTAACCTTTAGTGTCCTATTTTCCTTCTTACCACTGGACTCCAATTCAGTCTCTTGACCATTACACTTGAATGCTGTCTCTGCTGTATATTTATTTATTTTATACACTCTATATTGTATATCAGCCAATATGATGCTGGCTGTATCTTATATAGGTCATTAGTAATCTTTGAACTTTATAGTGGTCATTAGAACAGTCTTCATTGAATAGTAGTGAGGTGGTTCTGGTAGTTGTTGTACTTTATTATAGTTGATAACAATGTTTCATATATTTTATATGCCATGTAAAACCACATACACATAAGGATAACTACAACTGCACAATTTTCATACCCATTCCACTTTGTGGTGTGCTCGTAGAAATGACTGGAATACTTACTTGTGTATGCCTTGAAGGTCAAACTTTACCAGCTCTCACCTGCCTGTAGAGAGCCTTTAACCCCTTCACTGCCTAATATTTCTCAGCCGTGTGCTGAGCCTGTTTTGCCATATTTTGTTTTGTTTATGCAGTACCAACACAAATTACAGGTTTTTTTTTTTTTTTAGAAAGCTTATACCTTCTTACACAGCAAACACAATCTACCCAAAATTGCCAAAAAAGTGGAGGATTTTACTAAAAAAAAAAAGCAAGAAATTGCACTAAAAGCAAATGTGTGTATTTTTTTCTAAACACCACCAATAAATACTTTGTGATTCTTGCTTTGGCATCAATCCACAATTTAAAAAAAGCAGGATTTTACACATAGTTTTTCATAATAAAATCTGCAATTGATAGTGCAAACAACCAAAAAATGCATTGGGGGGTATTCAATTGTTTGTTTTAACGCGCTAAAACCAAAAAAAAACGAGCGCTCTAAAAATATTACCGTTAATACGGTAATTACTCGCTAAATTTCATCTCGCAGCTCCCTGAGCAGCGAGCTGAAATTCAGCCCGCTGGCAGCGAGTAAGTACCGTATTAACTGTTTACGCGCGCAAATTTACCGTATAATATGAAGTTTTTTTAGAGCGCTCGTTTTTTTTGGTTTTAGCGCGTTAAAAGAAACAATTGAATACCCCCCATTGTGTTGAATGATTTGCATAACATTTTAAGGAATGCTATGGGCAAACAAAAGAGCATTTTGAAAACTAGACAAACAACTGCATGAAGTGAAAGGATCAAAGGAGTTTACTTGAACCAGGATGGGGAAGACCTGGGCAATATAACCTCCCCATTTCTAGAAGGCTTAATGCTTTCTGTAGAGTAAGGTGTTGGCTGGTGGTCCCACATAATCAAAAATAAAATAATTTCCAAATGGTTGCATCATTTGAAAAAGGGGATTGCCCTCTTTCAAATGAGGTTGCTTTATAGTGTCTGGCACTTCTAGTACTGAAACACCATCTGCTGACTTTTCTAGTATTTCTGTAGTATAGATGTTATTGTCTGGTGATAACATGATCACCAAAAAATAACTACCTACAGGAAACATATTTTTAATGAGGGGACTCTTCTCTTTCAAATAAAGGTATATCCTAACTTTTTTTAAAGTAAGAATATGGGAGATCCTCCCCCATTCATGGACATCTTAATTAATTATGTATTGTAGGGGCTATTTATAACCAGACTATAATTTTTCAAGGGTCACATTGTTTGAAAGAGGGGAGTGCGTGAGACTGTGTGTGCCAGGATGAGGGAGATTTTGGCACTTCCCCATCCCTTGAATTACAGATATTTTCTGTGGGTAGAGGCTGAGTGCTCCCATCATTGTTATGTGCCACCTCTTCCCTGGCCTCCACCGTCAGGTAAGGACATCTGGTAAGTATGATTTTTAATTATTTTAATAATAGTGTGTGCTAAGGACAAGTTGGAATAAACCTTAACAGTTTAATGGTATATGAGCAGGATGAGTCCAAATTGTCCTTAGTATTGAGGGGTTAAGGATACCATGTATATCAATGATGCCATATTGAGCTGTATTTCATTAACTAGAATAGCAAGGTATGTGCTGATGATGAATAAAAATATATTTTGGAATAATGACTTAAATAGAAAATAAACTGAGTAAAACTGACTATATTGACTATACTATTGCAATGCAAGATAGAAAAATAGCTTGCAGGACCCTCTTTAAACTATTTCTTGTCCAATCTGGGCTTAAATGATCCAAATATTCTTAATATCCCTGACTGTGCTGAAGAACATGGTCCTGAAGAATCCTAACCATCATGCCTCCCAAGCATGTTGTCTCTCAGATAGAGCCAAGTCAATAGATGCAGACAAAATACAAACAAATAAAAAACAATAAGCTGTGGCTTTTACATACTGCCTCTAGATCCTCCCCCATCCACAAAATAAAAGGTACAGTTCTCATCCCTCTCTGGCCTTTTTCTCTGTTTGTGTGGGGTGATTGGAGATAACACTGTAAGAAATAATAATCACCTCCAGGGTATTTGGTTAATGAGCAACATATAAAATAATGGAAAAGCAATATTTACATTGTATTTTTTTAGCCATTAATATAAAATATTTCTATGAGTTGTAACCCAGCCAGTGATGATATCAAACATATTCTTTTAGAACTGGCCACATTAAGAGCTTTTCTGACACCTGCAAAAACTTGACATAAATATTAAATCCTACATAAAATAAGCTAAAACTTTAAAAGGGGCTTTATACATGAGCAGGTAGATGGAAATCCCAAATCAAATTTTCATTTTTCTGATCTCTTTTTGACACAGTATGAAAGCCACGCTAATCTTACATCCCACAGCTGACATTCTTATATGCTGACACCTTGCTCAGCAGATAACTTTTAATGCTGTCTTTTATAAAACTTTACACTTGGTATATGCTGCTAGAAAAATAATTTATTATGGTCTGCACAAATTTAATCTCTACTAGGGATGGACAAAGCAAAGAGAGCATTGATAAAATGAAGCAGTAAATATTTGATTCTTCATTTTGCTGACATCAAGCTTTCTCAACTAAATGGTCATTTACTGAGCTCTATGGTGAATTTGCAAGATCTGATCAAGCTATTACAAAACAACAGTTATGGATTGGTATGAATGTATTAATCTTGTGGATAGGTTTGGTGTACAGACATAGATGTATTGTATTTGAAGCATACTTTGTTCTACCAAATGGGACATTATAATGAAACATTGGGGGTTATCTACAAATATGGAAAAATAGGATGCATAGCACAAATGCTTTTTCCTTTATTGTGACACAGCGGAACTTGTTTTAATGTTTGCATGTTAAAATAAAGGAATTCATATTGTACCCTAACAGTCATGATTTAAACTTAATATTAAAGATTTCAGGAGCAGTATTTAAGGAGAAAAATGGAAATGTTTAAATGAAGTGGTCCCAATGAAACAGTTGACAGTAATTTGAAGTGGCTTTTATTTTTGTCAACATGTATTAATTATCTTAAAGAAAATACAATAATATAATAAATACAATGTGACTGTGTCAAAAACTGTTAAAACCAAAGTTATAAAATGCATTAATTGTGCATGGAAACTACTTGGTTTGTACTGGTGTGCCCCAATGGCAACCCGTTGCTCATCAAAAGTGAAACTAACTATGTAGATTGGGGGAAAAATCCTTAAAGGCACAAGTGCAAGACTGTGCAAGGGTGTAAACATCACATCAAAGCCCAACCTCCTACCCATTTAGCCCTTATAACTACTGATGTTGAAATGTTTTGTTCTCTCTGCTTCTTTAATGCCAGTTAAGTGCATATAAATTTAAGATAAACTGTTCAGAGTCTGAGAAATATGACAGATCCGAAAGTTAGGATTCCAAGTGAAACCAAGTCATGACTTGGTCCCTTGCGCCAAAATCGGATCTGAAAACAAGGTAGAATGTAATTTCCGGGAAAATGTTGGATTTTTGGATCAATATTTTCTATATATAGCTGTCGCACCTTTTCTTATCTAAAAGCTATTGGTGAAAAATTGGACGGTTGTGAAGGGATCATTAGAAAATAGCATTAAAATAAATTTCCAGTAATTTCCAATATATTAAGATATATTAATATTAGCTAGAAGTATAGAAGCAAAAACAGCTCAAAATTACATAATTTTACTGATTTTTCACAATTTTTAATTAAATCCAGATCCAAAACCAAAGCCTTTCACAAATGTTGGGCAAAATCATAAACAAAAGCAAAACACTGGGGTCCACACACATCTCTAATATAGATGGATGTGAAAAAAATCCATTGTACTATAAATCATACATATTTGCATCTATACTTGCTTTTAACTAAGTGGGGCTAATTCAATTCCCCCCCAGAGTATCGCCGTGATAAACCTATTACCATTATTACGGTAAATTTAACCTGGATTTTTGCTCGCAGCTCCCAAAAAGCCGAAGTTAAAACTTCTGTGATAACGGTATTTAAGCCTTCTATAACGCAGCCACTTGAACTCCTCCCAGTGTGTTGTCTTAATTTGAATGATACTTGTTTCATTTCTTAACATCTGCCAGGCATGTATGCAGTTGAAAATGCCCATTCAGCTCAATGAGAATGCATTGTAAACACAATCACATGCAGTCAACAAGAATTTACATATGCATTTGTGTCACAGACTAGGATATTTGCTTACTGGTTTTTGCACTACTCACCAAAGAGGCGCGGAGTCTAATGTGTCCCTGGTCTTCACCAGGGACCGCCGCAAGGGAGTGTGGTCTTAGCTGCGGGAGACACGCAGGTCACGGTCCTCAGAGGGAGTAACCAGTGAAGCAGTAGATGAAAGCGGTGTCGTGCAGGCCGGGTCCAAACCGATAAATCAGGAGGTGCCACAGGGGAAATCCAAAGCCGTAGTCAGGGTAGCCGGGTCGGGGTCAGAAGCACAGGAGGAGGTAGTCAATCAAGCCGAGGTCAAATTCACAGGGAGCACAGAACAGGAGTAGTTAGTAACAAGCCGGGTAGTACACAGGAAGCGCTGGAGAACAGTACACAGGAACGCTGGAGCTAGGATGGGACCTAATACTCTGGCACTCACCATGTGCCAGAGTAAGGCTTTTATACACCTGTAGTCCAATCATTGGCGGTGGTGACGCTAAACACCACCACCGGAATTACTGGGAAGTGTTCCGTTGCCTAGCAACGGAACGCGTGACCGCCGACCCGGAAGTACGCCCGGCTGCTCGGCAACAGAAGCAGACGTCCGTCTCTGTGCGGCAGAAATAGCACAGGGACGGCGTCTGACAATTTGCCACATGCAGTTGGATTGAGCATGTTGTTATTGTTTGAAAACACATATGGATGTTATGTAGAACTATATGCTGATTGGCTGGAAGTGTATTAGTGACACTATAAGAAAGGGACAAGTGTTATACTTACTATATGGCTTGATAAAGACCCCAGGAGGGTGGAAACGCGTTGGTTGATTTGCTGCCCCCCCCCCCCCCCCCCCTGTGATTTGATGTGTGATACTAACGCTGGGAGCCTGCAGTGATCTGGAGGAATCCACAGCACATCATCTTGACACACTCAGAACAACAGTTTACTCTGGTAGACGGCCAGTGCCTTCTCAATGGAGGATTTTTTATTATAATGTATGCAGATTTTATTTTATAATGTAATTACGTTTTTAGTTTTTTGATGTGGTGTAATAAATCCTGTTATAAATGGTAATACACTATGGAATTTTTTTCTATTTCTCTTTTGGCATGAACCTATGAATATTATATGAAAGAGTACTAACATATTGGATATATTTCTATCTGTGTGGAAAGTGAAAAAAGGACATTTGCAAGAAAATTTTTCTTTTTAATGTGGACTCTTTTGGGACTCATATTACCGTAATGTGTATGATTTAAGTATTATTTACAGCACCAAGGGTAATAGGTATCATATTTTATTGCATATTTGTTATTTGAAAGATTGTTAGTGAGTGACCATCCAGATACCTCTCAATGGCAGCAGCATTAAGGAGCGCTCAGGTGTTAATCACTTTTATTTTGTTATTATACACAGTTTTTTCACTCAGATTTAACCCAGAGACGCACCATGTATTCCCATAGGGAGTCTAGAATAACACAATTACAGAACGTCTTCCTCAATAATCGAGAGTCATTTGAAATTGATGATGAAGATCTAGATTCCATAATGTATAAAGTAGGAGACTCATTATTAAAAGAGAATAGCTTATGGTGGGATATAGCCACCTTGGAAAAATACCAGGCAGATAAGATCATTCCTAAGGGACTCAGAATTAACAAAACATCATCTTTCACCAATGCATCAGAATCATTTAGGCAAGGCTGGCAAAGCATTTTAGATCACTGCTCTTTTTCCCTCATCTCATTGATCTTGAAGGAGAGGAAAAAAGATTTAAACATCCTTGAGAGCAAAATTGAACATTTACAAAATATAGTCAAACCCTTTTCTGACTTGCAGGATTACAAACAGTTTGAAAAGAACATCATCACTAGCATTGATAGGAATACAAAAGATCTCATTCAGAAAAAACAGAAGAAATTTACCAGTGATAAAACATCTCAATTTGGTAGTGTTATACAACCCATTCAATCACTGGGAAAGGAAAACACATTCAAATGTGATAATAGAGAAATAACAACAGTTTAATTTCAGGAAAAGGTAAAAGGTTGGGTGTACCATATAAAGAACCATTCAGTCCCATTTGGGAAAGACAAGGTAAACACAATAAAAGACCAAGATATTATGGGCAGAATATGCACAGAGGTAATTATCATCCATGGAGAGAGGACACTAAACTCCATGGGGTAAATGTATCAAGCTGAGAGTTTTTCGGCGGGTTTGAAAAAACCAATCAGATTTTAGCTATTATTTATTTAGTACATTCTACAAAATGATAGCTAGAATCTGATTGGTTGCTATAGGCAACATCTCCACTTTTCAAACCCGACGGAAAACTCTCAGCTTGATACATTTACCCCATGTCTCCTTCAATAGAAGTGACAGTGAGCTAGATGTTGGCTCTCCAAGGGCCAATACACATAATAGGCCAGACTTCGGAGCCTCATTAAGGCCAACTACATACAATAGATTTGACCCACTTATCTCTGAATCTGATTCTTTCCCTTTTTTAGAACACAGAAGAAAAAAGGGGATATTTCATTAAATTTCACTAGTCATTCAATAACATCAAGAAAAAGGGGGAAAAGAGCAAGAGAATCTCAGAAAAAATCTAGGAAACGTTATAAAGCAATATGTGCAATTGAAATTGATAAAAAAAAACTCGTAAATATAGAGAATTCGGGAAAAAGTGTAGAAAGGCATGCAACAATTATATATAATCTCAGTTCACATAAATTGAATAAGGAAGAAAACTCCATTCTTGAAAAAGGATTGAAATTTGCCCCCGCTTGATAACTTGATAATATTGATAAATCTGGCATTTTTTTGGACGTACAAAGGTTCTTCAGAAAATTAAGTGTCCAAAAAATTTTTTATAGTCAGAATTCGGATAATGAACTTGATTCATCAGATAAAGTAATTTCACAGAAAACCTAAATTTTATCCCACGCATAATAAAGGCCCCTTTATAATTAGTTTTTCTTGTTTCACTTGTTATGCATTCATATGTTTTCCTATTAAATGGTAAGTCATGTAGCAGATGTTCTCCTTATATATGGAGTTTATTATTTTAAGTATTTTCACAAAGTAGAAAAACTATTTTTATATTTTAAAAGCAGAAGATCTGTTGTGTTTTTACTGTTTATCAGTTTTTATAATAGGGTCAGGTGGAGCGACCTGGCAGGGCTCAAGGCTTTATACACCTAAACAGGTCAAGACATGCTTGCATCTCTCTGCTGCTGAAGGTAAAGTGGGGACAGTGGAGCATAACAAAGCCCACCTGTGGCTCAGACTATATATCGGAGAGCAGCGGAGATGACTATGGCCCTGACACTTGAGGAGAGCAGTTCAGTTACCAGCGGTGATGCCCCATTGCCTGCCGTTGGAGCAAAGTGCAGGTACCCTGAGATGAGTTCTATGTATGACTATTCTCGACCTTCTGGAAGCAATGTTTTAAACACAAAGTTGGAGAGACAACGCTGTGTCTGTCCAAACGCTATCCAGAAACAGTGATGGCTCCAGGGCATATAACAAAGAGAAGTACTTCCTGTATTGTGAGAAGCCCCTTCAATATAGCCTGGTATATGGAGCATGTTTACCACAATAAGAATGAAGTGGCCTGAATTATGAAATTCCCCAAGCACTAGAAAAAAGGTGCATGCCTTTGCAATAGGGACAACTTTGCACATAAGGCTGAGGCGCTGAGGACACAGCATTCTTGTCCGGTGCAAACTTACTCACACAGAGATGAATGCCGAAGGCTTCATGCACTGTGCTGCCTTCAAAGGCTTTTTTGCAAGAGAATACCTGTGGAGACACATGGAGAGATGTGAGCTAAACTTAAAGGACAACAAGCGCAGACCTGGCAAAACAGTGTCCAGTCACTGTGTGTCTTTTCTCAGCCAACATTCGCCACTGACATCAGTGGCGAATGTTGGAAGCTCTTGTGTGATATGACCCCAGGTGAAATTGTACTCACAGTCAAAATGACCAATGCATCATGCAGATGGGGCAGCCTCTCCTCAACCATGGTTGGTTCAGATGATGGCAAGCACGAGTACATCTGTCAGAAGCTTAGAGAAACAGGCAGGCTACCGCTACAGGGCAGAAGAGCTATGCCTTTGGAGAGGATAGAACACTTTGCCTTCCCATTGAACTTTCTGAGTCTATTAGATACTGGTAGCTGGCTATGATGAGGAGACGGGTACATTTAAGGCACCCTCATTGGCACTCAAGGTCAGGCATGGCCTGCAAAAGATAGCAAGCATTGTGGAGTGCAGAGCCATGAAGGAGTGCTGCACTGCTCCGGTTGTAAACACAAGCAACTTCAGGAAGATATAAGGCGAGATGGAACGAGTTGATCTCTACAATTGCCTTGAAAACGCTTATGGAGTCCAAGTGGAACATGCCTCAGCTCTTATCTTTCACAGAAGATGTGACTGTACCTCAATTAGAAGCAGCAGGTCTACTGAAGGGGTCTATCTACCGAACCTACATTTAACCATTGGATGTTTCCACGATGTTGCTGTCTACTTTCTCCTGAAGAGATACTTTGTATCTCCATGTGGCTGTAGTGCTTTCTGAGGTTGAGAGTAATATCTGCCGATACTTCACTTGCATTGAAATCCATGGAAAACAAGGCAGAAAAGTCCCCATCCTGCTGACACCAGCCATGCAAGCTGCAATGGAACTAATCACAAAGAGGTATGAAGAATGCGGAGTAAATATCCAAAATGTCTACATGTTTGCCAGACCAGCTGGCTTGCCACACTTCAGAGGCTCCAATTTTAAACAACTGTTTGCCAGAGAGTGTGGGTTCATGGAGCTTCAGAAGCATTTTGCCACTCTCTCAAAGGTCCTCAACCTAAACAACACAGAATGAACCAGTTGGCGAACTTCCTTGGGCACAATATCAGGGTGCACCAGCAGTATTACCGCCTCCCAGAAGGTACCCTCAGACTCACCAAAATCAGCAAACTGTTGTCTCTCGAGAGTGGCAGACTGGCTGAATTCAAAGGCAAAAAATTGGACAAGATGCACATTGATCCAGACGGTAAGTTGGAAATCTTGTGTCTGGTGTATGCTTTTGACTTTTACCTCCGTCATTTACACATCTGTTTATTTTCAGAACATGTCCAGCTACATGTTGGATGATGAGAAATCCCCTGTGACAGAGGGACAAGTGGTCAAGCATTTGGTCTAGACTTCTACATAAGAAGAGAGGTGGTGTAGGGACCCGGCCACAAGGGACCAGGGACCAGCCAAGAGTTAGGTGTAGCACACAGTTCTTTAGGTAAAAGCACTTTGCCTTCTCTTTTTTTCACAGGGTCGTAATGGACCGCACTACTTCCTTTCAAGTTGTAGAGAAGTGCAGCGAAAAACCTGGATCAGAAATTAGATCCAAGCTGTGGAGAAGCACATAATGAATTTTATCCAAACATGCCAGGTGCCTGACAAGTGTGACTGTGTTGCGTGCCTCATGGCAGAATCATCCATACTGAAGGATCGGAACTGGTTGAAGGTGAAATTCTACATAAAGAACCTTATAAAAGCTTTAAAGAGGGATCAAACTTGTTGAAATCATCTGCAGTTGTTGAACAGGGCTGAAACCTCCAAGGCTAGGTGTCAGTGTATGCGGGCATGCGGATGTCCTCAGAGGGCCAAAATATATGAACCTTTCCCTACCATTGTGATTTATTTATGTATGCGGGAATGTGGATATCCTCGAAAAGGCAAAATAAATGAAACTTTCACCACCATGCAGTCTGTATCAGTACTTTAAGCAAAGTTAAAGTAAATCTCAAGTGGTAACTCTGGTGACATCAGCTCCTACACAAACCCATATGATTGTTCTGTTGACAGGGCATTAGAAAAGGGGTGTCCCTATGCACCATGTTCCAGACATGGGTCCTCATGATGCAATAAACACAAGTCAGTGTGTGTGTTAGGATATCACATGAGTAACAAGACATGATGAAGTAAAAAACAACAGACAGTAAAAAAACACAAGCTCTGAAGTAATGGTATGATAAATTAGCCACAAAGTTATACAGTAATATGACAGTATGAGGCAATGAACAAGGACACTGAAAATATTCTGGTGCAAGTTTACACAATCTTAGGCAATGTAATGAAGTAGATAAATCTCTTGTTCCAAAGCTGGTGCTGATATTCACAGAGTCTTATAATCACTGCACAGCTATACTAGAGAGCTGATGATAGTTACCACAGTCCCTGTCTGGGGATTCTGAGCTGATGCAGACCAGAAGACAGAAGACTAACAAAAGCAGAGTCAGGAAGTAGCAAACTTATATAAAGCAACCAGGTATCAGGAATCCAAAATGAGCTGAACCAGAACCAGCAAAACTGTAGGGTGCAGTTCAAAACTCAGAATACAGATGAATTACTGATGCAGAAATAGGTGCAAGCTCAGGAACAAACAGCATAAGATACAGAAGCCAAGAAGCATGCCTGCTAAACGCTATCACTAGAATTGAGTGCTTGACAAGTGAGGGTTTAAATAGTGAAGTCTTCCAATCAACTCATATGGGAAAGCACACCTGCACTGCAGCTCAGATCTAATTGAAAGCAGAAGCAGTTCTTCAAAAGGAGACACACCAGTGTAGCTGAAGAGCATAGTAGATCAGAGTGCACATAGGAGGCCAGGCAGATTAACCCTAATAATGTGCAGCACTAGCTTTTGCTGGATGATGCTCTCAGGTTGTTGTCCTGCAAGTATGATATGCCGGTTGAAAAGACAAGCAGAAATATAAAAGCAAATTGAGAGGTGGGATGATAAGGAGTGGGACAGACATTAAAGTGTTTGGCAGATAAATTGTACAGTGTTTTTTCTCTTCCTTCAGGTGTGATTTATCTAGTTTCAATTGCTTTTCTTGCTCTGCAAATTGGCCTGTACTTTTGAGGCTTTAGCTGTTGCACTGGCAATGATGGCTGCATTGCTGACAGATAAGGATTTAGAGGAACTACAGGTTTGAGACCTTGTATCGTATGAAGATGTCATTTTCTGTGACATGCTGTTGAGGTGTAGGTGTTTGACTGTATAGAGACAACTATATTACAGTATATTGGTAACTGCATTTACAGATTGCAGGTTTCTGAGAAGTCAGGGAGTTGGCTCTGTTAAAGAGGTGCTTGACTATGCAAGGACTGCTGTATTGCCATATCAGGATGGTTGCACTGACAATATGTAGATTTCTGTGAAGTCAAATAGAGGTACTGAGTAGCCATTGTTGCAGACTGTGTAGAAACTGCTGTGGTGTCATATGCAGATAATTCAGTTGGCAGAGTAACAGGTCTGTTAATCAGGATATATGTGTCCCACTTGCTGACAGCCAATGTCTTATTGGTCTGTACTCACTATAAACTTCCCTTTGGTCTGTGTATAATCAGACACCATAATCACTCCTACTTTAATAATCCAGTCTAGATGTGAAGATCTGAAGAATGATGTTTAAATAAGTAGTAAAAAAAATGTGAGATCAATTGGTAAATCTGAAATAAATGGATAGTAGAATGCAATCTCAATATGAACAGATATAATGCAATGCAAACATGAAAACATGGCATAACAGAGTAACTTGACAGAAATCTTACCATCGATGCTGTGCTAAGGGGAGGAATATACTGCATCTTTGACTTAGCATGTTAGAACTGAGATGGTGACCTCCTGTCATTTACCCAAGGTGTATTGAGAACTAATAACGGAGGTCTGAGTGTTCACTTAAGCTACTACTAGGCTCGCCAATAGATGAAGTTTACACAGAAATAATGCATATGTAAAACAACAGTGGTGTAGGCATAACACTTATTATTAAATACAAAATTTTACTAACACTAAGATTTAGTTCTAAAACTGACACTCGTAGCTCTCCCTCATTTCAGATATTCCCTGACTTATGCCAAAATACAATGACAACCTAATTCAATCAGTTACTGCATAAATGTAGCATTATTACAGACAAGTTTATCTGACACATGAAGTCTTAAAGAACACAAAGACAAAATGTTAATAAATGTGATTTAGCATGACAAAAGTCACAATACTTATTGAATAAAAATAGAATAATAATAAGAATTTTTTTCTTGAAATAAAACAAAAATAATGATGTTTAATGATATTATTTATTTGTAAAGTTCTGACATTACACAGCACTGTACATTAAAGGGATCAAAACAGATTTTCCACAATAACATGAAACAAAAGGTAATGATGGTATACCCAGATGAGCTGCCAATCTAAGAGGTGGGAGGAACAATTGATAAAGGTAGCAGAATACCAATTGTAGGCGCTGGTGAGGAAAATGTGTGTGGCTACTGCAAGTCATGTCAGAGAGATTTTGGGATGGCCAAGGAGTAAAGTCAAGTAAGGCAAGAGAACGATAGGCAGAAGAAACAAGGAGAGAGACATAGAAAGGACAAAATTTAAGTAGGAGGACAGGGATGACAAGACAGACAGGCATATGAGACACTTGAGGCAAAGGGGCAAGGTAGACAACAGGAAGGGGGATGCATGAGGCATGGTAACTGTAAAATGTTTTGGAGGCATGTGAATTGTCCTGTATACTTTGGGCATGGGAGTTGTACTCTACACTGGCACATATGACTTTAGTACCACATAGTTAAGCTGTATATTTATTGTTGGCATGGGAGGTTTAATATTATTTCTGTGTGTATTTCTATGTTAACCATTATTAGGTTGTATTATGCCATATACTGTATGCTGGGCATGAATATTATTTTGTATGCATGGGGCTGTATAGCATAAAATATTTTGTTTGTGTATTTAAGGATGGTTTAGGATCAGATTTTGCACTAAAATTGTGGCTTGGTCTGAATAGGGGGTCTTCATTATGATAAACCTTCACTGCTGGTTATTTGCTTAGCATTGACAGCTTATCTGTGTTATTTCAGATCAGTAATTCTATAACAAATGCACATCTTGTCATTTAATTTTTTTATTTTGTATTTTATTTCAAATAGATTACAACTTCAACTTTGAATTACAAGATGATAGAAGATAGAATAAGGAAGATTTATAATAAAGTTCTTAAACCATCTTTTTGGGTGTTTTTTTATTTTATTGCATTTTTTAACCTTTATGTCAGTGTTTCATTTACGTTTACTACTGTACAGTATATTATAATAATGCAGGCTTCTTTCATTCATTTTAGTGGGGATACTGAATGTAATGCACACATAATTAGAAACCGGACTATACTGGACCTAGTAATAATCTTAATAAATGGGCGACCAAATGGAAGATGAAGTTTAACATAGTTAAATGTAAGGTTATGCATTTAGGAATCAAAAACAAGCATTCAATCTATAAATTAAATTAAATTAATTCAAAATAGGTTGAACTTGATGGACTGGCGTTTTTTATTCAACTTCATCAACTTTGTTACTATGTTACCCATCGTTCTAAGGTCTTATTACTACAGGGAACGCACAAATACGCCCAATCTTGGAAGTGAAGCGAAGTAAGCCAGATTAGTAACAGATTGGGGGAACTTCCCACTCCTTCACTACACTCTCGTGGTCAAGATCCGATGTGGGCGCTTCTCCGTAGGTCTGGTGAGTGCATCAGTATACATTCCTTGTCCGGCACTTTGAATACATTATCCACAGCAAATCAGAGTACATATATTTAATTTTTAATTTTTGTTATTTATTTATTATTATTCTTTTATTTAATTTTTTTATACTTTGATTGGATTACTTCCTTCTTTATCCATATCCTAATCACCAACTTCTTTAGAATATTCAAGATATATTTCATTTATACGAGTGTAATCTATTTTCAAGATGAGTTAAGGTTAGATAGGAGATACATCACAATCATCAGCACACCCGGAAAGAAAAAAACATTTTGTATAGGACAGCAAGAAATATATGTTTGTTAGGAATGCAATATGCACACAAATATTTCATGCTTACTGCATTAGAAACCGATGATATGCTTACTAAATAATACGTTTTGTATGGTAGTTTTGTTCTGACTAGATAATATACACATTTTTATATAGTTCTAGCTAAATGCTCAGGATATGTCTATAATACCTGTTGTGTACATTTTATTGTATGTGACACACACACACACACACACATATATATATATATATATATATATATATATATATATATATATATAAAATTATCCTTACATGTTTTGGATTTATTTGTAATATGCTGTCTGCTGAGACCACTCATATTACCTACAATACCGATATATATATATATATATATATATATATATAAAAATATATTATATATTACTAGCAGAATACCCGGTGTTGCCCGGGATTTAGAGAATTTTAAGACACAACTGTGTTACAAAGTGTTTCTCTGAGTTTGAAGAGACCAGTTACTGGAGGAAGCGGCATTAAACCATTCCCAATATTTAAGAAATGATCAGCAAACTGACCGTCCATTGTGTTGCCATGCAGAGAAACTCTCATATTTGTGGTTAGTCGCAAAGTGCGAACATGCCTGCAAAGATGTGATGATTTAAGGCATGCATTAATTTCATCCGCCATTGTTCCTTTTGGAATGACCGGCAATGTTTGTCGAAAATCTCCAGCCAATACAACAGTGACTCCACCCATTAGTAAATCATTGCATCTTAAAAATTGAAGTGTTTGATTGAGGGCCTGTAAAGCATTTTTGTGTGACATGGTGCATTCATCCCATACAATGACCTGACATTGCTGCAGAATCTGAGTTTTTTCTGTTCGTTTAGTGATATTGCAGACGTGAGTTTCACTTCGGGCCAGATTAAGCGGTAACTTGAAAGCTGAATGTGCTGTTCTTCCACCGGGGAGCAAAGTTGCAGCAATTCCAGAAGAGGCCACAGCAATAGCTATCTTGGAATGTACTCGAATTTTAGCAAGTAACAACTTGATGAGAAACGTCTTATCTGTTCCTCTGGGTGCATCCTGAAATTGTAATATACCAGCACTATATGTTTCTGAATTTGTTTTGTTATTAAAATGGATTCAAAGCAGTCCACATATGAACAGGATCAGCAAGCAGCTGTTGCCACCAGTCCTGATGGTAGTCTTCCCTGTACGTCATCTGGTAAAGCCAATGTAAAAGTACATAGTCTTTTTAAGTCAGGGAAAAAAACACACCAAAAAAACCTTTTACCGTGATGAAGAGAAAAAGAGCTGTAATCGAGGAAAAGTTAACTGTAGATAAAAAAATATTGCCAACATGCCATTCTACACACGCAGTGGCAAAGAAAGAATGAGGCCATCGCTTTTCTCTATTAGTGTGAGATCTAAAAATGTTACTGAGCCTTCTTCTTGTAAGGTCACTCGTGACAAAGCAAGAATAAGTAATTCGGAGTCCAAAAGTGGTGCACAACTACTGTTAAGTGTGAAAGCCGAGCTGCAAGAAAACAGTAAGGCATTACAGGAAAATGTATGCTCAGAATCACAAATAATACCAATCCCTGAGGAGAGTCCATCCATGAGTGGTATGTGTAATCGTGACCATTCTGATAGTGTACCCATAAAGAAGGGCCCTCTCAGCATTTCTGCTGATGTGTGCTTGAACAGCCCGAGTTTAGCCGGTGATACACCAATTGAGGATGCCACTTTGGAATTAGAAGAGGATAAGGGGAAGATTTGTGTAGCCGATGAGGGCACTAATGAGGATGTTGATGAGGATGAGGTTGGTTGTGTAAGTCCTGTACCAGTGGCAGCAGTTCTGGCACGTGACAAGAATAAGCCCATTGCCATGCCTGGGCATAAGACCAAAAAAGCCACTTCCTATGTGTGGAATTATTTCTACCCAAATCCTGACAACACTTGTATAGCCATTTGTAGTGTATGTCAGGCCACAGTCAGTTGAGGGAGGGACCTTAACCATCTTGGAACCTCATTCATGTTACGCCATTTGACACAAGTTCATGGTAAGGTGTTGGGAAAAGCTGAAAGTTATGGTAAAAAAATAACAGCAAGCAGTCCATCATCAGCTAGGACCCTTATGTCACCTACATTCCGACGCCTGCAATATACACCCACAACACCGCCCTCATCAATATCCTCAGTAGCGATTGGAGTTTGCCCTGCATCCAGCTTGGTAAAGCTCGATGACTCCTGCACTACGATTGATTCCTGTGAAGAATTCTTGAGCATTAGTCCCACTGCTGCTGCTGTTGTTGCTGCTGGGGGTGAATCTTCCTCCCATAAGAAGTCCAAGAAGAAGAGCACTAGTACTTTACAACAATTAACTGTGAAACAATCTTTTGCTAGAGGAAGCAAATATGACAGCAGTCACCCAGTCGCCAAGCGGATCACAGACGCCATGGCTACTATGCTAGTGTTAGATCTGCATCCAACATCCACAATAAACGCAGCTGTTTTTTCACAGTTAATTGATGTTTTGAGTCCCCGTTACAAAATTTCATCGTGACGCCATTTTTTCACGAAAAGCTATTCCGCAACTGTACCAAAACATTCGTAAAAATGTAGTAATTAGGCTCAAAAATGCCATTCTACCCACTGTACACTTAACCACAGATATGTGGACAAGTGGAAGTGCCAAACCAAAGACTATATGACTGTGACAGCCCACTGGGTTGGTCATTCGCCTTCACAAGCAGGAAGAGCAGCAGCATTTCAACCACTACGTAACATTTCTCACAGGCAGGCTACACTTTGTATCACCGGCTTCACTAACAGGCATACAGCTGATAATTTGTTATGAAAACTAAGGGATATCATTGATACATGGCTTATACCACTTGGTCTCTCCCCTGGATATGTTATTTCTGATAACGCCAACAATATTGTGCGAGCATTACAGCTGGGTGAATTCCATTCCATTACCTGTTTTGCTCACACAATAAACTAGGTGGTGCAGAGCTTCTTGAGAAATAACCGTGAGGTGCAGAAGATGCTTTCGGTGGCCCGTTAAATGTCAGGATATTTCCGGCATTCTGCCACAGCATGTAGGAAATTGCAGCAGCTCCAAAAACAATTTAACTTGCCATGCCACCAACTTAAGCAAGAGGTGTTAACAAGGTGGAATTCCACCCTGTACATGATTCAGAGGATGGAGGAACAGCGCAAAGCCATACAAGCGCATTGCACAAGCCATGACATTGGGAAAGGAGGGGGAATGTATTTCACTCTTGCACAGTGGGGAATCTTTTCTGTGCTGTGCCAGCTGCTGAAACCATTTGAAGTTGTGAAGTGAGTTCAGACTCTGCTAGCTTGAGCCAAGTCATTCCCTTAATTCGACTATTGGAAAAGCAGCTTGACAAACTGAAGGAGGAGATGAAAGAAAGCAATTCCGCAAAGTATGTTGCCCTTGTCAGTCAAGTACTTCATTTGCTTCGCAATGATCCAAGAGTTATTAAAATCTTGAAGTTGGATCACTACATTTTGGCGACTGTGCTCGATCCTAGGTTTAAGGTCTACATCGATTCTATACTTCCAAAGGACCAAGATCAAAACAGTTGCAAGGAGCTATTGGTCAGCAAGTTGTCCGCTGAACTGGGCCTTGGCTTGACGACGTCTCCTCCTTCAGTTTCTCAGGCAGCTGCTGCGCGGAAAAAATTGCACTTTCCAAAGAGAGGCAGGAATGATGCAGGTGGCAGACCACAACAGTTTGATATCTGGGCTGGTTTGAAAGATTTTACCAAAAAATGTGTGACCTTGCCCATAACTCCATCCAATCCTACTATTAACATGCAAAGGATAGTGGAGGATTATTTTCAAGAGTTGATTGATATTTAAATGTCAGACAGTCCATTTCCATACTGGTAGGAAAAACAAGTCATTTGGAAACCCATGTACAAACTTGCTTTGCAATATCTAAGCTGCCCACCTTCCAGTGTGTACTCTGAAAGAGTATTCAGCACAGCTGGGTACCTTGTCAGTGATCGATATAGGAGGTTAGTTCCTAAAAATGTGGAAAAGATTATGTTCATCAAAATGAACTACATCTTCAATGAGGAAGGCCTTTACCGGCAAATACATCCAAGTACTGACACTTCTCTAATGGCGGATTCCAGCGGAGATAAATTCCAGTCTGTGATGATGATGAATACACTGATGAGGGTGAGGATGATGCTGAAGATGATGACAACATCTTTTTATAGCTTTCACTATAAGTGTAAGGTGTAATCTAACCCCAAAGAGAAAAGGGACTTAGGGCATTTCTATTTAGCATACAGTCTTTGCAGGCTGCTGTTTTGTTAATTTCACTATAAGTGTAAGGTGTAAAATACAGATAGACCCCCAACTGCCTTTTTTGCTATGAATTTCAATAGGACTATTTAGACCGTTGGCTGCCACCCTGGATTGGTGTGTGTAGCTGTAGAATTAAGGAGGGCCTAGCAGGGATTAAACAGTATTTCTCATAATTTGTACTAATAAGGTTTGGGAATAATATACACCCAAACAGAAAATCTGCTTTGGGCATTTCTATTTATGGTACAGTCTTTGCAGGCTGCTTCTTTTTCTATTTCAATTGTAATATATGGGAATAATCTAGTCCCAAACAGAAAATCTGCTTTGGGCATTTCTATTGATCGTACAGTCTTTGCAGGCTGCTTCTTTTTCTATTTCAATTTTAATATACGGGAATAATCTAGACCCAAACAGAAAATCTGCTTTGGGCATTTCTATTTATGGTACAGTCTTTGCAGGCTGCTTCTTTTTCTATTTCAATTGTAATATATGGGAATAATCTAGTCCCAAACAGAAAATCTGCTTTGGGCATTTCTATTGATCGTACAGTCTTTGCAGGCTGCTTCTTTTTCTATTTCAATTTTAATATACAGGAATAATCTAGACCCAAACAGAAAATCTGCTTTGGGCATTTCTATTTATGGTACAGTCTTTGCAGGCTGCTTATTTTTCTATTTCAATTTAAATGTATGAGAATAATCTAGACCCAAACAGAAAATCTGCTTTCGCCATTTTTATTGATCGTGCAGTCTTTGCAGGCTGTTTGTTTTATATTTAGCTATAAGTGTAGGGTGTAATAAACAGACAGACACCAAACTGCCTTTTTTGCTATGAATTTCAATAGCTCTTTTTAGTGCGTTGTCTGGCACCCTGGATTGGTGTGTGTCTCATAAAAGCACACATCCCGGGGGGGGCAGCGCTCGTTGACATTTATTAGCTGTAGAATTAAGGAGGGCCTAGCAGGGATTAAACTGTATTTTTCCTAATTTGCACTAATAAGTTTTGGGTGTAATATACACCCAAACACAAAAGCTGCTTTGGGCATTTCGATTTATCGTACAGTCTTTGCAGGGGGATTTTTCTTCTATTCAACTATAAGTGTAGGGTGTAATATACAGATAGACACCCAACTGCCTTTTTTGCTATGAATTTCATTCAGTCATTTTAGTGCACTGTCTGGCACCCTGGATTGGTGTGTGTCTGATAAAAGCACACATCCCTGGGTAGTCAGCGATTGTTGACATTTGTTAGCTGCAGAATTACCTCACTTATCCAAGAAACAGGTGGAGCGGTCGTAAAAAATGTTTCCTAGATGTGGTAGGAACTGTTGTGTGTTTGAGTCATTGCTCTGTCGCTTACCATCCAGCCAGATCGCTGCAGTATTTGGCTGAGAGTGTATGAAAAGCATATTGTGACCTGTGAGATGGTCAAAATTGAATGGAAATGACTGCAAATTAGTATTAGTGAGGTTAATAATAATGTAGCTACAACATAATACTTAAATTATGTTATTTTAGTCCCCAAAAATTGAATTTTTTAACAAATTGCAAAACAAAACCAAACAATACCAAAACCAAAACATGCAAGGGCGGTTTTGCCAAAACCAAAACCAAAACAGGAAGGTAATCCAGATCCAGAACCAAAACCAAAACATGTGGGTCAGTGAGCATCTCTAGTGTGTGGTGGCATTGGCAACTATCACATTGTCTTTCCCCGTAAAAAACATAATATTTTAAAACTTTGTTTAGAATGTGTATTTCAAACAAATGGTGAAAAGAAACTATTGCTTTTTATATGGATACACCTATATTAGTCTATTTATGTGTATTCCCAGAAAAATGTGTATATTTAGTTTTATAGGAGTTTTATGGATTGTATTCAACATATATTTTTATCTATTTGCTTTAGCTAATATTCATTCATCTAATATGTATTATGCACGTTTTCTAAGAAATAATTACAGCAGCTCATTTTGTTCTGTATGTTTTTGGATTGTGAGAGGAAACCCACGGAGAACATACAAGCTCAACACAGATAAGGCCATGATCGGGAATCAAACTCATGACCCCAGTGCAATGAGGGAGAAGTGATAACCACTAAGCCACCATGCTGCCAGCAATTAATATTTACAGGTCTAATGCAAGTAAGATAATGAAAGCAAGTTGATTTTTTGCTTTGATTTAGTACAAATATTGCATCTAACAAAAAAAGTTAATAAATAAACCCCAACTATCTTCATTACATTATTAGGGTTAGTAGGAAGGCTATGAAAAGAGACCCCAATGTAATGTTTTTTCTTGTAGCTACTGTACTAGACATAATAATGAATCTTTTTTATTAAGCTACCCCTATTATGCATAATCTTTACTAGTGCTAAATGAAAAAAAACTAGTGACTGATTCACTTCATTACAATGTCTCATCGGATCCTCACACCTCATAGAGATACATGACAAAACCAGCAATGTTTTGCGTATCAAAATACCTGCAAGTGTGTGCAGCCACACATCGCGCAAGGCGCCTATGGGACCTCGCACTGAACTGTTCCCCTCCCAAGGGTCTATGCTGCCAAAGAATTAGATATTTACAGTATTTTCTATATGGAAACTTACAAACAGATACATTATAAATAGGGTAGTATGGAGTAGGGACATATTTGGGGATTGTATGTTGTGCATGGAAGTTTAAAAATAAATTAGCAACACTTGTGAATTGAAAGAAAAAAATAACTAATTGGCTACCTATCATCTCAGCATTATATACATTAAAAACACTTGACATATGATCTTACTCAAAAGATTGCAACTAATATTATTTTTCTTTTCACATAACTCATCTTCTTCTATAGCTAGTCATTTAATGTTATAGTAGTTGAAAAATATATTGCAAGGTGAGATGATGGAAGTTCTTAGCTTTGCTTTTGGGGCTTGTTAAGATCAGGAATGTCAATATCTATATAGTTGGCAGATCAGAGCTTTCTTACAAGATATGTGAGAAATCACTGATTGCATAAAACATGTCATGCTTTTTGGCTATATGTGTGTTATTTGTATGGCTGTGCAAATATAAAATTGGCATTTAATAAAATGTGTTAATAATCAATATGGATGTATTTGTACTTTGGACTGTTTCCATTTCAAATAATATTGACTTGCAAAGACTATATATAGGTACTTTTAATTTTAAACTACTATAAATTTTAGACTTTATTGACCTGTAATATTGCTGGGAAAACATTAAATATTTACAATTAGCAGACATAGCCCATAATGGTAGCTCACAACACTGTCCAGCATTGACTGCACAAACAAATGTAGACAAAAATGGTTCAATAAAAGTTAAAAAACAAGCATATTTACTGGGGCATCACCAGAGCAAATAAAACAGAAACTTCTGTTTCATACTATGAAGCAACCATTTTAAACACTGAGGAGCTGATGCAGAGTTTAAGATATGTACGTTTGCGTAGTGTAAATTACGCAATTTCACTGTGTGCATGTCTACAAAAATTCCTGGAAGTACCTACGCCTATGCAGAGTTACACACATCCACCCTTGTGCTTACTTGCAACTGAATAGGCATGACAGGTGAGGAAATGGGTGTTCTAGCATAGACTCAGCACAGTAAAGGGGCAGGGTCTGAATTATGAGCTGATGTAAACCTCATTGCAGATGCATATATGCCTTTTACAGCTGTATTCTGTGCAGTTTTTCTAATACCATTAAACACTAAAAATACATGTTTCCTGAGAAAAGCTTTAATACATAACTGTGGATCATCAAAACAGTTAAAATTAGTATGGCTCCCATACCTCTTTTTATCTTCTTGCAAACAGCATGTGGTTGCTACCTGTTTAAGTCACTTCATCTATACTGGAGCTGGAGCATGGAGTGGTCACTATTAGGGATGTGCACCGGCCACTTTTGTTGTCTCGTGTTTTGTGTTTTGGATTCGGATTTGCTTGAGGTTTTGGGTTCGGATTTGTTTCGCAAAACACCTGACGAAAGGTTTTGGTTCGAATTTAAGGTTTTGGATTCGGATTTATTTTGAAAAAAATATAAAAAGTGCTAAAAACCAGTTTTGTGGGGTTTTTTTCACTCCTACGCTATTATTAGCCTCAATAACATTCAATAACAATCATTTCCACTAATTTCCAGTCTATTCTGAACACCTCACAATATTGTTTTTAGGCCAAAAGGTTGCACCGAGGTAGCTTGAGCACATAATGCCAAAAAAAGAGGTACAAGATGGAATTGTTCTGGGCCCTCCCTCCCACCCCTCGCGAGATTCGACGCGAGACTTGGACAATAGAGCCTCGTTTTCAATTTTTTGCCCACCGGAAATATCCGAACAGTGCTCGGATCCCGTTCGGATCCACACTGTTCGGGTGGGCTCGGATTCTGCCCGAGCCCGCTCATCTCTAGTCACTATTACATTTTTTTGAGGAATTTTGTCCTTCTGGCAACATCCTCGGGGATAATGCTGAATATTCTCCCCGAGGAAGTCCTCATGAGGTCAAGACTCTTCTGCATATCTTGATTACATAGCATTCACTGTTGTAGAAGTCTGTATCTTGAAAGGATATCAGAACTTGGACTTTGCATCACCACTTCACATATATGAATAATTGACTGTATGTTATTATAATCTAATATCTACCATGTAGACCTGTACCTATCTACCTTTGCACTACATTTAGCTTTATCTTTTTTTACATTCTCATATATCTACTGCCCTAATCCACAATCTATGTAGAATAGTGCTTTATTTTGTTCTGTGCCTTCCTGTATCTTACATGTTACGATAAATTTCTTGGTAATATTACTATGTTGTAAGTATTATGTTGTACTTCCTCATTATTCTGCACTGCAGGATTTCATAGTGCTATATACACCAATAATAGTACTAATAATTAATTATTACATACACGTATTATCCACTAAGTAATACGTGTAAAAGTGTTGCAATCAATGTGTTTCTCACTCAAGGAAGTCAGATGGCCACTGACTAATCAGATGTATTAACACATCTACTCCTTTTGTTTCAGCTGTGCCCTCTTTCACTTAGAATGTAAGCTCTCTAATGAGCAGGGTCCTTCATACCCTTTGTTTTCATGTCTGCATTTATTTTATATACCTTGTTTGTCCCTGTTTTATGTATGTACTGTTTTCCCTACTGTACGGCGCTGTGGAGCACTGTGGCACCTTAAAAATCTATGATAATAATAATAATAATAATAATTATAATGTATTGAACTTGTTAACATATTTAAATATATGTGAATTAGAGTTTTGTTTGCTTCGATTTATATCTGCACATGTATCTATTTTATTTCTATAATATAGATAAATAGTTTAGACTATAATAGCTCATATGTCAATTGATGTTCATGTTTTATTGGAAGTTTTATAAGTTGTATAAAAAAAGTATTTAAATGAATATTCACAAATTTCTACATAATTTTTATAGCGCAGAGATCGCAGTTGCACCATTTTATTGCTAGTGTGTTTCTCACTGTCTAATTGTTTTTCATTTCCATAGAGAATGAAACTGAAAGACACAGCAGTAAAGATAACCACTAACAAGCTATGTTGAGCTGCCTGAGTGGTCAACCACTATCTGCAAGTAAGGATGAAACGGGCAGCCCCTGCAGAGTCACCACTTTCACAGAAATGATCATCACCCAGATTCAGAAAGACACTCAGTTCCTCACAGCATGCCGATAGGTGCGAATTAATATAAATCATGTCACGTTGCATTTTGTGGAGAAAGTGGTTGCGGAATTTAAAATTATGAATGCTGAGTGTATGGAAATGGCAAAAATCAGGATTTTTTAATTCAATATTTAATGAAATAATAAAAAAGAAAGAAAAATAAAAATCAAGCACAAACTAAAATGGTAGAATAGGACACAAACACTGAGCAGTACAGCACAGATGAAAGTCACTACTGAACTGATTCCAGTGGTGCTACTTTGCTATAGTATACACCATAGTTAGGGTCACCATAGTCAGGTGTCCATGGGGTGAAAAGAGAAAAATTGAACACATGTAAAAGTATATGTAATTATTTTTATGTATGTTTAAATTGCAATAAAGTATACTTGAATCCTAACAAATGCCTTCTTACATATTTTATAACCAGCCATTCATTGTATGACTGATCTAGTGGAGGGAGGCATGTGATAAATTATATGCCAATTGTTGCTCTAACAGAAAAGAGAGTCGCCACAGTCATAGAGAGTGAGCACTGTCTGCTGCAATGATAAGAAACATATTTGAAACAGAATTATGTGCATTACCACATACAGGTCTTAACTACAGGAAAAAAAGTATACATCAAACAATTTGCTGGATTATGAAGAGAGATTGGGATAGAAACAGTGGCAGATTGAGGTATTCCAATACATCTCAGTATATTGCCACTGTTTACATTGCTGGCGTTGACATCCCTTAACTTCCGTGACACTCAGAAGCTTAGCATTGTTTTTCAGTACTGTGAGGCCTGGGAATAACTTATAATTCATGGAGGCTTTGTCAGGCTTTCAACAGGACACTCACATTGCCTGTTGGATTGCTTAGGCATTGTGTTCTGTTTTATTGACTGTTGGATTTGTTTTTTTTATAAATTGTTGTATTGTATTTCCATTTTTTTTCTTTTTAACATACTAACACAGTTGTATAATAGAAATATAAATAACAGTAAAATAAAATAGAATAGCATATGGGAGGGGGCAGAGGGAGCGGGAAAGGGGGATTACCCCATTCTTTTTCATCTAACCAGTGCATTTTGTGAATAATTTTGTGGGTGTGAGGTGAGGGAAGAAAGGTGTGAGAAGGCGCACAACACCCCAAGGATGCTATATTATTCAAGAATGACCTTTAGATTTCCACTCTGTTTTAGCAAAAACAATTCAGTGGGATTGAATACTTTCAGTATATTGCCCTGTGCAATTTCATCAGGTGAGTCAATGTATGATTCCCATTCGGTGTAGAAATGTTTAACCCTTTTTCAATATAATAGAGGGCAGACCTTCTATTGAAATACAAGAGGTCCAATAATTCTGTCTTGATTTTTCTAATTGTTGGAAAGACATCTTTTTGCCATGCTTTTGATCATAGATGTTTTGTGTTAGAGCTAGTCAAATCTAAATAGAGAAATCTTATTTTAAACATGTTAGTGCGTGAAAAGCTGATTAAACTTTAAACTCTAATTCATCTGGTTGTCTAGAATTTCTAGTTTCCTTCCAAATTTTTTACAGTTCATTGGATATTGGAGGCGTACATTCTGGGTTTCCCCAAATTGGGTAATATTTAGTATACCTATAATCCCTTTTGAATCTTTTGTTAATGACTATTCATGCGTTAATGATGTTATGAGAAAATTGGGGTGGTATACCTCTTATGATAAATGAAGAAGGGCTGCAGGGGAATTCCAATATATTGGGAAAGCCAAGCCCTCTTTGTTTGTTAAGTAAGGATAATCTATTTCTCACTATCTTAAGTTATTTCTGTTTCTATATAAACTTGCTAAACACATTAGTACACTTAAGCGCATCAGACTGACTTATACTGATAGGGAGCATTTGCATGTAATATCAGTTTAGAAAACATAATGCTTTTTATTACTGCGATTCTTCCTAGTAGGGAAAATTTCAGGTGGATCCAGTTAGTTAATTGTGTAGTGATTTTGTTTATAATGGAGATAAAGTTATTTATATAAGTTACATAATTTAGAAGTAATGTATATTTATAGATATTTCAATGTATCCTTGGCTATTTCAAACTGACTTGCAAATTGTAGGGAATGGGAAATAGTGGTTGAGTTGTTTGGAAAGAGGATTTCTGATTTGTGAACATTAATTTTATACCCTGCAAATGTGCTAAACAGTGTTATAGTGTCAAGAATCACTGGTATGGACATTGTCGGTTTATAAATAAACAGTACCATGTCATACATGAACATAGACCATTTTATTTCTATATGACCTATATGGATTACTGTGTATGATTCATTTTATCCAAGGGCTTTTGCTAGTGCCTCTAATATGATGGTAGGTAGTAGAGGTAATAAGGGGCATCCCCTGGCACATCCCTCTAGTGTATAGAAATAAGGTGAAATATCTCCACTTTTCATAACTTGTGTCACTGGATTAGTATATAGAGTTTTATCAGTTGAATATATTGTGCTGGGAATCCAGATCTATGGAGTGTCTCTTACAGGTGATCCCAAACCACTATGTAAAATGCCTTTCAACATTTAATAAAAGTACAATATTGGGAGCTTCTCCTCTCAGCCAATACTTTTTGTATGTTACAGACTGAATTTCTACTCCATACAAAAACTGGTCCATGTGTATGATTACTGGTAGTATCATTTTTAGCCATTCTGCAAAGATCTTTGTAAATATTTTATAGTCAGTATTTAGAAGCCTCTAAATCTGTGTTACTCCATGGCTAAGGTAAGACTTTTTAATAACTGCATTGCTGAAATATGTAGGCAGTGTGATTTCTGTAATTACAGTGTTATAAAAATGTTTCAATGGTTCTGTAATCAAGGGTTGCAGTATTTTAAATTATTCACCAATAAGTCCATCTAGGTCGTATGGACATCTGTTATATTGTGATTTGTCACCAAGCAAGAAAACACAAATGCTGGCTTTAAATGGTGCACACACATTCCCAATGATATGATTATCAATGTTACATGAGAATTCCCTTTCTGTGTATTAAAATTTAACTTTTATTATACTCATACTAAAATTACATTATAATCTAAAAATAGCAAAATATTGTGCAAACAAATGATTAACGCAAAATAAATGTGAAATAAAATTGCTTCATGTACCTCTCTATCAATTAAATCCTCTCTTCATCTGGATCGGACAATATGTTGTATTAAATATTAATCAGCCACAATATATTTGTTTATGCCACTAGTAACATATCAGTTTAATTTATATGGATGAACTACAGCCTTCCTATATCCAGAGCATTAATCAGTTATAATTTCAAACATGTAGAAGACCTTCAATTCTATTAATCGCATAATATCGTAAGGGATACTTCTATTCATTCTATCCTCCCTAATGAATAGAGAAATCACTGTTTAGCCATTGACGTCGCTCTATTTCTAAACTAATGCTGTGGGTTTGGGCACACCAATGTTCCTGAATTAAGACGTGAAGATTGTAGATTCTCATTCATAGCAATTAATAAGAAGTATTAGATAAATAAGAAAAAAGCATACAGAGCAAGACGCCAACGCGCATTTTGAGAGATCTTTTGTTTCCAGGCCTGTTTTTAAATTATAATGTAATTTTAGTATGATTATAATAAAAGTTAAATTTTAATATGCAGAAAGGGAATTCTCATGCAATATTGATAATCATATTATTTGGACTGTGTATGCGCTGTTTAAAGCCAGCATTTGTGTTGTCTGCTTGATGTCTGTGCTTTGGCTCGTGGGCAGCACCGCGGATGGGATTGGGATTGGTAGTAATATCTACAAATAAAAGGATATAGTAAATTATTAAACATACTACAGAAAATATACCAATAAGTAACAGTTCCTATAATACAAACTAGTGCAACAATAATCTTTCTAAACACATTGTGATTTCAGACAACTTAAATACTTATTTATTTTTACTATTTAGTGTTTCTTGTATATAACGATGTTCATAAAATGTCTTTTTTATGAATTTAAAAAAAAAGGTTTTGATATCATATCTGTTACATTTTAAAGTACTTATGTTATCATGTAAAGATGTTATAAAGGTGATTTTATATGTTTGTTTCCTATTTGTGTGACTATAATGTCAAAATGAGCTTCTCATTATATTTGTTTTATTTGCAGGTGTTACTTTTTTCTTACTTTGGAAGGCCTTGGAAAGCTCCTGTTGCACTGTCTGGTAAATCGCAGGTTGGTCTTTTTATATTTTTTGGAGTAGAATATAATATTCCCCCTGAGGACTGCTTTAGTTGCCTGCCAGTAAAAGACCGGGTTAGTCAAATGTTCCAGATTATTTTGCATATGCATAGCCCTGGCAGCTTCTAGCATTTAGTTAAACATTTGGGAGGAAGCTAAGGTCTTTAGGAAATCTCCATTGTCTATGTCTATCTGTTTTATTTGCAGTTTCTATTAGAGGTGCTCAGGCTCAGTTCCCCGAGAACCGAACACACCCGAACTTAGCAGATCCGAGTACCAAGCCGAGTCGGCTCTGAACTTTCGCGCACACTCGGAATTAAAAACTAGACAAAGTGCCATCATTACATTGTCGGATCTCGCGAGTTTTGGATTCTATAAGTACCGCCCTCCACATCGATCCAGCGCCATTTCACAGAGGGACACAGAAGGGTTAGCACAGATCTAGGCAGTCTCTAATGCAGTTGGGCAGCGTCATAGGTAGAAAAGAAAGAGAAGGGGAAGCAGTGTTCTTCAAAGTCTCCAGTGGCATTCAGGAGAGCTCCATTGCTCTGGCAGGCATGGTCTTCTTGGTCTCAGGTCTGGCATGCTTGGTCTTATAAATATGCAGTCACATTGTACTGTGTTAAATAGGTAAAACACAAAGAGGAGAGCTCCATTGCTCCATTGCTAATTGTCATTACTGAAATACAAATAATAAGTCTGGCATGCTTGGTCTTCTAAATCTGCAGTCACATTGTACTTGTCACACTTTTACACAGAGAATATCACCGACTGGTATTAGCGCTACTAACCTGAGAGGCGCGGAGTCTAACACACCACCGGTGTTCACCAGGGTCCCCCGCAAGGAGGTTTGGGCTTGGCTGCGTGCGATGTGCAGGTCGCGGTTCTCCCAGGAAGTCACCAGTGCAGCGAATAGGGTAGTCAGACAGGCCGAGTCGAAACAAAGGAAGCGAGGTACCATGGAGAGTAGGCAAGAGTGGTCAGGGACGGTCCAAAGGTCAATACCAGTGCGGGCAGCGAAGTACAAGGGAAATCCGGAAGAGAGGTCAAACAATCCAAGGAGTCTATACACAGGAGTTCAGAAACAGGAATACAAACTAAATGCTGGCGCAGGGTAGAACCAATAGTCTGGCACTAGACATGTGTCAGAGGCTGCTTTAAGTACTCTAAGGTGCCTCCTGATTGGGCAGGGCCCTCTTAAGAACATCTTGGGCCCCCGGGCACAGCAGTGCACCGGGGCCCCTATATATACAAAAAATAAAAAAAATATTATATATAAGGGCCCTGCAGCCAAGGGGGGCCCGTCGGAGGAAGCAAAAAAAAAAAAAAGCCTGGAAAAAGAAAAGAAGAAATTACTTACCATGCTGTCAGCTGGCGATTCGGCTCCCTCCATGGTCTCCTCCTCCGTTGCGCTCCACAATGGATGTCAGGTGGGCGTGATGACGTCATGCCCGACATGCACTGCGAGCGTGAAGGAGGAGGAGACCAGGGAGGGAGCCGGATCACCAGCTGACAGCACGGTAAGTATTTTCTTCTTTTCTTTTTCCATGTTTTTTTTTTTTTGGCTTCCTCCGATGGGCCCCCCTGGGCACCTGCCCATTGTGCCCTATGGGAAAGAAGGCCCTGTGATTGGGTTAGGGAGATTTAGGCGGTTTAGACATGCTGGCTGCAGACAGGTGAGTAGAGATAGAGTTCTGCTGCTAGGCAACAGGACGTGGATTGCGGAGAGAAGGTGCCCATCTCCGGCGCCTGTGGAGAGCGCGGAGATGGCACCTGACAGTACTGTGTTATATAGGTAAAACACAAAGAGGAAAGCTTCATTGCTCCATTGCTAATTGTCATTGCTGAAATACAAATAATAGGGCTGGCAGGCTTGGTCTTGTAAACCTGCAGTCACATTGTAATGTGTTATATAGGTAAAACGCAAAGAGGAGAGCTCCATTGCTAATTGACATTGCTGAAATATAAATTATAGGGCTGGCAGAGTTGTTCTTAATTTGCTGTCACATTGTACTGTTTTATCAAAATGGATTCACAGCAGTACACAGAAGACCAGGAGCACCAAGCAACTGCTGGAACCAGTCATGATGATAGTAAAGGCATAATGTTTTTAAGTCAGGGAAAGTAAAATGTAAAAAAAAAACACCTTTTACCTTGATCAAGAAAAAAAGACCTGTAAAACAGGCAAAAAGTTATCTGCAGAAAACAATAAAATTGCCAACATGCCATTATACACACGCAGTGGCAAGAAAAGAATAAGACCTTCGCCTTTCTCTATGAGTGCTAGTTCTGCAACTGTCACTAAGGCATTTTCTTATAAGGTCAGTCATGACCAAGCAAGACCTTGTCATTCGGACTCCAAAAGTGGTATCCAAATACTTTTACGTGTAAAAGCCGAGCTGCAAGAAAACAGTAAGGCATTAGAGGAAAATGTATTGTCAGATTTAGAAATGGCACAAATTTCTGAGGAGAGTCTATCCACGAGAGCTGTGTGTAATCCTGACCTGTCTGATAGTGTACCCATAAAGAAGGTCCCTTTCAGCATTTCTGCAGATGTGTGCATGAACAGTCCAAGTGTAGCCGGTGACACACAAATTAAGGATGAAACTTTAGAATTGCAACAGGATGAGGGGGATATTTGTGTAGCTGACAAGGGCGCTAATGAGGATGTCGATGAGCATGATGTTGTTTGTGTAAGTCCTGCCCCAGTGGAAGCAGTTCTTGCATGTGATAAGAAGAATGCCATTGTCATGCCTGGGCATAAGACCAAAAATTCCACCTCTTATGTGTGGAATTATTTTTACCCAAATCCTGACAACAATTGTCTAGTCATTTGTAGTGTTTGTAAAGCCACATTCAGTAGAGGTTGGGACCTTAACCATCTAGGAACATCATCCATGTTATGCCATTTGAAGCGACTTCATGACAAGCTGTTGGGAAAATAGGAAACTTATACTAACAAAAAACAACAAGCAGTCCATCATCATCTAGGTCCCTTCTCTCAGCTAGATCCCAACACTTGCAATCTACACCCAGAACACCTTCCTCATTAATATCCTCAGTAGCGATCAGAGTTAGTCCTGCTTCCAAGTTACTAAGGCTAGATGAGTCTTCCACTTTTCAGGATTTCTCAGAAGACTTCTTGAGCGCTAGTCCCACTGCTGCTTCTGCTGCTGCTGGGGGTGAATCTTCATCCCAGAAGCAGACTAAGAAGAACACTACTAGTAGTTTAAAACAATTGACTGTTAAACAATCCTTTGCAAGAGGAAGCAAGTATGAAAGCTGTCACCCAGTCGCAAAGCGGATTACAGACGCCACGGCAACTATGCTAGTATTAGATCTGCCTCCAATATCCACTATTAATGCAGCTGGTTTTAGATAATTACTTGAGGTCTTGTGTCCCCGTTACCAAATTCCATCACAACACCATTTTACTAGAAAAGCTATTCCTCACCTCTACCAGAAGGTTCGTAAAAATGTAACCATTGGGCTCAAAAATGCCATTCTACCCACTGTACACTTAGCCACAGATATGTGGACAAGCGGAACTGGGCAAACTAAAGATCATATGACTGTGACAGCCCACTGGGTTGGGGATTCGCCTTCACCAGTAGGAACAGCAGCAGCATGTACCCAAGTATGGCACATTTTTCAGAGGCAGGCTACTCTGTGTATCACCAACTTCACTAAGAGGCATACAGCTGACAATCTGCTACAAAAACTAAGGTATGTCATTGCAACATGGTTTTTCCCGCTTGGACTCTTCTCAGGATATGTCTAATTCTGATAACGCCACCAATATTGTCAGAACATTACATCTGGGTGAATTCCATCACATTCCCTGTTTTGAAATAAACTTGGTGTTGCAGAGCTTTTTAAAAAATGACAAGGACGCGCAGGAGATGCTGCCTGTGGCTCGTAAAACATCTAGACATTTCCAGCATTCGACAACAGCATGTAGGAGTTTGCAGCAGCTACAAGTGCAATTAAATTTGCCCTGCCACCAACTGAAGCAAGAGGTGATGACAAGGTGGAATTCCACCCTGTATATGCTTTTGCGGATGGAGGAACAGTGAAAAGCCCTCCATGCTTACTCCACAAGCCATGACATTGGGAAAGGAGCTGGGATGTATTTTAGTCATGCGCAGTGGAGAATACTTTCCGTGTTGTGCAAGGTGCTGAAACCATTCGAAGTAGTCACCTGTGAAGGGAGTTCAGACACTGCTAGCTTGAGTCAAGTGATTCCCTTAATTAGACTTTTGGGAAAGCAGCTTGAGAAACTGAAGAAGGAGATTAAACAAAGCAATTAAGCTAAGTATGTCGAACTGGTAGTTCAAATACTTTATTTGCTTTGTCAGGGTCCAAGAGCTATCAAAATCTTGAAATCGGATCACTACATTTTGGCGACTGTGCTTGATTCTTCGGTTTAAGAGTTATGTCTTCTCTTTGTTTCCAACTGACCCATATCTGAAGAGATGCAATTAGCTCCTGGTGAGCAAAATGACAGCTCAAGTGTTACATTGACAGGACGGCGTCTCGTACTTCAGTTTCTCACTCAACTGCTGCTAGGAAAAAACTTAGCTTTCCCAAGAGACCCAGGAATGATGCAGATGACTCAGCACAACATTTTGACATCTGGTCTGGTCTAAAAGAATTGACCAAAAAATGTCACACCTCTGCCGTAACTCCACCTGATCCTACTATCAACATCCAAAGGATGGTGAAGGATTATTTTCACAATATCATAGAAATAGACACATCAGAAAATCCCTTTACATACTGGGAGGATAAAAAGATAATTTGGAGACCCATGTAACAATTCGCTTTGCACTGCCTAAGCTGCCCACCCTCCAGTGTGTACTCAGAAAAAGTTTTCAGCACATCCTTGTCAGCGATTGGCGTAGGAGACTACTTTCTCAAAATGTGGAAAAAAAGATGTTCATAAACATGAACAAGTGAGGAGTAACTGAATTGGGCTCTGGACTTATTTGATTATCATTATCAGTGTTGTTGGAGGAGATATACCTTTCTCTGTGAAGATAACTGGCTGCAATGCACTGCTAGCAATACAATCTGAGCTGTACACCTATATGTAATTAAAGCTATACAGGTTACAGGGTTGCATATAAGCTTATAGGATAAATATCATCCCATCTTTCCTGTGAAATTATGGGCAAACATAACCAGTCCACCGCAGCGGGAAAATTGGACCGCTTTGCTCGCTCCTCCACTACAGCCTCTGGTTCAGGAGATGCATCACATCCCGTTACCCCCCCTTTGTCGGCTCCACTGGCGGACCCTGAAGTTACATTACAGCAGGTCCTGCAGGCCATTGGGGCATCTGAAAAGCGTGTTACGGATAAAATAGGAGAGGTGCAGGTGGGCCTCTCTCTTCTCCGGCAAGACGTGCAAAAAATCAGGGAGAGAGTGGGTGAAGTGGAGACACGTGTGTCTACATTGGAGGACACTTCTGCACCAGTTGCGGGCCTGTTGGAGAGTCTGGAGTCGCAAGCCTCTCTGTTTAAACAAAAGCTTACGGATATGGAGGGGCGTTTGCGTCGCAGCAACATTCGGTTGGTTGGATTGCCGGAGAAGGCAGAAGGTGTCTCCCCAGAATCCTTCTTGGAAAAGTGGTTAATCCAACTGTTTGATACAGATTCATTTACAGCGCAATTCGCAGTGGAGCGGGCCCACCGTATTCCAACTCAAGCACCCCCTCCTGGAGCCCCCCCATGCACCTTCATAGCCAAATTGTTGCACTATCGTGACCGAGATACCATTCTACGCTTGGCTAGGCAGAAAGGTTTAGTGGAATACAATGGTCAGCGAGTAGCAATGTATCCTGATTTCGCTCTGGATGTACAAAAGAACAGGGCTCAATTCATTCCGGTGAAGAGAAGATTGAGAGATTTACAGATCCCATATGCCATGATTTTCCCTGCCCGGTTGAGAGTGGTTTCGGAGGGCCGTACATCCTTTTTTGATACTCCCCGAGAGGCTGCAATTTGGTTGGACCGCCTAGCTGCTGCTGGACGCTGATGCTGGATGAGTACTTTTTTATGTCTCTCCTGATAGTCCTTTGGACATTGCTGATTTGTCATTGATATTATGCATGGTATTTGCTATACATAATGTAATTTCTCTTGTGTGGTAGTTTTAATTTTATCGCAAATATATAGACAAGGATTATATGTGCTTATAAGTATGTCAATGTATGCTCTGCAGGGGTGTGGGATGCGGGGTAGTGAGATAAGAGGGACTACTATTATATGTATTCTGGTACGTCTGATAAGGAGCTGAAAATTCTCTCCTGGAATGTGCGGGACCTAAATAATGCTGTGAAACGTTCTCTTGTACTAAGACAAATTAGAAAAAATGATCCTGATATTGTTTGTCTATTGGAGACTCACTTACACGGTGATAGAATACTCGCCCGTAAAAAAGCATGGGTAGGTAGGGCATACCACTCTACATACACGACTAATTCTTGAGGGGTTTCTATATTGGTACATAAACGTCTCTGCTTCTCCTTGGAAAAAATTCAAGTGGATGCAGGGGGAAGGTTTGTACTGATGAAGGCTGTCATTAATTGGGTTCCGGTGATTCTGTTAGCTGTATATATACCCCCACCGTATAATGGTGAGGTGTTAAGGAAATGTGGAGAATTCATGGCATTGTTCCCAGATGTTCCAGCCATTTGTATAGGGGATTTTAATAATGTGATAAATGGAGAGGTGGACAGATGGCGAGAGAAAAATGCTGTAGTTGGCAACTCTAAGTCTGCTTTTTCTGCTCTGGTTGAGGAAATGGGGTTAGTAGATGTATGGCGTTTGAGGCACTCAGAAGATGTCCAATTCTCCTGCTTTTCTACATCACATAATGCATTTTCAAGAATTGATCTGGCTCTGCTGTCACACTCTCTGGTACCGCTGGTAAAGAGTGTGGAATATAGGGCTAGGGGAATTTCTGACCACTCGCCCCTTTGCCTATCTATTGATTTTGCAATTGATAGAGGCCAGTCCTTTTGGAAATTAAATCCCTTCTGGCTCTCATTGATGGGTACAGGAGCGACCTTGGTGACACAGTGGGAAGGCTTCTTTGTAGATAATCTGGTAACAGCAAGGCCACCTATAGTTTGGGACGCTTTTTAGGCTTTCCTAAGGGGGACATTAATTGCTGGCATAGCTGAAATTAAAAAGTCGTCCAGACAAAAAGAACAGATATTAATTAAAAAGTGTAAATCCTTAGAAGCGCAATACATTGCGGACAAAACTGAGGTTGCAAGGGGAACATGGCAGTTGGCCCAGAGAGAGTGGGTAGAGTATGTATTTGAGAAATCCAAACGTAAATTTCTGTTTTCTAAGCATGTACGATATGCAGAGGACGATAGAAATGGTAGCTTCCTGGCTTATCTGACAAGGGCGGAGAGGGCAGATGCAGCAGTACCGGTTATCTGTGATGACAGTGGGGTTAAGAAGTATCTGATGCCTGATATTGTTGAGGTATTTCATAAATATTACACGAATACATATAAGTCACAGGTCAGATATGACATGGATACGTTACAGCAGTATTTGAATGGTATCTCCCTTCCTGTCCTCTCCGATGATAGTAGGGAGTTTTTGGACTCACCCTTTACTCTTGAAGAGATTGATATAGCTATTATGTCATTCCCTAATGGTAAAGCCCCTGGAGTAGATGGAATCCCAATTGAATTATATAAAAAACACCGGCCCTTTTTTGTGTCTAGGTTGTTGGATACATTCAGCGAGCTGGGTGAGATTGGCGCTCTTTCCCCTTCAATGGCAGAGGCAATAGTGGTGGTGCTGCCTAAGTCAGGGAAAGATTTGTTGTACCCTGAGTCCTACCGCCCGATTTCACTTTTATCAAATGATGTTAAGATTCTAGCAAAATTACTGGCTTTGAGGTTAAGTAGAGTGGTGCTGGAATTAATTCATCTGGATCAGACGGGATTTATGCCGGGCAAGTCCACGTCTATCAATCTTAGAAGGCTGTATACTCTCCTGCAGGTGCGGTCACCCTCTTCTGAGAGCGAAGTTGTGGTGTCCTTGGACGCAGCCAAGGCGTTTGACTCGGTGGAGTGGCCATACCTGTGGGAGGTATTGTCCCGATTTGGAGTGGGCCCGGAATTTATAAAATGGGTTAAACTTTTGTATTCACATCCAGTGGCGCGGGTCTGTGTCAATGCGCATCTTTCTCAACAATTTCAATTAGAGCGGGGTACTAGACAGGGATGCCCGTTGTCTCCGGCCCTGTTTGCATTAGCAATAGAGCCGCTGGCCTGTAAGATCTGGCATGATAGAGAAATTGTGGGACTTAGATCAGAGCACAGAGAGGATAAGGTGGCATTATATGCAGATAATATGCTGTTGTTCCTTTCAGATCACGACACTTCCCTAAAACATTTGCTGCGGGTGGTTGATGGATTTGGATTTTTTCCGGCCTAAAAATTAATTGGTATAAATCTAGCGTGTTCCCTCTGGGATGGGAGTGTCCCGTGACAATGCCAGAAGGCTTACAGTTAAAATGGGCATCGAAATTCAAATAATTGGGAATATGGATCTCTAATACCCCCGCTGAATATGTAGAACTTAATTTGCGGCCCCAGATCAAATACATTAAAGAAAAAACTCATGTATGGAAGAAGCTCCCACTTTCTGTCTCCGGTAGGATAAATTTAATTAAGATGATGGTGCAGCCAAAGTTTTTATATATACTCCAGCAGTCACCTGTATATATTACACCCTCCATTTTCCGATGCATTGATAGCTATTTGATTTCATTGGTTTGGGGAGGGGGAAGGGCTAAGGTCAAGCTCAGCTCGCTGTATAGATCCAGATCTTCTGGTGGATTTGCACTTCCTAACTTGAAATTATATTATTTTGCCTCTCAATTGGTCCACCTTAAGGCATGGGTTTTGGACCCCGATTACCATGAGCTACATTGGGTGTTGGTACACCAATTTAATTCTAATCACACTCCCTTACAGTCACTGCTGGCGGGGCGGCTTGGTATGCGGGCTCCTCCGCTCCTGATTCAGGCAGTTAAGATTTGGACAATCTGTAATAAAATAATGAAACAAACTGACATTGATCCATATACTCCTATCTGGGGGGCAAAGAAATTTGAGAAGTTGAATACAGTGAAGAGGGCCAGGGAGTGGTCTCGGTTGGGTGTGGTGTCGGTAGGTCAGCTTTATGATACAAATGTACTTAAATCCTTCGAACAGTTGGTTGTGGAATTCTCTGTACCCAGAACAAAGTTTTATTCTTACCTTCAGTTACGACACGCCCTAAACACGCAATTTAAAGGGGAGACTTTGGTGTTTGGGGTGGATCCACTGAGGAAACAATTACAGGCCTTGGGTTATAGAGGTCTGATCTCTCGAATGTATTCATGTCTTCTGTATGAATCCACTGCAGATGATTTGGATGGTTTGAGGAATCAGTGGGAAATAGATATTGGCCCTTTATCAGACAAGGAGTGGGAAATGGTTACAGACAGTACTAAAGGTTATACTTCATCATTAAAATTTCAACAAATACAGGTGTTTATCTTACACAGGGCCTACTTTACCCCCATTAGATTGGCAAAATTTTGCCCGGATGCTACCCCTAACTGTCCGAAATGCAATTCGATCAATGCTAACTTTTGGCATCTTCTATGGGAGTGTTCATGTATACAAATCTTCTGGCGAAGGATCAGGAGATGTATTCAGGTTACTGGAATTGAAGTGTCTCTTAGTTCACCGGCCACTTGTCTCTTTGGGCTCCGATTGAAGGGGAAAGTTAATAAACTGACAAAAATGTACATTTCACAGTTATTGATGTTTGCTAAGGTCTGTATAGCGAGGCTGTGGTTGGCCCCGATGAGTCCCACGGTTAAAAATTGGAAGGCACTTGTCAATACCACCATAAGGCACGAGAGATTTGTTTATACTAGCAGACAGGCTCTGAAGGAATTTGAGAATATATGGTACAAATGGTTAGAGTCTCCATTCTATCCTATGTCATCTAGTACAGATGCTCTATCTACTTAAATGTATGGCTACCGCAGTTCTTATAATAGGTATCTGAGTCCATGTAATAAACCCTGCATGTGTAACATACTTATGTATAAGCATTTACGATGTATGATCCTGAATGAATATAGCACATTTATTATTATTATGCTTTAATGTAATCTTGTAAATTCCGTCATTTAATTCCGATATGTATGCGATTGTTTTTCTTTTCTTTTTGTTGTTTAATATGTTTATATCTTAAAAAATTTCAATAAAAATACTGGATTTAAAAAAAACATGAACTTCTATTTCCACAAGGAAGGCCTTTCCCGCCAATTACATTAAAATATTGAGACTTCTGTAATGGTGGTTTCCAGCGGTGATGAATTAATAATGTGCGAGGATGATGTACACACTGATGAGGGTGAAGATGAGGCTGAGGATGATGACAACAACATCATGCCACAGTAGAGTTCATTAACGGCACTGTTACCTTAGGTGCCTTAAGCCCATTGTTGGCTTGTTTTGTGGGGGCCCAAACAAAGCAAGCACATCAGTCTCAAAAGTGTCACTCCTTGTTTCTGAAGGGCTTGGTTTGTTAAAATGTGCATGACCTTTTTAAGATTCAACATAAGGGTGGGTGGGAGGGCCCAAGGACAATTCCATCTTCCACCTCTTCCTTTCAGCTACCGCTGTGTGCCAATGTTACCTACATGTGCTATATACTTTTGTGTACTTTGCAAAAATCTTAGACACCCATTGATGATGCAGATGACTCAGCATAACATTTTGACATCAAAAGAATTGACCAGAATGAATGACACCTCTGATGTAACTCCAACTGATCCTATTATCAACTGTCAACATCCAAAGAATGGCGGAGGATTATTTTTTATTTTTTTGAATTATATAAATACTACAGTTTTATTAACAAAGAACAACGTTGCTTGCAGAAGTAATGTAAGCATGGATGTCTAAGTAGACGTGTATATGTATTACCTTCCACTTTGCTGCTGTTTCATCAGTATTGCAAGAAGTGTTTGTAATCTGCAGTTTACGTCAAAGGTAACTAACTATATTATAATTTTTTGGGAATTGGGGCTGATTCGAAGCTCAGTTATGAACATGCTTTTTGCTGTGAATTACAATGGCTCTTTTTAGTGCATTGTCTGGTACCCTGGACCTGTCTGGGCCTGATAACAGCATGCATCCCGGGCGGCATGGGGGGGTCAGTGCTCATCGCCATATATTAGCTGTAGATCTACCACAGTTATCCAAGGAACGGGTGAATCAATCAAATGAACCATAACTGATTTCATGATCCAAGGACAATTCCATCTTGCTCCACTTTTCTTTACTGACACTGCTGTATGGCAATGTTTCCTAGATGTGCTATTAACTGCCGTGTGTTTGAGACATTGCTCTGTCACTTAGCATCCAGCCAGGTTGCTGCAGTCTTTGATTGAAAGTGTATGAAAACAATATTGTGACCTGTGAGGTGGTCAAATTTGACTGCAAATGAATTGAAATTAGTGTTATTGAGGTTAATAATAATGTAGGGAAAAAAGAGCAAAATTATGTGATTGTAGCAACAAAATAGGGATTTTAGAAAAATTAGGAATCCAAAACCAAAACCAAAACACGCAAAGGCAGTTTTGCCAAAATCAAAACACGAAGTTAATCAAGATCCAAAACCAAAACCAGAACACGGGGGTCAATGAATATCTCTAATATAGATCGATTTAAACAATACAGTTTTGGCCATGGGTTCTGTAGAATTGCTGCTATTCCTGCTTTTTTGATGGATGAATCATATTTCTGAATTGATGAGAATTTCCACAAAGCCATTTAGATCCAGTGAAATCAATTACTATACATCATTTCTGTTACAAGTAACTTCATTTAATATAGCTAAGATCACTGTACATCTGTCTTTGGGAGTCTTGAATTTTATGGATTGTGAAAGTTTAAAATTGAAGTAAAAGTACCAGGTGATCTGTCAGCACCATAGTATGTTTAAACTCATAAAATGTGTAAGGAGCTGTATTTTGAGACCAAATAAAAAGAATGTCCTCAGAAATGATAGATGCACGTTGAGATTTTAGTATACAGAAAGCTGATGGTTGGCTGTGCATGGGTCGAGGGCAAAAGTGGGGTCAGTGTTCCATTTCCCCATATATAGCCAGCATTATCTGCCAAGTATGAGCCCACTCACCCATGTAATTTCATCAACATCTACATGTACAGCCAGCTTGCAAAAGGTGGCTTCTTAATCTAAAATATCTAAGATTGCGTTGGGATATCAGTATGGAAATATTTTTAGGCAACACCAACTACTGTAATTCTCAATGCAACACTAGTATCCAGTAACTATTCAGCATCTCCAAAATAATTGAGAAGTTTCCCAGGAAATGTTGCAATAAGGGCTGGGAAGATACACACAACTATACATTCACTACTAGTTTAGTGATTACAGATTTTCTAATTTAGTTACATTATTATTTTTATCAAAAGGTAATTTAATTCACATTATAAATATATGTACAGTAAAAGCACTTAAATATCCCTATTTTGTTATTGAACAAAATGACAAGATTATTATGTTTTAATTTAACCTTCCTCAACCTTCTTTTGAATGTTGTATGTTGCTTAGGAAAATGCTGTTCACAGATTAAAACATACTTCAGGGCACAGTTGCATATGGTGGATCCCAATAGCCCAGGTTAAACATCTGCTGCTTGTGGTTTTCAAAGAAGAAACATGCATTATATACACTGTGAAATTTGTGCTAAGTTTTCCCAGTTATCCTCTTGAAAAGTAACTGTGCAGAAGGAAAGCAGGCTTTGACAGGAAAACAAAGATAAAGTACTTGTATGCGATGCCTGAGCTGAAGCTAATGATGATGCAGATGGTTCAACCAGTTGACCTTCCATTTACAAGTGCAGGTGTCAGTTTTGTCTTATGGTTTTCTGATTGCTCTGCCAAGCAAATTGCACAAAAGAGAATATTTCATTGACTGAACTGGCCAGACCAAGGTTAGAGAGAAATAAGAAACAAGAAAGTGATGTTTTGAGAGGTATAACTTGGAAAGGCATATCAAAAGTGCCAGAGGGGAATATTCATAGTACAGTGGTATTGGCTGCTGTTCACATATTTGCTTCAGTCCAGCTTTCTGTATCAGGCTGTGCAATTAGGAGTAAATTACTAATTTACAAACTACAGCAGCTTGTACTGCATGTATATGATATTCTGCTTCGTTAATAAAAGCCTTGTTAAGTCCATTTGCAAAATGTTTATACAGTAACTGAAACAGAAAACAGTGACTAATACACCTGAAAACACAAAAGAAAATATTGGAATTAATGTTAACCAAATGGGATATCATTTTCAAGCTGCTGGTGGGCAAATACACATCTCTAAAGAATGAATATTTAGAAAAAAAGAGAAAGACCCCTACTAAATCAATGTAGCATAGACTATAAAAATGTGGGTTACTTTAAAAACAATAATATATTTGTACATTGATTATGATTATATAAATTAGGTTTATAAAAATTTTAATAAATAAAGCAAAATACATAAACTTTAAATTTAAATGTGGGACCCTATAAGGGCCATATTAGTGTAATAGAGAAAATATGTGTGGGTTCAATTATAGTGGTATACTTAATGTCTTCTGCTGTTCATAGAAGAGATAGCAATCAACAATAGCACACTTGTGGGAAGACAAATAAATGAAGTACAACAAAAAATTTAAAATAATAACAATTTAGGAAAATTGAAGCAATTTAAAATATAGATAAAATAGTCTGATGGTCTTATCTCTGTATAATTATCAGCATTACTCCTGCCATATTTTCTCCTACTTCATAAAGATAAACTTAAAGGTATATTACTGCAGCTATCCAACTTTCAAATAAGTGGTAGGAGTAACCTAGCAGTGATATTCTATGAAGTGGGAGAATTATATAACAGTGATATTCTGTAAAGTGGGATAATATTATAGGGGTTTAATATTTAAGTGAAAACTCCTGAAAATCATACCACTTCTTATGATCAAAAGGCTATATAATTTTTTTACATTGTTACAATGCCATTTACCATACCTGCCTTTCTCACCACTTGGATGTTCTTTTGGAAAGGAGGCTGCTCTGAACTAAGCTTGTCTGCCATAAAACAGCTTTGACAATTGTCCTACAATTTCCATTAAATAAACTACTGTCTATTCCTGTGATTGGTTAAGCTCTCTCTTCTAAGGAAATTAATATTCTTGCTATGAGACCATTCCCACAGCCATCTTCCCTTTTACTTATATTTGAAGCAGATGAAAACTTCTAGTAAATTATCATCATAACTCATCTTTATTATTAGTTCATTTCCTTCTCCTGGCATTCTCATCTTAATTAGCTCAAAATATTGAGCATCATGCATAATCTGTCTTACTTTTATTTGATCTGAAAACTTTCACACAAGCAGTGACTGATGAAATATCCAATCTAGGTGTTATGTTTGAATTCCAGTAGATATGCTAAAACTAGTGCACCAAATTCTCTGCTTGCTCAGTTATGACGAATGATTTGTTTGTAGATGAGTTGTACATTAACATGAGGTAAATTATTTCACAATTAAGAAAGAAACAGACATGTACTGTATTGATATCAAATAAGTCAGCACCTGATGGTATCTCTAATAGGGTTGTCCAAGCTAATAGTAAGAGTAAACAGATCATTTAGATAAACATGTAAAGCAGAAGACAGGCCAAAATTGAATGTGTACCCCTCATTTATGAAGCATACCATTCACTGGAGAACCTTATTCTGAGGGCAATCATATTTGGCCCAAGGCAATGATATCTGTAGTGTGCATAATTTTTAAAGTGCTATAATATGAAATTTGTGCGTGTGTGACCTGTCTATGGCGGCCACATTTATAGGTTCTGCTATTACTCAAACTGCTCTCCAGTTCAAAAGAGAGAATTATTGTGGGAATATAACATGGTGACTAGTCCTGTGACATCTCTCTATTTACTAAAGAGAGTGTGTTTGAGTTACATTTTTGACAGCTACAGCAGAAGATAATGTATATGAAGATGGAGATGGACAAGTTAGAGACACATAAAAAGGGAGATATCAGATAAAAGGGAAGGGATTTAATGAGACCTGTTTTACAGACATATATTCCAAGGCACTGGGGTTTATTGCTACACTAATCCCTAATAATTTAATTAGGGAAACCTATTTCCCTCAATTATTTAATAATGATGGTCATAAAATCACCTGGATGATGGCACCCTGGGGAAAGGTGTTTCAATGATTTGAATGGGGAAAAGGAACGCATTGTGTGCAGCAGATGGCTGTATTGGCCACGACTCAAGTCCAATCAGGTTCTATGCACAGTATATACTCATAGAATCAGTTGCTTGAATCACTGCACAGCTACAAAACAGCTTTCTCATTTGCTAGCTGTAAGCACAATTTAGAATGAATCAGAATACAGGTAACATTAGAACCAGCTGTACAAATAGTCAGAGGATTTGGGCCTTCGCATATACACAATAGCAGCTCACAGGGGCTTGGCATAAAATGTCTACATTCATAATGTCAACATTCTAAATGTCTACACATAATGTCGACAGTAATAATGTCTATACTGTTATAATGTTGACAGTCATAATGTCTCCATGTTCATATTTTTGTTATATAAAATGTATGTGCACTCTCATAATGCCTACAGGGTTGTAATGTTGATATCCAAAATGTCAACTTATAAAAATAGATGTAAACAAAAAAAGGGCAATACATGTAAAAAAAAATCCCGGCAAACAATGTAAAAAAAATGCTTTGTTCAAGCCGTGGGAAATTCCCATATTATAATATGATTGAACTGCCACAAGAGCTCAATTGCACCAGAAGCTCTGAGGAGTTAGCTCTCCATCACATATAAGGTTCTTTTTTGCCAAGCTAAGGTACCCTGGATTTATTATAGAAGAAGGGCTTGGATCTAGGTAATTTTATTTACATTTTTCCTTGGTGCACTACTGGTCCCAGCAGGTCCAGGGTGTCAGGGCAATCTGGTTTCAAAAGTGTCAACATGTCCTGGCAGTCATGGGTATGTTGGTGCTTGTAGTATTACAAGAGCTGTAGGGAATCCAGCTCTGTGATGAACGCCCTGGGCTGGTTTGGCATTATGGCAGGGGAATCCCACAATGCAGGTTTCCCTGCTGTAGTGCCACCAGCCCAGGCTGGCAAAGCCAAGTACTGGTATTAGTAAAATTGAGGGGACCCCTGTCTAAGCTATAAGCACTAGGGTTGGTTAAGCTGTTTGGAGGGGAAGCTTGTCTTTTTTTTTTTTTATTCAAACAAGGGGAAGATCAAAACAAGGGGAAACACAAGGGAACCCCCACGCAGTGGGTTGGGGGGAGTCACTCAGTTGAGGCTCATAATTGCAACAATGTATGTATAGAGGAGAGTAAATATACAACAGAACAAGTAGTCTTACATTTTGGTGATCCGAAAATACTCATGGTAAAGCGGATGTGTAGGGGGAGTAACCTGGTCAATGGGTTGACGGATTCAATAAGAGCTGTTAGAGAAGGGGAAATTGAGGAAACAGAGGCATCACGGTGTGCCCTAGGGCCGTCTGTAACATATTCATGCCAACTAAACCACAGGTTCTGATGCAGATGTGTAATAGGGTATGTCTATTGTTTATATCTCACAGCTATATTGGATTTTTGAGATAATGCGAGTGATGGAAGGGGGGATAGGGGACTTCCAATTTTGCGCTATCGTCGCCTTAGCAGCTATAAGTATATGTCCCAAGAGGTAGCAGTCTTGTTTAGGAATAAAAGTCTGGTACACATGCAGAAGGGCTAGGGCAGGGTCTGGAGCAACGGTTGTTTTAAAAACAGTGGAAATCAAGGCAACAACCTCACCCCAGAATGCCTGAAGCACTGGGCACTTCCAAAAGACGTAAAAGACTTTGGCTATCTGGGCACAGTGGCGACAGTAGAATTTTGATTGAATTGGCCAGATTTTCTGGAGCTGTTCGGGTTGAGGTATAGCCGGTTGAGGAGCTAGACCTACATTTCTGTGTGATTAATACACTTTGATATACGGTGAAAAGTTGAGTAGATAATTTCCCACTGTTGCGGAGTAAGGGATAGACCCAGGACTACTTCCCAGCGAAGTTGGTCTGGGGCTTTAGAGAAGGGAATCAATGAGTGGAGATACTGGTACCAGGTATTCTGCCTTTATTGGCACCTTTTGTCAGTCTTAAAATGGAGGTGGGGGCAGGGAGAGAGAGTGAGGAGTCTTAGAGACAGTCAACACCCAGTGCCTGACTTGCAAATATTTATATGTCTCAGATAAGGGAAGGCTATAGCGCTCTTGGAGCAAAGAGAAGGAGAGATAAAGACTTTGTGCAAACAGATCGGACAGAAAGGTGATCCCTCTGGTCTTGCAGCTGGTGAGATTCGGACTCTGAATGAGTTTGGAAACCGCTTAAAGGGAGAGGTTACGAGAAGGTAGTGCAAAATCCGCATCTAAGCCAATAAACCTATCCCACACCTGCATGGCATCTGAGAGGAAAAATAGTCTGTGTACAGCTGAGGGGCGGGCGGACTTGGGAATCCAAAGAAGGTCGGGTAGGGGAAGACTTGGGCACAGAGCCCTATCAGTGTCTACCCAAGGCTTAGAAGCCTGGGAAAGTGCCCAATCTCAAAGGTTGCTCAATATACAGGCTTCTTGATAATGAGTTAGGTTAGGAAGCATTAGGCCCCCTCATGGCTTAGGTAGGGACATACGTTTGTGAGTGAGAAGGGGGCGTTTCAGTCTCCACACATAAGTCATCATTAGAGTATGAAAGTGAATATTTTGGGTACAATATATGGAATAGTGTGGAAAATATGCATACGTTTGGGTAACAACATCATTTAAAAGGCAGCAATGCAACCCAGCCAGGAGACCTCAAAGTTAATCCAATTATTGGCCAATGAGGAGAGATGGAGGAAAAATGGGGAAAAGTTAGTTTCAAATATAATAGATAAAGTAGGTGGTATGTGTATACCCAGGTATGGCAGAGATTCTTTTACCCAAACAAAAGGGAATTGCTTTTGCAGGGCCGAGAGTGAAGATTGTGGTATGTTGATAGGGAGGGCTTTGGATTTAGTGATATTCAATTTGTAGAGCGAGGCCTCACTAAAGCGATCAAGATGAGTTTCAATGCTGACAAAGAGATCTTCGGGCTGGTAGCATATAGGTATACATCGTCTGCGAACAGACACAATTTATGTGTGTAGGAGTGAAGAGTAATTCCCTGGAAGTTTAAAGTCTGTCTGATTGTGTGTGCTAGAGGTTCTATGGCAAGATTAAACATCAAAGGGGAGAGAGGGCACCCCTGCCTAGTGCCATTGGTAATAGGGAAAGAGGAGGATAGAAAGCCCTTATTAAATACCTTTGCGGAGGGTCTCTGGTATAGGGCAAGGATGAAGTGAACTATATTTCCCTGTATACCAATTTTAAGTAATACTTCTTTAATGTAGAAATGGTTTGCAATTCCAGAGTAGTCCGAGTGGACTCAAGGGTCTGTTGGTGTGAAAGGTATTGATTTTTAGGCGGGGGCGCCTATTTGGATGGCTGAGCCCCAAAGAAATGCTTTTAAGGGGCACCAATGAGTGGAAAGAGAGGTAACCCCTGGATTATTAAACTGAATATATTGTGACAGTGCTTCCGAGAGAGTGGCCCTGGGTTCCAAGGAGGTAAGTAGGTAGGCCGGCATGCGGCAAGGTCTCGGGGGAACTTTAGCAAGTTGTAGATTCCAGGACCACTCTATCGAAGCATGGTCTGACCATGTGATGGGAAGTATATTAATAGTGCTGGCATATTGGAGTGTCCATTTATCTGTCAGAACCATATCTATTCTAGAGTATGTGTTGTGGACCCCTGAGTGGTAGGCATATTATCGTACATTTGGGGAATGGACCTGCCAAATGTTATATAAGTCGTGCTCCGCCAATGGTTTGAGAAAAGTAGTAGAGGGGCCAAGGGTAAGGTCAGGGCCCGCCAATCTCTGGGGTCTATTTTGGGGTCTAGGGTCAGATTAAAATCTCCCAGCATAATCAGATGGCCTCTGCGTACTGTCTGTATCTCATCGCATAATCACCTGAGGAAGGGAATTTGGCGGGAGTTGGGTGCATTCAGGGAGATTAAGGTCACCAGTTTGTCCTCTAGGGTTCCAACCAAGATTATAAATCGTCCAGATTTTTCCTCTATTTTTACTTATAGGTTAAAACAAACACAGACACTAAACAACACGGCCACATCATTCCTTTTGAACAGGCCATTAACGAAGTATCCCAAGGGGTATCTTGAGTCTGTCATTTGGGTGAGGGGCACAGGATGAAAAGTGTGTTTCTTGCAAGGTTATAAGATCAGTTCTATGCTTGTAAAATGTGGTGAGCGCCAACGTCGTTTATTAGGGGAGTTAAGTCCCTTAACATTCAAAGAATAAAACCAAACCATGGGTTATGGAACCGGGAAAGGGAGATTTAAAGATAATGAGCCTGTCCTGTTTTTAAAGCATAATGTTTGAGTGAATAGGGGGTAAGGGGAGAGCTAGGGTGAGTTGGTTTGGGGGGGAGAAGAGAGAGAAAATGTCACGGAGTTTTGCGGACTGAAGTTCACCTATAGGTATTAGCACAGCTACCCAGGGAGGCGCGGAGTCTAACACAGCACTGGTCTTCATCAGGGATCCCCGCAAGGGAGTTTGGGTTGCACCGCAAGTGGTGTGCAGGTCGCGGCCCTCCGGGAAGCTACCGGCGAGGTGAGTGGCAAACAATCGTGGTCGTACAAGCTGAGGTCGTAACCAAGCGGGCAAGCGGGGTACCAGGGAGTACGCAAAGGCGAAGTCAACAAGCCAGGAGTAAGAACCAGGAAGTATAAGCGGTCTGGAGGAGAATCCAAAATCAAGGTCAGGGCTAGCCGGGTCGGTACACAGGTGGGCAGGTGGTAGTAAGTGTGCTGGAGCATAGGAAGACCTAGTCCAGAGTCTCCCAATTATACTGGTGGGCGTCCTCTCATTGGTGGACAGGAAGCCGGGGAGCTCGTCCCGTTGCCGTAGCAACGGCCGAGCATGCGCCCGGGATCTGGCCAAAGAATGCATCCCGGAGGACGCACCGGAGGAGGAGACGCACCGGAGGAGGAGTTATGCGTCCGTCCCCGGCGAGAGAGGAGAAGCGGGGATGGCGCCTGACAGAAAAAAAATGAGCTGACCCAAGAGACGGGGTCACAGCATTTACCACAGAGGGAAGTGTGTGGCAAACTGGGTATCATGTTGGGTTGGGGGGGGAAGGTCCCACTCGCGCGGCACCCGAAAGAGGAGGAAGGGTGAAGCAACAGTATAGCAACAATAACATAACAAGTGTGTTGTAGGTAGCAGTAGCAGTATATTAGTTCAATGTGAGCAGTATGCCAGTTGCAACCTAACATGGCTTCTACATTGGAAACATAGAACATAGTGCATTGAAAATGAAACATTTAAAAACTGAATATTCCTCATTAACACCATTAGTATTAATACTTATCTAGTCGGAGGTAGAAGCTGTAAAACCTTCAGCAAAAAGAGTGAACCTCAGTCTTTAGTAACATGAGTCCAATCTGGTTGAAGCAGTGACTTGCTTGCAGCAGGTCTAGGAGGAAGAGGTATGGGCCAAGGTATGTGCCATTCCTCTAGGAGTTTAGTACCAGCTTCAAGAGGCGAGATGACATAAGTGGAGGCTTCGTGTTGGACCAACAGCTCGACTGGGAAGCCCCATCGGTAGGGCTGTCGTCATTGAATGAAGAGTTTGTCTTAGGTTGATTGTAGTGAGTGAAAGATCTTAAAAGAGTAGCAGATCTTTGAGCTCAGCTGCATTACTCGGATCTGGTGCCGATTGAAGTATGGCCTCCTTGATGTGGAAGATGTGGACCCCAAGGAAGATGTCCCTCGGGACATTCCCGGTGCAGAATGAGGGTGTGGGAGGCGGTGCATACAGTCAATGAGAAGGTCCAAAGTGTCCACAGAAGGTTGAAGCTTGTTAAACAATAGGACAACATAGTCTTGTAGATCTGTACTTGGGAGAGATTCTGGGCTGCCTCTGACCTTGATGTTGTTCCTGCGGGAGCCATCTTCTATATCTGCAACTTTGTCTTTCAGAAAGGTGACTTCACTCTGAAGAGAATTATGTGAGGAAGAAATGTCATGATGGGAGGCGACCAGTTCCCCCATCTTCGTTTTTAAAGTAGTTTTCCGACTATCTCTCTGGAGCTCATGTGAGACGCAGCTGGTCAGAATGGCGTCCGAACCACGCTCCTCCTTTATACACTTTGACGAGCCGGCTACTGTTGTATGCACAAACTACAAGGCTTGCAGGGTGATGTCCAGGTGAGCTTGCTTGCATAAGCAGCTGATTTATCTATAAAGGCAGTCCTGTATAATCCTGTATGTGAACCCAGAGGCCTTAGTTAGAGGAACAGGGTGAAGTCTCTTACCCAGAACAGATGCGTCCTGGTCTGTCCTTGTCTAGTGAAAGAGGTACTGCCGATGATTGACAGATAAACCACTCTGACTTATAGACCTTAGCCCCAAGCAGAAGCTTGTGGTGCATGCTCTGTCCCTGCCGAGTCCCCCAGGAGTCGAATGGACCACTCGTCAGACAGAAGCAGGGGTCTCTGGTTTGCTTTTAGGGCAGGAGTGCCAGGTTCGGCAGCCTCAGGGTCCGCAGGACGAAACAGAAGTTAACTTCCCTAGCTCCGCCGACGGACAAGCGGTCAGGTAGTCAAGCGATCAGAGGCACAAGAGCCTGAGCTTTTCAGCTTGACTGTAGGTGAAACTAGTTGTTGTGTGTGTCATGGGTCCCGGAGCCGGTTATCCCGTGGAGATGGGGGACAAGTGTCTGGGGCAATTTGCGCCAAAATGTACGCTTGGCTACAAATCTCCCCAATGCAGCGTGGATATGCCCTCGAGGCGGGTATTATGCCTGTAGTTCAGGAGCTCTTCAGGTCCCCAGTATAATGTCAGTGGTTTGGGCTAAAATAGTGACTGAAATAAGCAGATGAGCTCAGTCAAAGCTGTGAACACAACAAAGCTCTTATAGATTGCTTGTGGCCATCTTGGCTGTCAGACCACGTCCCCCTCTCTTTTTTTTTTAAATAAAATTTATTTATATTTTCTATGAAACAAGATACAAAAACAAAATATAATCATTAAAGGCCAAAATAATGAACATCAGAGACACTATATGGACAAAAGTATTGAACCATTACACCAACAGGGACTGTAATGACAGTATATTTAAATACATATACATTCATATAGAATTGGTCCCCCTTTTGCAGCGATAACAGCTTCCACTCTTCTTGGAAGGCTTTTCACAAGAAGTGTTCCTGTGGAAATTTCTGCCCATTCATTCAATAGAGCATTTATAAGGTCACTGATGCTGCACGAGAACGGGCTGGCTCGAAATCTCCGTTCCAGTTCATCCCAAATGTGTTTGATGGGGTTGAGGTCAGGGTTCTGTGCAGGCCAGTCAAGTTCTTCCACACCAAAGTCATCAAACCATGTCTTTGTAGTCCTTGCTTTGTGTACTGGGCCACAGTCATCAGTCATGTTTGAATAAAAAATAGCCTTCCCCAAACTGTTGCACAAAGTTGGAAGCATAGCATTGTCCAAAATGACTTGGTATCCTGAAGCATTAAGATTGTCCTTCACTCGAAATAAGGGGCCTAGCCCAAACCATGAAAAACAGCCCCATTACATTATCCCATCTTCACTAAACTTCACAATTGTCATAAAGCAGTCAGACAGGTAACGTTCTCCTGGCATCTGCCAAAGCTAGACTCGCCCATCTGACTGCCTAACAGAGAAGCATGATTTGCCATTCCACAAAATACCTTTCCACTGCTCCAAAATCCAGTGTTGGTGTGCTTTACACCACTCCACCCAATGCTTGGCAATGGTCTTGGTGATATGAGGCTTGCATGCAGCTGCTTGGCCATGGAAATCCATTCCATTAAGTTCCCACCACACAGTTTTTGTGCTCATATTAATGCCAGTAGAAGTGAGGAACCCTTCAGCTAAGCAAAACATTGGCGTCTTTTACGCACCATGCGCCTTTAGCAGTCGTAGGCTCCGCTCTGTGATTTTACGTGGATTTCCACTTTGTGGTTCAGTAGCTGTTGTCCCTAAACTCTTCCACTTTCTAATAATAACACTTACAGTTGACCGTGGAATATCCAGCAGGGATGAAATGTCACGAACTGTCTTATTGCAAATGTGTCATCCTATCACAGTACCATGCATGAAGACACTGAGCTCTTCATAACAAACCATTTTGTATCACAAATGTTTGCAAATGGAGACTGCATGGCTAAATGCTTGATTTTATACACCCCTGGCAACAGGTCTGATTGAAAAACCTCAATTCAATAATTAACAGGTATGGCCAAATACATTTGTAGATACATAGCATATTTTGGTCAAGCCGAATACATTGATCAGGCACATATCAAATATGCAGTGCAAGGGAATATACAGAATTTGTATTCAGATAGTTGGCCAAGACAAAACGTAGTACATATAAAACTATCTCACAGAAGTATACAAAGATGTAGGGGGTAATTTTTTTTGTGGGGGGTGGGGACGGTTAGTGGAGAAAGGAATAACTGAGACCAAAAATGGGATACCCAATGACCACAGGGCTCCCATGGGAAAGCGAGAATGATTTAGCACACTTACCAAATCAGTCCAATGACTATGATTAAAACAAAAGGTCCGAAACATCCCAAGAATGGATTGGTGAAAGCAGGTAGTAAATCAAGCACACAAGATTTGGGAAAATTATTGTGTCTTATTATTTAATTATACAGAGATTGTTTCCCAAGATGCCAAAATATTTTGTGGAGGAGTTGCTGTCTGGAGGGGGGATCTGGGTTTATACAGAGCTTTTCAACATAGCATCTGTCTGCAATAAGAACCAGTGTGGAGAGTTTCTCAGAATGTTTATCAAGAAAATCAAGTGGTGAACCAAGGAAGAATGACCACATACACTTAGAAATCAGGATTTTAGTAATATTACTGATGAGAGTTACCACATCATTACAAACCAGAGCAATCTTTGGGAAGGACCACCAAATATGAAGGAAAGACCCCACCTCACCACAGCCTCTTCAGCACCGATCAGAGGTTGTATCACAGATCCTTTTCAAAAATGTAGGAAGTAGATATCACCTAATGTAAGTTTTATAGGCATTCTCTTTTACAAAGGAAGAAAATTGCCGTTATTATTTTTTTATATGCATTGACAGTTTTCTTTAGCTTTTTTATTAATGTTGACATTTTGAATGTCAACATTACAACCCTGTGGACATTTTGACAGTGTGTCAAATGCGTAGACATTTTACATGTCAACATGTCAGATCTAATCAGTCGTTCACCTGCAAGTTTCAGTTTATAAGTTTATGTGCTCATCAGCCAGAGAGAATAAAAGACACTGCAGGTTCTGAGTGTTCAATATGTTGTGAGTTATTGTTTACAAGTTCACATACTTATAGCACTCTGATTATACAAATCACATACTTCAGCAAACTACACCCCTAACTGTCTTAACCAATTATTGTGCATGATTTCTTTTTCACAAACCTTGCAACATTCTCACAGGAATTCTCCCAAAGGGGCTATTGGTTTATCTCCTGTCTGCCATATCCAAGGTCATGGGCGCAGCTTCTTGCAAACAGCAAGATAATAATGAATAACATCTACAAACTAGCTGTATTTAAGCTGTCTTTAAACTATAAAAGAACAAAATGGCTGAGAGGCTACAAAATGGCGTCTGCTCAGCAGAATCACATTTCTCAGACATTTTGAACATGTAGACATTATGTATGTTAACATTTTAACGTGTAGACCTTATGAACATGTAGAAATTATGACTGTCAACATTATAACAGTATAGACATTATGACTATTAACATTATGAATGTAGACATTTTGACTGCATCCTGTTCAGAGGAACCCCATTTTCTGTAGGAATGATGATTATAACCCTGCAGACCCTATAAAAGATCCACCACAAGCACAATTCTTCTTACAATGACAGACCACAATGTATTGTAGTTTTTATCTCCCCCAAGATGGCAGTTTAACTGAATGTTACTTTTAAACCCTAGGGTTGAAACCTTTGCTGTTCCATTGGAGCACTAACCTCCTATTAACAGGATAAAGTGCACCCCTATCTATATAACATGCTAGAATTCCAAAAGTCGGGAACCGGCAGTACTACACGTCCTCTTCCAATTCTTTAAAAGGAAGTAGACATCAGAGGCAAAACCAGCTGCCTCCCCATGGAGTAGGATGAACTCTGAATCCATCGGAAACTGGCATATGATACCTCTGACCTAGGCCTTCCAATGACATGTATGTCAACATCTCAGTGGACCCCAAGGAAGGAGTGATCCATAGTTCCATTGAGGTTGAGATACTGTTCCCTGAAGTTTGAATCTGAAGTGCCTTGCCAGGATTTCCCCAATCTATCTTTTTTTCCAGCTCAACAACCCAGGCTTGCATCCTAAGTGCACATAGCCTAACTACCCTTCCACAGTTTTTATTCATACCCTAATTGTTCCCCAACACAATGGAGCTGTACCTCCTTTACTGCCACATTAGATTAAAATCGAGCAATACTGTTCAACTTAAGATTTACTATGGTTCAAACCTATGCACCTAATATCCACAAATGTGATATCATTCAATGAACCACCCACAAAAACAGGCTAAACTGTTTTTATTACTGAAGCAAATGTCTTGAAATATTATCTTTTTGCAGGAAACCCACATTCCACCCATGAGCAACCCCCCTAATTAAGGTTTAAGAAGTTCCTACATGTTTTCAGTGTGTGATGCTAGTTGTAAAAAGAGGTTGTTATCCTTTTATGATTTTCCACAAAAGTGGCAGATATATTATCCTGTCTGAATACCATAGAAGGTTCTCTATTACCTTGGCCACCATATATGCCCCAAACTCTGGCCAAATCTTCCTTCTTTGAAGCCCTAAATGAGAAGCTCACTCATTATAAGGGGTAAGTTCTAAATGTTGGTGACTTTAACACAAGCCTGAATGGTAAGATGGACTGGTCTAAACCCCTATCTTTTTCCTCCATAGCTAACAGTAACTGAAAGTGCTAAAGTCCTTTCCAATTGTTATGACTAGTGGCTATTGATGTGAGCTTCCAGAACAGGTGACAGAGTTCTTCACCTATAGCAGTCGCCTTTCCCATAAAGCTTGTTGTGCTGACAGGTACTTTGATGCCTCAAAATCTTAACTCTTAGTATAGTGGAAGCTCATATACTATACCGCAGCAGAAAGATCAGAGACAGTGGCATGAGTAATCTGGTGTCAGGAGTCCATAGCAAGCAGAGTGGTCAGGGGAAGGATAAAGTGTCAGGGCTGTAAGCGAGCAAGGGTATCCAAATAAATGGCCAAATATCAGGGCAATCAGACTACATTCAGGGTCCAAGAGCAAACCCAAGTTTCACAATGGCAATCAATCAGGAAGAGTGGGTATAATGATCTGGTTAGAAACTGAGGTACTCAACACTATAACTGGCAGGGAGGCTAAGCCCTTCGTGTCTTATATACATAGGGAGACCAATCAATAGAAAGGAGGCACACATGGAACAATCAGCTTCAATAGGCTGTTAATTAATTGTAAATAGATGTGCACATGCTTGGCTTCCCTTCATGTCGTGACATGGCGTTAACTGACAGAGCGCCCTGGCAGTTGCCTTGGTGATGGCTGGGACAAAAAGGAAGTGATTTACTGTTTGTCATGGCGGCCTGGGGATGGGGCCTGAATGTAAACAATGAGCAGCAGCACACCACAACAGCTTGTAACAACACCCCCCCCCCTTTTATGAGGGGTTAAGTAACCTCAAAATCTTGGTTTCCCGGGGACGTGTTTGAAGAACTCATTGAGTATATTTTTTGCATGTAGATGTTTCTAAGCAGTGGCGCACGCAGAAACCCACCCCCCCTGCGCTAACTAAGTGGCCGCTATAGCTGCACTGTCCTATACAGCAGCCGCGGTGCTGTCAAAGAAGCGTCCGCGGCGGTGCTGTAGTGTATACAGCACCGCCGTGGACGCTTCTTAGACAGCGCCGCGGCTGCTGTATAGGACAGCGCTGAAGAAACGGAGCTGCTGCGCATGCGCAGCAGCTCTCGCGGGGGGTGGGGTTTTTTTTTGGGTCAGGGGAAACCCCCCCCCCGACAATCCTCCGTTCGCCCCTGCTAAGGTACCCAAGAATGTTCTTCTGGGCCATATCCCTATCAGTGCACCAAGAAGTGGACTTGTCCTTGGACTCTTTTGGAGTAAAAAAAAATTCGACAATGAATTCCTGACAACCATTGACTTTGACAAGGGGAGGTCTGTTAGGCCTGAATTTAAGCCTGATGAGGCCTGAATTTATGAGACGAGGTTTGAGGATTGGACAATGAAATGTGTTAGGAATTCTGAGAGAGCAAGAGAAATCCAATCTGAATAACGCAGTGTTGGCCCAATGAATCTGGGACCAAATTTCATGCATGGTTGCCGGAGTCTGATATTCCGTGTTGAGAATCAGACCCTGTCGCCAACATTAAGTGAACACTGCCTACGCTGCAGGTCTGCTAAGTGCTTGGATTTAAATGAGGCATGTTTGAGAACAATATGAACATTCCTCCATATTTGAGTGAGGCTAACAGTAGGGTCATTCCACAAAATTTGGACCCCTAAGGTAACTCTTCCTCCCGAATCCAAAAATCCAAACCAAATTACTTTATCTGCCTCATGTTTTGCGTTACGGCAAAAACGCACGGTTTTTGAATATCATTAAATTGACATTAGGGATCCCATTTTTTGGGGGGTATTTAAAAATAGGTATAAATTACTACCACAAAAAAATCAGCCGGGTAATCTGTTTCATAGTGGAGAAAAAAAATTATGAAGTTGATGCTCGATTACTGCTGTACAGCATACATAATTTACACATTGTTAAAAATCATACCAAAAAAGTGAACTAAACTGAGGCAAAGGGATAAACCTCCCATACAAGGATATGAAACAAACAGAAACTGATTGGAACGGGATTCCCTTTAGAGAGACCAAAACTGAAACTTTCCAGAAAAAGAGAGAGAGAGTCAATCATGGCAGCTGCTCATTTGGTAGTATTTTACATACAGACTGCCATATTACTATTTACTCAAAAACCATTGGATTACATAGCTGAACCACTTTACATTTGACATTAGGGATCCCATTTTTAGGGGGGGTGTTGGGGGTTGTTTAAAATAGGTATATATTACTACCACACAAAAAATCAGCAGGGTACTCTGTTTCATAGTGGAGAAAAAAAATAATGTAGTTGATGCTGATGTTCAATTACTGTTGTACCACATACATAATTAACACAAGAAATCATGAAATTTAAAACCTTTAACATAACTTAATCCTTTAACTGAAGTTGAGTCAACAATCTCATTATTTTTCCCTCTGTGGCAGAGAATTTCCGAAAGAAATATGTACAGGGATGCAGTCTTTAGTCTTGAGGATCCTTTTGGGAATGGATAGCATCAGCCCCTACATCTGAAGCATTCACTTGATTAACAAACGGGAGTTCAGGAATTGGATGCCTGAGGACTGGAATGGAAATAAAAGCATCTTTGAGCACCTCGAAGAGCGCCAAAGTCACAGGCGACCAATTAGCAGAGTCAGCGCCTTTATGGGTAAAGGCTGTAATGAAAGCCACCAGTACAGAGAAAGAACGAATGAAACTCCGATAATAGTTAGAAAGGCATAGGAATCTCTGAATGGCCTTTAAATTAGTAGGGAGCATCCAATCTTGGACTGCCTGAACCTTGTTAGCATCCATAGAGAACCCACTAGGGAAGATGACATAGCCCTGGAAAGTAACTTAAATGACTTTGAACTCACACTTCATGAACATCTTGATACCTGTCTATCATTTGTTGTTGAAGTGGATGCCTCTGAGATAGGAGCAGAAGCAGTATTGTCTCAGATTAGTAGTGTAGATAGAAAATTGCATCCTATTTTTCTAGAAAGCTTGCACCTGCAGAGATAAATTATGATGTAGGCAACTGGACATTATTGACTATTAAGTAGGAACCAAGGCACTGGCTGGAGGGTGCGATCCATCCTAACATGATGTACACTGATCACTACAATACATTGAATCAACTGAAAGAGTTAATCCTCAACAGGCCCTTTGTGCTCTTTTATTTTACTGGTTTACTGTCACAATTTCATAGAGACCAGTGTCAAAAAATCCAAGGCTTTTTACAAGATCTATCATGAATGCCAGGTTTTGAAAGTCTGGATCAGGACCCTTGGGCTTAACTGGCTTAGTAGATATATCATAGACGCACAATAAAACCCAATGAGTCAGGAGTTGGAAAAAATATACTATACTCCAAGATAATTACCAGTATAGAAGTAATACTACAGAAGATATTGATGACCCAAATCAAAATTATTAAAATAAAATCACCATCAAATTTCTTGATGTCGCCCTATCTATTAGATATAACCAACTGTACACAATGACATTTAATAAGGAAGTAGATAGCAATGAGTTTCAAAATGACAAAAGTTGTCACCTAAATTCTAGGAAAGACAATATACTGAAGGGATAACTGTTGATGCTTAGGAGAAATTGCATGGAAGAGAAAGTGTTCAGAGAACAAGTAAAAGATCTTGTGGGAGCATTTAAAGAACAAGGTTGCCCAGACTATATTTTAAAGAAAGTGTTGGCCAAGGCAACCAAAACTGACAGGGCTGTCCTTGTACAGAATTTTAAGAAGAAACAATATGGTATTAATAAGCCTAATGATTGGGATAATGAAAGAGAGAGCACTCTAGTGTTAGTAAGTCAATTTAAAAAATATTCAGATAAGAATACAAACTCATTCCAAAATAATTTATTGATTCTGGAATATGATGAGGTCTTAAAATCATTTGTGCAACAACATACCAAAGTGGTGTTCAGAAGAAGATTCGCATTACAAAACAAGCTGGTACCGAGCCTGTTCAAAAGGAATAATGATGGTGAGAGAAGTACTTAGTTACCTGAAAAACTGAATGTTTTTTTCCAATGTATCAAAAATAGTTGTATCACATGTAAATTTGTGAACAATAAAAGAAAAGTGTTTGGGTTTTTTGTGTTAAAAAAAAAATGAGATTAAGGGTTACAATACCTGTCAATCAAGTTATGTCATTTATATGATTGAATGTATTTGCGGCCTACAATATGTAGGTCGCACAACCAGATCTATTAATATTAGATTTCTGGAACACAGGAGTAGTATCCTGAAAAACAATAAAGCTCATAGCGTATCAAGACACATTACATCTAAACATGAATTGAACAAATTAAAGCCACAAAAAGAGGGGGTGATAATTGCCATGCAGCTGGTACCATAAATAATATATAATATGGGATATACCGATTGCAGGCTTATTGCCATGCAGCTGGTACCATATATAATATGGGATATATTGAGTGCAGGCTTATTTTTTCTCTGGTTTGGTTTCAAAATATTGCTGGCTCACAAGCCAACCCTTGCTAGATGTAAACCCCTATACCAGGGAGGTGAGTGCAACTGATTTTAACTGCATTTTAATTTAAAGCACATAGGTCAGTGTAGGACCTGCATGTAATAAGGTGCCCTTAAAGCTGGGATGCAGGCTTAAATGTTTTGATAAAAAATATGAACTAATACCTCATGTTTTCATTTTGCTAGATACACACAGATATGCAGTGTTAAGGATAAGCGCCGACAACTGTCTTTTCTAGCCAAATGACTTATAGAAGAATTATAAATATGTATATCACAGGCGCATACCATAAACTCTTTCAAGCAATAAGAGCATAGCCCAGGTAGAAATAAGTAGATCTAAATCAAGATCACATATATAACTCACTTGTCTTGTTGAAGGTAGCATCAAACTTCATCATGAAGGTAAAATCAGCAATGATGCTCTCCAGTGGTGTGGTGACATATGCAAGAAAAAAGCAGAAAAAAAACAAAAAATAGTGTAGCCAGTAGCCAATTTAGAAACACACTTTATTCCCAAATATCCTTAATATATAGGCAGAGTGAATACTCCGTGTTAGAGCTATGAATAAAATTACACACCATGTGCACAATCTCTCAATGATAAAACACAGATATCGGGGCTCATACCCCTCACCTCTTCTAGAAAAGAATGATGTAAAAAAGGATTAATTTTATTTGAAAAATAATTGATTTTTATTTTGAAGGAGACTTCTTTCTACCAAAAGTAGGGACAGTGATGGGCACCAGATTTGCCCCCTGCTATGCAAATATATTAATGAGTGTATGGAAGGATGAACTTGTATGGAAATCTGGTGTATCAAATCTGGTCATTGCATCGATATATCGATTAAATAATATTTGTGTGGAAAGGAGAGAGGAGGCCATTGGATTCCTTCTGTAATCATTTGAATCACAACTCACAGAATATTGAACTCATGTTTAACATCAGCCAGGAATGCGTCAATTTCTTAGACCTCACATTATTTGTTAAAGAGGGCCAATTACATACCAAGACATATACAAAATCAACAGATACCAATTCTTAAATCAATTCAGATAGTCATTACCATAAGAATTGGCTGGATAACATTCCAGCAGGTCAATTTATCCGTATTAAAAGGAACTGTGCCAGGGACCTTGCCCCACATATGACAGATTTCTTTAACAATATCTTAATGGGTTCGCCTTTTAATGAGGCGACGACCTTGGCCACTATCGTTGTTATACAAAAACCAGATAAAGATCCTACCTCCTGTCCCAGTTATAGGCCTATATCCTTACTAAACGTGAACCTCAAGATCTATGCCAAAATTTTAGCTAACCGCTTGAATACTCTTCTCCCCTCCCTGATCCACCCAGATCAGGTTGGATTTATACCAGGCCGCCAAGCTATAGACAACACCAGACGGGCTATTGACCTCATACATTCTATCCACTCTGGTAAATTACCGTCATTGATCATGGCACTTGATGCCGAAAAGCATTTGATTGCATCTCTTGGACCTTTATGTCTAGAGATTTGGGGTCAATGGGTTTCTCTGGTAAGTTTCTAGATGGCCTGTTATATCAGTCTCCCAGAGCAACGGTAGTGGCCAACGGAGTCACCTCTTCCCCCTTTTTAATTTCCAATGGTACGCGACAGGGATGCCCACTATCCCCTTTAAACTTTTCCCTGTTAATAGAACCATTAGCGGCAAAAATCCGATCTAACCGGGCGATACACGGATATAATACAGGGAAATCCGAACATAAAATATCATTATATGCTGACGATGTTCTTTTGACTCTCTCGGATTCCGCTGTTTCACTTTCTCCCCTTCTTGCAGACATCAAAACCTACAGTTACATTGATACAAAATCAATCCACAAAAAACAGAAACTTTTGATTTCTATCTTACAGAAAGTATGAGATCTTCTCTCACTCAACAATTCCCCTTCAAATAGCACCATAAAAAGATAAAATATTTAGGTATCTACATAACTAAACAATATAGTCAACTCTTCCAAGCTAACTATCCTAAAATACTATCCCAAATTAAATTTGATTTAGAAACCTGGAGTAAAAACCTCATTTCCTGGATAGGACGAATCAATTCAGTTAAAATTAACATTTGCCCAGGTTATTTTATCTTTTTCAAGCCCTTCCCATACGCATCCCCCATTATGTATTAAAATTTTTGCAACATTATACATCACAATTCATATGGGGTAAAAAACGTCCAAAAGTTAGGCTCCTTGTCCTGCAAAGGTTGACACGGGAGGGTGGTTTGGGGGTCCCCAATTTTAAAAACTATTTCTTTGCAGCGCAACTTGCCCATTGTACTTTAAGGAACTCCCCGGGCTCCTCCAGAGTTTGGGTCTCGATCGAAACCGAAAGCTTGGGTATTTCCTCCGCTTCCTCTCTCCTGTGGCTCCCTCGCACTATATCACCCAATTGTATCGCATTCGTCCTCTATCAGGGACCAAGCAAACACGAAGTTTAATCTTGCCCTGGCTCATAGTCCAATTGTTCCTCTTTTTGATAACCCAGATTTTCGGCCAGGTCGTATAGTCTCGTCCTTTGAATTTTGGAAAAGGAACGATGTTTACTATCTTAATGATATCACTAAAGACGCTTCTTTTCCCTCATTCGAAGACATAAAAAACAAATTCAATATTCCTAACACTTTTTTTTTCAATACCTACAACTAAGAAATTTTCATTCCACCACTAAATTGTCTTTAAGAATCAGGTCGTTGACCTCATTCGAGTCACTTTTCCTCCGGCGATCTTCTACCAATGGCCTTATATCTCTGCTATACGGAGTGCTGAGAGTCCCTGACTCAGACACCCAAGATTCCCATGAGCGAGCATGGGAGGAGGATCTGGGGGGTCCCTTTGATGGGGAAGATTGGGATGAAATAAAGTCCAACATGGCCTCTAGTTCAATCTGTGTGAAGCTGAAAGAAAATGCCTATAAGCTTCTTTATTGATGGTATTTGGTCCCGACTAGATTACAAAACATCTTTCCGGACTCATCCAGCTAATGTTGGAGAGGTTGCTCGTCGGATGGGTCCTTCCTCCATATTTGGTGGCAGTGTCCCTAGCTTGCACCATTCTGGTTGGAACTACGGAAGTTCGCATCTCAGATTCTGCAGATTGACATCCCAGTCTCTCCCAGATTTTTCCTTCTCCCACTTGGAATTCCATCCGCAACTAAACACCAAACAAAAATGTTCCGCCACATAGTTTCTGCAGCACTGTGTCAAATTGCCACTAATTGGAAACAACCCACCGTGCCTACTATGCAGACAATTATTAATAGAGTTTGGCAGTCATACAAAATGGAGTTTATGACATGCATATTACGCAACACCTCTAAATCATTTAATAAAGTCTGGGAACCGTGGATATCATTTTTTCAAATCCAAATTCCTTTTGCCCTTTGACTCCTCTAAAACACTCCACTTGATATCCTCCCTCAACCCACTACCATCCCCCCCACCTCCCCCCACTTCTCTTCTATCTCTTGCTCTGCTTTCTCTTTCTTTTCTTCTATTGGCGGTCTTCCACACCGCCTCCTAATCTATCGTGCCCACTTTTCTCTGACTGGCCTCTCTTTCTGTTTCTTCCTTCTTCTATTCTTTTAGCTAAAATTTGGTCAATATTAAGACTCTTTGTCACACGCCGGGTTCCCACTGTGTCCCCCCGGGCCCGGCGTGCGCTTCCAGTGTTATCCTGCCCTGTTCCCCGACAAACTTTCTTACCTGATCAGCAGCGGCAGTCCTGTCTCCTTCCAGCGCTGTCTTTCGGCGGTCGGCAGAAACTTCAAGTCCTTTTCATGCCTTCTGCTGCCCTCTATTGGCTGTCCTAGTTAGTACAGCCCTATATCTTGTCCTTCTACACTAGTTTCAGGGCTGGTTCTTTCAGTCAGTCCCTGACCTCAGTACTGGAAACAGCTCCTGTGATTTCTTCTATTCTCCTGTGAAGTTCTTACCCTGTGTTTAGTATACCGGCTCCTCCAAGCTCCTACGCAGCTATCTTTCCGGGAAAACCTCCTCTAAGTGGCTATGCTGAAGAAGTTACCGGTAAACCGCTTCCAAGTGGCGACACTATTATATTCCTGCAAACCGCCTCCCAAGTGGCAACGTTTCAGAACATCCCTGCTAATTACCACTCCCAAGTGGCAACGCTGCAGAACATCCCTACTATTCTCCACTATCGAGTGGCAAGGCTACTTTCTACCTGATTCCACGGTCCTTCTGTTGCGGTTTGCTGTGAACTTCCCTAGGGGGGCGCGACCTGCAAGTGGAAGCCGCGAAGCCCATATTCCGTTGCGAGAATCACTGGTGAACACCTTTCGCTTGTTAGACTCCGCGCCCATAGCTGAAGTCACGCCAATTCTGGCTGAACTACCAGGATCCAGTTAAACCTCCTTGGTAACGTGACACTCTTCTCATTATGATATACAATGTTTTATTAGTCCCTGAATATGTATAACCTGATTGTAACAGATTTTGTCTTGGACTGACGCTCATTATTGACCTTCTCAAAAATAAAACTTTAAAAAAAAAAGGAACTGCACAGAAGATAATGTATGCATGGAACAGATTGAGACATTAAACACTCCAGAGAATGTGTTGAAGGAGCATATCAGAAAGTGAGTAACATTGAGAGACAAGAGCTCTTAGAACCTAAAAAGAACAAAATTAAGGACAAACACAACTCAATGCGAGTTGGCTTTTGTTTCTCAATTTAATATAAATCATATGAAATATGTTTACCTACACATGGAGACTATTTTATATGGAGTGACGCTTTTTAAATAATATCATTTTGTCTAGTCCTGTAGGCAACTTTATGATCAATATCCACATTTATATATACATTTTCTACAATCACTGTGATGACCGACCATATTTTTATAAATTCAGTCTATTAAATAGTTCCGCTTGTATGTGATGAGAACTTATTTTACAAAGCTCTGGTTTAAAAATCCGTTTTCATTTTGATGGTGTTTTCTTGTTAAGTTTTTTGGGCATATTGAACTATTGCTAACTTACATTGTTTCAATTAAATTAGAAACCTTATGGCCTACAGTCATGGAGTTCATTAGAATACAGATTGGTATACGTTACTTCAAAGTTGCCATGGTGATTGTTATTATGACCAATAGGATTTAAGACAACGTTCACGTCACGTAGGTACCGTTCTTTATGTAGAGTGAAAACTAATGTACAATACGCTCTGATTCCAATTACCGTATATACTTGTGTATAAGCCGAGTTTTTCAGCACATTTTTTGTGCTGAAAAAAGTTCCCCTCGGCTTATACTTGAGTCCCACTTACCTGGTCTCCGTTTTCCAGTCTCCCCCGCTCATCTGCAGGCATCTGCAGCCTCTGTGGATCACTGTCAGCCACCATTTTATTGTAGCCCGTTTTTGTGTGTTCATTGCACATGGAACAATAAAGTTAAATGAAAAGGAGCCTGTCAGTCAAAGCTAAAGACCGGGACATTTCCATCTAGCCCCGCTGGTCAGAGACACATGTGAGTACCCTGACTTGTCCACTGCAATTATTTGCAGCAGTTTTATAAAGTCCAATATTTTCATTTTTTGTCACCTATTAATAAGTGTCTGAAGATTCTTTTGCATAACTGTGAAATCATTGAAAAGTCTAAAAACATCCCAAACTTCAAGTATAATAAGGGTTAAATCACATAAAGCAAATTGTATTGTTCTGTTAAAATGTTTCTTCCAGCAAACAAAATCAAACTTATCTTTATCTGAGCTATTATATCAAATTCTATTTAGTGTATGTGCAGCATCTTTTGCATTACTAAAGCCTAAATTACTGTACTGTTCTGAACACTTAGGAGTAACTGCTCATCACCTTCTAAAGGCGAATAAACTTAACTGGCACATGTATTTAGTATCCACAGACTGTCTCATTGATTTATATATTAATGATCTGAGTTGTCTTTAGTGAATGTTATTTATATCTGTGTTTACCTATTAGGCTTGATACCAAGTGCAGAGGATTTAGTTTAACCATTTGTGTAAAATTTATTAGGATATGGGTATATATTATGTACTTATATAATTTTATTGATGTTTAATAACAATAAATTTTGATATATTCATTTACAACCTCACGTTTGTATTATTGGGAGCCCAGTGTTAACGATATCCAGCACTGTTTTTATTTTTGAAACTTACCAGTAGCTGCTGCATTTCCCACACTAGGCTTATACTCGAGTCAATAAGTTTTCCCAGTTTTTTGTGGTAAAATTAAGTGCCTCGGCTTATATTCGGGTCGACTTATACTCGAGTATATACGGTACTGTTAGTATTTTCAGTTTATATATTTAGAAATATATATATTACACTTGTTTCAGCTTAAACATACCTCACTATGTAATTTGTAAACTTTAATTTTATGCCTGATATTGCGGTTTGATATACATGTGTAGATGTACTTAATAATACCTTACTAATGTTTGGGAAACCATATGTTGAATATTTTATATTTGAAGTGTAATCTGAATGAGAGCTTTTATATATATTCACTGAGTTTTGATAACCGCTCACTGATTGGCCGACTGACATATAAGAACTGTGTCGGCGGCAGTTTTCAAACATTACCTTGATAAAGACCCAAGAAGCTGCGTTGAAATGCGTTGGTAGTACGAGCGGCCCGAGGTCAGCCTGTCTTATCCTGCTGGAAAACGGGATTTATCGGTGGCTTACAACCAGGGATTTTTAACATCTTGAAGGCTGATTTCTCCAGTTTATTCCGGTAGGAGTGTACTTGCTACCTCTGAACTGAGGATTCATTTTTAAAGTGTTGCGATTGGACTTTTTAATATGTGTTAGAATAACCAAGATTGTTTTTAAGTTATTACGTCAGATCTCGCTATTTTTCTGTCGTCTATGGGTAATTATGTTTCAACAATACGAGATTAGAGAGAGGAATTTGAAAAACAGCTGAGAACGACTCACCGCTTTTGAGTGTACAGATTACTTTTGAATGTCCAGACTGAGGGCCATGGAGTAAGTGTAGCCTAAAGGGGTGAGAGATCCGCTATCTGTGTTTTATCATTGAGAGATCATGCTCATGGTGTGTAATTCTATTCATAGATCTCACACGGAGTATTCACTCTGCCTCTGTGTTAAGGATATTTGGGAATATAATGTGTTTGTAAATTGCCTACTGGCTACACAATTTTTTGTTTTTTCTGCTTTTTTCTTGCATATGTCACCACACCACTGGAGAGCATCGTTACTGATTTTACCTTCATAATGAACTTTGATACTACATTGAAAAAGACAAGTGACTTATATATGTGATCTTGATTTTGCTCTACTTATGTCTCCCTGGATTATACTTTTATTGCTTGAAAGAGTTTATGGTATGCACCTGTGATATAGATATTTACTTTTGTGTTTTAGTTTATGTAAGGTCTAGTGGAACCTATTTGTATTATTCGGCAGCAATCCATAGAGAGCGCTAAGAGGAAATTATATCTACAATTATTTTATAGAAGGATGATGTTAAGAACACATAGAATGGTTATAGTGTAATGTAAGTGTCAAGGGCCATACACCCAGAGGTTGTGAGCTCAAAAATAGGAAGCTATAAGAGGAAAGATAGATTGAAGGAATTGTTGTTTTTATATCTATTTTTGACCACCTAATTATAGAAAATGGTTGTATTTCACTATTATTTAAATAATTATAAAACAATTGTTTTTAATTTTTTATCTTGGATCTTAAAAATAGTTTTACCTCCGTCCACATGAGTTGAAATGGTTTTAGATTATCTTTCATATAATTAAAAATGCTGTTTACAAACATTGTTTGATGAACAGGTGCTGACTATTTAATGCTTTTTCTGAATGGTGATTGATAATATAAATTAAGAGAGTCTGAATGAAAGATCCATTTTCCCTGATGAAACCACACTGAATCTAGTGGAGAAATGCGTTTATTTTTAGAAACTTTGTAACATCTCTTCAGCCACTTGTCACTGTTTACTTTATGTATTGATCTGGATTGTAACGTTCCACTTCACAGATACGGAGTACTTGGAGAAAGCATCACTCCTTCTTTTCAGAATAAAACACATGAGCTGTATATACTGAGGTTCAATTATCATCACAAACTGTGAATGTTAACTTGAAAAGAAACAATGAACATCTATAAAACTTTGATGTTCCATCACACAGTTGTTTATATATCATCATGAATCAGTGTGGATTGCTGCTGTGAGATTACTATGCCTGAGTGGCTGGTATTGTTCAGTTTAGCATTGTCCCATTAGGCGCTGGCTGCCAAATCACAGGAGAGACCAGGAGATCAAATTAGCAGCTTCATTGGTTGTACATTGGTGAGCAGTACAAATATACTGTGTGTAAAGAGGAGTGTCTTGACACTGTGCAGCAGCACATCCTTAAGGAGACGCTACTTAACAGTTATATCTGATATGTGGAATTAACTCAATTTGCGGCTAGGTTCCATTAAATATACATAGCGAATCTAAACCATTTAAGATTTTTCATTGAGGTAGACGTTTAGAACTGTGGCTCACTATTAAGTTATTTCAAAAAGTTGAAGCATGATAAATGTGGCAATTGGTGGGTGCACAATCAAATTACCACATATAAGTGGCTGATACATATATATTTTTATGATGATGTGTGTAATTATTCATAAAATGTTCTTATAAATTATGTGTATGGTGGAAAAATATTTATTTATGATCTCTGGGTAAGGTTACACTATGCGCTCCTTTTAGTTCCTCTTTTTTTAAAGTTTATGGCTTAGTAGATGTCTGGAGTCTGAACCAGAGAATTTAGCACTGGAATCTGCAGCAGAGAACTCAGGACTGGAACCAGTCACAGGGCACAGGACACAGGACTGAGACCAGCACACAGATGCACAGACCTGGAACTCACAGCTGGAACAAACTACAGGAGACTTTTATTTGGCACCCGGAGAAGCAACCAATGGGAGACTGAACCCACAGTGAAGTGTGTAAGATGGGTGCAGGAGGAGGATTGCATGGACAGGACCATAGACACTTGGTACTGCTGACAGGAGATACAGTAGTTGGAAACAAAGCACTTGGAAATGCTGACAGAAGATACTGCAGACAGGAACAGAGCATTTGGTAATGCTGGTAGGAGATACTGCAGTCAGCAACAGGATCTGAGCCAGGAGACCTTCACCTAAATAATGATAGTAGTTCTGGCAATGTGCAACCAGCAGTCCCTAGTTTAATTAAGGCACCCTGTGCATTGATAGGCTGGCAGAATCATGTGAATGGAGTTGTTGGAGACTGGTTTGTCACAATGAATCATGTGATGCAATCCAAGATGACCACACCCATGAAGCAGAACAGCCGAGAATATTTATTTACAGATAGCAACACAAAAGTCAGGTAAGTCATAGGTGACCAGGAGGGGTACCGATGGCTATGAGGTGACACTGACGAACCAGGTAAGTGGAACTGAGACCTCGGTGTGTGACAAGAACATGTTGAGGTTCTGAAAAATGTGCCTATTATTCCACAATCATGTTCCTTGTCAGCTCTAAAACAAGACATATCTGGTCTGAGCAAGCTCTGGATGAGACACCTGAAAAATGGTTATTAGTTCCTGAAAACCCTAAACAAGCTGTTTTGCTCAGATTCATGATAATGCAAATTCAGGTCTCATGGGTAACAGTAAGACCATAGAATTTTCCTCCCGAGAGGTGTGGTGGCTCTATGAAAAAAGACACACAGAAATATGTAGCTGCATGTATATGACAGAAACAGAAAGAGACCAGCAGGACACTTAGTGTTGATATGCAAATTTATCTTCCTACAATAAATTCATTATCATTCATAAAATAAAATATAAATATGAGTAGGGAAATATTCTTCAAAGGAAGAGAAATATTAGAACATGAGGACATGCACTATAACCTAGAGGGAAATTTGAGATGAAATTTGAGGAAAAACTACTTCACAGAAAGCGTAGTGGATAAGTGGAATAGCCTCCCATCAGAGGTGGTTGATGCGAATACAGTAGATCAATTTAAACATGCTTGGGATAGACAAAAGGATATCTTTACAAAGATTAAAGGATCAAATAGCGTTTGATGTTACCTTAGGTTAATAAAAAAAAATGGGGAAGACTAGATGGGCCAAGCGGTTCTTATCTGCCATCAAATTCTATGTTTCTATGTTTCTATGTTACTCCAGAGAACAATTTTCCACTGCTCCGGAGTCCAATGGCTGTGTGCTTTACACAATCTAGTCGATGTGTGGCATTGCACATGGTGATCTAAGACTTATGTGTACCTGCTCAATACATATGAGATCAGGGCACTGGCATTCAAGAGTAAATGTTAATCAAGCAGAGGTCGGTACAGGGTAAAATATGAGAAGAGGGTAGCAAACGTTAAAATAGATGAATGGCACCGAAAGCCTAATAGACCTACCACAATCAATCCAAAACCAATTAGTCGAGCCCTCACAATGCTACAGAATGTTCTGTACTTGAGTCACAGGGTAACGAGTAAGCCAAGTATTATATCTATATTTATAGTCTAAACATGCTGGGATGCTGTGAAACTCCTAAGACTACTACGGTATCTGTCCCAGGTTCTGTCCACAAGTCTGAAAATGAGTTATAGATAAGATGCTTACATTGATATCTAGTTAGAACACTGGACATTCCTCTTATGCTTTTCCCATTTTCAAGTTTGCTAAGCAATCCAGTAGGCTGGCGTTCCATGTCCTGAATGCTGCAAAGTGTGCAATTGCTAAATATTGAAAGAGGACAAAACTGGACCCCCTCCAGGCCATAATTAATAAAACCCAATATACAGTGACTGTTGAGAGAAACACACATTACCTGGATGATAGGAGAGATAAGTTTGACCAGATATGAAACCTTGATTTGTGCACAAGTCATGAAAGAGATCTCGCTACTTTATGTGTCTCTCTATCACATTTGTCTACATCTCTCCCTTACACCTCCTTAGCTAATTGAAAACTTGTACATGCATATACCTTCCCAACTAGGCAAAATGTTATATTTATATTTTGAAATTTATATTTCATGGGTCTCTCTCTTATATATCAGTGGCAGCATCCTACTTATGTATTTAATAAGGTTGTTTATCGCAGGTACTGTAAGTCTAAAATGAATTCGAAAACTATAAATCAACATTAATTAAATTATTGTTTATACCATAATAACAATTCATAAAAGGATATAAAATTATAAAAACAAAATTAAACTTTTTATTAAACATAGAGTAAACGTTTAAATGAAGAATATTATACTGTATCCCACAGCATGTCAAGGTTATTAGAATTTGCATTCTCAAAGTCATGATAAAAACCTACTTCTGTCCAGTTCTAGCAGAAGAAACTTTCACTTAACAACACTCATGCAATTGTGTATGCCAAAAACTATTCTTAAGCTCTTTTGACTGTTTATTGATTGAAACCACAGGGTTGATCCTGTCTTGTGCTAGCTTGTGACAAGTTATAATAACAATTCAACATTAAAGCCAGTCTGCATATACTGGCCTAGCAAAATCAGTTTTATGCTTTCAAAAGCAAATGCTTCAGGCCAAGATATCTATGTAGCAAATTCAAGAAAATAAAGTTAGTTTGAGAATTAACTACAAGATTGTGTAGATTTAATTTAACCCAAGGGGAAAATTCGAATAGGCCACGGGTCTATTCAGGAGCATTCAAATTGTGCCCTATAATATATAACCCACACAAAAAAGTTGTAGGATCACCATAATAAACATGTAAATTATTACAAAACTACTCTTAATAAACAAATCACAATGTCAGAATGCCACAATGATACACTTTACAAGACTTTGCACATCTTACTGGATTGTCTCTTCCTCACTTTTTAAAAATCAGAGCTGGTATTCTAATGTACATATTAAAATTTGTTGATAGAGGGTTAACAGGACAGCCACCTGGAGTTTTGCCCCCTTACTCAGATCTCTCCTTGCATAGACACCGTACATTTGCACAAAGACCACCAAAATGCACAGAGATTACCCACTGCAGATTACGGAGACATTTCAATTGCTTAACAGAGACATCCACTGCAATACAAAGACAGCCAGTTTGCAGTGCAAAGACCACCAATTGCAGAGAACCCATCTGCTATTTTTCAATTACCTTTTTCCCTGCTCCAAGGTGTTAAACTCTGGTCCCATTTAGCTTTATGAGTGTCTCTCTGGTCAGAAGAAAGTGTTCTGCTTACTAAGGCTAGTTAACTTACTGTGATACTTATTCATGATGCTATGTGAGAGAAAGAACAGTGTACAATTGTTAACTCAAGCAGTATGTAGAGAAATTAAGGTATGGGCAGAGTAAATAAGTTACCTAAAGATATGTGGGGGCAGACATACAATAATATACACAATATTTTGAACATTTGCATTCATTTAATATATTGTGCCAGCAGCTCAATGGCATCCTGTCCTATTTACCATTCACTCCTTTGCTGTTTTAAATCCGTTTAAATTTTTATTGCTGTTAGTGGTTGTGTAGGTAGGGGTCCCAGTGCACTGCTTTGCCCGGGGACCCATAATGTTGTTAGGATGGCCCTGATTTTCTCTTGTGCCAACAGGTAGGAGGACAGGACAATCACTGAGAAAATGACTTCAGAGCAAATTCTGCTAATGAATTTGTATATATTAAGTAGCACGTGCATGTGGAAGATAGTGTCCAGGTGAGTGTCTAAAAAAGGTGGAAGTGCACATTGCAGCTCGGTCTACTAGTATGAAAACAAGTACATGAAAGACTGTAAATCGATCAGCTAAAGTGGGCTCAATGGATGATTAAAATAACAAGCAATTTGGTAAGAGCAAAAAATATAATGCTTTGTGCCTCACAAACTGTGATGTGCTAAAAATAGTAACTTTGGAATTAATGTGACAGCTTTCTACATGTGTATGGAGGTGGGTAAGAAATGTATTAATATAAACATCAATATCTTTAGTAGCCTCAAAGGCAGTGAAGTTTACATTGGAAAAGATACTTTCCGAGGGTAAAAGAAATATATGATTTTAAATTTTGCTAATACATAATATAAAACCTGGCTTACTACAGTTTTTCAACTTCTGTGCTCACTTAGTAGACATATTACACAGCCAGGGGTGGATTGGGCATGGCCTTTATCGGGAGGTTTCCCTGTAGCCCAGTGGCCTAACGGGACGCCTCATATATCTGTTTTTTTTCTTATTTGTTGCCTTGTAAAAAAAAATGTCACCAGCGGGGGGGCGATCAAAATCATTGGTGGTCAGTGGACAGCAACAGGCATCCAATCGCTAGGATGCCTATTGCTGTATGGGGTCCCAGAGTACTATGCGGTAGACAGAAAGTCTCACACCACTTCCTGTCTGCCTGTTGTGAGAAGAGACGCTGACCAGAGCAGCTAAAGGTAAGTGAGCAGGGGTGTGGGGGCTGCCTCTACTAAACTATAGGAGGGGGTGCCTATTCTAAACTATGGGGGGCTGCCAATTCTAAACTATAGTGGGTGCTGCCTATTCTAAACTATAGGGGGCCTGCCTATTCTAAACTATAGGGAGGGATGACTATTCTAAGCTATAGGGGGGGCTGCCTATATTAAACTATAGGGGAGCTGCCTATTCTAAACTATAGGGGAGTTGTCTATTCTAAACTATAGGGAGGGCTGACTATTCTAAACTATAGGGAGATACCTATTCTCAACTATAGGAGGGGGCTGCCTATATTAAACTATAGTGGGTGCTGCCTATTCTAAACTATAGGAGAGCTGTCTATTCTAAACTATAGTGGGTGCTGCCTATTCTAAAGTATGGGGGGGCTGCCTATTCTAAACTAGACGGAGGGCTGACTATTCTAAACTATAGGGGGCTACCTATTCTCAACTATAGGGGGTTGCCTTATGTAAACTATAGGGGAGGCTGCATATGCTAAACTACAGGGAGTGAGTGATTGGGTGCTGTCATACAAAACTATAGAGAGAGAGGTGGGGGCTGTCATAGAAAACTATAGAGAGAGAGGTGGGGGCTTCAATACAAAACTATAGGGAGGGAGAGGGGGCTGCCCTGCAAATCTATAGTCAGGGAGGGTGGAGCTGCCATACAAAACTATAGGGAGGAAGAAGGGGATTGCCATACAAAACTACAGGGAGGGGGGCCAGCTATAATGTGTGAGGGAAAAGGAGTGTATGTTGCTATAAAGTGTGAGGGAGTGGGGGGATCACAACATATTGTGTGATATGAGGGAGGGGGAGCTGTCTTAATAGCATTTAGGTGGAAGGCAGCTATTAATATAATGGTTGAGTTTAGGTGTGGGCTAATTATTTAATGGGTGCCATTTTATCTGTGGGATGATGGTGCAGCAATTTAATTTATTGGTGGAGCCTATTAAATTAAGATGGGGTAACAGGACCTTTAATTTAATGTCAGGGTGGTTTGATGCTATTAATTGAATGTGGAACTTAGTTTATGGAGGAGGGCTATTTATTAAATGTGAATATTAATTATTTAATGATTGGGATGGTTGTGGGAATGGTTATATTAAACGTAAATGCTTATCATTTATTGATGGGCTCTTTGGAGGGAGGAAATTGGTTTATTTATGAAATGGGCATACTATTACTTTTATGTCAGGGCTGGTTGGAGGGAAATAGATCTATTTATCAAATGTGAGTACTATTGCAAAGGCACTCTAGGCTCTATTGCCACCATACAGGAAAAGTGCACTAAGGAGCTCCTGTGCAGTGCAGTATAGAATGCTCCGACGAGAGAATGGTCTGCCCGCCCACTTAGTGCTGAGTGACATGCTGAACAGCAAGCTGAAAGAGGCCCCCCTTCCCGTGGTCAGCCCTCCAGCTAGTCCAGCCCAGAAAGGTGCCTACTACATGAGTATCGTGACAGTTCAGCAGAGGAGGCTCCCTCCCCTGGACAGCCCACCAGCTTCTCCTGCATTTTACACCTGCCTGTACTCCAGCTATGTCGGTAAGTAATAATCAACATGTGTCTCCCTCTTTGTCTTTGAATCTCTCTTTCTCCCCCCTTCCCCTCTATCTCCCCCTCAGCCTGTGTATCTCCCCCTTAGCCTGCTGTCTCCCCTTCTCTCTGTCTCCCCCTCAGCTTGTGTATCTCCCCCTCAACCTGTGTCTTCCCTTCCCCCTGTCTCCCCCTCAGCCTGTGTGTCTTCCCTTTTCCTCTGTCTTCTCCTCAGCATGTCAGTCTCTCTGTCCATCCTATTAATTTAATGCGATTAGGGGCTTTTAATGTATTGGTAAGGGCTGTTAATTTAATAAAGGTAGGGGCTATTAATTTAACTGGAGTAGGGGTTATTAATTTATTGGTGGGGCTATTCATTTAATAGAGGTATGCTCTATTAATTTAACAGGAGTAGGGCTATTATTTTATTGGTGGTGACTATAAATTTAATGGGAATAAGGATTATTAATTTATTGGTGGGGCTATTCTTATAATTGTGGGATGATTGCGGTGGTGGTGGCTATTATTTTGATTTAATTCTGGGGATTTTGGGTGCTTTTAATTGAACGTGGGACAGAGTTGGTGTTGAATAGGGTCTATTTGTGAAATGGGAGTGCTATTAATTTAATGTCAGCTAGTAAGTTGGGAAATATGATTTATTTTTTTATTTTTTTAAATGTGGATAATATTAATGTAATCTTGAGGATACCTGATTATTAAACATAGGTAGTTTGATTTGATGTCAGGGCTGGTTAGGGGAAGGAGGCCTGGACTATTCACTTGTTGTTTTGTTTTACTTTCATTGTGGTGAATAATAAAGATTTTCTTGTGGATCCGGCCAAGCAGCAAGTGAGCGGAAGATGCCAGCAGCAGCTCCATGTGGTCAAACTACAAGAACAGGAACAAGTAAGTTGTACAGGATTGGAGAGCAGTCTAGTACTTGTAAAAGGATAGGCGTATTCTCCTCCACACCCGCACAATAGAACTTCTTCTCTTCCTGCAGTGACCGCCTTGGGATGCAGTATTTACTCCCACCAAAATGGGGAGGGGGGGGGCACTAGTGGTCTAGCTCGCCCAGGGCACTGAAATCTCTAGTTATGGCTCTGAGAATATCACCAGCAAACCCTTGGAATAGTTCTCTCCTTTACTTATGCCATTGTCTGCAAACCCTCCCTGTACTGCTATTAATTCAAACCACCACCAATCACTGGGCACATTTAGGGCTCATACACAATTGTTACAAAATTTCACCTTTGTGGTAATCACACTGGATAGCCATTTTTTATAAGGATTATTTTAATGTATTTTGTTGGAACACACAGTACACATATTTATATACTATATATATAGAGAGAGAGAGAGAAATTTGACTGGTAGTTTGCATCTCAGGACGTCAGGGAAAGATGCAAAGTGGGGTAAGGTGTTCATATACTGTTTTTTGCACACTGATCAAATACAATTGTGCCAACATGTTGCGTAATAGCTAAGTTTAATAAACAAAGTCAGAATTGTTATTTGAAAGGATTTTTTGGAGGGATGTGTTAGTAGGCAACTAAACAATTTTGAGCACAGATATATAAACCAGTCGCAAATCATCCAGGATTAATGGATTCGTGAATTTTTATAACACAGGACTGGCAGCTTTTTCCCTGCATTGCTTTAGAGATTATCCACTGTGTCTTAAGTCATCACATCCAGGTTTTCCTAAGTATTACTACAACCAAATTCCAGTAGTTCTAAATCCTGCCTACTTTTGTGTTGGCCCCACCTCCAGTTGACTTGGTCCATCCACATGAGGCCATTTTAGAATTTTTTCCCAATCTGCCCCTGTACACAGCTTCGTCAATTGTACACGGATTCTTCCATTGTTGTGACTACTTGGTCATTTTTGCTTTCTCCTTTAAAGGTAGATTAAGATAAGCCGAGCACGTCTACTCATTGGGCTATTTTTTAATCAGTCTGCCACACAAACAACCCAAGCCATAAATATCCATAGTCTGCATTGTTCATCGCAAACTATTTAATTTGCAACTAATGCATCAGTTTTTAATATATAGGGAATTATAAAAAAAATACATTAAAACATCATTATTACCTGAATATTTTAATATGTGTAGCTAAATTAAATGCCTCAATTGTTAAAAATTGCTTCCTTGTCAAGGTTCATGTTTCCAATTTTTAATAATTTTGATATTCTATATAATGTGTATGTCACAGAGCCTGAGCTTGGAATAGGCCTCGAAGCCCCGCTCTAGATAGACTTACCCACAAAGAGGTGCGGAGTCTAGCGGTAGAGAGGTATTCACCAGGGATCCTCGCAAGGGAATATGGACTTAGCTGCTTTCTAACCGCAGGTCGCTGTCCTCTAAGGGGGATTAGAGCAGGGTGAAATGGAACTGTGGAGTGGAGCAGGCCTGCTGGAAGATAAATGTAGAGGTTCAGGTGAACGACAGTGAACCGAAGCACTGAGGTCTTTAGAAAGCGAATAGCAGAGAACAGGACTGATTATGAGGCATGAGATTCCTGTAACAACACTGCATGTCTTGATCGTGAAACAGGTAACACAGGATATCAACTGAGAAGTGGTGAACTGCAGAGAACTGATGCACTGAGATCCCTGGAAAGCAAATAGCTTGAGGGCGGGACTGATGATGAGGCACGAGGTTCTTGCAATAATACCACAAGTAACACAGGCTAACGATGTGCAGACAGGAGCCAGAGAGAACAGCATCCTAACAGGTAAGGAGACCTGAAGATCTGGCAACTTGGTAGAGAAGCAGGTGCTTTAAATAGACAGAGCTGACAGGCAATAAGCTAATCAAGAGAATGCAGGAAGTTTTCAAAAGACCAGGTGTGCACGTGCTCAGTTCAGACCAGCAAGCGAATGCAGGGAGTGAGAACCAAGAGAAACAGGTAAGAACAGTGACCAAAATGCAGGTTAGCTGGTTCAATGTGTGACACTGAAGGTTCATTTAGGCCAGAAGCCCAGTCTATACTGTTAGTGATGATATCAACAGTCTTCCAAGATCCTGTCCCTCTATTAAATTCAAAACCTTCATCTTTCATTACATTCTGTCTCCTTTGGTTTTTAATGACAAGCAATTATGCATGGATTGTATACATGCCTGTATTATCTGAAAAGTGCGTGTTCATTTCAAGAACTTATATAGACACCCTGCATGCCATTACCCTTTTTAGCAATTTGCGGTGTTTATTTTGTGCATTGTGTGTTGTACATTATTGTTTAATATTGAATGTCTGCCAAGGAGAATGTGTGTGTAATATAAATAAATGAGTTTCCAGGGTTGATGGTGGAGAGCAGAGAAGATTAATGCATACATCCAGTTTCTATTTCTCTCTCCAATTATTGCTGCATTGTAGTGCTTTTAGTTATGTATAGCACCTTGTGTTTTTACTTTGGATATTTAGCCAAGGAGCATATGGGTGCCTTTGAAAAAAAGTTTGTGTTTTTACAACAGATTTTAAGTGCTTCACCTTTTGAATGGCTGTGAAGTATAGCTGTGTTAGAGACTCAGCAATGCTATGCCCCCAAGGCCCAATGTAATCATATGGACCACTGCTTTGCTGGCTAGTGTACTAAAACATACTAGAAATATCAGCTAATAGCTATTTTGGGCTAACAAAACTAAAAATGAATAATAATAACAATTTGTTTTTCTACATTTACCTTAATTTACATTTTTACTTAGCCCAAGTTTAGCTTTAAAACTCAGCAATGCATTGTTTATAATAACTTCTACACTACTTTATTGTATCCTCAGACCAAATTGAAAACATTTCTTGTTATTATTTTCAGTGTTTCATAGGGTTAGGGTTAAAAAAAGATGAGAAGAACATGTACCTTTTAATAATAGTAATAATGGTAAACATTTTGTTTAAGAATTTACACCATATTTTTCTTATACACTTAAAGAAGACATCCACCCAGAATAAACATTTAGGGAATTGTGTAGAGTTGAATATCATCATCATCATCATCATCAACATTTATTTATATAGTGCCAGCAAATTCTGTAGCATTTTACAATTGGGAACAAACATTAATAAAACAATACTGGGTAATACATACAGACAGAAAGGTAAGCTTGATCGCAAGCTTACAATCTATGGGACAATGGGAGTCGGAAACACAAGGTCACATGCTACATCATATTGCATACTGAACCAGCTAGATTGCAAAGGTAAAAGTAATGAGTGGGCCGTGTGATTAGTCACACAGCAAAGTTGGTCAGAGAGTTGTTGTCTTGTGTTAGCTGTGTAGAGGATGGTAATAGGGTAATCTAGGGAGATTAAGATTGTGGTTGAGGAATATCATAAGCTTGCCTGAAGAGGTAGGTTTTCAGAGAACGCTCAAAGGTTTGAAGACTAGAGGAAAGTCTTACTGTGCAAGGGAGGGAATGCCACAAAGTGGGTGCAGCCTGAAAAAAGTCCTGTAACCGGGAATGTGAGGATTTGATGAGAGTGGAAGAGAGACGCAGATCTTGTGTAGAACTGAGGTGTCGAGTTGGGAGATATTTTGAGACAAGTGAGGAGATGTATGTCGGTGCAATTTTGTTGATGGCCTTGTATGTTAGTAGAAGAATTTTATATTGTATTCTTTGAAATACAGGCAACCAATATAGAGACTGACACAGTGGCTCAGCAGAAGAAGAACGGATTGCAAGAAAAATCAATCAACCTGCTGAGTGCAAAATAGATTGTAGGGGCTCAAGTCTGACTTTGGGAAGACCAGTAAGGAGGGAATTGCAATAGTCGATGCGGGAGATGATGAATGCATGAATTAAGGTTTTTGCAGTGTCTTGTGTGAGATACGTGTGTATTCTGGAAATGTTCTTTAGATGTATGTAACATGATTTAGATATAGAGTCAATGTGGGGAATAAATGATAGTTGTGAGTCAAAGATTACACCTAGGCAGCAAGCTTGCGGGGTGGAATTTATGTTCATGTTATTAACAGAAATAGAAATGTCAGTCAGGAAGCTTCTGTTTTTGGGTGAGAATATTATTAATTCAGTTTTGAAAGACCGAGTTTGAGTTGGCAAGAAGACATCCAAGATGAAATGGCAGAAACACAGTCAGTAACGTGAGACAATACAGATGGTGAAGGATCAGCAGAGGATAGATAGATTTGTGTAACATTTGCATAAAGATGATACTGAAATCCAAAGGAGTTTATTAGTTTTCCAAGAGGTGGAGAAAGAGAATAGCAGAGAACCTAGGACTGAGCCTTGTGGTACTCCAACTGATAAAGGAAGTGGGGCAGAGGTGGATCCAGAGAAATTAACACTGAAAGAGCGATTAGATAGGTAGGATGAGAACCAGAATAGGACAGTGCCTTCAAGACTTAGTGATTGTAGCGTTTGTATGAGGAGAGAGTGGTCAACAGTGTGAAATGCAGCAGAGAGTTTTAGGAGAATTAGAAGAGAGTAATGGTCTTCAGTTTTTGCTGTGATCAAATCACTGACAACCTTGGTCAACACAGTTTCTGTGGAGTGTTGAGAGTGAAAGCCTGACTGAACAGAATCCAGTAGGTTGTTTGCTGTAAGAGAGTGTGTGAGGCGAGTGTAGGCAATTCTCTCGAGAAGTTTGGAGGGGCATGGGAGCTGAGAGATGGGTTGGTAATTTTAGAGAGAGTATGGGTCAGAATTTTGTTTTTTCAAAATAGGAGTAATCACTGCATGCTTGAATAGTGATGGAAAAATACCAGTAGAGAGAGAGATTACAGATTTTAGTTAGAGTTGGAATGAGCACAGGAGACAGGGGCCTACCAATTTTTAAGGGTAAGGGATCAAGAGGACAGGAGGTAGAGTAGGAAGATGAGATTTGAGTAGAAACTTCCTCTTCATTTGTGGGATCAAATGAAGAGAGAGTGTCAGAGTGTGCAACAAAGGAAATGAGCTGATTGCTTGTCGAGGGAGATGATACCATTTCAAGTCAGGTCTTATCTATTTTGTTCTTGAAATAGGAAGCAAGATCCTGGGCACTGATGGTAGTCAGAAGATTTGGGGTGGGAAGAGATTTATATGTGTTAAAAAGGCGTTTGGGGTTAGAAGCCTTAGCATAGATGAGAGATTGGAAGTATGTTTGTTTTGCAGTGTCCAGAGAATTTCTATAGGAGTGGTAGATACGAGTATATGTGATGAAATCATTAGAGGTACAAGATTTACGCCAGTGACGTTCTGCTTTACAAGAAAGTTTTTGTAGAGTTTGTGTTACTTTAGTGTGCCATCGTTGGCAATGAAATCTACGCAGAGTATGTAGTGTCGATGGATCCACTTGATCAAGGGCAGTTGCTAGGGTTTGGTGAAAATGGGGTACTGCCCGATCAGGGGAGGAGAATGTAGAAATTGGGAAGAGAAGGTGTTGGAGAGAGGTGGAAAGCTGTTAAAAATCAATAGAGTTGATATTCCTGCAGTTGTGAGGAGGCTTGGAAGAGATTGACACTGGGGAGATGAAAGAACTGGGGGTGAGTAAGTAGCTAATAAGGTGATGGTCCGAGAGGGGGAAAGGAGTGTTAAGGAAATCAGAAACTGAGCATAGTCTACAGAAAACAAGATCAAGAGAGTGGCCATCCTGAAGAGTAGCGGATTCAATCCACTGGGAGAGATCAAATGAGGATGCTAGAGAGAGTAGTTTGGAAGCAGCATTGGAATGTGAATTAGAAAAAGGGATGTTGAAACCACCCATGATGATGGTGGGGCTGTCACAGGATAAGAAGTGAGGGAGCCATGCAGAGAAGTGTTCAAGAAATTGTTGGTGTGGTCCAGGGGACATAGTTAGCATAGTGTAAAATAAGAATTTCACTACTGTGCATGCCCACAAAAAAGACTGAAGCTTGCAGAGTCAGTCACATCTTGCATACATAACATCTTATGCTTATAAAGGTGGATCGGGGGGAGGTAATGGGTGTGCAAGCCTAGGTTAAGTATAGTAAGAGAATGGTAAAGTAAATGCAACCAAGAGAGCCCTGGAAGCAAATGCACTTACACCTATCAGAAAATGTATCTGTTGCAGATATCTTACCCCTAGCGTAGATACGAACTGATAATGATGATGAACAGCTGAAAAAGATCTGACTCAACAAGCTACGCAGAATGTGTCTTATTTTCAGATGTAGTTTATGCCTGTGTTTTAGAAAGAATAGCATGGAACTCTGCCTTAATGTTAAATTCCACAATCAGCAGAATAGCAGAGAACCAAAGTGCAGAAGCCATGCCATCCACCCCTGACATCTCTGTATTAGTTTAATGGTCAGATGCAAGAGAGGAAGAGTTTAGGCACATATTCCCAATAACAGGACCTATCATCAAAGGACTTTGCTGTAGTTTTTATGCTAAGGATTCAATCGCTAGCCCAAATATAAGTGGGGATAAAGGGCACCCTTGTCGGGTCAGATATGTGGAATTGAGAGGATAAGAAGCCATTGCTAAAAAAAACGTGCCGGGTGTGGGTTGTGGAGCAGAGGGGTCTGTGTGTAGATTATATAGTTTCTTGTAGTAGCTAGCAAATTTATTTGCAATATATAAGGGATTTGAGACCCGACAGTCTCTGGAGTCAGACAGGTGTTTAATACTGTTCATAGCATTTTTACCCCATAACTTACCTGCTAAAAGTCTGCTTGCCCTATTCCCAAGTGTGTAAAATTTTTGCTGGCAATGAAATACAGCAGCTTGGACTTCGCACATGGAGATGTATTGCAACTTGTTATGGATTTCAAATATTTCAGCTTTGAGACGGGAGTCTCTGGGCGCTCTTTTATGCTGTATCTCTAAAGCCACCAAGTGGTCCTCAAAATATTTCTGTAAATCTGAATTTCGGGAATTTAGTTAGGCAGTAGCTTTAATCACCTCACTTCTCATAACAGCCTTCACAGCGCACCAGTAGTTAGGCAAAGAAGTATCCTCTGGTAAATCGGTTTGCATTTAAAGGGATAGACCTTCTATCAGAATATGAAGGCCCTCTGGATCCAGCAAATCTGAAGCGAACCAGTTTCAAAGGACGAGGAGGGGGGGAATTACATATGATCTCGTAACGCTACTTCAGGGGGGCATGATCAGACCAGGTGATAGGGATTATATCTATGGAGTTAATAGATTGTAGGAACCACTTGTATGTCAGAAGCAAATCAATGTGGAAGTATGAGCTATGGACATGGGATAAAAAGGTATAATCCCTCAAAGTTGGATGTTTGACTCTCCAAACGTCATACAGGTCATACTCTGCAATGAGTTGTAAAAAAAACTGAGGGTGAGGGAATCGTGGCCAAGGTATGGGAAAATCTGTCTAGTCTTGGGTCAGGGGCAAAATTAAAGTAACCCATGAGATGTAGGGCGCCACTTCTGACTTTCTGAATCTCAAGACATAACTTCCAAAAGAAATTATTCGAATTGGGAGCATACAGAGACACCAGCGTGACTTTTCTGCTACCCAGGGAGCTTGCAAATATCAGATATCTACTATTTTTATCCTAAATTTTCTGTATCAATGTAAATTGGCATGATTTTCTGAAAAGAATGGCCACTCTGTTTTGCTTGAATGGACCAGAGGACATGTGACATGTCGGGAACATGGGGTTGGAGAACTGGGGAGTTGAGGTAGTGGAGAAAAGAGTCTCGTGGACAGCAACAATGTCAGCTTTGTGAAGAGCAAAATATTGCAGCGCTAACCTTCTTTTATTTGGAGAATTTAAACCTTTAGCATTGAGGGAGAAAAAGCAAACCATTTTTGCAGTGTATAGAGAGATTAGCAGGACCTAGTGATATCTTGACATGGTAGGTTAGTAGTATGAGTCTGAGTACCATTTCACGGGATGGGGAGAGGAGACATACCTTAGGGAGGGAACAAAGGGAGGGGGAGAGCAAGGGAAAAAAATACAAAAAAAGTTTCCATATCGGAAAGTAAAGATTTTGCTTCAAGGACAGTTCAGCAAATAAGTAGATAACAAGGGGGGGCAGAGGCCTGGCTAGGTCTAACCTAATGACCTACAGGGAAAGCAAATACTACATGAATGCACCATAAGTAACATCGGTATAATGAAAACCAATAATAACAACAGTGGCAACAATTTCCCAATCTACCTAGTGCAGATCAACTAAGAAAACTGACCATTGAAACATATTTGAGGATCTTCATCCTAACTGAGATGGGGTCCTCTGTGCAGACCCTTATACAGGAAGTGTCATACTAATAAAACCTTAAAATATAGTAGAACAACAGCATACATATATAGTATACAATAGAATGAGCATCTATGACTGGTTAATAAAACAAGCACAGGGTGGCTGAAAATGTCAACATGAAAGTCATCCAGACTTGAAAATATATCATTCCAAAAGGTGACCATTCCCACAACTTTATAAGTGAATAACTGAAAATATCTAGACAACAACATATATATCAAAACAGAAAGTCTGGGGTCTCCAACCAGTCAAGATATTCAGCTCACTCCACTTGCCGCATTGGATCAGCTGGAGAACATGAACTGAGAGGACCCTGAAAAAGAAAAGATTATTGGTCCAGCGCTACTCTCTGGCACTGACATTTGGAGACCACCAAAAATGAGCTGAAACCCAAGAGTCAAGGATTTATAAGAGTCCAATCCTTCTGGACTGGTTGAAGGGCGACAAGGTGCGGTTGATCAACCAGGATAATCCAATCCTTCAACAGTGATATAGCAGGTTCCGGTGTTAAGACTGCATTATGGATTCCATTCCTGTGTAGGATAAGACGAGTCGGGAAGCCCCATTAATATGGGATATCGGCATTCCGTAGGGTCAAGGTTACAGGTCGGAACTGTTGGCGTTTTGCAAGGGTGGTTGGAGAGATGTCAGAGAAAAGTTGGAGGTCTTCCAAAAGAGTATGAGTAAGGGTGGAGGGCATATCCGCATTGAGGATCTGCTCTTTTATGTGAAAAAAGTGGAGGTGGAGAAGGCTATCTTTCGGGGATGCTGGTGGAACTGAGGAAGATTTCAGCAGTCTATATACTATATACTCTATGTAGGATATATAGCTGAACTTTTCTATATCTGGTACAGGAGGTTAATCCCATAGCAATATCTAGCATAAAGCTTCAGGCCTCAGCATCCAAGGCATGCAAGTCTGTCTCCCATCCCAAACATTGAACACCTAGATCATCCATAGCAAGGAGGGAGAGGACTTTAGCGCGTAAAATATAAGAAATAGTCATAGTGGAGCCCACTTGCCAAAGTAGCAAGCAAAGAAGGTCCGAGCTGAAGTTAATAGGAGTGCAGCCAAACTGTAGGTAGTTATGGAATAGACAATTTAGCAATGAGAAGTCCAACTGCAGTTACACAAATGATTTAAGGTTACCAATGAACTATAGCTTCCCAAGGTAAGTGATCCCTGAAGCTGCTGTATCTTGAAGAGCTCCAAATTAATTTTTTAGTCCATTGTAAGGGCTATGATCTGGCGGAGAGATCTTGGATTCCTGTTTTCCAACCTATTTTTAGAGCACGTTAGCCTTTCATAATTTTCTGGTTTGCCTCTTAACCAAAAAAAACGCAGAAAGTAGTTAATCAAATTGCACTTTGAAAAATTCCCCCACTGCTTTTAAACAATATAATCATTATTAGGGAGATTATTATAAGGAGAGATTTAACAGAAAGAGTTAAGTTAGTTCTTGCCTTGAAGAGCATGGAGAATCAGAATAGGTTGAAAGTTTCAGTGGCAATATACTCAGACCCGATGATCCAAAAGGAAGGTGAAAATTTTCTATACAGTACATTAACAGTATAAGTACAGAAGGGGGCAGAACAGTTTCATGTGGAAGGTAAAGTGTACAATATCCCTGCATCATGACATTTGGAATTTTTTGGCAACAGTGATAGTTGCCAAGGTGCATGTCTTTACTGTTATGTTGTTTGTAAATAGTGAAACTCTATCTTGTTACTTTCCTATTCACAGGTCAGTTGCCATGATGTGATTGGACAATATGGTGACATTTTCTTTATTTGGAGAGATGACCTTAAAAAATTATGTCAATAATTGAATGCTAATAGCTATCATATTGAACTTACTTTCGACTTAAGCAAATCCAGTGTCAACTTTCTTGACATTTCAGTATAAACAAATGAAAAGGGTATACAGACGAAAACGTATGAAAAAACTACGGACACAATTCAATATGGCAGTAATCATCATCACACATTGCTAAATAATATACCATGTGGCCAAATGAAGAGTATAAGAAGAAAATGCACGGAAGATTTTAGACCAAATGAAACATTTAAAATCTGCCTTCATTAAGAAAGGTTATAAGAGATAATTGTTAGAAAAAGTGGAAGAAAAAGTGTTACAAACAAATAGGGATAGTTTTTTAATTCTGAAAAATAAACAAAAAATAGAGCAATCGACGAAATATTCCATTGGTTCTGCCGTGGCGCAACTAGGGGTGCCTGTAGGGAAGAGAACTGGGTATAGGATAGGGAGGAGACAGGGATGTATGCACAGACAGTATACTTGGTATGGATCTTAGCGGGTGATTATAGCTTTTTTCGGATTTAAATGTTATAGCTGTTTTGCTTCCTCTGTATAAAGCTCTATTACAGTATATTAAGTGTGCTGTTGGGGGCAATTGGTGTTTATAGCTCAATGTTTATAGGTCAGGGTTCTATTTTTGCTGGTGGTACCAGTGTGTAGAATACCTTAGTATAAGATTCAAGTTTATGCTCTGATTTGCTGCTCTTTCTGTTTAGAGCTTATTGTTGTTTATAGCTCGTATGTAGTGTTTGGTCTATTATTTAAGTGTTTTGTGTCTGGGGACAGTGTGATGGTGTTTTGTGTTCTGTGTATATCTGTTGGTGTTCCTTTTGTAATCTAAGTGTGAGATTAGCTGGAGCTGTTATTTAGTGGTGTTTTTTTGTGTTTGTGTGGGGTGCGCTGTGTGGTCTTTTGCAGGTTGCTCTTATAAGAGCAGTTGTTTGTTATTGGTATCCCTCCTCTTTAGAGGGTCAGTGGGATGCGGGGCCTCTCCGGTGGTGGGCGGTGATGTAGATGTGGCCGAGCGGCTTCCTGTAGCGGCACTTGGAACGCATATGCGTTCCAAATGCCGAACTTCTGGGTTCTGGGTGGAACGCACAGGCGCCTGTACGTTCCACTGCTGTGTGGGTCTCCATTTACCTCTCCTTCAGTCTGAGGCTTTGTGCTGGTGGAGGGGTTTGTGAGTGTCTTTTTCGGATTAACCAACTCTTTTCGTCCTTGGACTTCGTTAGGGATATGGCTGTGGTGCTGGTGTGCTGTTCTTAAATATCCTGGGATCTGCTGTGTCATCCAATCTCCTTGAGGTGTGGGAGTGTTTTTCTCTGGAAAAGATAGAAGAAGAAATAAACAAAATACAAAAAGACCTGAAACCACTAGAAAATTTAGAAGATTTCAAACAACTAGAAAGAATAACTGACTACCAAGACTACAAAAACAACAAAGTCCACACAAAAAAACCTTACAACCAAATCCAAAACACCAGAAGAGACTACGCAAGGACAAAGCTACCCACCACAACGCCCGGCACACCCCACAGCAGACCACTAAGATTAACACAGATTAACACAGCAACAAAGACCACCACTTACCGCAATAAACAAACCACCAAACTCAAGAAACTTCTCATACGGAAACCAACATCAAAAACTAGCAAGATTCCAATTCTCAGAAGTAAAGAAAATCCACGAAAACTCCATAGACTCCGAAAAAGAAAGAATAATAAGGGCATTCCCCGATCTCAACATCACCATTCACACATGCCCAAGCCAAGAAGTAGTAGTAGAGGAAATACTGGAGCATTTTTTAGAATTTCTACAGAAACAACCAGACCCACCGGAACAACCACAAATAAAAGAATCAGAAAATCTACCTGGCCTGAAAAGGAAAGCCATAACATCAGACTCAAACGAGGAACAAGAGGAGGAATACTCGCAAAGAGAAGAACCAAGAAACATACACAAAAAGAAGAAATAAAACCCGAAGGCATCTTTAACCTCAGCGACCCCACCCTGAACAACCACATGATCACACTACTCAACAAAGGCCTAAAATTTACTCCCAAAAATTAACTGGACAAATTCGACACCTACATAGACCTCCACAAATTCACGAGGAAACTCTGCCTAAAATTTTTTGGGAAGAAATCTGAAGGGCAAAAAGAGGAAAAAAGGAACACTTCTTCCTGCAACACATGAGTGGAACATTCATAAAGACATTCAAAGCACTAGTGGAGAAAGATCTCGAACAACTAAGAAACAAAAAGGTGAGATCAGATAACCTCTTTTCACAGGAAAACAAGCCCTCAGAGAACTGAAGAGAAACAAAGAAAATGTCCTTAAATCAGCCGATAAAGGAGGAGGGATCGTCATTCTGAACAAAAGAGGTCATCTAGAAGAAGCCAAACGACTCCTGAGTGACGAAACCATTCAAATTAGAATAAAAATTAGAATTGAGAACCCCTAGGAGGCTCATCCAAAATTAAACTCCCCCTCCAATACTAATTATAGAATAAAAAGTAATATCCTGCCGCTAATACCCGTAAATAAATTATTATACATCACATTCGCTCACTCCCACATATAGAGGTTCCTAACATTATCCACAAGCCCCCGCCCCCCCAAATTGTCACCATAAGCAAATAAGCCCTCAGCAACTACAGTTAGAGCGCCTCTCACATAAGAGGCTAATAACGCACATAAAAGCCACAGCTCCCCCTTTAGTTACTCCAATATGCCACTTAAATACTCACCCCCTTCCCACCCCCCCAGAATTAAGAAACTTATATCTAAATTGCCCAAAAAATAATCCAATTCTGCACATTTCTTATTTAATGAGTTATCCCTTCTGCCTACACTAAACTAGATTCATTAAGATAGTCCATCGGCCCCCCAAATCTCAAAAAGTAAATATCACACATCTAACATGGTTTTATTAACAATTTCTCCCCTCCCTAAACGTAAATATGACCAAATCTCATCTCCCGCCTCAATCCCACCACAATCCCAAAACCACTCCCAAACCACTCCCACACCTCAAGGAGATTGAATGACACAGCAGATCCCAGGATATTTAAGAACAGCACACCAGCACCACAGCCATATCCCTGATAAAGTCCACAGACGAAACACGTTGGTTATCCCAAATAGACATTCACAATCCGACCTATAAAGCCCTCACACCACCACAAGAGCCTGGATCCACCCCTCCACCAGCACAAAGCATCAGACTGAACGAGAGGTAAACGGAGACCCACGTTCTAAGTGCCGCTACAGGAAGCCGCTCGGCCACAGCTACCTCACCGCCCACCACCGGAGAGGCCCCGCATCCCACTGACCCTCTAAAGAAGAGGGATACCAATAACAAACAACTGCTCTTATAAGAGCAACCTGCAAAAGACCGCACAGCGCACCCCACACAAACACACAAACCACCACTAAATAAAAGCTCCAGCTAATCTCACACTTAGATTACAAAAGGAACACCAACAGATAAACACAGAACACAAAACACCATCACACTGTCCCCAGACACAAAACACTTTACTAATAGAGCAAACACTACATACGAACTATAAACAACAATAAACTCTAAACAGAAAGAGCGGCAAACCAGAGCATACACTTGAATCCTATACTGTTAGGAACTCCTCCAGCCAGTGCATCAAAACCCGGAGTCTGCTCTGAAAGTCTGGTGTTCACTGGAGCCCCTAGTTGTGGGGACAGACTTGGCTGCAGACAATCAGAGGGTCGTGAGATGTGCACTGACTGGAGAGAACCCAGCGATAGGGTATATGAACAAACAGCAGAGTGAAATCCAAAGCAAGGGTCGAGGGCTGGCAGCAGCCAGCGTATCCAGTAAACAAGCCAAGGTCAGAGGTCACAGGCAAAACAGCAGCGTAAGAGTCCAGGCAATAGATCAAGGGGCACAGGCAGTGAAACGTAGTCAGATATCCAGGCAAGGGTCGGCAACAATAAACAGGTACAAAGGCAAGCAGGTACAGAGAGCAGACTAGAGCACTGAAACAGGAACTATAACCGGCAGTGAGGCCCAGTCCTCACTGCCTTAAATACTATGATGGGCAAATCAGAAAGGAGGAAGACAGGGCTGATAGGAGGCTGCTGATTAATTACTAGCTGGGAACTAGCATAAGTCATATCACAACCAGGAACATTTATGAATAACAAATAAAATCATGCGAAAGCTCCCCTTGGAGTTGGAGGATGTCCCTACAACCTCCACAAATATAACAGTGCATTGAAACTAATGCACGTGCTCGGCTGCTACCTCACGCCAGGATGCGGCATACTGCCGCGGCTCGTAACATATACTAAGGTATTCTACACACTGGTACCACCAGCAAAATAGAACCCTGACCTATAAACATTGAGCTTTGAACACCATTTGCCCCCAACACACATGCTTTGCAATAGAGCTATATACAGAGGAAGCAAAAGAGCTATAACATTTAAATTCGCAAAAAGCTATATCACCCGCTAAGATCCAGCATACCAAGGTGGAACGTCAGTTCTGCAGACCATGGAGTAGTAAATGCAGCAGGTGGAGCATCAGCTCTGCAGACAAGAGTATGGTTGATGCAGGAGGTGGAGTGTCAGCTCTGCAGAGAAGAGTATGGTAGATGCAGTAGGTGGAGCGTCAGCTCTGCAGACTAGAGTATGGTAGATGTAGCAGATGGAGCATCAGCTCTGTAGACAAGAGTATGGTAGATGCAGCAAGTCGAGCTTCAGCTCTGCAGAGAAGAGTATGGTAGAGGCAGTAGGTGGAGCATCAGCACTGCAGAGTAGAGTATGGTAGATGCAGCAGTATAGACAGGACACGTAGGGAAGCCACTTCTATCGCCAGAGGGTGACTCAAAGAACAGACACCGTAGGTAGTGAGGAGCTGCCTTTTAAACTGGACACTACAGTCATCCACCAATGACAGAGGGGTGTTAGGAACTCCTTCAGTCAGCACGACAGAACCCGGAATCTGCTCCGATGTCTGGTGTTCACTGGAGCCCCTAGTGGTGGGGACAGACTTGGCAGCAGACGAACGGAGGGTCGTGTAGTGTGCACTGACTGGGGAGAACCCTGAGGCAGCGTAGTAGAACACAGCGATGTGAGATCCAGGCAAAGGTCAAGGGCCGGCAGCAGACAGGGATAACAGAAAACGAGCCGAAGTCGGGGGTCACAGGCAATACAACGAAGTCCAAGAACAAGCCAGGGGTCATACACGGGAAATCCAATAATAGAATAAGCACAGGAGCAGGGAAACAGGAACAGGAGCCTAGCTAAACAGGAAGCTATAACTGGCAATGAGGCTAAGTCCTCACTGCCTTAAATAGCAAGGAGAACCAATAGGAGTCGTAGTAATACCACCCCTCCCACAGCATACTCTCTGCACCGAGACCATACTGGCAGAGACAAGACAGCACAATTTCTAAATCAAAAAGACTCTCAGAGAGTCTACTCAAATGCATAAATATCCCTACCTTTCCCTGCAGGAATATGCCCGGGTGTCAGCCCGCTGGCCGAGCGCTGCGGCCTCCGGATTACAGCGTCCCGGTTGTTGCCTAGGCAACCGGGACGTCAGAGGCGGAAGTGAGACCCCGGTCGTCATGGAGACGGCCGGGGCGCCTGGGAGAGCCGGAAGCGAGCTGCGGCGGCCCGTCGGGGAGCCGCGGCTCGTAACAAGGGGGAGAGGTTTTAATACAGCCGGCGGGTCTGCGTATGCACATACCCGGATCCAAGATGGCGGCACCCAGGATGGAGCAGAGCGCCGGAGGGAGGTAAGTCTGCCGGGTGTCGGGTGCCCTGCCCGATCACCTGGCGCGTGACAGTACCCCCTCTTTAAAGACAGGCACTGCACGTCTACTGCAAGGTTTCATGGGAAACTTCATATGAAATTTTTCCAACAGATAGGGAGCGTGAATATCGAAGGCACAAATCCAAGAGCGCTCTTCAGTACCGAAACCCTTCCAATCTACCAGATACCTCAGGCCGCCTTTACAATATTTAGAATCTATGATTTGTTTGAGCTCGAACTCCTCCTCTTGATGGGCTCCTGGAGCAGTGGAGGGGGATACAGATGAAAACCAATTAATCCTCATAGGTTTAAACAGGGAAACGTGGAAAGAATTAACAATACGGAAAGAGGCTGGAGAGCGTAACTTGAAGCAGACCAGATTAATGACTCCAGAGATACTGTGTGAACCAATAAATCGCGAAGCCAATTTCATACAAGGGACCTTGAGGCGTATATTCTTGGTGGAGAGCCACACCCTATCACTGACTTTAAAGGTGGCAAGAAATCTACGTTTCTTATCAGCGGCCAACTTATAGCGTGTAGAAGACTTTTTAACGCAGGATCTTACTTGAATCCAAATGGAGAAGAAGTTGCGGTATAGAGAATTGGCCGCAGGAACCTGGGTGGGTGGGAGGGGTGTGATTTAGGAAGGGAAGGGTGGTGTCCATAGACCACCAAGAAAGGAGACTTAGAAGTAGATTCATGGAAGGCGTTGTTGTGGGCAAACTCATGGTAGGAGACCCACCCAGTTGTCCTGGTTGGCAGAAGAAAACATTCTGAGGTAAGTCTCTAGGTCCAGGTTCACCCTTTCGGTCTGTGGTACCTGGAGGATAGATTTAATTTGATTCCCATCAACTTGCAGAGGCACCTCCAGAATTTGGAGACAAATTGGACACCTCGGTCTGAGACTATTTCGGCAGGACAGCCATGCAGGCGAAATATCTCCTTGACAAAATGGGATGCTAGGACTGGAGATGAAGGAAGACCAGGAAGTGGAGTGAAATGAGCCATTTTAGAAACTCAATCCACTACAACCCATATGACAGTACAGTTCTTGCTAGGTGGAAGATCAGTAATAAAATCCATACTTATATGGGTCCACGGTTCTCGAGGTACTGGCAACGGGAGTAGTAGACCAGCGGGAGACTGATGTGTGGATTTGTTCTGAGTACAAGTGCTACAGGAGGAAACAAAGTCCTTAACATCAGAGTGAAGACTGGGCCACCAATAGTTCCTGGATATTAATTCAGTTGTTTTGCAGGTACTAGTATGTCCAGAGAAAATGGTGGAATGATAGTGTTTCAGAAGCTTGTGGCGAAGAACCAGGGAGACAAAACTTTTCCCAGGTGGAGGTTTAGGAGACTTAAGCTGGGTTGCCGAGGCCAAGCATTTCGGGTCCAAGATGGGGCGAGCAGGGTCGTCCTCCGCGGGCTCGTGAGTAGGAAATGCACGAGAAAGAGCATCAGCTCTTTTATTCTTGTTACCAGGTTTGAAAGTAATACGGAGTTCAAAGCGGGAAAAGAATAGTGACCAGCGTGCCTGTCTGGGGTTTAAGCAGTGAAGATCGTAACCGGATGTCATGCCCCTTCTTGGAGATACTGCCATTCAGCCAAGGCTGCTTTGATTGCCAGCAAATCCTTATCCCTTATGGCATAGTTTTTTTCTGCCGGGAGAAATTTCCTAGAGAAGAAGGCGCAAGGATGGAATTGAGCCTGAGGAGACTTCTGTGAAATAACGTCTCCAATGCCCACGTTAGAAGCATCGATCTCCAGAAAGAATGGGGAGGAGGTATCTGGTGTCTAAGGATAGGCGCTGAGGCAAAGGCTTTTTTCAGAAGACCAAGATTTGGGGTTGGAGCCCTTTCGTGTTAGGGCAACAATGGGCGCCACAATGGTGGAGTAACCCTGGATGAAGCGTCTATAATAATTGGCGAATCCAAGGAATCACTTAATGGACTTCAGACCAAGCGGAAGAGGCCATTCTAAGATTGCTCTAATCTTATCTGGGTCCATTTGTAGTCCAGATCCGGATATGATGTAACCAAGGAACCTCATTTGATGGAGTTCGAAGGAGCATTTCTCCAATTTACAGAACAGTTGATTGCGGCGTAACCTGGAAAGAACTTTAGTCACGTGCAGACGGTGAGAGGTGATGTTCGGAGAGAAGTTTAAGATATCATCCAAATAAACGACGACACAAACATAAAGGAGATCTCTAAATATTTAATTGTCGAAACTCTGAAAGACAGCAGGTGTATTGCTTAGACTCAAAGGCATTACAAGATATTCATAATGGCCGTTGCGTGTATTAAAGGCCGTCTTCCACTCGTCTCCAGCTCTAATCCTAATGAGATTATATGTGCCCCATATGTCCAATTTGGTTAAAATTTTTGCTCCCTTAATACGATCAAAAATCTCAGTGATGAGCGGGATGGGATATCGGTTTTTGACCGTTAAAGCATTCAGTCCTCGTTAGTCGATACATGGCCTCAAGGATCCGTCATTTTTCTTTACAAAGAAGACACCTGCTCCCGCTGGAAAAGAGGATGGTCTGATAAAACCTTGTAGAAGGTTCTCCTTAACATACTCAGACATGAAAGTAGTTTCGGGTAAAGACAGAGGATGCACTCGGCCTCGAGGAGGTTTTTTCTCTGACTGGAGTTCAATAGGGCAGTCCCATGGGCGATGGAGTGGCAGATGCTCCGAGCAAACCTTATCGAACATGTCCAAAAAGGAATGATATTGTCTGGATAGGATCGTAGACTTGGGATTAGAGGAGGCAGAAATGGAGCTGAGAGGTTGAACTCGAGTCAGACATTTCTGGGAACAAGCAGAACGGCAGGAGAGAATCTGAGAGGTGGACCAATCAATCTGAGGGGAGTGCTGCTGGAGCCATTGTAGTCTCAGGATGACGGGGGTAGTGGTTGATGGAAGCACATGGAAAGTAATTGCTTCATGGTATAAGGCTCCAACTTGGAGAATGATAGGCTTGGTCCGGAATTCCACTGTGCCATTGGCTATAAGGGAACCGTTAATGGCGGTGATGGGGACAGGAATTTCCAGCGGCACAATTGATATAGAAACCTATGAAACCAAAGAGAAAGAAATGAAGTTCCCGGCCGCTCCGGAGTCCAGGAGAGCAGAAGTGTGAATGGGGCCTAAGGTCCCATGGAGGGTAACAGGAAAGGAGCAGACATTGGGAATTTCAAAAGAGGGAGAAGTTTTAGAAAGCCCTAATCTGACCTCTCCGGAGCAGGTTTTGGTCTGGCATTTCCCGACCTCTTGGGATAGGCGTTAAAAAGGTGACCAGGATCAGCGCAATACAGGCATAATTTGTTTTTAATTCTCCTGTTGCGTTCTTCTGGGGTTAAGCGAGAGCGCCCAATTTGCATGGGCTCTTCCACCATTACCGGATGAGTGAAACGAGGTGCAAGTCTGGCAGGAGTGCGCCGAGAGATGTCCTTCTCGGAAGAACGTTCACGGAATTGAAGGTCCACCCGGTTGCACAGCGAGATCATGGCGTCTAATGTAGTGGGAAGCTCTTGTGAGGCCAAAGCATACTTGATTTTGTCAGACAGGCCCTGCCAAAAGGTAGCCACCAACGCTTAGTTGTTCCAGCGCAGTTCTGATGACAGCGTCTGAAATTGGATAACATATTGGGCCACTGAACGGGAACCCTGACGAAGACGGAGGATGCTGGATGCCGCTGAGGTGACTCTTCCAGGTTCGTCAAAAATTATACGGAATGCAGCAATGAAGCGGCACTGTCTGCCAGGAGTGGCTCATCAAGTTTACAAAGAGGTAAGGCCCAGGCTTAGGCTTGGCCAGATAATAATGATTTTAGGTATGCCACCTTGCATGCGCAGACCCAGATCCAAGATGGCGGCACCCAGGACGGAGAGGAGAGCCGGAGGGAGGTAAGTCTGCCGGGTGTCCGGTGCGCTGCCCGATCACCCGGCACGTGACAGGTATACAGATGTTTAAAAGTAGCTGGAGAAATAGATATATCGAAGGCTCTCTGTCCAGAGCAGATATTAAATGGATCCTTGTATTGAAACCCTGGTTCCCAAAGGACTTAATGTGGACTTTGAACTTAAGTGGTTCATGTAAGGGATACAATGAAATTGTTGACACAAATAATCATGTGTAAAACATCATTTTTTTAAAGTATGTGAGGTAGTTGTATAACCATCATTATTTACGAGAATAATATATAGTGGAGTGTGGTATATGGAATAATTTATTCAATCTGTTGAGAACTATAACATGTTTACATATGGAAATAGTATTGTACCCTTAATGGGAAAGATTGTTATCCATAGGTGGACAATCTAAATGTTCAAACAAAGATGTTCATTAACATTATCTTATAACCCTATTTTGTAGAGAATGGTACAAATCAGTAATGTACAAATAATTATTATTGAGACCTTTTTTTTATACACTTTTTATGTTTTGTTTTCCATGTATTTGAGAATTTATGAAGATGGTTCAGATGCGAGACCGATGAAGAATTAGCGATGGATTATGTCTACGCCATTTAAGGAATCATGTTTAATGCTTACCAATGTAACTAATAGAAAGTTCATTATTAGATTTTAATATATTTATATGTATTTTTTTGTGAAAGTACATCACTGCTCTTTTATTATTGAGGATAGTGTAGAAGACATTTCTTTAGAAGGCAGGTCGGATGACATGTATATGATGAATATTAAGACCTGAATAGATGTAATGACAAATGGGAAGAAAGACTTTGTGAATGTCAGCGGGATTCACAAAAAAAAAGGTAGTTTATATGCTCACCATGGTTACTAAGATCTGATCAGGTGTATTTATAAATGGGATAAAATAACTTTATTGAAATTTCTGGAATTCGCATAAGCTGAAGTGCTTGATCGGAGTCAAGCCTTGCTCCCATCAGGGAAACAACTATAAGATGCCGGCAAGTTCAGACTTACATTTAGCCTTGACAAAGACTCGCACAACAGAGTTGAAATGCGTTGGATATTGGATATCGGCCCGACTTCCTGGGAATTCCATCTTTATTATTTGAATGCTAATCATTCAACTGAGTCCAGTATGAGTCCATACATTATTATCATTATTGCTGGATGATTTCGATTTCTTTCTTTAGTTTTTATGTGATTGGTGCACAATAAACAATAATGCACTAGATCCCTCTCTTTTCTCTGATTCCATGGTTGGTGGAGTTTCCAGCTGGCATAGAGGGAGGAAGTGATGAGAGTTTTTTGCTGAAAGGCTGATGATCATCAAATACATTGTAAGCACAGGTCCTTTGGGGACATCACGTTTGAAGAGCACAAGATCCATAGGTGTCTCCAATTAACATTTCACGGTGGAAAGAGGAGGTTTTTTGGGGACTATATGGGCTTGGGAGCTCTACACCTCATTGTAGTGACTTATTACACTATAATGTTCTTTGTTGTTATGAGCTTGAATTTCTGATTGTAAGACAGTTTCATAAAGAGAAAGAATTCCACAACGTCAAGTGATCTTGGAGAATTAATTTATCCCCTTGTGTGTTAAAAAGTGAGCGCCAATGTACGCGTATATTTATTTCTTTTGATTCATTGTGTTAGAAGGAAGTGGATCCTCTTTACGTGTATTAGGCTGCACATTCAATGGAGCACTAAAAAGCACCTTATGTGTCTCTGGGGCACTCAAAGGATAATGAATTTATTTAAAACTTATATTAGTTTTATTAATTTCAATTAAAATATAGTTACTTGAATATGGTTAGGAGTAGTGAAATATTAAAAACAAGTATATGACACAATGAACCAAAAATAATAACTGTTAAGATCGATAGATATACTATCGAAACGTACTGATTCTCCAATAATCTTTATCAATTCAAAACGGGTGCTGAGTATACTAGAGAGTTATCATAGACTCCCTGCTGAGCAGTATTTATTAAAGGATTAGATCACAAATCCAATGGGTATTGGTCATACGTAGATATGTGTCTTTAATTGGGGATTGGTGATACAAAAATATCCTCTCTCAGATTGTTATATATAATGAGAGTAAGGAATCATAATGTTCTACCTCAAATGAAAGATAAGGGATGCATATAACTATTGGACATTTGTTATAAAAATCTATGATTAAGATCACTACAATCTAATTGGGGATCGTTTTCTTATGTGTAATGTGATTCCTGACCCTTAAAGGGATATTTGCCCCATATATAATCTTTGACTGGTGGGATCTGGAATTAATCCCACATGACAAATACCGGGAAAAATAAATGATTTGGGCATACAATAAGAACACATTATGATTCCTTACTCTCATTATATATAACAATCTGAGAGAGGATATTTTTGTATCACCAATCCCCAATTAAAGACACATATCTACGTATGACCAATACCCATTGGATTTGTGATCTAAACCTTTAATAAATACTGCTCAGCAGGGAGTCTATGATAACTCTCTAGTATACTCAGCACCCGTTTTGAATTGATAAAGATTATTGGAGAATCAGTACGTTTCGATAGTATATCTATCGATCTTAACAGTTATTATTTTTGGTTCATTGTGTCATATACTTGTTTTTAATATCTCACTACTCCTAACCATATTCAAGTAACTATATTTTAATTGACATTAATAAAATTCATATAAGTTTTAAATAATTTCATTATCCTTTGAGTGCCCCAGAGACACATAAGGTGCTTTTCAGTTCTTTTTTCAAACTATGTAATTTGTGTGGGTGCACCTATTTCCAGATGTGAAACTAATACAAATAAAGTGTGACATTAAGATATAAGTGATTTTTTCATATCTGGAGTATGTAGGATTATCCTGGTGCGAGAGGGTGGTTCTTAATAAATTAATACATTCAATGGAGCGCCATACTGATCTATTCTGCTATTTTTTTTAAATCATGTAGATTTAAATTGAAAAAGTGTATGACAATGATCAACAAAAAGACTTACAAAAAATGGGATTTGGTGTGGGATCACAGATTTAAGAGAATATGATAAATTCATAAACTCAAGTATAACTACTGTTTGTAATTACTAACAGACCTTGTATGCATTCTGTCATGCTGATCGTGAGGGAAACCCACCTTCTGGTATTGGCACTGCTATTCCAGGAGGCGCAGAGTCTAAACGTACCCCTGGTCTTCACCAGGGACCTCCGCAAGGAGGTTTGGATTTCGAGGCAGAGGAACGCAGGTAGCGACCCTCCTAGGTAGCCACCAGAGAGAGATGAGGGGTAGTTTTAAAAGCCAGGTCAGCACCGTGCGGGCAGAAGTACAGTTGGGAATAGGCAGAGCCGTAGTCAGGATAGCCGAGGTTAAACCAGGAAGTAGCAGAGATCCACAGGGAATAGCCGAAGAGAAGTCAGGAAAGCCCAGTCAAAGCCAGTTGGGAGTCCACAGGGATGAGCCAAGAGTTGTTAGGGATAGCCGGGTCAAAACCAAAGGGAGCCACAGGAACAGCAGGGATAGGTACAATGATGCAACACAAGGAAGACCAAGATACTCTGGCACCCTAGAGGTGCCAGAGTCTTTCTTAAATAGAGGGAAGGAGAAGCTCAATGGTGGCAGCGGGGTTGGTGGTCAGAATCAGCTGACCGCTGACAGGAAGCAGAGTTGTCTAGCAACGAGGACGCCACGGTTCTGCGCATGCGCCGGCGCCTGCCGGGCATGGACACGTCCCGTTGCTTAGCAACGGGGCACAAGGAGGCAGAGAGGGAAGGCGTACCATCCCGGCACTTCCTGTAAGTGCGGGGACGGCGCCTGACACATTCAATTTACTATTAATAACTCCCTAAGACTTTGGTCAAAAAGTATCACAATATCATTATCTTTTGGAGAATTAAATAAATACATTCCAGAATATGTAAGAGTAAATATGTGAAAATCTTGGAAAAGTTTGTCCCACATTGTGGTCGTAGTTACACTTCCAATGTCCGTCTGTGTTATCTCACTGCCAATCGGACCTCTGCTGGGCGCCTGTGGCATTGCTGAGCACTGTATCACCATTTGTATACAAACACTTTCTGTCTGTTCTGCTGCGTCGGTGTAGCCATATCTGATTCTGTCCAGTGATCTTCCCAGTATAAACAGACTCCAGCAGCTGCATTCATATGAGCTGTGCAGCCAATAGGCACTGGGAGAACCATATTTAAACCAGCTCTTGAGATCATTACCAGAACAACTCACTTTCTCCTGAGGATAGTTCCCTGGATCCAAGCTTTAGTTGTTTCCAGTGCTGTTCCTGACACACTCTGAAATTACCAAAGTGCACATTGCTCATAAAGAGCTCCACATTTACAGCTAGAACACTGCGTTTATTAAAGTGATTATTCCTCAGTATGAATTCTGCATCTCTCAGCAGACTCCTGAGGACATTACTATCTTATTCACGGACCTTCATTCCATTCTGCCAAACACCTCTGGGTTTCATTCAGCACTTCCATTCCGCAGTACCATGATGTTCTGCAGGTGTCATCAGTCTTGTAGCTGGGGATAACTTTAAGTCTCTAGGGCTCAGTTCCAGTTCTGTGAATCTGTGTGTGGGTTCTAGGCCTGTAGCCAGCTCGCTGTCCTGAGTTCTCCACTCCTGATCTCAGTTCTGGGTTCCTGTTTCCAGTTTTAGCTTATTCTATTCTGAGCTTCTGTGGGTTTCATGAGATCCCAGTAGTGAGTTCCAGCTGCGTGTGCCTCATTACAGGCACCAGGATTCAACTCTCTATTAACGGTTCCAGATTATTACAACAGTGGAATCCAGTTCCGTATTTCGGTGCAGACTCTGGTCCTAGACTCCTTCCTTTCTGCTAGTGCTACTCTGAATTCTACCAGTTTACAGAGCATACATCAGCATTCTCCAAATGAACAGAACTTTCATCAAAGGCCACAGTTTCAGCTATACTTCTGTCTCAGCAAGACCCAAGGCTCCCTATACGGAGCAACAAAAACAGACGACAGTGACAAAGTCTATTTATTGTGCATTGTGTCTCCTTTGCTCTGGTTAAAGGATATAAAATAAAAAAGAAGCTATTTATTTCAGAATGTCAATAAAATAAACTCCTATATGTTCTGAAACAATATTTGCTTGGGTAGACTAAAAAAGAAAAAAGTGATCCTAGCAAAGACAATGCAGCACGCAAATATGGGCCCGATTCTGAATGATTAATGAGTTAAAAGTGATTTTCACCCAAAGTAAAAGTTCCCTCCAACAAGCAGTCAACAAACCCCTGACATCCACGAGGTACTTGCTTTTCCCATCCCTCTTCATCATCGTTGCCTCTGAAATGTTTAATTTTCCATGTGCAGAAATAAGTTGACATTTTAATTCTAGTACTCTAACACAACTTGCTACAGTCAACAAGTTACACTGTGTATCAAAGCAACATCTAGGGGTATATTTACTAAACTGCGGGTTTGAAAAAGTGGAGATGTTGCCTATAGCAGCCAGATTCTAGCTGTCATTTTGTAACTGCACTATATTAATGTTAACTAGAATCTGATTGGTTGCTATAGGATCTAAACTAAAAGGAGGCTTAGCCTCTCCTGACCTAGAGTTCTATCAATTGACATGCTTCTTAGACAAGCTCAGAGATTGGTTGGCTCCCACACCACCCAAGTCCTGGGTCTCCACTGAGAAACATTCGTTCCGTCTGATACCTCTGACAGACCATTTGTGCCTAAATGCTAAAACAAGGTCTCTAGAAGCCTCTACTCTGACAAGCATCCGTGATTCACTTAAGGCATGGCAGGCACTGGTAAAGTTATCCTCTGATTTTGTTGTCCCCTCCTTCCAACCTTTCAATATTGAGCCTTTTTAAAATAATTCTCAACTTGAGTTTGGTGTCATGGCAAGAGTTGGGTATTGTTAATCTACGCCTCATTATGGAGGACATTATTCTCTTTTCCTTTACATACTTATGAGACCACTTTATGATTCCCTCAAGAGATTTTCCTACAGGTCAGGCACTGATTTTAGTCCCAAGTAGGACACCATGCTGCCCCTGCACCCCCACCCCCCTACATGACTATGAGGCTATTCTGTCCAACTGAGCTGGTGGTATCTCTTCCTGGTACCTACTCCTCCTCTCTTACACTGAAGATAGCAAAATGGCAGTTCAGTCTTTATGGGAAGCTGAACTACAGATGTCTATTACTGATGAGGACTGGAATGTAGATTTCTAATTGTGTATAAGATGTCAAAATGTATTATACACTCCTAAATGCTTCCAAGATCTTACACAGAATCTACTTGACTCCTGAGAAATGTCATAGATTTATGCCTAATGTGTAAAAGTTTTGCTGGAGGAACTGTGATGAGGTAGGGACCCTGATACACACAGGGTTTTGTTCATGCCCGAAGTTGCAAGGCCTTTGGACGGAACTTTTCAATCTGATTAATGCAGAGAGTTTAGTAACGTTACTCCCATCACCAAAAATCGCTTTGCTGCACTTATACCCGCCTTCTCTCCAAAACCATAAGAGATATGTAACTGGCAACATCCTTATTGCAACTACAGCAGTTATAACACAATCCTGGAAGTCTCCCCTCCCCCTGCCTCAATAATTATAGCTAAAATCTAGAATAGCTATGTTATGGAAACTCTAGGCCTTCCATATTCCTCAACTGCCTCTTCCCCTTTGATTACATGGTTTGATTGGATTTCCTATTATTCTGAGCATCTAGCGCCTCACAGGTTTGCTTCTCGTTGTAAAAATAACACAGCACTATCAGCTTTTGATGTATAATTTTTGCTATTGTCTGAAGTACATGTTTGATATGATTCAATGTACCTCCCCCTTGATGTCTTCCCTCCCCTTACTTCCCCTATTATTATGTATGTCATTTATTTTGTTCTCACCCCCAAAATTTCAATAAAAATTAATTTGTTAAAAAAAAATGCTTAAAAAAAAATTAAATATGGCTTTGCACTTTTTTTGTCTCCAAATTTTTTCCTATAATAAATTTTTTTCTAAATAAATTGATCTATACCAGAGGAAGATTAACAGGAAGACTGGACCTAAATTTCTTGTAAAAAATAACAAGCTTGAAAGAGAACAGTGAAAGTGTTTGGAATGTTTAATGATCTAGTACGATCCAACCGCAAGGCAACGGAATTGACTTTCTTAATGATTTTGTCGGACCAATGTATCTAGGTCCAAGTTTTCTAGAAGGCTGCCAGAGTCTGATATTTCCAAGAGAAAACAAAACCCTGTCACCTACTTTAAAAGTGCATGTCCTATGATGCACACCCAAGAAAAAGTTTGAGCAAACAGAGTCATGTAGTAAGGCAGAATGATAAGGCAGCATGAACTTTCTTCCAAATAGACTTAAAACAAAAAGCAGTGTTGCGTAATTGAGAGAGTTGTGGATGAGAGATGGTATAACGATTTAGCCCTAGGATGTTGCCCATAATTACAAAAGAATGGAGATATTTTGATAGAGGAATGGCATGCATTGTTGTAAGAAAATTCAGCCCATGGTAAATATTCAACCCAGTTTTTATGTTGTTTAGAAATATAACATTGTAGATTCTGCACCAAGGACTTATTCATCCTCTCAGTCTGGAGATTAGATTGAGGCTAATATGTCAAGGACAGCTAAGATTGATTCCCAACAAGGAAAAAAAGAATCTCCAGAAAGTGCAGTCCATGGAGTCTGAACACATGTTGGATAAAAAGAAAGCCAGTGAATTAGCACTAGGCAATTAGGTAAGAGGAACAAAATGAGCCATCTTGCTGAAATGATCCACAATGACCCAGCTGGTATCATGACTAATGGCAATGGGTAGTTCAACAATAAAATCCATGGAGCTATGGATCCAGAAATTACTGGGTACAGGCAATGGCAAAACTTGGCCAGAAGTAACACACCTAGATGATTTATTTCTGGCACATATTTCACAAGACAGGACAAATTCTTTAACATTTATATACATAGATGGCCATCACATGGAATGGTACAAAAGTTTCTTTGCTTTAGCAATTCCTGGGTCACCTGAGGTTTTTGAACGAAGAATGTAATTATGACAGCACTGATAAAAAGCTTAGTAAGTGTTTCAGGGGAGGCTTGATTTCACATTTGAGACAATTGAGAGGATAGATCCTGTGAGAGCACTGCTGAAATGGATTTAGCAGGAATAATAGGCATTGCTCAGACTCAGAATTATGGGTCAGAATAAAGCTTCAGGACAGAGCATCGGTTTTGAGGTTTTTAGAGCCGGGCCTAAATGTTATAATGAAGTTAAATTATGTAAAGAATAGTGCCCAACTTCCTTGTCTTGAATTTAGTCTTTTACCTGACTCAATATAGAGCATGTTCTTAAGCACATAAGCAGAGATAAATGCTCTTTTTTGGACAGCAAAGGCTTCCAAGGATTGAGGAACCTTGTTCATATTTTCAACCCCCTTTTTGGTCAAGGCAATGTAGGGTACAACAATGACTGAGAATGAACAAATTAATCTTCTGTAGTAGTTGGCAAGTCTAGAAAATCTCTGGATGGCTTTTAGGTTGGTGGGTTCTACCCAATCTAGGATTGCCTGAAGCTTATTTGAGGGGAGATAATATATGCAAGAAAGGCAACATTGTCAACTTTGCATTTTTCTAGTTTTGCAAATATTTAATGCTCCTGGAATTTCTGTAGGACCTTCTTAACATGATGTCGATGTAATTCTAGAGATGAAGAATAGATCAGTATATCCTTTTGATACACAGTAAAAAAATTGCCCAGTAATTCTCAAAGAATGTTATTGATTAATTCTTGAAAGACTGCAGGAACATTACAGAGACCAAAAAGCATAACCAGATATTTATAATCTCCAGATTGCATATTAAATGCAGTCTTCCTTTCATCTTCTTCTTTTATACAAATTAAATGATATGCTCAACGAAGGTCTATTTTTGAAAAAATAGTAACTTCCTTGACTTGATTAAACAAGACTGAGATCAATGGTGACGGATAAGAAATGTTTATGGTAATTTTATTTAGACCCCTAAAATCAATAGAGGGTCAAAGACTCCCATCTTTTTTAGAAACAAAATTTTTTTTTGCTCCAGTCAGTGTTAGAAGGCATAATGTAGCCTTTTTGAGATTCTCCTGGATATACTCTTCCATAAATAGCACAGTCGTAACTTTAATGCAGGATTGTGTATCAGCTGCTTTTTTAGAAATGACATAAAGCAATTCATGATAAGGATGAAGAAGAATTGGAGTGACAGGCTGGATCATCTGTATGGGTAGAGACAAACATGAGGCAGAAAAATTAGGGCCCCAACCAATGAATTGCCTTTAGCTCAGTGAATGAGAGGATTATGTTTAAATAACCAGGGATGACCTAAATTTAGCGGTACCGTGGAGCAATTGATCAGGTATATGGACATGAATGCTCTCACTGGATAAATGTAAATGTCGAGTTTTGTTCTGAACCTGTCCTTCTACAAGGAAATTACCATCAAGACCACATGCAGTGATAACTGGATCCATACTGAGGAAAATAATTTTAACGGCTTTAGCTAGCACAATGTGCAATAAGTTTCCCACTGCTCCACTATCCAGAAAAGCAACGACATCAAAAACTTTATCACTAAAAAATAAACAAGCAGTAACTAGTAGAGAGCTACTGGAAGAGACTAGTTGTAAGCCTAAGTGGACTGAATCCACTAGGCTTGGACTTTTACTGGCTTATTGGGACAGGTACGGGCCATATGACCTTTACATCCACAGTATAAACAGACACCTAAAGAGCCTCTCCTGGATTTTTATTCCTGGGACAGTCTGTAGGACCTGAACTGAGTGATTTCAGTAAGATAGCCCACAACTGTAGTGGAGGGAAGAGTCAAAGTAAATGCACCTTATTCTTTGTCCATCTACCTTAGTTTAATGTAACTATTAATTTTAATGGACAGCTGCATTAATTTCTCCAATGCTTCAGGGGAAGGGTACAGGACTAAGGAGTCTTTGATTTGTTCAGCAAGCCCCAAACAGAATTGGCAGCGCAAAGCTGGATCAATTCACTCACTGTCTGTGGACCTTCATCTGAATGCAGTGCAGTATCTCTCTGTTGTCCTGAGACCTTGTTTAACAGATGACTTTTAGCGGAAACTACCCTGTCAGGGTCGTCATATGATAAGCTGAGTGTTTCAAAAATGCATCTACACTTGATAGATGGTTAAGATTGAAACAAAACTCCTACGTTTATAGGTCTCCCTGGAGTAAGGAGATAACAATTCCCACTCTTTGCTGTTTAGATCCAGAGGAAATAAGCTTCAGTCTGAAATATAATTTACAGCTCTCCTTGCGAGAGATCTTATATTTCCCAGAGAAATAATCATGGAGGTTCAATTTAGGCTCTACTACCAGACTCCTGGAAGCTTGGGTTGCTCTGGAGGTCTCACCCTGAGCAGACTAACGGACTAACAGCTCCTGTACTACTTGCAAGAGTGTCTGGATTTGAATAGCCAGTACTTGAGCAGGACTTGGTTGTCCAGTCTCCATTGGAATTCTTTTTCGCTATTTGGGACGGTTATAATGTTACAGGTTCCGCTGGAAACTAGACAATCTCTTTGAAAAAGGCAGTTAGAGCACCTAAATAAAGCCATCCTTCCCATAGAGCTTTATAGGCTCAGATGCCCACAGGTCTTGTTATCAGAGTAGTGAAAGCTTATCTTAGTAACCAGGTAGCAATGGGTAGGAGGCTGGAAGTAGAAGTACAGCAGACTGTACACAGGATAACCACTAACAATGCAAATGGTCGAGGGCAGGCAGTGAGCAGGGAAGTCAAGCCAGAATGCCGGGGCCGGCAGTGAGCAAGAGGGGTCTAGAGAACAAGCCAGGGGTCGAAACAAGCAGCAGACAAGGAGAATCCAAGAACAAGCATGGTCAGGGAACAGGTATTCCAGAAGAATAGGATTTCAGCAACACAGCAGGCAACAATGTAATGCAGGCCAAGAACGCTATAGCCAGCAGGTTAGCCCTCTTTGCCAATTAAACTAATAGGGGTGAAAAGGAATGCAGAGTCATTGGGAGCGAGCCCCCTCCACAGAAATTAGTGACGGCTGTCATATGACTGCAGTCCCAGTACAGCGAACCCGGCTGAGACAACCAACCAGGGTGGAAAAGGAAGTCCCAGTGAAAAAAACAGCATCCTAACTGCTTGGCAGCAGCCGGGACCAGAACAGTGTGAGTTACCCTAAGCAGCGTGGCGCCTCAGAGAAAAGTTTGGTGTCCCGGCTTCCAGGCAACAGTTGGACAGAAATAAAAATAGTGTGGGCCCTTGTGATTAGCGACGGAGCTCATAACAGGGATTACAGCTGGCATTTTCCAGATTCTTAAACCAAGGTATAGGTGTACTTGAAAAATGTTGGTGTACATATATCTGCTTTCCCTACTAGGTGTCACAGTGGCTTGTACTCAAAATGGGTTTAGAGCACATCAATTGAGGGCAGAGGTTTATGTCAACAGATATCATTATCACTCCCTCAATGTGCAGGTGGTCTGTGATGCAACATGAAAATTATCAGTACTGTGTCAGGCTATCCTGGGTCATGCCATAGTGACTATATACTGCACCAGAAGTTTAACACAGGCAAAATGCCTGAGGGCTGTATAGTAGGTTTGCATTTATTGTTTATTTTATGCTATTTGTTGTGTGGGATTTCAGGTGAATGAGAATATGGTAGTCACTCATGGTTGATGACACCTCTGTTAAATCCACATACTCCCGCTGATCACAAATACAATATTGTGCATGTATCCACTAGGGGTATGATAGAATGTACCTTCAGACTATTAAAAAGCTGGTTCGGGTGCCTTCACAAATCTGGTGGTGTGGTCCTCTATATCCCTGCAAAACTTTTAAATATTGTGAATACTTGCTGTATGCTGCATAATATTACATTTTATCAGGATATGGTGGACCCAATATTATTGCAGCATACAGCAAAAAAACAGGAGTCCACGTGGTGAATACAGCGGGGGGAAGGCAGGTCCATCAAAGACTCATCCAGAGCTTTTTCATCTGGAAGTAAATATGCAAAAAATCTTTTCTGTATGTATGAAGCCTTCATACTACAGCTAACTCACCTTTCCCCAACACAATATTTAGAGATTTATGGTGTAAATTGGCAGTGGTCTAGTGCCTAAAGCTCTGTTAACCAAATTCTGGTATGTGCAAATCAAAGAAAATTATTTACTTCTACTCATGCCAGCCTTATTAAACCATAAAGCAGTACATACTTTTGGTGTATATTTTCATTTGTTAAATGTATTGCTTTTAAATGTTGTACACATATATTATGATGCAAACATGTATACACAGACAGGCAGGAATTCTATTATACATGAGCACAAGTGCATCCCGCCAGTTTGCAGTTCCACAAGTATGTACTTTAAATGATGTCCCCATCTAGAAATATTGAGTGAAAAGCACTGGTAATGAAATATTAAAATAACATAATAAAATAAAAAATAAAAATATCTTACATATAATCATTAATGAAATTTGGCCCACTAATTTATTCATAAAATAATTTGGCCCCAGTAAGATAATTAATAAAAAAAATTGCCCCACTAAACAAGAAATCTTGATTACCCTCATAATTAAAATTTGTATTGTGCCTTCTGTTATGTTAACATTGGCCAGCAGTGGAAAGCTGATGTGTTTGCTAATCTTGCCTATCCAAAGCAGCGTGTTAATTATGGCAATTTTCACAGTGATCTTGGGCGAGTTTGCAAAATCCCAGCTTCATATATATTCCGACTTGTATTCTTAGTATGGCCAATAGTAGGGATGGCAAATTGTAGCATGTTGATATTGGTTACATCAATTTGCTGCCGATTTACTATCAACTCGCACTTTCATACATCGATAGGTTCAAAGTCGTCAGAGAAAATCACTGAATAAGGCTAATCGCAGCTCAATACATTTTACCCCAGAAGTATTCCTGACATCCATGGCATGCAAGTGAATTAGCTATTCTAACTCTAGTAATCGCTTTATAGCACAACAGAGACAGGACAAACGTCAAGCTTAATAATGCATGTCCAATACCTGCAATAGGAATCATTTTGATGTTTGTGCTGTTGGGTGATGGGGACCGGGAATGGGGGAGATAAATTATGTTTTTTTTTGTTTTGTTTTTTTAAATTAGACTCACCTGCTCCTTCACCATCATTCTTGTGAGCTTCAGACACCGTTGGAGTCAAAAGTTGGCTTCCTGATGAACCTGTTGATACAAACATGGGACAATGTTAAACTTAATATTTGATGACTAGGGGATAAAATTATTAAGCTGCGAGTTTACAGCGGGTTTGAAAAGTGGAGATGTTGCCTATAGCAACCAATCATATTCTAGTTATCATTTATTTAGTACATTCTATAAACTGGTAGCTAGTGTCAATTTGGTTTCTATAGGCAACATCTCCAATTTTTAAACCTGCCGAAAACTCGCAGCATTGATAAATTTACTCTTAAGATTTTTTAAGATTTGTGGCCAGTACAGCTGATTCTCTTTCACAGACTTAATTAAGGGATGGGATGTTCATGTCATGTTCTGATACTTACATGTGTCTAGTGTAAAAAAAAAAAGTTATGATGCAAAACATGAAGATATAAAAGCACACACTTGAATTTAATTAATGTTTAATTTACTCATTATACCTTTGTTAAGATAATGGCCAGTCTGTATACTGCACATTAACCCTGTGCTGGATCTCCTTAGGCAAAATTTGCTTTAATCCTCATAGGAAGTGTACTCAGGTATGGTACTCCTCCTGTTGCTGCTGCTGCTTTGCGCTTCTACACCATGTTCTCCTCTACTCTGTGCTTGATGTGAGATAATTGCTTTCTGCAGCATTTGATACTTGTGGGTTGATGTGATTTAGCATAGATGGGTAGTATACTTGTGATAAGGTCACAATTCTCATCATAATTAAATCTGACATTGCAGGGATTTTCCCAAAGACGACAGTATCCTGACTTCCTAGGTCCTCATCACCCTCTCTAACCATCACCTCTGCCTGCAGGGATCCCCCTGCTTCTACCTCATCCTCTATTTCTGTGTGCTCCTCCTCTCCTCTCCTCCCACTCGCCATGCTCAGACAGAATACAGAACAAAAAGAGACAAAAGTAAACACTGATAAATACAAAACAGTAGAAACAAAAGCACACAACCCTCAAACACAAATAAAACACTGAACAATAAAAGGTAAAAAGACAAGGCCAAATAAGTTTCAGTCAGACAAAAAAAATCAGACAGTACAAAGACACAAGGCACAGCCCTCAGATATAAATGTAAACTCACTAAATCAGCAATCCAACAACAACCAACGGTCTACTGCCTCTCTCCTGCAACCCTATCAACTTAGCATAGGCAATAGGCAAACTTATGCAGTGCAGATGAGGCCAAAATCCTGCAATTTGAGTGTTTTGAAATCAGCCATTAAGAATCCAGGATTATCTAAAAAGTGTTCCTTTTCTAAAAAGTCTAAATGTTTGTAATGACCACAATTCGCTGTCCATCATCGCAAATCGCCAGCAATTTAAGTTTTAAGCCTCCAATGCACAGGATCATAAATCCAGTGGGCTTGAGGTCAAAATGATTTGTGGCAAGATGAGGAAATTACAACCACATTGGCAATAATATACTTTGATAAATTTCCCTCAAAGGACTACCTGCACTAGCACTAGCACTATGTCCCACCCTGTCAGAGTGTGTGTTGGTGTAAGTTTGCTGATTTTTCTCCTTCAGCAGGCCATTAGCGTAAGGATGAGATGGGATGTACATGACCCTGTATAATCCAGAGTCCATGATCCACCGCGAAACACCGAGAGGTGTGTCCAATTATTTTTATGTGTGTCTTGTAGAAGTCTGTAAGCAACTGTCAGCTCCTGTAGCATTTTACATTGTTCATACTTGGTTAACATACTTGCAATGGTGAACTTGTAGTTCTCCTGGGAATGTGTCTACCATTGAACAGCAATATTAGACCTCATTATTACAGTTCATTCAATACTTCCAGATCTACACCAAGCACATTTAATTGTACAGAGCAAAACAAATATGATTATTAAAAATAAGCTTTGCACATGACTCCCTAGCATTATTTGCAAATGAGAGTACACGGCAAGTTATGATTCTTTGCACAAGTTATTTTAAGCTATACTGACACTAAAAACAGTTTCACATCAGCATTGGCATTGTTGGAATTAATATTGGTGTACCAGAATTAATATTACTTAGACAGTTATTCATTATGACCAATGGCTAGTGGCTAACATTATAAGTGTGAGCTGTAGCATTTAGTAATTGTCTCTTTCAAACTCTTACAGTGGTGTGTGTGATCAGTCGCTCATGCTTGTTATTATCGCATTGCCTGAGCACACGTTCTGCTATATAGTATGGTTAGTGCAAGACAGGGACCAGAAGTATAGCTGTTGTAAAGCAGTTGTCAATCACACAATTGTTCTTGATTTGCTGTACCAGAATTATTCTGTGCCAGAATTACACTTTTACTGGTAAAAGTGTTAAAAGTGCTATAGTAATAAGTCAACAACAAAATGGGATGCTGCAGTACTGGTCATTTGAGCAGTCATAGCAAAAATACATCTAGCCTTCATTAGGAAAATGAGCAGAACGTGATATACCAGGACACGGAATAGAATCAACAAGGGAGAATGTCAACTGGATCAAAAATTATAGGGGAGTTCTCAATAGAACAGTTAAGGCCAAATTTCAACAGAGAAGTTTGTGGAATTCCAAAACCTAGTCCATGGTTTGTGCACTGGGGCACAGTCATGTTGAAATAGAAAAGGGTCTTCCCCAAACTGTTGCCAAAAAGATGGAAGCATAGCATTGTCCAAAATGAGTTGGTATGCTGAAGCATTAAGATTGCCCTTCACTGGAGATAGGGGGCCTAGCCCAATCCATGAAAAACAGCACCATACCATTATCCCTCCTCAACCAAAGTTCACAGGTGGCATAACGCAGTCAGGCAGGAAACGTTCTCCTGGCATCCAACAAACCCAGACTCACCCATCTGACTGCCAAACAGAGACGCGTGATTCGTCACTCTACAGAACTCGTTTCCACTGGTCCACAGTCCAGTGTCGGTGTGCTTTACACCGTTCCATCCGACGCTTGGCATTGGTCTTGGTGATGTGAGGCTTGCATGCAGCTGCTCAGCCATGGAAACCCATTCCATTAAGATTCCGCCGCACAGTTTTTGTGCTTACATTAATGTCAATGGAAATTCAGGACTCTTCAGTTATGGAATAAGCAGAGTGTTGCCGACTTATAGGCATCATGCGCCTTAGCAGTTGTTGACCCCGCTCTGTGATTTTACATGGTCGTCCACTTCGTGGTTGAGTTGCTGTTGTTTCTAAACGCTTCCACTTTCTAATAATATCAATTAGAGTTGACCATGGAATATCCAGCAGGGATGCAATTTCACGACCTGTCTCATTGCAAAGGTGGCATCCTAACACAGTACCATGTTTGAAGTCATTGAGCTCTTCAGAACAACCCATTTTGCATCACAAATGTTTGCAAATGGAGATGGCATGGCTAGGTGCTTGATTTTATACCTGAATCTCTGAAAACTGGTCTGAAACACCCTCAATAATTAACAGGTGTGGGCAAATACTTTTCTATCTAGTTTCAATTTTCAAATGAATCTGTACTCACTTAACATGTAGATATTGTTACCAAAATAGAACAGTCACACTCAAAATATTAGGTTCATGTTTCAGATATGTGGTTGGCTAACTAGGGTCATGTCAGTATATTGTTATAAGAACTAGGGGATTCAAGTGTCCAAAAAAAATTCATGCCACAGATTACTCAGCAGCGCTACAATCATGGCCATCCTTATTACCATTGGTATCCATACTTTAAAATAAGGAGCAATTAAAATTTTAGCTTTATCGTCTGACAATATTTTAATAGACAAATGCCACGCATCCCTTGATTTTCTCATGTACTTAACCTAATAGCACACAGATGTTTGTATCCTTTACAAGACACTGAAAAATATTAGCAATGGTAAGAAATATCTATACACTAAAAATTATATTGTGTAAGATATGCTCTTTCAAGATGTAACAAAGATGTATCAGTTTGACACAATATTAGCTCATGTGATCCTCTAAGACGATTTAGGTCTATCTTGACTACGCTTGAGAGATTGCAAGAGCAAATTAAAAGTAACAATGAAGTGATGTTATGTAACATACATTTTTTTAATATTTTAATTGTTTCACATAAACCAATAGCAAAGAACTAAGATGTCAAGCTAAAGGCAGATTTTAGAATTTCTGTGTCATCGTTGATTAAACTTTCTGTAACTACGTAGGCCATAAACCATGAGGATTATAATTTTGTTAAAATGTACGCATAAATGCTGCTATTATCCAGCAGGTATTAGAAGTCCCGGGATTCAACTATTACTTTTATTCAACTATTTAGAGAACACAGGAAATTACTTATTGTGTAGTAATTAGTTACAGCAAATTAATTTTATAATTTAGTTTGAGTACTTAGAAAAATGTATTGACAGCTTATCTGAAATACTGAACCGGGCTTCTATCAAATTAGTATGGCAAATCCACAATAGAGTTTCCAATAGGATAGAACCTGGGTAATTATAGCAATCTTTTGATAGTTAAAGTGTCAGAAGAAAGATGAAATAGCAAAAAATGTTATCCATATTTATTTTGCAATTTGAAAATGATCACTACTACATATCAAATTAAAAAAGTACATTATCCTATTTAAAAAAAAAAAAATTATGCTTTTGAAATACAAAACCCTGCAATTGTCAGGATGCCAAATTACAAGGAGTGAGCTGTAAATCATAATTGAGGCAATTCATGAAAATTATGAAAATCTATTTGGAAGTCTGGCAGTGAAACATTAGTAGTGAAGAGTATATTAATATCCACAAAGGTCAATGTTGCTAAAGGGATCTAAGCAGAGTAGACAACTTACAGGATTGGTGGCTCTGATTCAAAATGAGAAAAGAATAATGAAACCGCAGTAGAGGTAGTAATTTAAAGTGAACAATTTCTGAAAACTAACTCAGATTTCAGAAATGAAATATCTTTTAGTAGTAAGCCTAATGTCTTGGACTGCATATAAAATGTCTTTGATTTTTAAAGAATACAATAATTCAGAACCATATAGTCTTCTAACATGTTATTTAACATTAAATGTAATTAAAATTTACAATGTTTTTGAAAAATACAGAAAGTACATGTTTGCTATTATTAACTAACACAGTTCAGAAACAGCTGAAAATGGAGCTGCATAATTTGACTAAATATCATGTGCACAAAAAAGCCCTGTCTGCAAATTACATATACTTTAAGTTAGAATAACACTATACCTGCAAAGCCTATACTTAGACCTTTAAGACATTTTAGTGTTATTCACAACTCAGCAACAAAGAAAAAGACAGATTACGCATAACCTCAATACATTTATCTCTTAGGGCCTCATTTAGTGTTTGACATATATCAATTTGAGATGCAAATTTTCATTTTAGCATATCTTAGATTTCCAGCCTCCTTATACAAGGGAAGGCAGAATGAGGCTGGCAAGCATATGTAGAGTGCAGTAAGGGAGTATGTAAAAGTAGCTAACCACCTGGAGATGTGACCTAAATATACTTTAACACATTTCCAAATCTGCTTCTTGGGGAGTGTATCTTTTGCAGGTACTGTCAGGGGTACTGAGAGGGGATAGTGAAAAGGTGCAAGTACCGAGGCCCAAGCCTGACCGGCGAAGGGTTGCTGGGCCTTCACTGGATGAAGCAGGTGTGTTTTTAATTTTTTTTAATTCACTTTTTTTTACCCATATAGCGGCAGGAGGGAAGGTATGGGTGAAGGGGGAGTGAACTGCAGGCTGCTCCCAGTCCCGGGACAGTGTATGACATTATGACATCACACTTAAACACAGCCTATAGAGCAAGATGAGGAACCAGATTACGCAAAGAGCGCAAATCGAAAGTATTTTTGGTTAAACGCACATATATTGGGCATATGCATGTCTGTATTCAACATAGTGTGGACATAAAGATATATCTGTTGATGAATTTGGGTCTAGATACACTCTTCTCTAACAGACAATACACTGCAGATTAAGCCCAATAAATGTGTGAAAATAGCGTACCTTTGAGATGCCCAAAGCTTGATTCAAACGATGCTGCTTGTGTTATGTACTGTGTTCACTTATTGCTCAGCTTTCCATATTTCATGTACCTATACATTTTCCAAGGCGGTCCCAGCATTCCAGAACCCAGATAAGAATCCAGTACCAGGTTGCGAAAGCTGCAATAACAAGTATGTGAAAGCAACACAGTTTTAATACATAATATGTCACGTCCAAAGAGGTGGAAAAACGCCCCATGTTCACCATGGCCCCAACACTATGTGGCCACACTTCATTCGGCTCTGGAACAGAACATTTACCTTGCTCATCTATGGAGATGCCCCCAAAAAGTTTCTCTACAGGTGCTCCAAAATTTCCTCTTGATGGTCCTGGGTACTGGAGGCCTGCTGTGCTGCTGCTGATGATGACACCAGCAGTACCATCAAGTCACTTCTGATTTACTGCTTGCATATTGACCCCTCCAGCTGAATACTTCAATCATTAGTGTCATGGCTATATTAAAATTAGAGGAGGTCTATTTGGATTTCTTATTTGTAACTTTCATTGGGACTGCTGCAAGAAGGAAGATTCCCTTCAAGTATGTGATAGGGAATTCAGATTGTAAGCTCCAAAGGGGCAGGGGCTTAGGTGAATGAGTAATTATTCTCTAAACAGTGCTGTGTAATATGATTGGCGATAGATAAATAAATAATAATAAATACATTGCATGGCCTATGTATAGGGCAATGCAACTTTTGTGGTTTTGACTTACCCTGTCAAGCTGCATCTCTACACTATAGTTTGATGTAAATAAATACATTTATATGGGAATACTGCTGTGTTTTCAGGTGTACTATCTTGACATACATGAGAGTCTAAATATTCATACAGGGCCGGACTGGGACTAAAAATCAGCCCTGGCATTTAAAGCACATAGGCCCACCTCTGTCCCAGATTAATAATAATTACAGTACATTTTGCAAAGCTCAATGTTATATGGTGTCCCGTGAGATATTAATGTATTACGTGCAGCTTGACTCTCTATTTGCAGCATAGGGTGCACCAGTATCAAATAATGGTATGCACAGGACTGGCAAGAGAAATTTGGGGCTGGGGTACAGTGAAATTTTGCCCTCCCCCACCCCACAGGTGCACAAGAAGAGAGATGTATACCGACGCACAGCGGCGTCGGTGAAGGGGTGTGGTCGCATAATGTTGGGGGCGTGGTCAATATGTGGCGTGGCATAACAAATTGGGGGATACTCAATTGCTGGTGATGTGATACATGGGTATCGCGCAGTCCACATTGCTGGCAATTACGGTAGAAATCTCTGTTTATTTTTCCTTGAGAGGAAAAATGAACAATGATTTCTGTCAAATTTCAGCCGCAAAGTGTCTCGCGGATGTTCACTTTGCAGCTAATTGAATTCCCCCATTATGTATTAAAATGGTGTTGCTCTCACCTACCAGTTATTGCAGCTTTCACAACCAGGTACTGGATTCTTGCATAGATCCTGGAATGTTGGGACCTGTTGGAAAATGTATATATGGAAAACCGAGCAATAAGTGAACATCGTACATGACACAGATCACACAGTATAAAATACATACATTATAATAAAATATTACATTTATCACCAGCTACATAACGCCACCCCTCAGACACATCACGCCACATCCTGCATCACGCTACCCCCTTCCACATCACCCATTACACCACAATACCCCCCCAGACAAATCACACCATGCCACCCCACAGACAAATCAGGCTACCACCCAGTCACATTATCATGCCACCCCCAAGGCACATTATCATGCCACACAAGACATATTATAACCCCCCGAGACACAATATGACACCCCCCCAGCCTGCTGTACTTACCTATGCAGCTGACATCAGAGTAAAAAAGAACGCCTTGCAGAGTGAGCAGGTAAGCTCGTGAGGTCTCGTGCGATTTGGAGCTCCAGCTGGACAGTATATGATTACATACACTGTCACCACAGACTGTCCGTGGACAGCTCCCCCCAGAGTTGGATTAAGGCTTTGGGGGGGCCTGGGGCACTTAAGACAGGGGGCACTATGGTCTAAAATTAAGAGCATAGTATCATAATTCACAAAAGAGAGAGTTACTAACTAATACACAATGTAGAAAAAATTTACCATTCAGTCGCTTATCAAAAATTATTAAAATCAGAATTTTGAGGTTCAGGTTCAGGTAGGTGGCATCAATATTATTATTTATTATCGTAGATTTCTAAGGCACCACAGTGCTCCACAGAGCCATACAGTAGGGAAAATAGTACATTCATAAAACAGGGACATACTAGGTAGACTAAATAAATGAAGACTTGAAAACAAAGGGCATGGAGGACTCTGCTCATTAGAGAGGAACAAGAGGAGCGAGTGTTGTTCAGATTGGAGATTATGACAGTTGTGAGGGTGCATTAGTGTGAATAGTGTTTTCGAGGATAAGGTCACCTCTAAAAAAAAAGATAGTTTTTCAGAGAGTGTCTAAAGATTTGAAGACTGTAGGAAAGCTGGATTGAGCGTAGTAAGGAATTTCGTAAGTGGGGAGCAGCACAAGAGAAGCCTTGTAGGCGGGAGTGAGAGGTGGCATTGGACATGGTTGCACAGGGGAAAAATAGATACTGGGAAATGGTAGAAAAAGGTGAGGAGATACGTGTGATAATAGGGGCAAAGAGAGACAGACTCATAAAGGGGGACAGACACCCACAATGCGAAGACAAAGAGACACAAACACAAAGGGTATAGAGGTGGGGTTAGAGGGTGCACATCATATGTATATAATAAGGCCGTGCACTGTATATATATATGGCATTGTGCAATCCTTTGGGCAGAGGAATGGAGGTGGTCCTGCTGGTGCCACCTATGTGGTCACCCTAACTGACTGTGCCTTGAGCAGCTAGTGTGTTTTACAGAACTGGCAGAGCCCCAGAAACAAAAATATACATATAGCAGCCCTGGGGGGTAGTACAGCTCTAAAACCAACATTTTAAGAATATCACTAACCCCAGCTTACAAACAACCCTGACGGATTATACAGATCATATACAGCTTTAAATACCAGAGACCAATAACTTCATAATAATCAATATCAATAACAAGTTTATTCTGACTTATAAAGTAAAGCAAAATAGATATAACTGTATATTTCAATATCTCAATATATCAGTTAAGTTCAGTGCTAAATAACCATTATAAAAATAAGCTAATCAGTTAATTCTATTCCTTAGTGTTTGCTCATATATAAAAAGAATGCCATTTCCAGATGGTTTTTGTGCAGTATATTACAGTCCTCTTTTTTTTAAGTTACCTCACCTGTTGTATGCTCCAGGCTTCCTCCTTCAGACACTGCAGGCGGTCCTCAGCAGCATATAGTTCCACCCTGCCATGTACTTGGCACTGGAACGCCGGCTCCTTCATTTTTTAAAATGGGTGCCCAGTTCCTGGACCGTGCCCCTTGTAACTCTCCCCCCCTCCCCCACTCGCGGGTGCACGCGCGATCGTGGGTGCGCCACCTGCTGGAGGAAAAAAAAAAGTACTTTTTAAAAAAAAAAAAACACTGCTTGCCCCGGCCCATTTAGCCATCGGCCCTATTGGCATTTGCCAGAAGTGCCAGATGGCCAGTCCGGCCCTTGCAGTCTTATATGAATAATTCATATAAGACTGCAAGTTTACAACCACATTTTTATGTGTACAGTCGGCACATAAAAATGCATCAAAATCTGAATCATGCTCACTCAATATGTTATTACTTCGTTTGTTACCAGTAGAGATGGGCGGGTCCGGTTCCCCGAGAACCGAACACACCCGAACTTTGCCTATCCGATTACCGAGCTGAGTAGGTCGTTATTCTCCCGTCCGCTCCGAATCCAAATCGAGGCCGAACGTCATCGTGACGTCGTCGGATCTCGGGGCTCGGTTCTCGCGATACTTCAAGATTATAAATACATGCCTCCACAGCAATCCATCGCCATTTGACAGAGGGAGAGAGCAGGGTGTAGTCACAGACTGATTAGAGCAGGGAAAGAAAATCCAATATTCTTCTTGCAAATGCTCTAACAAAAATCGCTAGAGAAGAGAGCAGGATAGAGGTTTATTTTTTATTTTTTTTAATATTTGGCACTCCCCAGTGCTTTTGGGGTGTCCCCCATAATTGTGCATAAATATTTCTGGCTGTCAAAGTCATATCTGTCAGCAGTATCTACCAAATAATTTTTAGCACTCCCCAGTGCTTTTGGGGTGTCCTCCCTAATTGTGCATAAATATTTCTGGCTGTCAAAAGTCATATCTGTCAGCAGTATCTACCAACTAATTTTTAGCACTCCCCAGTGCTTTTGGGGTATCCTCCCTAATTGTGCATAAATATTTCTGGCTGTCAAAAGTCATATCTGTCAGCAGTATCTACCAACTAATTTTTACCACTCCCTAGTGCTTTTGGGGTGTCCTCCCTAATTGTGCATAAATATTTCTGGCTGTCAAAAGTCATATCTGTCAGCAGTATATGCCAACTCATTTTTAGCACTCCCCAGTGCTTTTGGGGTGTCCTCCCTAATTGTGCATAAATATTTCTGGCTGTCAAAAGTCATATCTGTCAGCAGTATCTACCAACTAATTTTTAGCACTCCCCAGTGCTTTTGGGGTGTCCTCCCTAATTGTGCATAAATATTTCTGGCTGTCAAAAGTCATATCTGTCAGCAGTATCTACCAACTAATTTTTACCACTCCCTAGTGCTTTTGGGGTGTCCTCCCTAATTGTGCATAAATATTTCTGGCTGTCAAAAGTCATATCTGTCAGCAGCATCTTACCAAATAATTTTTACCACTACAAATGCTTTGCGCTCAGAATGGATTCAAAGCAGTCCACATATGATCAGAATGAGTAACCAGGTTCTGTCACCAGTCCTGATGTTAGTGTTCCCAGTACGTCATCTGGCCAAGGCGATGTCAAACAACAGAGTGTTTCCAAATCAGTGCAAAACAAAAAACAAAAAAAAAATTACTGTGTTGAAGCGAAAAAGAAGTGTTACTGAGCAAAAGTTAAGTGCCGATAAAAAAAAAAATTGCAAACATGCCATTCTACACACGCAGTGGCAAAGAGAGAATGAGGCCTTCACCTTTGGCTATTAGTGGCAGATCCCAAAAAGTTACCCAGCCTACAATTAGTGCACAACTACTGTTATTCGTCAAAGCCGAGCTGCAAGATAACAGTAAGGCATTAGAGGAGAATGTTTGCTCTGATTCACAAATGACAACAATCCGTGTGGAGAGTACATCCAACAGTGGGATGTCTAATTGTGAGCATTCTGCTGATGTGTGCCTTAATAGCCCGAGTGTAGCCGGTGATACCCAAATTGAGGATGCCACTTTGGAATTAGAAGAGGATGAGGGGGAGATTTGTGTAGGCGACTAGGGCGCTAATGAGGATGTTGATGAAGATGAGGTTGTTTGTGTAAGTCCTGCACCAGTGGCAGCAGTTCTGGCACGTGACAAAAAAAAGGCCATTGTCATGCCTGGGCATAAAACAAAAAAATCCACTTCTTATGTGTGGAATTATTTCTACCCAAATCCAGAGAACAATTGTATTGCCATTTGTAGTGTATGTCATGCCACAGTCAGTCGAGGGAGGGACCTTAACCATCTTGGAACCTCGTCTATGTTACGCCATTTAACGAGAGTTCATGGCAAAGTATTGGGAAAAGCTGAAAGTTCTTCCCAAAAAAATACAAGCACTCCATCATCAGCTAAGCCCCTCCGCTCACCGACATCCCGATGGCTACAAAATACACCCACCATACCATCCTCATCAATATCCACAGTAGCGCTCGGAGTTAGCCCGGCATCCCACTTAAGGCTGGATGACTCCTGCACTATTATTGATTCCTCTGAAGAAAGCATTAGTCCCACTGCTGCTGCTGTTGCTGCTGCTGGGTGTGAATCATCATCCCAGAGGCCGGTCAAGAAAATGAGCAGTCCTACATTTCAGCAATTAACTGTGAAACAATCTTTTGCGAGGGGAAGCAAATATGACAGCAGTCACCCAGTCGCCAAGCGAATCATAGACGCCATGGCTGCAATGTTAGTGTTAGATCTGCGTCCAATCTCCACAATAATCGCAGCTGGTTTTTTACAGTTAATTGAAGTTTTTTGTCCGCGTTACAGAATTGCATCGCGACACCATTTCTCCCGTAAAGCAATTCCACAACTACACCAAAAAGTGTTTCAAAATGTAGAGATTGCGCTGAAAAATGCCATTCTGCCCACTGTCCACTTAACCACAGATATGTGGACAAGTGGAAGTGGTCAAACCAAAGACTATATGACTGTGACAGCCCACTGGGTTGGTCATTCACCCTTACCAGCAGGAACAGCAGCAGCATGTACACCACTACGTAACATTTGTCACAGGCAGGCCACTCTTTGTATCACCGGCTTCACTAACAGGCATACGGCTGACAATTTGTTACGCAAACTGAGAGATGTGATTGATGCATGGCTTATACCACTCGGACTCTCCCCAGGATATGTAATTTCTGATAACGCCAACAATATAGTGCGAGTATTACAGCTGGGTGATTTCCAACATATTCCCTGTTTTGCTCACACCATCAACTTGGTGGTGCAGAGCTTCCTATGAAATAACCGTGAGGTGCAGGAGATGCTTTCGGTGGCCCGTAAAATTTCAGGCCATTTCAGGCATTCAGCCACAGCATGTAGGAGATTACAGCAGCTCCAAGAGCAGTTTAACTTGCCCTGCCACCAACTTAAGCAAGAGTTGGCAACTAGGTGGAATTCCACCCTGTACATGCTTCAGAGGATGGAGGAACAACGCAAAGCCATCCAAGCATATTGCACAAGCCATGACATTGGGAAAAGAGGAGGGATGTATTTCACTCTTGCACAGTGGGGAATCCTTTCAGTCCTGTGCAAGGTGCTGTAACCATTTGAAGTTGTGACGTGTGAGGTGAGTGCAGACTCTGCTAGTTTGAGCCAAGTCATTCCTTTAATTAGACTATTGGAAAAGCAGCTTGAGAAAATGAAGGATGAGCTGAAAGCATGCAATTCAGCAAAGTATGTTGGCCTTGTCGATCAAGTACTTAATTCGCTTCACAATGATCCTCGAGTTATTAAGATCTTGAACTCGGATCAGTACATTTTGGCCACTGTGCTTGATCCAAAGTTTAAAACCTACATTGAGTCTTTACTTGTAAATGAGCAAGATGTGAACTTTTGCAAGGAGCTATTGTTCAGCAAGTTGGCAGCTGAACTAGGCCTCGGCTTGACAACGTGTCCTCCTTCACTTTCTCAAGCCGCTGCTGCTCGTAAAAAAATAAATTTCCCAAAAAGAAGCAGGGAAGATGCAGGGGGCAGACCAGAACAATTTAACATCTGGGCTGGTTTGAAGGATTTTTCAAAAAAATGTGTCACTTTGCCCATAACTCCATCCAATACGAGTATAAACATGCAAAGGATGGTGGAGGATTACTTTCAAGAGGTAGTTGATATGGAAATGTCAGACAGTCCCTTTCCTTACTGGGAAGAAAAGCAAGCAATTTGGAAACCCATGTACAAACTTGCTTTGCAATACCTAAGCTGCCCACCCTCCAGTGTGTACTCTAAACGAGTGTTCAGCACAGCAGGGAACTTAGTCAGTGATCGCCGTAGAAGGTTACTTCCCAAAAATGTGGAGAAAATGATGTTTATAAAAATGAACTATATCTTCCACGAGGAAGGCCTTCACCAAGACATCCAAACACTGACTGTTCTCAAATGGCGGATTCAAGCAGCGATGAATTGATAGTCTGTGATGATGACGTACACACTGATGAGGGTGAGGATGAAGCTGAAGATGATGACGTTAACATCTTTTTAAAAATTTCTATGTAAGTGTAGGGTGCAATCTACCCCCAAAGAGGAAAGGGACTTGTGGCATTTCCATATCACGTACCGTCTTGAAAGGCTGCTGTTTGGGCAATTTCTCCTTAAGGGTAGGGTGTCATAGACAGAGTGTCCCAAACTGCCTTTGTCCATTTCTCTTAATATTGTACAGTCTATAACTGCTGAATTTTTTGGTATTTTATACAAGTGGAGGGGGACCTAGAGAGACAGAAACCAAACTGGCTTTCTCCATGTCAATTAATATTGTACAGTCTATAATGGCTGAATTTTTTGGAATTTTATACAAGTGGAGGGGAGCCTAGAGAGACAGAAACCAAACTGACTTTCTCCATGTCAATTAATATTGTACAGTCTATAACGGCGGAATTTTTTTGTATTTTATACAAGTGGAAGGGAGCCTATAGAGCCAGAAACCTAACTGGCTTTGTCCTTTTTTAATTAATATTGTACAGTCTATAACGGCTGAATTTTTTTGTATTTTCGTCAAGTGAAGGGGGGCCTATAGAGCCAGAAACCAAACTGGCTTTGTCCATTTCAATTAATATTGTACAGTCTATAACGGCTGAATTTTTTGGTTTTGTAAACAAGTGGAGGGGGGCCTATAGAGACAGAAAGCAAACTGCCTTTTTTCATTTCTTTACATATTTAACTATAAGTGTAGGGTGTAATATACATCCAATGACGATGACTGCATTGCCAATATGCATAGATGGAGAGGAAGACAATCTGTTTTGTGTGTATAATAAATGAAGGCCTACCAACGAAGAATTAAACTGTTTTTTGGATGATTTATTACCTCTACAATTAGATTACTTATCTCTAAAACAGTTGGAGCACTAAATTAGGTTAATTTAGGCCCAAAAACATTGATTTTCCAACAAAATAGCAAAACAAAACCAAACAAAACCAAAACACGCTATGGCGGTTTTGCAAAACCAAAACCAAAACACGACGGTAATCCAGATCCAAAACCAAATCCAAAACCAAAACACGGCGGTCAGTGACCATCTCTAGTTACCAGTGACAATATAGTTTATGTTGGCCCTGAAAACATTTGCCTTGTGTACAAAACAGTGCTATCCAACTTGTTAAGTATTGAGGGCTGTGTATCTTGAAGTGCAGTTAGCAAGACGCTGTATTGGGAAAAAATAAATAGCATGAGTGGAACTGTGAAAAGTCATAGAATAAATACTTAGCATGCATGGCATGGTGCCAATATATACAACAATTCATGTAGCAGAACAGCTTCTTAACATGTGCCATAGTAACTGCTAAATGCCCACTAAAATACTTTCAAGTGCTCACCACATTTCCACTATATGGAGCTCTGTGCCTCCCATAAATTAATTATGTCCACATAATAATGTCCTATGCATCCTATGCGCACAATTACAGGATACAGATTACAGTACAGCCTTGTGTCAAGTAAATACACGTGCTCGCCATTGCAAGTTCCTGTCTCAACAGTACTGTCATGTGCCCATTATATACAGCCCTCATCACTACACAGTGTTGCTCTCTGCAAAAAATATACAGTCATGTCTTATGCCCACTACATGCACCTTTACCTTTTTTCAACTATTACAAGTGCTGTGTTGGGCCCAATATACACAGCCAACAGATTAATGCACCACTCTGCAAATCCCTACACTGGCTCTTTCATAACTTCCAGAAATCAAATCAAGCTACTCTCCCTTACCTTACATTCAAAGCCCTCACTAACACCTCCTCTTTATATATTGTATCTATGACATCATCATGACTTTTTGCTAATCTGCTCCTTGACTTATCTGTGATTGCCACCTTTTACTCCCACCTCCAAAATATCGTCAATGTTGCTCAACAGTTATGGTATAGGTGCCAGTTCTGTAGGAGCTGTGGGTGCTGGAGCACCCCCAATGTTTACATGTATACTTTATTCTATCCTCACTTGATACTAGTCAATCTGGGTACTACCAGCTACCTTCCAGCCCCTACTAGATCCTTTAGTCTCAGCATCTACCTTGCCGTTCCCCTCTTGATTGTAAACTCACATGACAAGGAGACCTCTCTACCGTATCTCTCCTATGTGCAAATTCTCTGCCTTGATTATTTGTCATACCAACTGTACAGCGCTAAAGAGTTTTACAACATATTACGAATAGACGATGATAATGATGTTATGTATTCTGCTTCTTTCACTATAAAAACCTCTGTCTTATTCAAAGCAATCCTCTCCTCACATGTCTATCTCATTGCTCCTGTCACATATAGCCCTATCTTTGCTAACATTATCAAACATGGTCAGGTCATTGTAAATACCTCTGAAATGCTGCTGGTAATGTTCCAAAGATCTTATTGGCTACAGGCTGTTTTATCTGCAGAAGATGAAGAATGATAACACAAACGTATTATGCCTACCCCTTCCCTAGTCAAATGAATGTTGCCTTTCAGCATCTAACTTGGGTAATAACAAAAGTGGTTGAGGACTAACTTTGCACTCATAATAGACCAACTAAATATTTTAGGTAAAGTGGCCCTTTAATTGAACAGAATAAGGAAATATTATCGTAATTTTGCATGACTTGCCTCCACTCCTTTTCTTTACAATGTAAAATTATAAAAATAGTAAGGTTCCTAATTAAGCATCTGTGAACAGAAATGAAATATTGTAACTTTAATGACCTTTTACAATATGTAAACACCTATGTTTCAGTAAAAAAAATCTAGTTTGATATGAGTTCAAAAGCAGAAAGGATTTGTTGTAATAGCCTTTTTAGTTATTTTTGCAAAGTTACATTGACAGTAGGCCATCTTTCTATATTAACAGCTGATGTATCTTAATATTGCCAGAATTAGAGAAGATCCGTCATCATAAGAAAGAGAGCCCTAATAAAATTGTAACTGTAGTGTATCTATTTTTTACTATGCACTACTGCATGCTGGGCCTGATTCACCTTCAAACATAACCTGCTTTAAGTTTATAAAAGGAACACGAGAACGTGAAAATGCATTGCACCCGTATTTAAGTCCAATTGGATTTCAAGATATGTTTCCATTTGAATCTGCGTATATATGCGCTGACTAAATAGTACTTGTATGTCATACTTGCCAACTCTCCCGGAATGTCCGGGAGACTCCCGCATTTTGCGAGAGTCTCCCAGACTCCCGGGTGAGTGTGGCAATCTCCCGAATTCTGCCCACTTCACTTCCTAGTGAAGTGGGCAGAATTAGACCCCAAATGCCGCGATTCCCGGTGAATCGCGGCGTTTGACGGGGCCAAAATGACGCGATTTTGGCCGCCCCACCCCCTCACGCCCACCTCCACTGGCTGGCTCCCGGAAGAGAGCTAAAGAAAGTAGGTAAGTATGTTGTATGTTAACAGACCAAACAGACTGCAGGAGATGTACATGCATATGTGCAATATAAAGTCCCATCGAAATGCTTGCAAAGGAAAACATTTTATGAAATAAATTATCAATTCATAATATCATATTTATTAATAAAAAGATGTTATAAAAAAACATTTTTTTACATTTAATACATGAATCAGGATGTTCTTAATGTGTAATATACATGCAATCCATTTTCATAGTGTCTCTTACTTGCATACACATGTTCTGGCTATCTGGTGGCATACATACATGTAGTTTTTAACACAAAGGTGATGCACTATCAGTTGGCACTTACACCTGCCCTGTAGCTAGTGCAAATGATACAACTAAAAAAAACATACTTTAGAGAAGCACAGACCTTGAATCGGCCTCATTTACATCAGTATGCCCCTATTGTACATTGCCTGTCCCTGCCCTCCCCCATTCCGCCTCTCAAGGTGTAGGCTATCATAGGTTCATTTGTGTTCAGACATGAATTGAATGCAATTGCATCCACTGGTATAAGGTCCATTCTGAATGTGCGTAGGGCTATATCATGCAAGATATGCCAAGCAAAGAAACTTATATCCCAAGATGAATCAGACCCTCTGGCTTTGTTGCATCAATAAAATCATGAAATCTTTGTGGTAATTTATGAATGACACCTGTACACAGTTGCCAAGTCAAATGGCTTATATTATCACACAAAGTACAAAACTAATATGGCTGTATCAAAAGGCTAACAATATGTTTATTTACTGTGATAAAATGAGGGCTTTGCCCCCTAAAAAAAGTTACAATCCACAAGAACTTCTGTATGGATTTCTTTGTGGCACAAAGTCAACAAGTAAAGCAAGGAACACACTACAGAAAATTTCTCCCAATGCGATATCTTTAACAATTTTACCAATGACTGAAAATCCACAGCAGCATGCTGATTTATGCCTATACACGGTTTATACAAATTACTTTCAGATCTGTGCTCTTCCTCTGTCATAACTATCTGCTGAAAAGATCGCAACATACATAGTAAAATAGTAACATAGTTGATGAGGTTGTAAAAGGACACCAGTCCATCAAGTTCAACCTATTTCAGATCTCCTGTGTGGGCAGCACAGTGGCTAAGTGGTTAGCACTTTTGCCTTACAGCACTGGGGTCATGAGTTCAATTCCCAACCATGGCCTTATCTGTGTGGAGTTTGTATGTTTGCGTGGATTTCCTGCAGGTGCTCCGATTTGCTCCCACACTCCATCACACTGGCTGCTATCAAAAATTGACCCTAGTCTCTCTGTCTGTCTGCGTGTGTATGTTAGGGAATTGAGACTGTAAGCTCCAATGGGGCAGGGACTGATGTGAATGAGTTCTCTGTACTGCGCTGCGGAATCAGTGGTGCTATATAAATAAATTATGATGATGATGATCCCTCACTTATATTTGAAATTGATCCAGATTAAGAAACCGCAAATCTGTTTCAATCGTAAAAAATCCATCCAGACCCAATATTGCAGTCCTATTTTTTCCGTATATCCACTACTTTTATTCATTTAAATTAATGGTCATATCTCTGGATACATTTTTCCACTAAAAATTTGTCTAAGCCTTTCTTAAACATATCTATTGAATCTGCCATCACAACCTTCCCTGGCAGTAAGTTCCATATCTTGACTGCCCTTACTGTAAAGAACCCCTTCCTTTGCTGGCTATGGAACTTCCTCTCCTCTAACCTTAGGGGGTGACCGCGTACCCTGTGTATAGTCCTTGGGGTAAAAAGTTCCCATGAACGTTCTCTGTATTGACCCTTAATGTATTTGTACATAGTAATCATATCTCCTCTTAGACGCCTCTTTACTAAAGTAAACATGTCTAACCTGGCTAATCTTTCCTCATAACTTAATGACTCTATAGCCTTTATCAATTTTGTCACCCTTATCTGAACCCTTTCTAGTTCCAAAATATCTTTTCTATAGAGTGGTGAACAGAACTGTACTCGTGACTCTGTAAACTCTATCGAGATCTGCCTACACTGCTGGTCATGAGTGCATACACACTTACACATTTCCCCGACATCGTTCCATCGTTACTTAATTGTAACTATTCCGAGACAATGTGCCCCTCTGCTTATATATAGGTTTTGTGTGTGTATTAATTTTTTTGTCTTTCTTTGAAACACAATGTTTTCATATTTGTCTGTTTCATTATATCATTTACATACCTTCCACTAGGTATGTAGTGCTTTTAGGGCACTGTCCTGCTGTCCTGAAATTCTGGACCTCTGTTCTGACTGCCGGGAGATATGTTCGCTTTTATGAGCAGGCACTGTACATTTCTGCCAATGGTGTACGCAACAATGTAAGTTTTTATGGAGTGACCTAGAAATTTTCAGACTCTAGGCAGACGCCTAAGAAGGTAGAGCCACACACACTCTTTGACAGGGAGCCCACAAATCTCTGTTATGGTCAAATATGGAGTGTGCCCCAAGAAATAGCTCTAACAGGGCCCAAAAGTCCTCTTGGAAGCCCTGTTTGCAAAAGCACAAGTGTACTTGGAATTCTATTGCCAGTGGTCAACACAGATAGATTCTATTAAATGTATCTATCATTCTATCAACCTTAAATTTCACTAGATTGATATATGATCTATGTTATTTGTGTTTTGTTATGTGTCATGAACAGGAGGTAACGTATTGAGAAGTAGAAATGACATTTTTTTTATTTTACTTTAGATTTTGTATGCCCTCTAATTAGATCAAGAGAACAGGGGAACAGGTTTCAAATAAAGAATCAGGGATAGGGGCTGATATTATGAAAAAGGCAAGGGAGGTTGTTTTGGTGAGAATAAATAATGGAGAAAAGATGACAAGTAAAGAGCTGGACAGCACCTATAAAACCCATCATTGAGCAAGTTAAAACTTAAACCATCTATTGTTCACACCATAAACATTAGGAAATATACTCTGATATATGCAACCATCCTAATCAGCCTCGGACTGGCCTGCCAGGCAGCCGGGCTAACCACCGGTAGGCCGCGCCGGATGAAGCTCCCTCCGTTGTTAGGGCGGAGCTTACCGAACATCTGGTTCCCTACACTTCCGACGGCGGCGACACTTAGGGTAACCACACTACCGCGCAGGTGCAGAGAGCCACATCTGGGCTCTCTGCACCTAAGCGGTAGTGAGCTTTTCACTTTGCGCAGGGGAGAAGGAGTTCCTGTCCGCCCAGAGGAGCAGGAAGAAAGGACGCTGGCCAGAGCTAGATTGTTGGAACAGCATCTTTCTTCAAAGTTTTCTGCAACCCACTAGACTGGTAAGACTGCTCTGTAAAATGTTCAGAACAAACCTGAAACCGGTCATTAGTTTTCCCCTCAAATATTTTTCCATTCATTTTTTTTCTACATTCATGTGGTTTTAAATGTTGTTTTCACTTACTTTGCTTTCATGTCCATTTCTTGCCTAACCTCACACCCAAAAATCTTAACCGAGTTCACCAAACCCAGTTCTCATTTTTTCGCCATATTCCCCTCACACCCACTTTCTCCTATCAGTGTATTATCTCCCAATTCTATGCCTAACCATCCAGAATGAAATCTCCAGCACTATGAGACCATACCCATTCATTAACTCTGTGTGCACTTTATCCTTTAGCACCCTTATATCTATCCTGTAACCCTTATACCCCCATATGTATACTATCCCTCATTTCATGCCCAACACCCCAGGATAAAGTCTCCACCACTCAATAATGTCCGCTCCCCTTCATTAACCGTCTGTGCAAAGCATTGTATGCCTTATCCCTCAGCTGTGACCCTTACACCCCCAGTTTATGTTAAAGATCTACTTACATGACCACTCTCATTCAATAATCTAGTGTGCAAAGTATCACACACTTTATTGCTCAGCCACCCTCATACTTTCCTGTACCCCTTTAACCCCGATTTACCTAACAGTATACCTAACAGTATACTTTCACACCCCCTCATTTCATTTTACCTATCAGTATACTTTCACCCCCCTCATTTCATTTTACCTATCAGTATACTTTAAACCCCCTCATTTCATTTTATCTGTCAGTATACTTTTCTTTTACCCCCCCAGAATAAAATCACTACCTCTACTATATGCCCCCCTCCCCTTCATTAACACAGTGTGCAAAACATAGTACACCTTGTCCCAAACACCTCTTTTTCTTTCCAGGTGTCCTTTACACCCCATCTTGTCTCTATAAAAATCTATACCACTCCTATGTGCCCCCTCCCCTTCGTTAACCCTGTGTGAGCAGAGCATCACACACCTTATCCCTCAGCACCCCTCATTTCATACCTATCTACCTCCCTGAGGAAGAGATGACCCCTCTCTCAACCCTGTGTGCAGATCTGCCCATCTGTGAACAACTCCAGCCCCCCCATATAATATCATGCCTAACCAGAGCCAAAATGAAATGATCAAGACTCCTAGGTGCCCCTCACCCCTTTTATTATCCATGTGTGTGCCTTCACCCACCAAGATGAACTCTCCTTCCCTCCATTGTGCCCCCTATTCAATAACCCTGTGTGTGCTGTGGGTAACAATAATAATACTACCGTCCAGTTTCCTGAGCGTGACCCGGCCGATATCTCACCCATTGCTATGGCAGCTGGTCACCCGGCCCTGCCCAGCGCTTACTTCTTATATACTACGCTTTATATACCACACTATGGTGCTAGCTGTCCTTCGTGGGCTGACCACTTCCTCTCTAGTGTCTGGTCTCACCTCTTTGATGGCTGGCCACACCCCCTCTGGAGGGCCCCTAGCGGTGCAGTCCCCCGGTGGACCCTTGATGGCCCAGTCCGGCACTGATCCTAATACTTGTGGCCACGGATCATAATAATCTGTTCTTTCCCGGCTGACCTCATCACACATGTGGCATGTACCACTTAATATGAGCTGTATCACGCTTGCAGGCAGCAAGAGGGGTGGACCGAAGACTCTGCAGTGCTGGAATGAAAGCAGATATGTGTCGAGGCTGGAGTGATTTCAATGTAATTTAGGTGAGGGCGTGGGCTATTTCAATAATAGTGTTCAGGACATATCAATCTATTGGTGGGATGATGGTGGTATCTACGGGATAATTTAATGCTGGGGTTGTTTGGGGGTCTAATAATTTATTGTGAGTCTTGGGAGATTTGTAGATTTTATTCAGTGTGAATAATAATTGTTTAGTGTTGGGGCTTTTTAGGGAGGAAAATAGGTTGATTTTAAAGATGCTCACTGACTCCCGTGATGTTGCTTTGGTTTTGGTGTTGGATCTGGATTAGCTTTGTGTTTTGGTTTTGGTTTTGGCAAAAACACCTTTGTGTGTTTTGGTTTTGGTTTTGGATCTGTATTTTTTTAGAAAAATTGCTAAAATATGCTAAAATCACATAATTGTGCAATTTTTTTTGATCCTACATTATTATTACCCTCACTAACACTAATTTAAAGTCATTTGCAGTCAATTTTGATCATCTTACAGGTCACATTATTATTTTCATACATTTTCAGACAAATACTGCAGCGACCTGGCTGGATGCTAAGCGACAAAGCAAATACTTTAACACACCACAGTTCCTAGCACATCTAGGACACATTGACACGAAGCAATGGCAGAAAAGAAAAGTGGTGGAAGATGGAATTGTCCTTGGGTTCCCCCCCCCCAACCTTATGATCTTAAAAAGGACATGCACACTTTAACAAACCAAGCACTTCAGCAACAAAAGTGCCACACCTTCTGGCTGAAGTGCTTGGTTTGTTTGGGCCCCCACAAAACAAGCCAACAATGGGCTTAAGCCACCTAAGGTAACAGTGGTGTCAATGAACTCTACTGTGGCAACATGTTGTTGTCATCATCCTCACCCTCATCCTCACCCTCATCAGTGTGTACATCATCCTCACACATAATTAATTCATCACCGCTGGAATCCCCCATTACAGAAGTCTCAGTATTTTGAAGTAATTGGCGGGAAAAGCCTTCCTCTTGGAACTTAAAGTTCATTTTTATGAACATCATCTTTTCCCCCTTTTTAGGAAGTAGCCGCCTATGCCGATCGCTAACAAGGCTCCCGACTGTGCTGAAAACTCTTTCCGAGTACACACTGGAGGGTAGGCAGCTTAGGCAGTGCAAAGCGAGTTGGTACATGGGTCTCCAAATTCCCTTTTTTACCTCCCAGTATGTAAAGGGACTGTCTGATGTGTCTATTTCTATGTGTCATGAAAATAATCCTCCACCATCCTTTGGATGCTGATAGTAGGATCAGGTGGAGTTAGGGCAGAGGTGTCATGTCTTTTGGTCAATTCTTTTAGACCAGATCAGATGTCAAAATTTGGTGCAGAGTAATCTGCATCATCCATGGGTGTCTTGGGAAAGCAAAGTTTTTTCCTAGCAGCAGTTCAGTGAGAAATTGAAGGAAGTGACGCCGTACTGTCACGTAACACTTAAGCTGTCATCTTGCTCACCAGGAGCTCCTTGCATCTCTTCAGATCTGGGACAGTTGGAAACAAAGAGAAGACATAGGTCTTAAACTGATTTTGATAACTCTTGGAACCTGATGAAACGAATAAAGTACTTGATCTACAAGTCTGACATACTTAGTGTAATTGCTTTGTTTAATCTCCTCCTTCAGTTTCTCAAGCTGCTTTTCCAAAAGTCTAATTAAGGGAATAACTTGACTCAAGCTTGCAGTGTCTGAACTCACTTCACAGGTGACTACTTCAAATGGTTTCAGCACCTTGCACAACATGGAAAATATTCTTCACTGTGCTTGACTAAAATACATCCCCCCTCTTTTCCCAATGTCATGGCTTGTGGAGCAAGCGTGGATGACTTTTTGCTTTTCCTCCATCCTCAGAAGCACATACAGGGTGGAATTCTACCTTGTCATCACCTCTTGCTTCAGTTGGTGGCAAAGCAAATTAAATTGCTCATGCAGCTGCTGCAATCTCCTACACGCTGTTGCCGAATGCCGGAAATGTCCAGATATTTTACGGGTCACAGACAGCATCCCCTGCACGTCCCTGTCATTTTTTCAAAAGCTCTGCTTTTGAAAAAGCAGAGCTTTTTGTGTGAGCAAAACAGGGAATGTGATGGAATTCACCCAGATGTAATGCTCTCACAATATTGGTGGCGTTATTAGAAATGACATATCCTGAGGAGAGTCCAAGCGAGATAAGCCATGTAGCAATGACATCCCATAGTTTTTGTAACAAATTGTCAGCTGTAAGCCTCTTAGTGAAGCAGGTGATACACAGAGTAGCCTGCCTCTGACAAATGTGTCGTATTTGGTACATGCTGCTGCTGTTTCTGCTGGTGAAGGCAAATCACAAAGCCAGTGGTCTGTCACAGTCATATAATCTTTAGTTTACCCAGTTCCGCTTGTCCACATATCTGTGGTTAAGTGTACAGTGGGTAGAATAGCATTTTGCAGCCCAATAATAACTTTTTAGCAACTTTTTGGTAGAGGTGAGGAATAGCTTTTCTACTGAAATGGTGTCATGGTGGAATTTGGTAACGGGGACAAGACCTCAAGTAACTGTCTAAAACCAGCTGCATTATATTGGACGCAGAACTAATACGAGCATAGTCGCCATGGCATCTGTGATCCGCTTTGCGACTGGATGACAGCTTTCTTACTTTCTTCCTCTTGCAAAGGATTGTTTAACAATCAATTGTAGTAAACTACTAGTAGTCTTCTTCATGGTCTCAAATAGTACAACAAAGGTATATAGGCGCATATAACGAGTTTACCACAGAATCACAAAGTCCATAAAATGTTCACACAAATCAGAACGTTTCTTATAGGTCCAATTCAAGTAATCTTCTTTACGGATGATATCAAGAAGAAGATGTCACATGGAAGAGTTTAATTTTGTCTTTTATAAACTCTCAAAATATTGCGCTCCGTGGAAATTGGGAAAGAGAGAATAAATGGATATCAAAGTAGTATTTCAACTATCAAAAACCAATCTTCCTTAATTCCATATCAAAAGTGACATATATCCACTTCACCGTGTGTAAACTACCGGTTACTTAACACACCACACAGGTGAAGTGAGTGAAAAAATAAGATGAATCACTTACACAGTGAAATTAATCCACTGACTGAGATCAACAATCACGCCTGATTCCGTTACCACACGATGCCCAATCGCAGTATATATAACGAGAGATGGTAATGAAGTTACGTTTCCCATAGACAATACCAGGTGTTGATCGTGTACAAGTCAACTCCACAATGTCAATCCCGCTCCGCCCGATAGGTGTGGCCACACTCCGGGAATCCGAGATAGATATCCAAATGATAAATAGCCACAATAGATAGAATGGTAGGGGGGTATCACAGTCCCATTAGGCTGTCTGCTGTATGTCGCAAAAACTGCAAAACCAGTGTAGCGATGTCGAAGAGCATACACGCTCTACATGAAACACAACCAGCACACTTCTCCAATATCCACTTGAGAATGAATGAAATCACTGACGCGTTTCATCACCAATTGGTGACTTCATCAGAGGTCTGCTTCTGGGATGAAGAATCACCCCCAGCAACAGCAGCATTGGGACTAACGCTCATGAATTCTTTAGAGGAATCAAGATAAGTGCAGGAGTCATCTTGCCTTAGCAACTTGGATACAGGACTAACTATGATCGCTACTGAGGATATTGATGAGGACGGTGTTGTGGGTGTAGATTGCAGGCGTCAGGATGTACGTGAGTGAAGGGTTCTAGCTGATGATGGACTGCTTGTTGTTTTTTTTTTACCATAACTTGCTGAATTTCCCAACAGCTTGCCATGAACTCGCGTCAAATGGCATAACATGCATGAGGTTCCTATATGGTTAAGGTCCCTCCCTAGACTGACTGTGGCTTTACATACACTACAAATGGCTGGACAACTGTTGGCAGGATTTGGGTAGAAATAATTCCACACATAAGAAGTGGCTTTTTAGGTCTTGTGTTCAGGCATGACAATGGCTTTCTTCTTATCATGTGCCACAACTGCTTCCACTGGTACACAAACAACATCATCATCCTCATCAACATCCTCATTAGCGCCCTCGTCGGCTACACAAATATCCCCCTCATCCTGTTCCAATTCCAAAGTGACATCCTCAATTGCTATACTCGGGCTGTTCAGGCACATATCAGCAGAAATGCTGAAAGGGGCCTTCTTTATGGGTACATTATCAAAATGGTCACGATTACACATAGCACTCGTGGATTGACTCTCCTCAGAGATTGGTGTAATTTCTCAATCTGAGCATACATTTTCCTTTAATGCCTTGCTGTTTTCTTGCAGCTCGGCTTTTACACGTAAAAGTATTTGGGCACGACTGTTAGAGTCCGAATTACTTGGTCTTGCTTGTTCACAAGTGACTTCACAAGAAGATGCCTCAGTAACAGTTTTAGATCTCGCACTCCTAGAGAAAGGCGAAGGCCTCATTCTTTCTTTGCCACTGCGTGTGTAGAATGGCATGTTGGCAATTTTTTTTTCTGCAGATAACTTTGCCTGTATCACAGCTCATTTTTTCTTGACCGCTGTAAAAGGTGTATTTTTAGATGTTTGTTTCCCTGACTTAAAAAGACTATGTACTTTTCCATAGGCTTTACCGGATGACGTACAGGGATTACTATCATCAGAACTGATGGCAGCAGCAGCTTGCTGCTCCTGCTCTTCTGTGTACTGCTGTGAATCCATTTGGATAACACTGTACACTTTTTGGTGCAAATGGAGAAGAAAAGCCTGCAAGCACTAGTATTTGTATTTCAGCAATGGCAATTAGCAATGGAGCAATGGAGCTCTTGTCTTTGGGTGTATATAACACCATAAACTTTTTGGTGCAAATTCATAAAAAAAGCCTGCAAGTACTAGTGTTTGTATTTCAGCAATGACAATTAGCAATGGAGCAATGGAGCTCTTGTCTTTGGGTGTATATAACTCTGTACACTTTTTGGTGCAAATTCAAAAGAAAAGCCTGCAAGGACTAGTATTTGTATGTCAGCAATGACAATTAGCAATAGATCAATGGAGCTCTTGTCTTTGGGTGTATATAATACCATACACTTTTTGGTGCAAATTCAGAAGAACAGCCTGCAAGGACTAGAATTTGTATTTCAGCAATGACAATTACAACGCAGCTCACCTTTTTGTGTTACCTATATAACACTGTAGAATTTTACTGCAGAATTACACCAGCCTGACAGCACTGTTTTTTTTATTTTATGCAATGACAATTGCCAAGGCCGCTCTCCTTTTTGTGTGTTATCTATATAACACAGTAGACTTGGACTGCAGAATTACATCAACCCTGTAAGCACTATGATTTGTATTTTTCTGCAATAAGATTAAACACTGGAGCTCTCCTATCTATGTGTTACCTTTATAACACAGTAGAATTGGACTGAAGAATTACAACAACCCTGCCAGAAGTAGTATTTGTATTTTTCTGCAATGAAATTTAACACTGGAGCTATGGAGCTCTTCTGAATGACACTGATTGCTTTGTTTATCATTGCTGCCACTCTCCTCTTTCAATTCTCTAACTTTGCCTGCCCAACTGCTCTACACTCTATGCTACGCCTTCTGTATCCCTCTCTCAAATGGCGCTAGATCACTGTGGAGGGCGGTATTTATAGATTCCAAAACTCGCGAGATCCGAGATCCGATGAATCCATAATGACGTTTTGCCTCATTTTCGAATCCAAAAAAGCTCGAAAGTACTGAGCCGAGTCAGCTCGGTACTCGGATCCCCTAAGTTTGGGTGGGTTCAGTTTCTGAGTAACCGAGCCTGAGCATCTCTATTTATTACATGCAAATACTAATTATTTTATGTCTGGACTGCTGGGTGTGTGTGAATATGTATTTATTAAATGTGTACTATTTAATGTCTTGGGGATATGTTTATTTAGTACGTGTGAATAATATTAATTTAATGTCAAGGCTTTTTGAAGTGAGTCAGCCTAGTTATTAAATGTGCAAGCTATTGATTTGACAAGAACACTGGTTGGGGAAGGCACCTAGACTGTGCCCTCATTGCTAGGCCTTCCATATTTAATGTACCTATCCCTTTTTCCAAACTGGACCCCAACATTCCAGGATCTAGACAGCAACTGAACCTAAGACATCAGCAGCAACAGGTAGTGAACACTGAAAGAACAGGTAGGAGAGAGCAGGATAATCTGATAACTGTTCTGATTCTAGAGGGGCATAACTTTGTCCCGATCTAAGGGGTGGGGCCTAGACTATGCACTCTTTATTTACACTGCATTCTTTATATACTACACTATGCTGCTAGCCATGTTCTTCATGGGCTCCCCCTCTATTGTCTGGTCTCACTTCTATGGTGGCTGGACATACCCCCTCTGGTGGGCCCCTACTGTTGCAGTCCACTGGTAGGCTCTTCATGCCCCAGTTCAACACTGCAAGTGCTCCAATATTATGTTGCCTAAGGGAAATGTAAAAAGTGACACCACACTTAGAGAAACATTACAATCAAAAGTATAATATTCATATATTGGCGCTTGATATTTTGGGGGATATTCATTTCCTCACATTGTTATTTAGAACAATGAGGGGCGCGCATCATTTCCGTTACTATGGTAATCGATGTGCATTATTACCGTTAGTATGGTAATTTCAGTGCTGATATTTGCACGCAGCTCCCTGAGCCATGAGCAGAAATCCATGCTACAATTACCTTAGTAACGGTAATAATGAGCGCTAACCCTTAGTAATAGGAAAATATATACTGGCAGTTCAACAAACAGAGAAACTTTAATTGAATTATTTGTTTGTGTAATAGTATTATGTCCACTGGTCAAGTAAGTCAACTTTCTTGAATCCTTGAAAGCTTACCATCCAAGAAGTAATAGCATTCTCAGCGGTTCTACTTAATTCTTTGCAGATATGTAAATAAACAGCAAAAGCACATATTAGTGCAATGTGAAAAATACCTTGCATAGAATCTAAATTGATGTAAAATCCACATCTATGTGCTCTGATCACAACCACCCCGTTATGAATGCAGTTAATAGAAATGAATAGATTGTAGCACCTTGTTTGTAACAGAAGACATTTCATTGCTCGTTCTTCTAATCTTCAACTGTATCTATGTAGTTAAAAACAAATAGATTGCACTTATATGTAGCCAATTATATTGAATCATGAAAATAATAACACATTTCAAACAAATCCTCTTTTTCTATTACAGCAAATGCTCATACCAGATGAATATACCTTGTGTCGTAAAGTCACTCTTCTACCTTCAATTCTGTCATGGCTTTGCACTCCCTCATTTACCAGCCAATACGTTTAAAGCACTGACAGGTCTATCTCAAGACAATTTCTTAAGCCTTAAAGATTAAAAATATTTATTTAAACCTTTTATTTACAACAAAAACATGTTCATCATCATCAAGTTGACAGTGATGAATGCTGCCTCAATTATGCCACTGCACATCATAATATGCTTAAATTATATATTCATGCAGAAACATTTACATATTTATTTTGAACTGCATGATATGTGCAACTCAAAATAAACACATAAATGTGCTCTTTTTGCACAACGTATTTTATGCTTTTACCTTTGGCTCAAATGCATGTCTAAATGAACCTCAGTTTAGTCCTTGTAAACATAGTTTAGCAGCAACTCATGATTATTTAGGGCTAGATTTACTAAGCTGCGGGTTTGAAAAACTGGGGATGTTGCCTATAGCAACCAATCAGATTCTAGCTTTCATTTATTTAGTACCTTCTACAAAATGACAGCTAGAATCTGATTGGTTGCTATAGGCAACATCCCCACTTTTTCAAACCCGCAGCTTAGTAAATCTAGCCCTTAGTGTACTAATATTTCATATATAATATGTAGTATCCATTGAGAACTAAATTCGGACTGTGTGACAGTTCCTGTGTGGTCAGCCAATAGACTTAACATGACTGATGCAAAAACAAGTCCAGGGGGTAAATGTATGAACATGCGGGCTCTTCAACACCCGCGTGTTCAGCGTGTTCGGCGATTAAATTTCAAGCGGCGCTGAATTGTATACACACCGATTGAAGATAAACTGGCATAATACTACATTGCTTATGGGAGCCTTGATGTCAGTGTAAGCAATGATTGTAAGTGGATATTGTGCTTTAATTACATTGGTATTTTTGTGCAAAAATACACTCTTCTGTATAAAATGTGCCAGGTTTGTGCAAAAGACAGCTCATTGAATTATGAAACCTGTTCTTCAATGGATTGAACTTGTGTCAAATTCAAGCCCTTCACATAGGGGGAAAAAGCATGTCTGTTCTTCCGTTCTTTACCACAGTAAGGAACACACCCCTAAAAATGCACCCTAAAACAATAAGGAGGTAATTTGCATTGTGAGGTTGATGCACACCTCAAATAGCTTTAGTTTTGCACTAGTGCTCCTTTGTGGACTTCAAGATGCAAGTCTACTTCCCAATGTATGGAGACCCTTTACAAACGATGTACTAACGTTTGTGAGCAGTTAGAAAAATCTGAAAATGTGCACTGTGCAAAAGTGTAAATGTCACATCAATGCCCAATCTTCCACCTGGGCCGGCTGGACAGTGGGGACATGGGGTAACTGCCCCTCAGGCCAATCCCATAATGAGCCTTGGGCTGGGTTACTTGGCCACCTGCATTTTTTTCCTTTAAAATTTTCCTAATTGGCTGCTGAGTTGAGTCTTGACCCCCCAGGCTAACATTTGCCAGCCCTGTATTTTCAAATACTGAACAATGAAAATAATCCTCAAATATGTTGCTATTATGTGTCTAATGAAAAATATCATTATGTGTTTATCCTAGTTTTTTATAGATCACCTACATAGCCTAGGGTGGAAAAAAATCTGGATTGTGCCCAAGGACTTTAATAAATATGTTACAGTTTAGTACCTAATGTACAGAACAATTGTGCTGAAGTGTCTCAACAGGAGTCTGTGAAGAATTAAAAAGTTGTTTAATATAAAACACAAAGTTTTTTTTTCAAAGAACATTTCTGGTTGAAGGTCTTCCTTCTGGCTTCCTTCTGGCTATATAAAGATTAAAGACATTCATTGAATTAATGTAAAAGACTCTTCAACAATACACAAAAGATTAACATTTCTAAACCTTGTCCTTTCTGATTTCTCTTCAAAAACAATTAAGGTTTATCATTTCTACCGTACATAAATCATGAAACAATTTTTATGCAACTTTTAACATTCTAACTGTAAATGTTAATTATTTGTTTAATTAAAAATTTGTTTTATGATTAACAGATAAAATTAATAAAGTAATATGTCAATATACCGTTGTTCATAAAATTGAATAATAATTCATTTTATTTTGAGATGTGATACTAAACAACAAGAGTTGTCATTTTATAGTAGTAAAGACAAATTTAAGAACTAAAATCAAGTAAATTAGATTTTCATGATAACTCTTGTATAAATAAAACAACTATAGTGTGTAACAATTTTATGTTTTATATTACACAACTACCTGAAAGATTTGTTAAATCTGGGCTAATAAGTAGAATAAGCACAGATAGTATCTTTGCAAAGTCATAAAGCTACTTCTAATTAAAATGTTAAATATACCGACTGCTGATTATAATTCATACAGAAAGGAAGTGCATTCTTATTTCTAATTAGAAGCAAAAAAGTAGACAAGTATGCCTGCTTAAAATTCACACATTGCTGATTCTATGCAGTTTTAAACTGTACTTCAAATATTTCTTAGTGTATTTAAAATGGTATGTTATGTTTATCTTTCTTATATTTAAGTCTATGTCATTCTTTTATTTCTTAGAATTAAAATTGTTATAACATATCCATAACCCAGAGAGCAGGGTAGGGATCATGTTATCACTCAATAGACAGTGCTGCTCTCAACCATGTCTATTTTTGAAAAGTCAAAATCTTTCTCTGTTTAAGGCTACAAAACACAAAACAGCAGTTAAATTGTATGCACTCATCTGAACTAGTTTATTTTACTTATCAAGAAGGGATCACAAAATGCACAACGTGCTGAGAGGATGCTCCCTCTTCTTGCATCTGAAGAAGACAGAAGAGCCTAAACTAGACTAGACTATATAGAGAAAGCATGTCATCATATCTGTAACTTTGATATTATTGACATTTTGTCATTGCACCACTTTTACTTGTTCTTTCTATTTATAAATATATACAGTTTACTGCATATAACCCAGCTTGCTGTATTTGAGGCTGTGTAGCTGGAGAGCCGGTCAGAGTACCCATGCTGACCCCCCGTCCACCGCTAAAAGCAACTACAATGGGCACATAAGCAAAATAACTTGATCATGGAGCAATTGAAAAAGGTAGCCTGGTTTGATGAATCACATTGTCAGGCGCAGTCCCCGCACTGTCCATAAGTGCTGGAGGACAGACGCCTGTCTCCTCTGTTGAGCTGCATCCCGTTGCCTAGCAACAGGAAGTACTTCATCATTGATGCCTAGCGAGCATGCGCAGTCAGTTTGCGTCCCATTGCCTAGCAACGGGATTCTTCTTTCTCTCTTATGTCGGCGCTCAGGTGCATCTGACTGCCGGAATCACTTCCTCCTCACTTCCTCCATTCTGGTGCTAGAGTATTGGTTTCACCAGCTCCAGCGTTCTTGTCCTTAGTTCCCTAGTTCCTGTTGTTTGCTACTCTGGTTCTGACTCCTGGCATGTTCCTGAGCACCCTCTTGTCCTGTGATTTGGATCTGTCTGCTATCTAGACCCTGACCTCTGGCTCACCTCTGACCTTCCCTTTGAATTTTCTTTGTGTACGGCACTATCGTTTGGTATCAGACCCGGACTGCACGACCATTGCTGTTTTTCAACCGCTGCATGATAACTAACTTGGAGAACAATGACCTGCGCACCTCACGCAGCTAAGTCCATACCTCCTTGCGGCGGTCCATGGTGAGTACCGGAAGTGTGTTAGCCTCCGCGCCTCCCTGTGTAGTTGCGCTAATATCAGCCAGTGTAACCCAAAAGAGTCATTATCATGACACACATTTTCTTCTAAATCATGTGGATGGTGGGTTGCATGTGCATTGTTTAGCTGGAGCAGAGATGGCCGTAGGATGCACTATGGGAAGAAAACAAACCGGCAGAGGCAGTGTGATGCTCTGGGCAATGTTCTGCTAGGAAACCTTGGGTCCTGCCATTCATGTGGATGCTACATTGATATGTACCGCCTACCTAAACATTGTTGCAGCCCAAGTACACCCGTTCATGGCAACGGTATTCCCTGATTGTAATGGCCTCTTTCAGCTAGATAATGGGCCCTGTCAGACTTCAAAAATTATTCCGGGAATGGTTGGAGGAACATGACAAAGAGTTCAAGGTGCTGACTTAGCTTCCAAATTCCCAATCTCTCAATCTGATCAATTATCTATGGGATGTGTTGGCAAAACAAGTACGAGTCATGGAAGTCCTACCTTGCAACTTTAAAGGATTTAAAAAATCTGCCGATAACACCTTGGTTCCAGATACCACAGCACAACTTCAGTGGTCTTGTAAAACCCATACCTCAAAGAGTCAGCCAGTGTTTTGGTGGCATAAAGGAGACCTACACATTATTAGGCAGGTGTTTTTAACTGTGTGTGTGTATATATATATTTATATATATATATATATATATATATATATATATATATATATATATCAGGGTCATCTTTCCCATTGGACACGCTGTGAAACTGCTCGGGGGGCCCTCGGGCAAGGGGGACCCATAGGTAGGGCTCTGAAGTCAACTCTGAAAAACAAACAAAACAACAAAAAACCTTACCTTTTTGCGATCATGCAGTGGCAATCCGGCTCCCTCCCTGTTCTCCTCCTACATGCTGCACTCGCACTGAATGTCGAGCATGACGTCATTACACCTGGCGTTTTCGGTGAGGAATGCAGCACGAAGGAGTCATGATGCAATAGACAAGCAAGCGAGCAACAAAGAAATCAGAAAAGAAGATAAGAGAAGAAGGCGATAGAAAGGTAAGTGAAGGGGGACAAAAAACCGGGGCGGGGGGACTAGAGGCGCATGCTGAAGAAGGCAAATAGAAGAATAATGGAGGGCACAACACAGTATTTGATAAAGGGGCAGGGGGTGGGATGAGACGGTGGTAGTCATTAAAACGGTACTACTACCCCTACAGAAAACATAATGACACAAGGACACTGACTGTAGGGGAAGGCGACCTGCCAAAAGAAGTTCTTACCGGAATGCAGATGTCTTCAGATGACGACTCGCTGTCTTGCCGGCTCCCAGAAATGACGTCATCCTCAAGTGCGACTGCACTTTTTCAATACATATTATTATTATCATATAAATTGGTAAATCATCTTAAATATGTTGCTCAATATGTCAGAGACATATTTTATAAATTTATGGTTTTTAGATTTAAAATAATATTTAAAATAATTTCTACATAACCACATTTTAATTGTGATTATACCATACTATATGTATGAGATGAATTTTTATTATATCAGGTATACAATAGAAATTTTTGTTAATTAGTGATATCGCAATGTATTAGAAAGGGATGTGTTATCAAAATTACTCATGCAGTACACTATTAACAGGTTTGTAAGAGATTTAATAACCTAGTAATATATTTCAACCTTTGCAATATATGTATAGTTTTATTAATGTTGAGTTTCTCCATCATAGCTGATGGTTTCATCAGAGCTTATGGTGTAAAGAGACTGCTCCTTATAACAGGAATGGTATTTGCGGTCATCCAATCAAACACCTATCATTGCTTATAGGGATAGAAGAGAGCCAATTATATGTGTCTAATTGTTATCTCGCTTTACCGGTCCATTAATTAGCAGTTCTCAGTCTCTTTACACCATACTTACCTCTGATGAAACCGTCGGCTATGACGGAGAAACGTGTCAGTAGACATCACTACCAGAATCCCGATCAGCAGCTGGAGCACTGTTAGCTGCTACACATAAAGATATTCAACATGCTCTCCAGATTGAATGGACATACCAATGCTTATTAACACAGAGGAGTCTCCATTAAGATAAGTCTTGAAGTTTACAAATGATTTATATATACTGGATACCAATGGTCTTTTAATGACTATTTTGGAGATTCGGATGCTTATATACAGGACTTACCCGATAGAAATGTTTTCAAACTGACCAATGTTACATGAATATTGGATGCTAATGGTGTCCTAAAGATTATTTTTCGGAGATTTGAAGGTCCTGATTAAGACGCCACTATAGGCAATACAATTAAATTCAACATAAGCTCCATACTGTGTGGTCACACCAGCCACTTTTTATGGATTGAGTGATAACGTTTTTATATGCTCAACACAATATTGTAGATTTCTTTATTTTAATTATAGTCCTCGTGCTGTGATTACTGTCATGAGGATCGATTGAATGAACCATTACTGCTGGTTAGGGTGTTGACAAGCCCTTTTTTATTTGTTTAAATATATGCATGCAATTGCTTTCAATTTGGATTGCTTAAACTGTGGGATTTTTGCTACAATTATATTTTATATATCCGTTTATAGCAAACCACTGGTTTGCAAACCAAACAGTATGAGAAAACATTTGTTTCTGATGTAACCCTTTGTTATGCATCCGCTTTTGACCAACATATATTTTTAAGATACGCCTTTTAGGATGCGTTGCTTTATGTACATTAGAGACCTGGTGCAAGTTTACAGATTGATGATGATGATGATGATAATGATCATGATGACTGTCACATCCATGCTCTCCATGCATCTGTATATAGTAGAAATATAAAGTCTACACACAGTAATTGGAATTCAGCTATTTGTCATTTAAGCTTGAAATCAAGTAATTTGTAGATGTATATGTTAACAAATACTTATATATAACTTCACAATATTAGTTTAAACATTGGTTAAAATTGTTGTGAACCAGAATGTGTCATTCTGACAATAAAACCAGTTTATAATGTTCAGTCTCTGCTATAAATCACATTTAAATAGATGTTCATGATAAAAAAAACATGTCCTAACCTTGTATTACTTAAAATAATTTTCATTACTTGGACTTGAAAGACGGTAAGCTAGTTTATTAAACCTCTAGCCAAAGTGTTCATTTTCTATGCAGTGAGAAGATTGCACTACATTAATGCATAGAGCTAAAACCTGGATACAATCTCTGATCATCAAGATAATGTCTTCCCTAGTGCATAGGAACTATGCTAAAACCTCTTTTCTAAATCACAATTAAAGGGAATGGAATATATTTCATGGTTGCCACAGTGCACACTAATTTTCTTTTTTCATTGATCAAGCAACAACACTGCAGTAAAGGAAATCATCTTTAAGAATAGGCAAGTGAAGCTTTTCAGATTCATTTTAAAAGTAGTGACAGATTTCTTGGAAATTCTGAGCTTCATTTTAGCAATAGTAGAAAGTGGCAGAGCTTATATGACACTAGAATGCCTACTGAATCTGTTATTCATCATTTGTACAAAATGTCACTGCCATTAAGAAAATACTGTCAACAAAGGTGATGAATGATATATATAAAGAAAAAAATAAATATAAATATAGATATTTTGGGAATAAATGATGACATAATACATATTTAATGTACAGTACTATAAAATGAAATCTGACAAACTTAGTTCATGATGACAAATGACAGGTATACTGTAACCAAAAAGTTCTTACTGCAGAGACATTTATAAAAATGCAAAGCCGACATTTGTACAACTTATAAATAGTACAGAACTAACAAAAATAGAAATATACAGTAACCCATAGCAACCAACCAGCAATTAAATTTCATGTATTCACCTGAATAATATTCCTGAATTGCAGAATATATTGGTGAAGAAAAGGGAAAAAGAAAAAGAACTACTAATATAGTGGGGCACTCCTGTGTCACAAATCTCCTAAGGCACAATAATAATTGCTGATAGGTCCTTGTAAACCGACAATTTTTACTGTGCCTCAGGAGATTAGTACCCCAGGAATGTCCCACTATAATAATAGTTCTATTTCTTGTAACTTTTTTTTAATCTACATTTACTACTGAGGAAGCACCCTACTATAAAGTTAATATATAATATCCAATGCATAATAAAATCGGGGACTTGCTATAAGTACTAATGATATCTAGTGCAGAGGGTGTCTCTATTTTCCAAACACATAATATGTTGGTGTTAATAATAATAATAATAATAATAATAATAATAATAATAAAATAAATAAGAGTATTATACTTAGGGGGGGTATTCAATTGTTAGCGTTAACGGGAAAAAACGAGCGCTCAAAAAATCTTAGCGTTAATACAGTAATTACTCGCGAAATTTCAGCTCTCAACCCCTTGAGCGGCAAGCTGAAATTCCGTGAGTAAACTACCGTATTAACGCTTTTTTGAGCTCAATATTACCGTATAAACGGTAATATTTTTTGAGCGCTCGTTTTTTCCCGTTAACGCTAACAATTGAATATAATGTTAATTTAATTTCCTTGAAAGACTCAGTAGCACACTTTACAATGAGTTAACTTCATCTTTCAGCTAAGTAGAAAAGGAAAAGAAACATTCCTTCCTGGAGGGTATGTAAGGGGTGGCTCCTCTTTCCTCATGGTGTCTTTGAAAAACTTCCCAAGCTGTCCTACAGAGAACACGGAGGGAATATTGAGCTGCAAGAGAGTATTTCAAGGAAATTAAAGTATTGGTAAGTATGATTCTCTTATTTCTTTTCCATACTCCCTAGCAGCCCTTGCAATGGGATGTACCAAAGCAGTATAATCAAATAGGACTTAAGAACAGCCTTAAGTACATCAACACTGACAACAAAACAATTTGAATTATGGCAGAGGTGGGGCCATCAAGCTTAGGTTTCCAGATTCCGTAATAGAGTGGAATCATTTATTTTTTCTTGCTTGAAGAACTATGTTAATTACTTTATTAGACACACCTTTGTGTCTCAACATTGACCACTCAATCTCCATGTCATCAAAGAGAGAGAGTTTAGACTTGAATGAAGAACCGGACCTTAATACAGAGGATCTGATTGGTGTGGCAGAGGTCAATGCTTTTTCAATAGCATTCTCAAATCCAGCAGAAGTCATGAAAATTAGGCAAAAGGAGAAACTTGAAAGGTTCGCTATGACCTCCACTATTTTTTTTTTTTATTTTCCCTAAAGTACGGGCAGTGAGAGGAAATGGAAGGATCACATTCCCTAAGTGGAGACTCCATGGCTCTGACAATGCCTTTATTCCTACTACTCTGATGTCCCTGTGATGAGAATGAAACTACTTTGGTGTTCTGAGTTGTAGTAATCAGATCCATTTTTAAAAATCATTGGCTAATGTAATCAACTATAGTATTGGTTTTGCCTACTACAGGGAGTGCAGAAAGGGACCTTAAATTGTTATCTGCCTATGACATGATTGTTGTTAACTCTAACCTCATTGCATTGCTTCTGGTGCCTCCTTGTCAATTAACAAAGGCAACTGCTGTTCTGTTGTCAGAGAAAATCTTAAATTGTCAGCAAAGACTGATAGTGTGGAATTGCTTGCCAAACTGCTTTCATTTCCACATTGTTTATGTGCAGCTGTGTTTGGGTTTGCAGCCACATGTCTTGTACCATCTCTATTAGTACCATCTCTATATAGTAGATGAGCTCTACAACCTATAGAGCTGGAATTTATCAGGAAAACAATCCATTCTGGTTCTGAAAGAGAGTTGCCTTGATTTTTTACTTTTGGATACTATCACCAGCTGAGCAACTCCCTGGTGACCTTCGTAAGTCTGATCACATGATCTAGAGAATCTGAATTGCAATTGCATTGGGCTAGAAGTCCTAGTTCAAGGTCCCTCATTTGCCACCTTGCCCAATGAAAAATGGATATGGCTGATGAGATAGCAGGATGACAGTCTTGCTTCTTGTATTTAAGTCTTTAATGCTGCAGTATGTACTTCCACTAGAATGATTGTTGTATTACAGATACCTGCTTTTCAGGAATGCAGAAGTTAAATATGCACTGATGCAGATATTCCAGCAGGTAATTACAATCACCTTTGTCTAGTCTTTAAATACTATGAACAGTCCTTGTCAGATCATGGACCAGACCCTGCAATCTCTTCAGAAGCATTTGCCATTGTTTGCTGTCATGATCTGCCTGCAGCATACTGCTTTGCCTGGCAGCTCCTAACCTGGACTATCAGACTTTGCTATTTTTGTTAATTCTATGTGTTAAAAGCAGTAACCTCCATTCACCAGAGGTGCTGCTATTGTGCTTTATTCTTGTGCTTGAGGAGTTAACCTTTCTGTTCACTAATTATCTCATGCACCTGGGTGTGTCTTATTCCCCTTATATATACCTGTCACTCCCAGCACACAGGGCTGGTTATTGTTGTTACACCCTGTGTTTCTTCCTCCTGCCTTGTTCCTATGATTATACTACATTAGGATCTTAACATTCATTCTGCTGACCTGTTGTCCCATCCTGTTGTTCCTTTGCTATGCTGTGCTTATGGTTTCATGCTGCCTGGATCTCTCCATATTACCACTTACCTTCATCAGCCATCTACCCGGTATTTATTCCTGCATGTTCCTGTATATTCAGCAATAAACTTCATGTGTTTTCACTTCATTCCTGGCTCCTGAGCTGTACTTGTATTTGAATCGTGACAGTATAACCAGCCCAAAAAGCAAAAACAGCTTAGGAGTCGTGTGGAAGATTTTTATTCTGGGACCTTTTTCCGCAATAAATTTTTCATTTGTTTTCTGCAAGATGTCTGTCTCAACAATCTTGGAATTGCCACTGCTACAAACTTTACAGATGGACATTATCTTGCTACGTTCTCAGCTTGCTAGATTTTCCTCTTTACTTGTGGACCCTCTCAGGAGACTGTCTGATTATGTCTCTTCTAATACAGAAGCTGCTGGTCTGTCTCAATCCACCTTTACTGCTGCTGAACCTGTGCAAACAGCACCTATTAATTGTGCTTCTACAAATTTACTGTTTGGTAAGAACTATGGGGTGGCTAATTCCCGGTTCACAGGTGGTCCACGCCCTCATCTGACCGAAGAGGAGCGACAACACAGAATAACAAACAAGTTGTGTCTCTACTGTGCCAGCAATGCACATTTCTTGCAGGACTGTCCTATCCGTAGACCACGTCAGCTTACTGAACCATCCCATGTTGTTTCCACTCGGCATTCCAAATTTGTTTATACTCCACCATTTCTGTTCTCTGGGAAGAGACCCAATCTGCCAGCTCCAGCGGCCTGTCCTGAGGCGCCAGCTCCAACCAACTGTCCTGAGGCGCCAGCTCCAGCAGCCTGTCCTGAGGCGCCAGCTCCAGCTGCCTGTCCTGAGGCCCCAGCTCCAGCCGTCTGTCCTGAGGCGCCAGCTCCAGCCGCCTGCCCTGAGGCGCCAGCTCCAGCCGCCTGTCCTGAGGCACCAGCTCCAGCCGCCTGTCCTGAGGCGCCAGCTCCAGCCGCCTGTCTTGAGGCGCCAGCTCTATCTGTCTCCTGTGCCGAGGTCCCAGCCTCTGTCTCCTGTGCCGAGGTCCCAGCCTCTGTCTCCAGTTCCAAATATTCAGCCTCTGTCTCCAGTTCTGAGTCTTCAGCCTCTGTCTCCAGTTCCGAGTCTTCAGCCGCTGTCTCCAGTTCCGAGTCTTCAGCCGCTGTCTCCATTTCCGAGTCTTCAGCCGCTGTCTCCAGTTCCGAGTCTTCAGCCGCTGTCTCCAGTTCCGAGTCTTCAGCCGCTGTCTCCAGTTCCGAGTCTTCAGCCGCTGTCTCCAGTTCCGAGTCTTCAGCCGCTGTCTCCAGTTCCGAGTCTTCAGCCGCTGTCTCCAGTTCCGAGTCTTCAGCCGCTGTCTCTGTTCCTGAGCTACAGCCTACTCCAGAGGGGGCGCTGCCCTTAAAGTCTGCTCCAGAGGGGGCGCTGCCCTTAAAGTCTGCTTCAGAGGGGGCGCTACCATTAAAGTCTGCTCCAGAGGGGGCGCTGCCCTTAAAGACTCCTCCAGAGGGGGCGCTGCACTTACAGTCTTCTCCAGAGGGGGCGCTGCCCTTACAGTCTGCTCCAGAGGGGGCGCTGCCCTTACATACTCCTCCAGAGGGGGCGCTGCCCTTACAGCCTTCTCCAGAGGGGGCTCTGCCCTTAAAGACTTCTCCAGAGGGGGCGCTGCCCTTACAGCCTTCTCCAGAGGGGGCGCTGCCCTTACAGTCTGCTCCAGAGGGGGCGCTGCCCTTACAGTCTTCTCCAGAGGGGGCGCTGCCCTTACAGTCTGCTCCAGAGGGGGCGCTGCCCTTACAGTCTTCTCCAGAGGGGGCGCTGCTCTTACAGTCTTCTCCAGAGGAGGCGCTGCCCTTACAGTCCACTCCAGAGTTGCCTGTCCATGCGGTTCAGCCCGAGTTGCCTGTCCATGCGGTTCAGTCCGAGTTGCCTGTCCATGTGGTTCAGCCCGAGTTGCCTGTGCATGCGGTTCAGCCCGAGTTGCCTGTTCATGCGGTTCAGCCCGAGTTGCCTGTCCATGCGGTTCACCCCGAGTTGCCAGTCCATGCAGTTCAGCCCGAGTTGCCTGTCCATGCGGTTCAGCCCGAGTTGCCTGTCCATGCGGTTCAGCCCGAGTTGCCAGTCCATGCGGTTCAGCCCGAGTTGCCTGTCCATGCGGTTCAGCCCGAGTTGCCTGTCCATGCGGTTCAGCCTGAGTTGCTTGTCCATGCGATTCAGCCCGAGTTGCCTGTCCATGCAGTTCAGCCCGAGTTGCCACTCTATGCAGTTCAGCCTGAGTTACCACTCGGTGCTGTCTAGCCTGAGGCTTCTCACAGTGCTGTCTACCCTGAGGCTTCTCACAGCGCTGTCCACCCTGAGGCTTCTCACAGCGCTGTCCCTTCCGAAGCTTCTCACAGCGCTGTCCCCTCCAAGTCTGCCGCCCACTCCAGGCCTGCCTCTAAGTCTGCCGCCCAGTTCGGGCCTGACTCTAAGTCTACCGCCCAGTCCGGGCCTGTAGCAATGATATCCCTTACTTTTTCAAAGACCTTGTCAACTGTATGCCTCTTAGTGAAGCCGTTGACTCACAGAGTAGCCTGCTTCTGAAAATTGTGAGGTAGTTGGGTACATGCTGCTGCTGTTCCTGCTGGTGAAGATTAATCACAAACCAAGTGGCTGTCACAGTTATATATTCTTTAGTTTGTCCAGTTCCGCTTGTCAACATATCTGTGGTTTAATGTACAGTGGGTAGAATGGCATTTTGTAGCCCAATAATTACATTTTTTCGAACCTTCTGGTAGAGGTGAGTAATAGCTTTTCTAGTAAGATGGTGTTGTGATGAAATTTGGTAACGGTGACATAAGACCTCAATTAATTGTCTAAAACCAGCTGCATTAATAGTGAATATTGGATGCAGATCTAATACTAGCATAGTAGCCATTGCATCCTTGATCTGCTTTGTGACTGAATGGCAGCTTTCATACTTGCTTCCTCTTGCAAAGTATTGTTTATTAGTCAATTGTTGTTAACAACTAGTAGTCTTCTTCTTCGTCTGCTTCTGGGAAGAAGATCCAACCTCAGCAGCAGCAGCAGCAGCCGTGGGACTTACGCTCAAGAATTTTTCAGAGGAATCCTGGATAGTAGAGGAGTCATCTAGCCTTAGTAACTTGGATGCTGGACTAACCCTGATCACTAGTGAGGATATTGATGTAGAAGGTGTTGTGGGTGTAGATTTCAGGTGCCAGGATCTAGGTGAGAGAAGGGAGCTAGCTGATGCTGGACTTCTTGTTGTTATTTTATTAGCATAAGCTTCTGATTTTTGCAAAAGCTTCCCATGAAATCTCTTCGAATGGCGTAACATGGTAGAGGTTCCTAGATGGTTAAGGTCCCTACCTCTACTGACGGTGGCTTTGCAAACACTACAAATGGCTAGAGAACTGTTGTCAGGATTTGGGTAAAAATAATTCCACACACAAGAGGTGGATTTTTCAATCTTTTCCCCAGGCATGACAATGCCCGTATTCTTATCACTGGCAAGAACTCCTTCCACTGGTACAGGACTTACACAAACAACATCATCCTCATCAACATCCTCATTAGCGCCGTTGTAATCTACACAAATACCCCTTTTATCCTGTTGCAATTCCAAAGTGGTGTCCTCTAGATGTGAATCACTGGCTACACTTGGGCTGCTCATCCACATATCTGTAGAAATGCTGAAAGGAGGCTTCTTTATGAGTACAGTATCAGAAAAGTCAGACTTACACATATCACTCGGGAATAGACTTTCCTCAGGGATTTGTGTAAATTCTGAATCTGAACTTACATTTTCTTCTAATGCCTTACTGTTTTTTTCCAGCTTGGCTTTTTCACTTATTGAGTCAGAATGACAAGGTCTTTCATCATCATGACTAACCTTGCAATAAGATGTCTCACTGACAGTTTCGGAACTAGCACTCATACAGAAATACAGAAAGGCGAAGGCCTGAATCTTTCATTGCCACTGCTTGTGTAGAATGGCATGTTGGTAATTTTATTTTATTTTTTTCTGCAGCTAACTTTGCCTTGATTACAGGTGATTTTTCTTCACAAAGGTAAAATATTTTTTTTACATTTTTGTTTTCCAGACTTAAAAACACTACGCAGTTTAATATAGGTTTTAGCTGATAGTGTAGAGGGATTGCTATCATCATGACTGGTGCTGGCAGCTGCTTGGTGCTCCTGGTCTTCTGTGAACTGATGTGAATACTTATCGATGGCACAGAGCAATGTGACTGGAGACTTTTCAGAACACTGCCACCGCTATTGTTTCAGCTATGAAAATGAGCAATGGCACTGACACTGTAGACTGGCAAGAACACTGCCACCTCTCCTGTTTCTGTGTGAGCTATGTCACAGAGCAATGTGACTGGAGACTTCTCAGAAGACTCTATCCCCTATTGTTTCTATTTCAGCAATGACGCTGCCCAACTGCCAAGAACCCTGCTACCTCTTCTGTGTTCTGTATGTGAAATTGATCTCCGTGGAGAGGCGGTACTTATAGAAACCAAAATTAGCGAGATCTGTCGATGCAAAAATGACGTTTTGCCTTTTTGTCAGTTCTGAGGACGTGCAAAAGTACCAAGCCTTCTCAGCTTGGTAGTCAGATCTGCAACGTTCTTCTGGGCTCGGTTTTCTGAAAACCAAGCCAAAGCATCTCTATTCAAATACATATACTTTAATATGGAGCTGGTCCCCCTTTTGCAGTGATAAGAGCTTCCACTCTTCTTGGAGAGCTTTCCACAAGATGTTGGAGTGTTTCTGTGGGAATTTGTGCCCATTCATTCTGTAGAACATTTATGAGGTCAGGCATTGATGTTGGATGAGAAGGCCTGATTCGCATTCTCAGTTCCAGTTCATCCCGAAGGTGTTCAATGGGGTTGAAGTCAGGGTGCTGTGCAGGTCAGTCAAGTTCTTCCACACTAATCTTGTAAAATTATGTCTTTGTAATCCTTGCTTTGTTCATTGGGACACAGTCATGTGGGAATAGAAAAGGGCCTTTCCACAAACTGTTACAACAAAGTTGGAAACATAACATTGTCCAAAATTACTTGGTCTGCTGAAGCATTAAGATTGCCCTTTACTGGAAATAAGGGGCCTAGCCCAAATCCTGAAAAACAGCCCCATACCATTATCCCTCCTTCACAGTTGGCGTAATGCAGTCAGGCAGGTAATGTTTTCCTGACATCCGCGAAACCCAGACTTGCCCATCTGACAGCCTAACAGAGAAGCGTGATTCATCGCTAATCGCTTCCACTTTCTAATAATATCATTTAGAGTTGACCGTGGAATATCCAGCAAGGATAAAATTTCACGAACCGTCTTATTGCAGAGGTGGCATACTATCACAGTACCATGCTTGAAGTCACTGAGCTCTTCAGAATGACCCATTTTTTATTACAAATGTTTTCAAGGGGAGATTGCATGGTCAGGTGCTTCATTTTATACTCCTCTGACAATGGGTCTGATTGAAGCACCTCAATTGAATAATTAACAGGTATAGCCAAATAATTTTGTACATACAGGGCCTGATTCATTAAGGAAAGTGAAGCAAAAAAATTAGTATGTTTTTTTCCGGTTCAACCATGTTAAAATGCAAGGGGTGAAAATAAGTTTATTATTTTGCACATAAGTTATACACTGGCTGTTTTTTCATGTAGCACACAAATACTTGATACCTCTATTTTTAAACATTTAAAATTTATCTAGGACATGCCCTACCCCACCTATCTCTCATATTTTAAATTTACCTCTCCCTCCAGTGCAACATGGTTTTGCCAAGGTGCAAAGTTACTAATTTGTTTGCTTTACTTTCCTTAATGAATCAGACTCATAATGTACATATATACTGTATAAATATTAACTATAGAATTTTTCTGAATCTTATCTCCTTCTCATTTATAGACAGGCAATAAGTAGGAAATGGCAAACAGGAATGTAAGAAGACAGGTTAAAAAAAGTAAATAAATAAAACATATAATATTAGTCAAAATATATTATTGTTATAGATTACTGAACTATAAATTCTTAAGGTAAAAGGCCATCTTCGAAAAAAAAAATATTTAGTACTCTCATTGGCACCTGGAAAATACAATTAAATAAAATCACTACACTCCCTGTTACAGTTATGATCACTGCTAAAAATAAAAATGTGTAATGATAGATAGATAGATAGATAGATAGATAGATAGATAGATAGATAGATAGATAGATAGATAGATAGAAAGATAGGTAGATCATGTATTGTTCTATTTCAGGCTTACTCTTGTATGCAAGCAATATAGCACTGTAAAAATCTCTTTGGATTGAGATCCTATTGCCTGTAATAAAAAAATATGATTTACATTTATATTCCATTTCTTGCATGCATGATCCAGATATAACAGAAAAAAACAGTACAAGAATTACAATGTTCTTTAATACTTTAATACATTATCAAAGCAGTTGCAGCTTTCATATGTATGTGATCCATAATAGGTGACACCACAGATGGACCAGTCAGTATATGGACTAATATACAATGTGTTCTTCATTTCTATGCATTTACAAAGTTTTTTCCAGCACCAAAAATGTTCAGCGCGGTACAAATTAGTCTTATTACAATAAAATACATGCAATAAAATGGTGTTACAATTGATGATCAAAGGAAATGGATATTGTTGTCCATTGCGAAAAATTCTGCTTTAATGTTGAAAAAATTGGAAAAACTAGTTTACATAAATGTACCCAAATGTGTTTCCAAAAATTATGTGAATATGGAACATTACATTTATATAAGAAATTACAATAAAATTAAATTATAGTAAGACACTGTAGTGTCATATTTAGAGATTAGTAAAACATTTACAGTATGTTTCTGCAGATTTCAATTTAGTGACTGTCATTTAGACTTGTGAAAGTTTTGGAATTCAAATTTGTACTTTTGATTTGGTTTCTATCAACAAATTACAAAAGTCAAACTAATAAACCCTTAAAAAATCTTTTCAACTTAATTGCTTAAATCAATAACAAAAGACTTGATTTTCAAGTTGCTGAAAATGTAACTATTGATTCAATATGACAGATTGTTTTTGACCAGAACTGCAAGAGATTCACTCATCTGTAGCTATTGTATATTCATGGAGCCAAAGTTATCACTGCCTATGAGACAACAATCCACTCACCTTGATTTTAACAAATATAAATGCCCACTAAATTAAATATTGTAATATTTATTTGCTGCAGCTCTTGGGATGTGCAATCACAAGAACTGCAATGTAAAATTAATTATCCAGAAGACTAGCTTTATTGGAGTGGTTTAATTTCAAAATTAGGGTCCTAACTAATTGAAGGATTGAAGCTTATTTTGCTAATATTATCTGTCTCTATCGTAGTTTAAATCCAAATTGACAGAAAATATTGTATGTAGACTGTTTTTGTATTTGTGCCTTGTCATATTCCTTCTGTGTAAAGTCCACAATCCATTTCTGTTCCCCACTTTACTTATGTCATACTTGCCTAATTTCGGCAAGTTCTATCCGAGAGAGGGGTGTGACTGGAGGGCGGAGTGTGGCCAATTTTGGCCCTGCCCCCACAACAAAAATGTAATTTTGACACGGGAGGCGGGGCCAAAATGACGCGATTCACAGCGAATCGCGTCATTTTGAGAATGCATTTGCGGGATGTGGGAGACTTGCCTGCTCTCCCGGGAGTCCGTGAGACTGACCCGAATTTCGGGAGTCTCCCGGACATTCCGGGTGAGTTGGCAAATATGACGTATGTAACAATACTATTTACTTTCTGTACATTTTTGCAACTATTTTATGGTTTTATAAACCTGGGATTACGTTGGTTGAGGATAAAATACATAACTATCAACATTTATGGAAGCTAGTACACAAGGGGACAGTGGTCCCCCTGTGCACTGTCATATAAAAACAATCAGGTGTTTTATTTAATTTTTTTTAAATGCAATACAAAAAATGAACTCAAATTTTTCAAGCCCAAGCTTGTTTGGGAGAGTAGAAACTAATAAACCACTAGCCCTAGTGGGTACACACCTAATAAATCCCCAATAGAAAAGAGTGATATATTCCAAGTCAGTAAAAAAAAAAAAAAAAAAATACATTCCAAGTCACAGGGATGCAATTTTTCAAAGCAACATGAAGATTACACAGGTCTGCGAAATGTAATTGAAAGCTTTTTTATATTCTTAATTATACCCCTGTGTACATCAAGAAATAGTATATACAAAAAAGGGGGTTACATACATCTTTAAGAAAAAGCAAGAAGTTTATTTGTTCTTGACATATTTATTTTGAAATATGAAGAAGTGTAGATGAAAGCACTGTGTTTTTGCCTTAATTACATAATAAAATAACAATAAAATAAAACAATAATAGAACCAAAACCATAATTATTGAAAAAATCTTTAATATCTTGGTTTTTTTTGTCTTCCATCTTCGTTTTGTCACTTTTTGCTTATAAGTTTTTTCTGTGTCGTCTCTGTGTATCATCCAGCAGTAATCAGCCATCATGCTGATGCCCAAACGACCCTGGTATCTTCTTTCTACATCTTTAATGTCTTGGTGGAACCATTCACCCTGTTCTTCACTGTAGTCTCCGAGATTATTCGGGAAATGCTCAATATGGGAATTCAAAAAATGTACCTTTAAATTCATATTGCAGCCAAGGTTTCTGTTAAGAATTTCCCTGACAATTTCTTTGAAGTTTGGATCCTTGACATTTCCTAATAATTTTGAAATCACTTGTTTGAACGAAGTCCACATTGAAAGTTCCACAATATTCATTACACACCCAAAATGTTCATCTTTTATTAACTTTCTAATGTCAGGGCCTGTAAAAATGCCTTCCTTCAGTTTAGCATCGGATATGTTATGGAATTTGGTGCAAAGTTTTTCCATCTTTAGGCAGTGCTTTTACAAATTGTTTCATCAGTCCTAATTTTATATGTAGAGGCTGAAGTAAAACTTTATTTGGATCTACTAAACTGGATTTGATGACATTATTTTTTCCAATTTCTAAACTTTTCCGAGCTGGCCAATTTTTTTTTTTGCCAATTTAAATTTTTAGCTCTGCTATCCCATTCACAGAGAAAACATGAGAATTTGGTGTAACCTTCTTACTGGCCAAGTACCATGCATAAAATTTTAAGATCTCCACATATTAACCAGTTATGTTTTGCTTATCCAATCAGTTCGAAAACAGTTTTCAAATTTTCATATGTTTCTTTAAGATAGACTGAATGTTCTAATGGGATTGAAGCTTACGTGTTGCCATTGTGCAATAAAACAGCTTTTAAACTTCTTTTTGAAGAATCTATGAATGTATATGTACTGTGTGTGTAGTGTGTACTGCGTGTGTGTATGTAGGGTTAAAATGAGCTGGCACAGGGCAAAACTGTGTTGCATCTGTTGTATTTGGTTCCACCTTCGCCAGCTCACCTTGTAGTTGTAGTTGGCGTGTGTGTGCAATGTTCCTTTAGACAGTATGGGGCTTAGGCCCTTTGTAAATTTCAGCTCCAGGCTCATGTGGACCTTAATCTGGCACTGGGCGGGGGGAAGTTTTATGGCAAGAACTGAATTGCAATGTTCTATACTACCGACTGTATTCATTTAAGACCATGCTTTATAATACATGTAGGCAGAATACATTTATTATTTTAAAGAATATGAAGAAAATAACTTATTCATAAACACACGTTTTGCAGAAAAACGTGATGTGATATGCAAAATCGGGAGTCATTTTCGTGTTCAAAAGCTATAAGTATCACATAAATTTGTTAAAAAAGCTTTTTCATCGCAGACCTGTTATTAGAAAATTGCAAAGGCAAAATATTCAATTCCAGTTATACTGAACAAAACATTCCTACTATTCCACTACTGTTGCTATGTAGCCCCCTTTTTCATCTTCATGCACCTATTTTTGGAGATCCTAAATACTTGCCACCCTAATCTATCTCAGTTTTATTCATCCCAGTCACAGCGTGAAGTTCACATGCATGTTTAACAAGTGTAGTTTAGGTGTATAATGCTGTCACAGGCATAGTAGCACAGTAGACATAAAATTTACACAAAGAGGGCCTAATGTAGTGGTGGACACAATTTCTGTCTAAAACACAAACAGAATTGTATCCCGAAAAAAGACACACTGGAACTTTGAGCTGGATGCACCTAAGCTGACAGTCATCAATATCAGTTCATAAATTACAGCAGCGATTGAGCATCCGCAATTTTCCCAACTCTTGGCAGGTGCATGTTCATCTGTATTTCAGTCTACATAAGGTGCATCAGGATAGAAAACAGAGATATGTAGTAAATGGAGTGCATTCACAGAAGGGAAAAGTTACCAGCGAGTACCCCAAGGATCCGTGCTTGGACCAGTGCTTTTTAATATCTTTATTGCTGCCTTTGCAAATGGTATTGAAGGGAAAGTATGCCTTTTTGCAGATGATACAAAGATATGCAACAGGGTAGACACACCAGGAGGGGTAAAACAGATGATTGATGATCTAGGTAAACTAAAAGGATGGTCAAGAGTGTGGCAACTACAGTTTAATGCTAAAAAATGCAAAATCATTCACTTGTGTCTCAAAAACCCAAATGCTAAGTGTAGTATTAACAGCACTTTAGTGTAAACTTCTGGTCAAGAAAGAGATCTAGGAGTCACTATTTTAGGTGACTTATAGGCAGGTAAACAATTTAACAAAGCAATGAGAGGCAAGTCAGGTGCTTTATTATATAGGGAGAGGTTTCACTAGCAGAAAGAATTAAGTAATAGGTCATTAGTAAGGCTGCATCTAGAATACTGTGTTTAGTTCTGGACACAATATCTCCAGAAGGATATAAATACATTAAAGACTGTACAAAGAAGGGCAACTAAAATGGTGCAGCACAAAATTTATAGCAGACACAATTTAAACCTGAATGGAGTTCCAGAAAAGATTGGAGACCTACAGGCAGTGGCGGATCCAGGGGGGAGGGGCGATCGGGGCGATCGCCCCCCCTAGCAGGGGCTTGCTGCCGGCAGCTGCACAATATGTGCAGGTCCGCTCGGCAGTGACAGTGTGCTGCCCGGCTGCTCTGATTGTGTTTAAAACACAATCAGAGCAGCCGGGCAGCACATTGTCACTGCCGAGCGGACCTGCACATATTGTGCAGCCTCCGGCAGCCATGAAGTCAAAAACGGGGCGGGGCCTAAATCGCCCCCCCTAAATCGCCCCGGGTAGGATACTTTTCTAGATCCGCCCCTGCCTACAGGTATACCTCTCAGAAGTGTTTCAGCAAATTCTCTATGATATGGTCTCTGATATGGGGAAACTAAACAGGGCTTACAGAGTCCCACATAAAAAATCCCAAGATGGGTAAACTCCCTAGAGAAATTATATTTTTGCCAAAGAGACTCCTGTCAGCTCTTAGGCCAAATAGCTATTTTTACTAAAAATTGTATGAAATTTTTTTTTGTATTGATGTTGCCCACACCACATGTCAATGTAAAATGTGGCCCGTTACTCTGCATCTCAAGGCCTCCCAAGCTAACTATTGGTAAAGCTTCTCATTCAGCTTCATTGTAGACTAAAATCATAGACTTTGTAGACAAAAATAGTAAAAAAATATCCCTAAGAAATATGTCAGAACATGCTTCTTTCTTGAACACATTTTTAACGCCACTGCTAGATTTTGTTAGACTATCTGATATAACCAACACACTGTGTGGACCCTTGACCTCTCCACATCTGTAACAGAAACATCATCATAATTGGTTGTGATTTCAGGACTATATTTTGCTTATGATATTACTACATTTATTATATTCTAACATGTCATCACAACTTTTTTCAGTAAATGTGTTTATTGTGTTCTAAATACTATTCCTTTTCTCAAATTCTAATTCCTCTTAAAAATGCTAAATTTTTAGTTAATTATCTATGTGGCATGACTCATGTAAATTTTCTCATCACTGGTTTCTTCACGGGTGTTTATAACATAATAAAAGTTTCATTTATATTGTTAAGGTTTTAACAGTGGATCCTTTGTTGCTATAGCAGTATTTCAACATCATATAGTTCTTTATGTTTCTGTTTCCCTCTTCCCCTTTTTCTTTTAACCCTTATTATTGCTCCCATCCAATACCCACCCTCACCCCCTACCCTCATCTATATCCCAGATCCAGCCCACCCCCACGCACCAGAAATCCCACCAATGTCATCCATATCTCCCAACTTTCATCTCTCCCTTTCTACTGTGCTCTCTGCAATTCCAGATCCATCCGCTATAAACTGCCCTCTATTCTTGACCTCTTCATTTCCAACTCTCTTAAACTTTTTGTCATCTCAGAAACCTGGCTTTATTTCACCGATACTGCTTACCCCACTATTCTCTCCTATGGGTGCCTTTATTTCACCCACTCCATCAGACCCGATGAGCGTCCAGACTCCTTTGAAGTCTACTCTTTCCATCTCTTCTACCCCATCCATCTCCATGTCTCAGTAATTTTCCACCCCCCTGGATCCCACTTCCCAATTTCTTGATAACTTTGCCGCCTAAATTCCCCATTGCCTCTCCTCAGACTTCCCCCCTTCATTCTAGGTGACTTTAACATTCCTATCACCAACCCAACAGACTTGCCATCTGTCAAACCTCTTGCCCTTTCTTCCTCCTTTGGCAGATCACGATGAACCTCTTCTCCCACCCACTGTCTTGGTCATTCTCTTGACCTTATCTTCTACCATCAATGTGCTCTTTCTGACTACTAACTACTCCAACTATCCCATCTTCCTCTTTGGCCAGCATCTCCTCTCCTTGACTCTTTCCTCATCACCTGCACCCCATCCCATGCCAAAATCTACCCTTTCTAGATGCAATCTTGGTGCTCTTGATCCTGCTATTTTTGCCTCTTGACTTGAAACCATACTCTCCTCTCCATTCCCTCTGGCCTGCCCCAACTAAGTGGCCTCTCTTTACAGCTTAATGACTTTGGGTGCAACTGTTCTGTGTTCTTGCTCGTGCACATCAGCAAATACAGCGAAGTTTGTCTGCAATGCACTTTTGTGCTGTACTTGCAGCAGCGAACGCTACGCTTTCGAATGCCACAGATCTGGGGTCAGTATCTACCACCTCCTGGCCAGCAACCTCTGCCTTTTCCACCCAAGGAACGTCACTCCTAATGGCGATGTTATGGAACACCACACACAGAGCAATGATATCGCACACAGTGCTCGGTGCAAACATTAGAGCACCACCAGACCGGTATAGGCAACAGAATCTGGCCTTTAAAAGACCAAATGCCTGCTCTACAACTGATCTAGTGGCTGTATGTGCGGAGTTGTATGCAACCTCCTGCTCTGTGCATGGGTTCAAAAGAGGAGTGAGGAGCCAAGGGCGAAAAGGGTGCTCGTTATCTCTTAGAAGGGATGACAAGAATGACAAAGGGAAAAATATGAGTGACAAAATCATAACTCCATCAACACAAGCAACATGTTAGATGACAAATAGTGGCAGATTTACAAATTAGAAATAATGCAGATAATACTTCAGAGAAGCTTAAATAATATACTCTTCAATTTACTTTTAGCCATTGGTAACTCCATTTGTAATGTTGAAAGCTTTTTATATAGGGAGCTGTCCAGATTTTATTTTTTGTTAAATATCACAATTAAATTTAACTGGGAATGATATTAGAATGCTCCATTGTAATATGTCTGCTTAGCTATAAAACTTAAGACATGAATATTAACACTTTCAAGTACTACATATATGATGTCCATTTAGGTTAAAAATAAAAAAAATAGTACCAAAAAGCCACCCTCTTGCCTCTGTTGCAATCTTTGCCATGTCCCTGATTGCCGGAAGGCAAAGGAGTCATGTGTGCTCCCTGGCCACACAGCTACCAGGTCACGAATCTGGAGAGATGCGTCACATATAGCCTTGACATTTATCGAGTGGAAATGCTTGCAATATAAATAAATTGCAGCATTCCCACCCGACTGGATCAAGGCTACATGAGTGCCGTCTACTGCCCCTATGACGTGCGGAAAACCGTCTATGGTTGCAAACTGTCGTTTGACCTGCACAAGGGACTCCTCTTCGAGTGGCAGATGTAAGAAATGCCTGAGCCACGACAGGAACACCCGCAGAACAACCTTCAGCACACGACTGAAGGACTTCTGAGACAACCCTGCCGCCACTCCCATAGTGGTTTGGAAAGACCGCCAACAGTTTGATCAATGGCGATTTTTCTGTCGAGATACTGCGCATTGGCTCCAGGTCACTCTGCACAATGCGCAGGGTGTCCAGAATGACAAGAGGTGGGAGCCGATAACGACGTACCACCTCAGCATCAGAAAGAAGCTGACACGTGGCCTGAAGACACGCTCCCTGAGCCAGCGACAATGGACTAGTTGCTGGTTTTGGAGTAGTGAATGCTGTTTGACCACATGCGCTGCCACATGTGCCTCTACAGTTTCTAAGAAACGCTATATTTGAGAGAGAAGGATGTTACAAAAAATACATTACCTAATCACTTTGGAAATGTCACTCCTGTATGCACATGAAAGATTTACAATATACTTACACCTACAAGTGGGTTGGCCAAACTCATAATGGGGCTGAAAAAAAAATGTTAACAAACAAAACAGAGACCACAATTAGCAATTGTGCCACATGACTAGGCATAAGACAAAGTGAGAAAAAACACAAAAAACCGAACATATACATATGAATAGGGAGGAAAAAAGAGTAATAAGAAAGAAAGCCAAATTATTTCTTCTCCTTATGTCTTATGTAAGGTTGCACACTTAGGGCTATCTTACTTACCAAAAATGGAGGGTGATCCTTTGATGTAAATGTACTGTTAAACAGCAATGTCAATAGAAAGCTATAGAATAAATAGGAAACATAAAAATAGCTAGTAAACAGCTCCATGACTAGGCTAAGAAACAAAGTAAAAACAAGTAAACTATGACATGAAACAAAGTAGGAAAAACACAAAAAACAAATGAGCACATACATATGTCTCAGGGGAAAAACAAAAAAACAGTATTAAAATCAGAAAAACTAAGCTACCAGTAAACAGAAACTTAAAAATGTACAAACCAAACAAACCTTGCTAATTGCTTGAAAAAGCAAAACCAAACATAAACCATGTACATGTAAATGTATATATGGCAGCATACAGGGCGCATGCTGTAATCAGACTTTTATAGCAGTGTTTAATTGGCAGAGAGTATGTAGGTGACTAGGAGCATACGTCACAATGACATGGCGATACGGAGTCCTAATTTGTGTGTGCTACTAGTTTGGCACTGCAGATAAGCTAGACCCAGAGCAGGTGCATACTAGACTCCAAGAACCACGCGATTACGTACGTTCGTCCAAGTGTGACTTTGGTGTCCCTGCACGGAAACGTCTTGATTGTGCATTGACTATGAAACCACGCCCCGTCACCACCTTTTACACGCCCCAAAATCGCAGGCCGTACTAAGTGGCGATTGCGTTTGCGAGTGTCGAGTTTCTGCGTTCTTGGGCGGTTGATGGATCCTGTGCTGGGAATGCACAGAAGAGTTTTGCATACGATACGCACAGAAAATGGACATACATCCCTTAATGACTCATTCCTTACATCTCCAGCCTCATCTCCATACATACATACTGCTGCTCTCTCCAGTCGACCAATGACCATCATCTTACTTAATCTCTTGTAACCACGTTTAGCTCCCGCATCCAAGATTTCTCCTGTGCTGTGAACCACCCCTTTAACAATTTCATTCATTCTATCAGACTATCCCCTAGCCTACAAAGTTTTAAACGCTCCTTGAAAAACTGCCTGTTCACTTAAGTCTACCATTCCACCACTTATCAATTTTTCTGTGAAGAATACCTCATCCTCTTTCATCCTCCCATCTACACCTACCCACTCTTGTTCTTACCAAACCTTTCTGATCCATTTGCCAACCGTTTGTCTAACCCTTTGAATTGTAATCTCACATGAGCAAGGCCCTCTTCCAGATCCTGTTTCTTTTCTTTTCATTCCCTATAACTTCTGCTCACCATCTACATTTTGCACCTCCTCCTTGGACTCTCTGTCCTTGAATCTGCTCCTCCATTGTTTTCGCACATCTATCAATGGCTCTGATCCTGGTCGCACCCATGTTCATGGGCACTGGTTCCAACTTGTGCTTAATATACATCTTGCACCCCATTGCCCACTAAGGCTTTTATTAACTGTGTTGAGATTTGTATTGTTATTTGCTTACTGTATTGTCCTATAACACCATATACTGTTTTGTTGTTTGTCCTCTGTATGGTGCTTTGTGGCAATCTATGCTTTACCATGCTTCTTAAACAAGATAAGAGGTGTATATGTGCAGCACTACATTTAGTGTGAGACTAGACCTTAGCTCTTAAGTTACCTTTTTTCAACTCTTTACGGATGAATTAGTATACTTGGTTCTAGTGCCCACTAATTCTAGTAAAAGCTAATATTTATGTATTGCATTATAATTATTTATTTTTGCCACCACATATTGCACATATTCTGCTTGGGATAAAGTAATACGACTAAGTCCTCTATCAAATGTGGTTACTTTGTCAAATTCAATTAATTTCACTTTGTCAATTCATTCTATTCAGTTTTGTGACTATTCTTTTGACTGCAGATCTAAATTAAATGTTCCATTTATATTTTTATTTTGTGATGGTTGAGTGATATGATTAGTTCCCTTTAAACTGCAATGATTGTTTATTTAAAATATATTTAATTTGAAATGATGCTACTTGCTAGGCTAAAGAGTTTATAGTCCTTTAGAGGCATATTGGATATATTTTATACTTTGTTTAAGAATTTGGTAAAGGGTTGTTCTTAGAAGGGGGTCATGTGACCAGCATAGCATGGTAGCTGCTTTCAATGATAAGTTTCAAGTTGCAAGCACTGTAATAAAACACTTAGATTTAATACAAGATCTATGTGAACTTTTCAAACACCTATGTGCTGTCTGCTATGTTTCATCTCAAACGTAGAACTGTCTATCTATGATTAAAGCCAAGGGCAGGCTGGGCCGGTCCCATAGCAGGCTACCTTGGGTTGGGTCACTAGGCCACCTGCATTTTTTTCCTTCAAAATGTTCCCAATAGCCTTCTGAGCTGAGCCGCCCCCCCCCCTTCCCCCGAGATATCATTTGCCAGCCCTCCCCTAATTAAGGCTTGGGGTCTTTTTTCTTGTTTCCAGCCATAACAGGAGCTCTAGGTAATAACATTGGAGACCGTCATCACTGTGAAGCTTTTTGCTGGAAATCTGTCTCTCTCATTCCGGGTTAGAGGAGCGGAGAGTTTCAGGAAGGTTTTTAGGACTCATTATACTTTCTTTTGTGGTTTTTGGTAAGAGGCGTCTTTACATTTTTTATAAACCAAAATTAGACGCATCTCAAAGGGGCATGCATAACTTGCATCCTCATGTACTTAGTGTACTTGCTGGTAAAAGCCCCTGACCCGCCTCTTCAAGCACAATGGGCCACAGGTGTCAGATATGTGCTGTTCAAATACAGTGCAACTAATTATATGCAAAGCTCAAAATTACGCCACACAAATGCATTACAAATTACAAACTAACATTTTTTTAAAACACATTCTTTCTTAATGGTAAGATTTCACTGTTAATGTTTAACTTTTTATTTTGTATTGTATGCACAGTAGGCTATTAATCTAGAGTTGTATGTCATAGAAAGAAATCAGTTGGATATTAAAGCCCAGGCATTGTTGTAAAAAATAAAAACTGGTGAAGCATCATAATTGCAAGCTGCACCTGATAGCTTGCAGAGCTCATTAGTGAGGGTCCCAGTAGGTGTTCAGCACTGATTTTCAGTTCTCAAAGACCTCTATCTAATAAGCACAATTCACTAATTTAACTTAAAACATTATCGTATGCAGCACATTTATGTTTTTTATTATTATTATTATTATTATTATTATTATTATTATTATTATTATTATTATTATTATGCTATACTCTAAGCCCTTCCTGAACTTGAACCAGTGTTACACCTTTATATACTGATCCCTATAGTAACATATTTTAATACATGTGTTTGTATTATGCTTGTATGCCTCAAAATATAAAACTTTGCACATATACATGCACATCATGTATAAATATGTTCCCCAAAACCCTGTCATTCTATGTGCTGTGCTTCTGTGGGAATAAAATTCCTGGATGTAAATTAATTTGAGCATGAATAAGGTGCAGATTGAGCAGCACATCTATTGCAAGGGAGGAAATTACCATATTTATCATAGCTATCCCACTCTTTATTATATTCCTATATCATTTTCTGAGATACTGTAAGTGAGCTGGCTTTGGAGAGACTATTTAACAGTGTCTTTCCTGGAATCATTTTGATATATAGAAAACGTGCTTTCGGAAAAGGATAATGTTAGTCAGTGGTCTAAAGAAAACATGTTCGCATTTATTTTCTTCATTTTATATCAAAGTACCTCACAAAAAAAGACCATCATGACAACTTGCAAAGAGCTAATTTACTCAGTAAATTCTTTTATTTCAAATCAGAATATCAGATAAGGAAACAATATGGATCAATTAAAAACTGTACACTAAGCAGATGGTCAGCACATTTAGGTTTGTAAAGATGTGCCTATTTATTTATCTAGTGCCTACATAGAAGCATGCCCATACACCATTTTTGGGAATTGTCCTGTAAAATGTCTATGCCACTACTCTTGTGGCATTGTATCTGTAAATGAAGAACGCATGGTTGAAAAAGTCAAAACATCACTTCAAAGTCTTGCCTACAACTACTTAAGGAGCACCCATCACAAGATTTTATTTCAAGAGGCGGAGAGGATCTGTAGATACCCGTTAACCATGGAGTCCCCCCATAAATGCACTCCACTCTTAGGCCTGCAAACAAACATTTTTGGCTTTGGGAAAAGTATGTAATTCATGATTATATTAAACTTTCATTTAGCTAAAAACTCCCCAATCTATCCAGCTCCTCTCATCACAAGATGCAAACTTTCAAACACCTACTACATGCGCCATCTTGATGAATAAATCCATGTGCTTTCTGGAGAAATCTGTGTATTGGTACAAAGACGGACCCATGAAGTAACAAGTGGTATAAATGCTGAAAGTGTACATTTTTGCTTCCTTGTAAATTAGTGGACAATTTTATGTTACTTTAAACAATTGTACTCATATGATGCTATTATCCCACTCCATTCCACCAGACTTATTTGGAGTGTCACTATTTTAGCAATTCATCATCACTGACTATTCTTACTGGCATGATCAAGCTTACCATTCATTAATTGGGAGTATTACCTGCACACCAATGTGGCGTTTTAGTTGCAGGTGAGTAATTGTTGCCTCCACCAGGCGCTTTCACCCGATGGTAGTCATTTTCCTGATGACTACCACACCAACAACAATGTCATTGACATGAGGATACCGATGACGAGGATTCCGATGGTAGGTAGATAACTACATACCTTAATGTAGATCTTGACCACCTGATGATAGTGCCATTGCCGGTTTTAAGGTGGCAATGGCTGGACCTGGTGCCACAAAACGTTAAAAAGGGGTCCAGTCATTGCCACCTTAAAACCGGTAATGGCACTGTCACCAGGGGGAATGACGTGCTTAACACACACCGACTTCGCTTACATCGCAATTCTCACATGCCAGCTACGGCTATTTAGCGTAAATGGTCAAGATCTACATTAAGGTATGTAGTTATCTACTCACCATAGAAATCCTCGCCATCGGTATCCTCATGTCGATGACATTGTTGTCGGTGTGGTAAGCATTGCATATGCGTACCTCACCCATTTCACTAGCACCTGGAACTGTTCATATTATTTGGGAACTATGCAGTTGCTACAGCACCTTTTTGATGGCTATTCCCGTCCTGACCTCTTGTTTTGGATAAGGACTGCTGCACATCTGTTGTACTTACTTAGCAGGTGGGTAATTTTTAAGCGGATATTTCCAGTTTTTTCCCTGAATTGAGTTACATTTATTACATCTGATCAAGAATGAAGAAAACACCATTTTATTTTATATTTAATACAGAGTTGCCTACTCTCCCGGAATGTCCAGGAGACTCCTGAATTTCTGTAAGTCCTCCCGGACTCCCGTGAGAGCAGGGCAACCTACTGGAACGCGCCCAGGCTGGTAAATTAAATGGAGGGGTTGGGGGTTAATGACGCATTTCACGCATCATCGTGGCCCGCCCCCTGATGGTATAGGGCAAAATGATGATGACAGCTTAGAGGTCAGGGCTTAGATACGCTATTCTCTGAGCCTCGCCCCCACACGCCCACCGGGAAGACAAATTGACAAAGTAGTCAAGTATAATTAATAAGACAAGGGTTTTGGGGCGGAACTTTATACAATTAAAGTTTATTTTAAACCTGTGTATCTGTGTCTGGTATTTATTTATTTAACTATTTTGATTTAATGAGCACACTGGGGTATTCTAGTAAATTATCTTGTACTCCAGAGCACATGTGAGTCAGGTAATACCCTAGTGCTTTTTCAGAACAGGGCCAGTGTCCTCTGGGAGGAGTGGGGCACAATATTTGTTACACACACACACACACACACACACACACACAGTCATGGAAGCATCAACCCTGCCTTGATCAGCTTAAAGATGATTTTCACTGCTGCAGGGCGCCCAGTGCTTGTGGTCTCCCTGTTATAGTGGAAACAGTCAAGGCTGTGTAGTGCTGGGACTAGTGGAGGATTTAGGGTGAGGACAACTGTCCATTTTTTTTTTTTGTTGTTGTTTATAATTATGCAGTCTAGTATATGTGGTCTGTGGGGTGGTTTTCTGGAACTAACTTACAGTTACCTCTGCACAGACCACAGATTATGCCAATTCATTTATTGAAGCCAGAACACAAACTCTGCAGTTGTTATTTTTCAAAGAACGGTACGCATTAGCTGCATACTTTTCATTCATCTAACATGTATAGTGTAATTCTGTCACTGTGCCATTTGGTGGCAGAGAAATTTATTGCAGGAAATTTCAATTTTACAATTTAGGAAACACACTTGAAACAATGTGTTCTATAAAGAGTCAGTGTGTATGACATGAATTAAGTTGTTTTGGGTTAAATGCTAATTTAATTCTTCATCTGTGCATTCATCTTACTTGTCTTTCCTTCTTGTTAATCTTGACCAGTATGTAGAAAGCATGCATGTTGCACTATACATAATATAATTGTAATAGTAATAAAGCAACTGGCCTCTTTTGCATTTTATATTGTTTTCTGTCTCAGATTCATAAACCCCTTATGGTGTTTGTCATCTATCCCAAGTTTCTTCCCTAAAGGGATGAAGAGATGAACCATCTGGTTGAGTCTGGATCAGAGAGAGTCTTTTCCTATTCTGAAAACATTAAACATACGGTGAATGTGTTCAAAGGAAACTAATCTATTATTGAGCAGCTAAATGTTTCTTGTGCATTACTGTAAGGACTTTGCAAACCCTAAATAATTTTGTGAGGGTATGAACACATATCCATCAGCCCTAATTGTCCCCATGAGATTATGTTTACAGCAGTCTTTTTAATGTCTTTTATTTTCCCATGTGCAATAAAAAGTACATTGCCAACATTTTATCTTAGTTTTCAGTTTATTCAATCTGGGAAGGATGCAACTCTATAATCCCTTTATACCTTGATAGTCAATTTTCTAAATGTGATTTTCTGTGTCTATTGCATCATGTCAACTAACACCTTTACCAAGCAAAGTCATGGTACATTACTTAGAAAAATTAGTGTGTAGGACACATTGATTGAAGGAAACATTGGGAAGGAAATTAAAAAAAGGTTTTACAGCATGTTATGGAGGAAAAATATATTTGCAGTCTATGGTTACGGTTACATTACATTTAGAGAATTCTTTATGGTTGTACATTAAATAGTGTTCCAGAAACAGTTCAGTTATGAAAAGATATCATTTTTCAGAGAAAATGTAGGAACAAAATGAACATGTAATGTTTTCATCTGTTCATATTTTAATTTATTTTGTTTTGGGGCAGAATAAACAACAGTGCGCTCATTTGTGTTACCTCCATTCTGTAAATATCATGTATGTGTATTATATTCCACACTCATTATGTTTTATTTCCTTATAGCTCAACACATACACTATGGGGTCTTGTACAATGCTAAAACTGCAGTGGTTTAGCTCATATTTTATGAACAAATGCTTATTTGACTACACTGCACATAAATATGAGCACAGCTCTATTCTGCATTTTCAGCAGTCATGTGAACAGTTTCTTTATGCTATATTTAATGTAATTTAGTGCTGAAATCCTCTGGGTGAGCAAAAGTAAGAATATTACCTCAAATAAATGCTATCAAATTTGTAGAACTACCTTAATTTAAAATGCTCCTATTTCTTCTAAAACTCTACTTAATTGACCATCATTTATTTTTTTGCCTACAAGCAGGTAATTCCCTCATTTGCATTGGATTCCCAAATAAATTATTTGTATTTTTTTAAATAGCTATTACATTTACAATACACTTGAACTACGTTGTCCGGTTCATTCGCCGAAGAGATCGCACATTGCATACTCTAGTTAGTGATATTAGGGAATAAATACTTAAAGTGATACTGACTATAAAATGCTAATAGACTAGTTGAAACTGGAGTCTTAATGGGAAAAGTCAGAGCACAACCCCTGGAGAGATGACTCCCACCTTTGGATATTTTGGTTTGAACTGGCCTATGATCTGCAGTACTCTGGACCTTCCTGATACCTGGACCAATAGAAGCAAGCCACACCATCTGCATTGTTCTCACTGTAACGCTGAGTGTATATAATAACAGCTCTCGCTGGCACTGGCCTCAGTCTCTTCTGACCACAGTATTCTGGAGTGAAATACTGTGTGCAGGTACCAGTGGGAGCGCAGCGAGTGTGGTATGTATGTATCTTTTGGTATTTGCTGTACTGTATTATAATCATGTATTTAATTGTTAAATTATTGCATCAGCTAAAATAAATTACTTTGTGCTTTAGAAACACAATACAATCGCTTGGACAATGCTTATTTGAAAACTATAGAATTACTATAATACTAGGTTCCAATTAAGTTATTTTGGCTTTTCCTCTCAATTATGACCTAAAAGCTTTCAGACTAGATCTTCTGGAAGTGGGTTATACAATTTTGGACATACGCATACACCCACTCTATTTTATAGATAGTAACATTCAATTACAGTAATGGGATATCAACTGTCACAATTTAAATATTTTTGCTATGTTTTTAGTTTTCCTCCATTACATTACCTTATCTGTATACATATGTCTTTCACAAACCAAAAGCATCTAACATTGCCCGGAACATTACTCTACCTCTGCCAGCTTGCCTTCTTCCCATAGTGTATCCTCGTACCATCTCTTTTCCAGGTAATCAATTCACATAAAGCTGGCTGTCCAAATGATGTAAAAGAAAAAATGATTCATCAGACCAACTGCTCCATGCCCCAGTCCTGGTGCTCCCTGCCCATTGTAAGTGCTTTTGGCGGTGGACAGTGGTCACCATGGGGACTCTGACTGTGATGGACTATGGGTTCTGACACCTTTTTTTATCATAGCCAGCATTAACGTTTTCAGCAATTTGAGCTACAGTAGCTCTTCTGTTGAATTGGAACAGAAGGACTATCCTACGTTCGCCATACGCATCAGTGAGATTTGGGAGCCATAACCCTGTCACCGGCTCACTGATTTTCATTCCTTGGACCACTTTTGGTAAGTACTAACCACTGCATACTAGGAACACCCCACAAGACCTGCCACTTTGGAGATGATCTGACCCAGTCGCCTAGACATCACGATTTGGTCAATGTCACTCAGATACTTAGGCTTGCCCAATTTATCTGCTTCCAACACATCAACTTCAAGAACTGACTGTTCTCTTGCTGCCTAATATATCCCACCCCTGAACAGGTTACATTGTAATGAGATAATCAATGTTATTCACTTCGCTTGTCAGTGGTTTTAATGTTGTGGCTGATCATCATTTCAGTCCAAAAAACCAGGAAGCCAGCACTCATAGAAAAAATAATGATATAAACAAGATACCAACTCTCGCACATGTCAAAAATTGTGCAGTCTTGTATGCAACCCCAGTAATATCATGTATAAGATTATCTATCTTTATTAAAAAAAATGGCATTTAACACAGGCAGTTCACTGATAGACTCCAGGTTTCAACATGAACCAAGTTTTATGTTCTAATGGAGATAGAACATTCCTCACCAGCATATCATTAAAATTATAAGAAAACATTAGTGGTTCCCCAGGATATCAGCCCCAATAATATTTACTGTTTCTTAATTAATCCTGAGGGCATTAAAGGATGAGATGGCAAAGTAAATTCTTTATCGAAAGTTGTAGAGGTTTTCTTTATCTTTGAATATATTCAGTTATCAATTGCTAATGGTCCAAATTTATGCAACACTGAAAGACATTTTCATTTGAAAATTTATTTTAGCCCTATCAAGAAATGTATTAAGCATGCAAGCATCAAACAATGTAAAAACTTTGTAGACCTCAAAAGCTGTGAAAAAGGAAGGGCTCTTTTAAGGTGTTTTATATACAGCACTGCGGAATTAGTGGCTCTATATAAATAGCTGATGATGATGAAAAATGTCTGTCAATCATAGCCATATTTCTATATAAAATATATATATAAGTTATATAGATGGGCCTGAGCTTACTGGCTATCATATCACACAACATTATAAACGTTTCTAAAGTATACAGTATCTGATAAATATGAGATATCTTTATGGATTCCTTACAGTACACTTTTCCTGTAAGATTATGTGACCCACCAGTACATCAGCGCGTCATATTGCCTAGCAACGGGATGCTTCTTGCAAGCTCCGGCGGTGGTGATCAGCGTCACCACCACCAATAGGAAGCCCAGCCCCCTCACTATAAATAGCGGACTCGGGCACCTAGTAGGTGCCAGAGTATTAGGTCCACTAATCTCCAGCACTCCAGAGTTTCAGTATTATTGTGTCTCCCTGTGAATGACCCGGCTATCGTTTTCTGACTATTTCTGTTCCCAGTGTTTATCGTGTACCAACCCGGCTACGTTTGACCATCCTTCTGTTTCCAGCACTTCTGATATCTGACCCGGCTACATTCTTGACCACGATTACGGAATCCCCTACTGGCATCTTCTGAATTACGGCTTGACCTGGACCGCCTGACACCTCTACCATCTTATCGCTTCACTGGTTGCTCCCTCTGAGGACCGCGACCTGCGTGTCTCCCGCAGCGAAGTCCATACTCCCTTGCGGGGGTTCCTGGCGAAGACCTGGGAGACGTTAGACTCTGCACCTCTTTGGTGAGTAGTGTCAAAACCAGTAAGCTGAATACCCTCTAGTTCCGTGACACATGCACAGTTTCATGGGTTGACAAGTCAGGACAGCCAGGTGACTGTAACTCCTTTAGCTAGTGGGGTATGGGACAGATGATGTGGTAAACCTGCCTGGTATTTATTTACTGGTTGTATATAATTTTCTAGTGATTGTTTTTATTCAAAAAAATGTATTGTTTAACTTTCTAACTGCATTTGCCTGAGTTACTATTTGAATCTTAGAAGGTACTGGGTAGGCTTCCCTGGTATAGTAAGGCACCCGTGTGTGGCCAGCCAGTGTAAAAGTGGGTAGACTTGGGCCAACACTTCCCCCAGCTTTATTCCTCACATCCATTCTGTCTCCCAGTCCTGTCACCTCCACCTTCTAAATATTGGCAGAATATGCTGTTTTCTTATCCAAGGTGCAACCAAAGCTCTAATGCATCTCGTTAACTTCTGACTGTTACTGCAACCTCTATCTATGCCCACTCCAATCCATGCTAAATACAGCTGCAAGACTGATCTTTCTCTCTTGCATCTTGACATCTACCACGTCACTTTGTAAATGCCTACACTGGCTTCCTATGTTCTCCAGGGCCCCATTTAACTTAATCACCCTTACCTACAAGCATCACAACAGCACTACCACTCCATAATTCACAAATCTCATATCCAAATAGTCACCCTTTCGCCCTCGTAGATCTACTTCTGACCTTGCCTCATTTCTGATAACCACCTCTCATGCCAGCCTACAAGACTTTTAGTACGCCACCACCCACTTATGGAATTCCCTACCATGCCAGATTAGACTTTCCCACAGCCTTCAAATTTTTAAAGTTATCTGAAATCTCATCTCTTTATTATGGCTACTACTTCCACTTATACTACAAACACTGGTGCACCCTCCAACTATCCCAATCTCTACTCTGAGACACACTCTGAGCCACACTCTGAGCCACACTCTGAGCCACATTCACTCCTCTTGCTGTGCCTTCTTCCAATTAGTTAAGTTTTCCTTACCGTTTTCCATTATTGCAATAATTTTACATAATGTTGCTAATATTTTTTCCCATCAGGATCCCTATTTACTGTAATGATTTGTTGACATCTGATACCAGTGTCTCTTTGTAGCTTTGACATTACAACTTTATTATTATTTTTGCAGTCTCCATTTGCTTGCGGTTGACTGTTGATCCATTTAATATTCATTTTCGATATGGACATGTAATCCATTTGCATCATCTTCATGAACACTAAACTGCTTGCATAATTTTTTCCTTTTAAGGGACTTGTTAGTTCTGGACACAGAATGGATGAAGAAGTCAGTAGTAGGATTGGCCACTGTAAGATAGCACAGAGGTTTACTGACATCATTGCCTAATAAAAAATCATACCAACTATTGCAATATTAATTGTATTATTATTTGTTTATATATATATATATATATATATATATATATATAGTACCAACATGTTAGGTATAGATTTATGTTATATATAAAAATCATTGGTCTGTTTATTTGTTTCTCTGTCTGGTTATGCATTCGGACACTCCACACTGATTGAGATGAAACCAATGTGGGGTGGTCCAGTTGGATCCTGGCCAGGTTTTAGGGGGTTAGGGTCGGACCTCCCGTTGCTGTACGTTGGGCAGTACTTTGACCCGGTTAGCCTGTTCTGAGCCTTTCATTGGATGGATTTGGATGAAAACTTCACAGAATGGCAACATTGGATCTAATTATACATACTAGGGGGTTGAGGTGCCGATCGCACCTCCCATTTGTGTACAATGGGCAGAACTTTGACCCAGGGAGCTTGTTCCGGACCTTCCATTGGATGGATTAGGACATCTTAGCTGCAAATTATTTTTAGAATGTTGGAAGTTACATCCAACTTATTGATAATAATATCTTAATAACTTCAAGATAAAACCAGGTAACACCGGGTACTTCAGTTGGTAAAAAATATTTTAATCATTCACATGAGTGCCTGCTTGAGCTTATAGACTAAATTCTCTACAACACAAACACACATAGACTAGGCTTCATTTTGTCAGTAGCCAACTGACCTACCATTATATTTTTGGACTGGAAAGAAAACAGAGCATCTTGAGAAAAACATTGTGAACAAGGGAATAACATATAAACTATATACAGATAGTGCTCTGCTCATAATCGAACCCATGGCCACAACACTGTGAGGCAGCAATGGTAACCAACAACATGCCACCTTGTGGGTTGTTGTCACCAATTCAAGTTGATATTGGCTACAGATATTTCTTTCCTAATCCCTCTAGCATCAAAAGGATTACTTTGGGTTCAGCTAAACTAATAAAAACTACAGTGTCTACACACCCTTGGGCAAGATGTGCTTTCACTTTCACCAGTTGCTGCCTACTTTTGGCTGTATTGCACCAGTTTACTCCTAATACTAGATTATGCTTTGCATTGCAATGGTTGCTTAAACCCATAGTGGGGATCAAAGATCCTGCTGCAATTTCTCTCTTAACAGTAGCTAAATATGATTAATTTGGCACTGCTGCAGTTACAGGCCAAAGACTCTGAAATTTATTCATAGAAGTTGTATTCAAAGGAAAAGTGCTAACAAATGTTTGAAAGTACCAAATCTAACATAATCACTTCTGGTGTGAATTTAGGTGGGGGAAAGATTTGCTGAAAGTTACTTTTCCTCTTATTTAAAATGTGCATTCTATTCCTCTACTCCAAATGGGTAGACTATTCTTACTTTCCTGCTACCTGAATTCCTATAAAATTTAACACACACCTAATTTCTGAGCCTCTGCCTAAATCAGCCCACATATCTAGCAAAAAATACAGTACAGTATTATACAAAATGTATATATGACCACATATGTTTCTAAAAGCTATTTTCTATGCATCTCCTTGTCTGATCTGTAGCAATTTATATGGTTCTTTTGAATCTAACTTGAAGATTTTCAGCTTTAGAAGTAATAAGGCAATTTTTTTCTTAACTGTAATTCTATTCAGATTTTAATCAAAAAGGGCAGAGACCTCAATACTTTTTTTTACCACCAAGAACCTAGCCGCAACAGAAGTGGAAGGGCAGACAAAATTGAGTTTAAAATAATATTTAAAATTGTCCTCTTTATAATCCTGCATAGCCTTGCTCTCATTTTTGGACATTTAGGGAGCATAGGACAGTCATAAAATCTATAAAGGGGTAATATTTCAGCAATCAGAGTATTTGTCAGAATTCCCAATATAAAACCAAGGAAAGAGCGTAATGAATGAAGTGGTTTTTATTAAACACCGGTTACAAAGGTTTCAAGATGCAGTATGGTAGGGTATGATAGAAATAGCAAAAGAACTAAGTAAATAACATATGCAGGAGGCGATGGTTTGCAGGACTTTATCACGCAGAAGTGATGATGACACACTAGGAGTGATGGTCTGCGGAGCAAGGCACTGAAGATAACGGACACAGGATGCGATTATCTGCAGGACTTTACCACGAGGTAGTAGAGCTGATGCACTAGGTGTGACAGTCTGCAGAGCAAGGCACTGAAGATAACAGACAAAGGATGCGATGACATGCAGGACTTTAACACGAAGTAGTGGAGATGATGCACTAGGTGTGACAGTCTGCGGAGCAAGGCACTGAAGATAATGGACACAGGATACAATGGTGATGATCTGTGGATAGATGTGTTGGAGACTCAGAGAACAGGTAGCAATAATCTGCAGAGCATTACCACAGGATACTGGAGTAGACACACTGGCTGAGATGATAAGTGGATAGATGTGCCGAAGACTCAGAGAACAGGTAGTAATAATCTGCAGAGCATTACCACAGGACAGTGGAGTAGACACAGTAGCTGAGATGATTGTGGATAGGTGTGCTGGAGACTCAGAGAACAGGTAGCAATAATCTGCAGAGTGTTACCACAGGAGAGTGGAGTAGACACAGTGGATGAGATGATCTGCGGATAGATGTGCTGGAGACTCAGAAAACAGGTAGCAATAATCAGCAGAGTGTTACCACAGGAGAGTGGAGTAGACACAGTGGATGAGATGATCTGCGGATAGATGTGCTGGAGACTCAGAAAACAGGTAGCAATAATCAGCAGAGTGTTACCACAGGGTAGTGGAGTAGACACAGTGGTTGAGATGATCTGCAGACAGATGTGCTGGAGACTCAGAGAACAGGTAGTAATAATCTGCAGAGCGTTACCACAGGGTAGTGAAGTAGACACAGTGACTGAGATGATCTGCGGACAGATGTGCTGGAGACTCAGAGAACAGGTAACAATAATCTGCAGAGCATTACCACAGGATAGTGGAGTAGACACAGTGGCTGAGATGATCTGTGGATAGATGTGCTGGAGACTCAGAGAACAGGTAGCAATAATCTGCAGAGCGTTACTACAAGATAGTGGAGTAGACACAGTGGCTGAAATGAGCTGCGGATAGATGTGCTGGAGACTCAGAGAACAGGTAGCAATAATCTGCAGATTGTTACCACAGGACAGTGGACTAGACACAGGGGCTGAGATGATCTGCGGATAGATGTGCTGGAGACTCTGAGAACAGGCAGCAAACAGGAGACAGCAAAAAGGACATCTGAACAGTAGAGTAGACCTGCAGATCAATCAGAATAAGCCATGGGAACAGTCACAGCAACACAGGAAATGCACAGATGATCTAGCAAAAGTTGTTGGGACAGGCAGGCCTTTATAGGCCAGAGGCAAGTGTTTTGCATCCTGGAATAAGCAGCTCTGGCAGATGATAAAGCAGTCTGAGTACCACAGTGGCCCCTTTGGTGGAACATGGTACTACAGGCAGGATACATCAATATACAAATGTCCAGCAAAGTTCCTGGCAGACAGGAGATGCAGGATGCAGATCGTAACAGTACTACAGTTATGTAACCAAGGAAGAAACAGGGCTAATTGAGAAAAGGGAGAATGAAACAGGAAAAAAATTGATTTTACAAGAAGACTACCTATGGTCACACACATCTAAGGAATTATTAAAGAATCATACCATCCTTCCAAACATCTATTATACAACTGTAAAACAATATTCAATAGGGACAACAAAATACATAAAACCTTAGCAAATTTAAGATTAAGGAAGCAGGGGCGCACGCAAAGGGTGTTTCTGGTTCTCCAGAATCCCCTCCCCTCCGCGAATGAATGGGCGCTAAACATTGCCCCTACTCAGTACTGTACTGTACAGCAGCCGCGGCACTGTCAAAGAAGCGCCCGCGGCGGTGCTGTATTGTACTACAATACAGCACCTGCCGCAGACGCTTCTTTGAAAGCACCGCGGCTGCTGTACAATTTAGCATCGCCAAAATGGAGCTGCTGCGCATGCGTGGCTGCATGCAGCTCAATATATATGCTCTATATGCTTGAGGGCATGACTTATGATTATTAAAGGGGAATATAAAACTTTGAGTCGAAAGATCAATTAGATGGAGGAAATAGTAGTCAAGGCAAGAAATGGCAGGTATGTGTATAAGAAATTTTATAGCATCCTTTATTATATGAATGGAAAGGACAGGATCTAGAGATTGGAGGTAGGAAGAGTGGTGGTGAAGGTTAAAGAAAATCCAGTTTTTATATATATATATATATATATATATATATATATATATATATATAGTACAATTAGGAGGCACTCACAGGACTATTCCAAATTATTAAAGCATTTATTCCATTAAAAATTCAACATTCGGCCTCCACACAGCCCTTTATCAAGACTAATACCACAGTTAACCAAACACCCTTATATACTCTATACAGTGGGAGTGAACCAATCAGACAATCACCAGCTGTGCAAATTGGCTAAACAAGGTGCAAAGTACACCAAGATAAATAAATTAACAGCTAATGAGCTAAGTGAGCTAACAAAATACCAGAGAAACCTATAAAGACAAAACTGATGCAATATATACAAGCAGTAATTAGTATATAATAGATCCATAAATAACTGTTCACTATGAATTGCAACAAATTAGACAAGTAAAAAATACCTTGTAGCATTAAATTGCAAGATATTACATACAGTAGATATTAATATGTCATTGGATATTCAGTTATAATCACAGGAAAGATAATACAAAACATTTGAGTAATTAGCGTAAACTATCTATATAAAGGTTTGTTGCTATCTGTTATAGCAAACCTATATACTTCACTAAATCCAAAAAATAGCCATGCACAAATCTGGTGTATAAAAAATATACTTACTTTTTATAAGTGAACCAAAAAGTAAGAAAGATGAAACCACAGTGTAAAAGAATATTACCACCAAATAAGGAAGGCATAAAAACAAAGATCAAACAACTAGAGCACTGTAAATAACCATAATGTAAATGTTTTTGTTTTTATAAAAAAACAACCAAGATAATTCTCATTATTTAGCCCACCAGGGCCTAACGTATTCAGTTGGGAAATCCAGCGGGCTTCGCGTTGTAGAAGTATTTTGGGTCTATTGCCACCTCTGGACATTGGTGGCACATGATCAATTATTATGCACCTCAAACTTGTGACCTGATGGGATAGGTGTAAAAAATGTCTTGCAACCGGTTTATCTGATGTTTGATTTCTATAGGCCGCTCTCATGGATGATCTATGATTAGCAAAACGCTCCTGGAAACTGCATATCGTTTTTCCTACATAGGCTAGGCAACAGGGGCAATAAAGGATATAAACCACAAACTCTGAAGTACAAGTGAGGCGGTATTTCTTGGTGTGCTTTGTACCTTGTTTAGCCAATTTGCTTAGCTGGTGATTGTCTGATTGGTACACGCCCACTGTATAGGGTATATAAGGGTGTTTGGTTCACTGTGGTGTTAGTCTTGATAAATGGCTGTGTGGAGCCCAAAACATTGACTAATTTTTAATGGAATAAATACTTTAATAATCTGGAGAAGTCCTGTGAGTGCCTCCTAATTATACTATTTTTTACATTCATGTTATTGGAGTTCCTGCGCCCAAGCTAGAGAAATATCTACAAACGTGAGTGCCTTTCCTGTTATGTGCTTCATGTATCCAGTGGTCTAAGAAACATTGTGCTATGGACTAGTGGTTGAGAGTGCACCCGTGTCAATATAAACACTTCTTTCCATTTTATATTTTTTGCCTATGCCAAATCCCTTTATCACTACAATAGAGTGGCTAGGCTGTTCATTACAGCTAGCTTTGAGGCTGTTTATATAGTAGCTCAATGGAGGATTTTGCATCAGACTCTGGAGCATTACTTGATTTTGCTGAAACACTAGTTTTCACTGAACAAGATTCTGAAAGAATTTTGTTTGACGTACCTGATTTTTCTACTATTCCTGATGAAACACCAAAGGATGTTTTTTTCAAATTATTGAGATTAAAAAAACGAGAAGTGGATCTGCTGTTACATGGACAGTTTCTCTCTGAATATCATCGCCAGAAACGTATTCCGAGGGGTTTTTGCATAGCTAATATCCCTACTATTGGCCGCACTAAGGCTTCCTTTTGCAGACGCTGGTGTGGGATCCTGAATAAATGTTCTTTGAGTTTGATGCTACTTGTAGTCGAAGAAGTAGGTACTGAACTTAATAACTTTCATTCAGAATTAACTTAGGCTGAAAACTCATGCAATCTGACTCTGAGCCAGGACTCTTCCAGTGATTGGTTAGGTAAACTACAAACCCAAGTTTCTAACTATAAAAGAGACCTTATAAATTTTAAAAGAGATAAATTAAGTAAAGTTGCTGCGGACTACAGGGATCATAGGGTATACCATTGGCTCTTGGGTGAAACCCAAAATCCACAATTTAATCATCGTAGATTTCGACCAAGGAGACCAGCTGATCTGAACACAATTGAAAACAGTTCGGGTGTCTCTTGTTCAGATACGGAAACCCCTTTAACCCAAAGACCTAAAGCTACCTCTGGGCCTCAAGACAGTGAAACTCATTTTACAGTTGCTACAAGATCACAGTGGGCACCATCAAAAACGTCAAAGGATTAACTCCAGGAGGGGTGTGAAGAGGTGGCCTAAACTGCCGCCCCCCAAGACAGAGGAGAATTTAATATATAATATATCTTCTTGTCCTCTAACAGACTCAGAAGTTAGTCTATTATCCAAAGGACTTACATTTCTGCCAACCACTTTCCATAACCAGTTCCAATGGAAGGTAGATTTATTTAAAGAATTCTTTGCTGATCAAAAGATATCATCATCAACTCCATTTAGACCTAACAGCACTTTTGACCCTCCTTCTAATAACCCTTCTATTAAATCCTTTATTAGAATGGTTGATAGTTCAATACAGGCAGATATAAGTAATAAATGCCGGATACAATACAATCTTAATCTTCTTGAACGGAAAGCACTAATGGAATTATCCAAGAATAGCTCAATCTGCATTCGACCAGCGGATAAAGGTGGCGCTATTGTGGTACAGGACTATGATGATTACAAGAAAGAGATTCTCTACCAACTTTCTGACAAAACCACCTATACCCTGCTTGCTGGTGATCCTACAAGTACATATAAATGTATTGTTGACAAACTTATTGACTTTGCAGTAACTTGTGGTTGGATTTCGGAACCTACTTCCAGATTCCTGAAAACAGATTTTCCTGTCTGTCCTGTAATTTATACATTACCAAAAATCCACAAGAGCCTTGAATCACCTCCTGGCAGACCAATCATCTCTGCCAGAAATTTGTTGTTACAGCCATTATCACAGTTTATTGACTTTTATCTCCAGCCATTGGTCAAATCCATACCAAGCTTTATCCAAGATTCTTTTTCATTACTTACTAAACTTTCTAACCTTGAAATCAATCTTACTGACTGTTTATTGGTCACAATGGATGTAAAGAGCATATATACCGCTATTACTCATAAAGTGGGGATTGAAGCAGTCCACAACTCTTTTGTGGAATATAAGTATACAAAGGATGTCCCTACAGAATTTTTAATTGATTTATTACATCTCACATTGGAAAGAAATTACTTTAAATTTGAAAGGCAGTACTATGTACAGGTGGCTGGGACCGCAATGGGGTCAAATATGGCCCCAGCTATGCGAATATTTTTATGCACCATTTTGAGTAGGAACACATCTTGACTAGGTTCGGACACCAGATTGCATTCTTTAGACGTTTTATTGACGACCTTTTTCTCATCTGGATGGGCACTGAGGTGCAATTTCTTGAAATGATTGAATCTATTAATGCAGCAGATTCACCAATCAAATTTACTTTTGAATATGACTTAAATAGTATCCATTTCTTGGACTTGGTGATCATGAAACAAGGTATTTTTTACAGTGAACAGTTATATATGGATCTATTATATACTAATTACTGCTTGTATATATTGCATCAGTTTTGTCTTTATAGGTTTCTCTGGTATTTTGTTAGCTCACTTAGCTCATTAGTTTTTTCAAAGTTTTTTCCTTCTTGGTGTGCTTTGCACCTTGTTTAGCCAATTTGCACAGCTGGTGATTGTCTGATTGGTTCACTCCCACTGTATAGGGTATATAAGGGTGTTTGGTTCACTGTGGTGTTAGTCTTGATAAAGGGCTGTGTGGAACCTGAAATGTTGACCAATTTTTAATGGAATAAATACTTTAATAATCTGGAAAAGTCCTGTGAGTGCCTCCTAATTGTACTATTTTTTACATTCATGTTAGTGGAGTTCCTGCACCCAGGCTGGAGAAATATCTACAAACGTGAGTGCCTTTCCTGTTATGTGTTCTATATATATATATATATACATATATATATATATATATATATATATATATATATATAGATATATACAAGTTAACCCGTGCATGATACTCATGCATTCTAGTCAAATCAAGCTACTTAAGGTGTTAAAAAGGTTCTTGTCATGCATTTGGGCCTAGCCCAGGCCTCCTCAGGGGAAGAGCGTTACTTCCTGACGCAAGCGCCCTTAGTGTGGATTGCTTTGTAATTTTTTTCTTTTCTTCATAAATTTCCCGATAGCATAGTATAACTTCATTTTTTTGCAGCTCCACTTTCATGAACCATTCGACATTCGGGTGCATAGCCTCTAGTTCTAACATAGCCTCATTCGCTTTTGAAAACGCACCAGCTAACTCTTTTAAAGTGAACTTCTTTTGTACTTCTTCCATTTTTTCCTCTTCTTCATCCTTTTCCAAGTTTTGCTGAGCTTCCAACTCCATGCTCAGCTCTTCCTCAACATATTTCACTAATTCTTCAATATCTTTTACTTCAACCTCCAAATTAAGATTGCTAGCTAGTTGCACAGATGTTTTATTTATGACATGGCATGTGTGTCTACGTCAAATACTTGAAAATTATTTGCAAATCTGTTTACTAATTTTTCCATATGCCTTGCATACATTTTTCTGACACTTCCTTCCAAGATGAATCAACATTCTGCATGCAGTGATAAATGTTCCAAAATTCTCGAAGGGTTACCTCATTACTTTCAGTTTCTGCTACAGCTTTGGAAAACGTTGTGCGCAAATAGTGCACCTTTGTCACGGGCACTAGGAGTCTTTACCCAGGGATCACCAGGTGGTAGGCTTACCAGAGCAACGTAGGTGGTAATAGGGTACTCTGGTAGAAGGGTGATCACGGAACAGTAAATAGCAGATGATGAGATGCTCAGGAAAGTCTATGACTAGCAACACTGGTAATATGGAGGTAATAGTACACGAGGAACTGTATGGACAAGGACACGTGAAGGTAGTCAGTGGTCTGCGATAGCAAGTTGTACCACTGCTATAGTGAGGAGGAATGTCCAACAGAAACGAGGAAGTGATGAGAGTCAGCGGTCTGCGGATAGCAAGTTGTACCGCTGTCTGGGTGAAGGAATGGAATCCAAGTGGAGGTATCCGGGGAGTCAGTGGTCTGCGATAGCAAGTTGTACCACTGCTATGAGAGAGGATACTGGAACAGGTGATACTGGAAACAGGAATCAGTGGTCTGCTACTAGCAAGTTGTACCACTGAATATATATGTGAGGAGGTGCACGGGGAGAGACTGCAACACAGGGTAAACACGGCACCTTAACACGATCCACAGTAATATGCACAATATAGATATGTATATATGAATGACTGAACAGCACTGCAAATATGGAAAGTCTCTTGAAGTAATCCGGCACAAGATAGTACAGTCAATGATGGTAATAGTCTCAGCGGATAGTAAACTCCAGAGGAGAACAAACTCAGTCCAGCAAGGTATGCAATACACCAGCACAGTCAATGAGAAGTATGCATACCGTGGTTCAGAAGCAGGCAGTCAGACAGGAGTGCAGCGATACCTGAGCGGCAGGAGGCCGGCAGGATGAGAAGTCCCTGGATAGATGAAGCAGCGGTCTAGTAGGTGCAGCGCACAGGTAAGTAAACCAACAGGGACACGAATCCACAGGAATCGGTAGAACGCGGACTGGACTCTTGGAGGACCCAGGAGAATGGTGATGATCTAGCAGCAGGATAGCGGATGAGACAGGAATCCAATGCTGACAGGCGGGTAGAGACCAGCGGAACACAGGAAGGCGTGGAGAGCGGATCAGCAGTAGATGGACGATTAGCGCTGGCAGCAGCAGCAGGACTCTGCGGATCCCCGGAGGTAACCAGTAGCAACCAGCAGGTGCAAATAGCGATGGAACACGGGTGAGCAGAGTAGACCAGGAGCTGTTGATCACGGAGAGTGCGGATGGCAATAATAGCAGCAGTCTCGAGGAAGCACGGGAGAGATGAGATGAAGACTGCAGTGCACAGGGGCAGCGGATAGGAATCAGCTAACAGTCACAATGATGAAACACAGCCGAGTTGCAAGCTGGAGTCTGTAGTGCACGGAGGCAGCGGAATAGGAATCAGCTAACAGTCACGATGTTGAAACACAGACGAGTTGTACGCTGGAGACTGTAGTGCACAGAGGCAGCGGATAGAAATCAGCTAACAGTCACGATGTTGGAACACAGACGAGTTGCAAGCTGGAGGCTGTAGTGCACGGAGGCAGCGGATAGGAATCAGCTCACAGTCTTGATGATGAACAGGTGAGTAGATGTGGAGAGTGGCTGAAGTGCACGGAGGCAGCGGAGAGGAATCAGCAAACAGTCACAATGATATGAGATGGAGTTGAAGTGGCTTAGAAGACTGTAGTGCACGGAGGCAGCGGATAGGAATCAGCTAACAGTCACGATGATACAATTGATGGTAGAAGTGGTATGGGAACCACAGTAGTAGAAGTGGTTTGGAAACCACAGAGGTAGAAGTGGTTTGGAAACCACAGGAATCAGCAGCGCTGAACAAACGAGGAAACACCTTCAGAGACTCATGGGGAATGAGACTCCAAGATCAGGCCACGTGGTGTTGACCACAGGTGCTTAATATAGGGAGTGTTGCCTGATCTGCCAATTAAGTTAAAGGGACATACACTGAAGGGTAGGAAAGGGCTGCGCATGCGCAGACCCTCAGGATGGAGGACGGCCACGGTTCCTAAATGTCCGGGAAGAGGCACTCACGGTCCGGTGAGTGACAGTACCCCCCCTTTTAAAGGTGGGCACAGAACGCCTGGAACCGGGCTTGTCCGGATTTTTGGAATAAAACTTCTTCAAAAGGGCAGGAGCATTAAGATCTTCAGCTTTGATCCAAGAGCGCTCCTCAGGACCAAAGCCCTTCCAATGATTGAAGAAACGGAGGACTCCTCGCGAAATTTTTGCATCCAATACCTCAGTAATCTCGAAATCCTCCTCCTGGTGAACTTGAACTGGCTGCGGAGCTGAGGGAGGAGTTGAGAAACGGTTGATGATAAGAGGTTTGAGTAAAGACACATGAAAGGCATTGGAAATCCGAAGATTCTTAGGAAGAAGAAGTTTAACACATACTGGATTGATTATTTGAATGATCCTATATGGACCAATAAAACGAGGGGCGAATTTCATGGATGGGACCTTCAAACGAATATTTTTGGTAGATAACCAGACACGATCTCCAATTTTTAGTGGTGGAATAGCCCGCCTCTTTTTATCTGCAAACGACTTATATTTGTTAGATGTCTTCTTTAAACAGGTTTTGACCTGAGACCAGATATTTTTGAAGGTCTGACAAATAGTCACCACAGCAGGAACTTGGGTGGGCGGGAGGGCAGGAAATTCCGGAAAAGACGGATGGTGACCGTAGACCACAAAAAATGGAGTTTTGGATGATGACTCATGGTACATGTTGTTATGGGCGAATTCAGCCCAGGGAAGCAATTCTACCCAGTTGTCTTGATTGGCTGAAGAGAACATCCTTATAAAAGTCTCAAGATCTTGATTGACTCGTTCAGTTTGTCCGTTAGATTGCGGATGGTAAGAAGATGAGAGTGCTAATCGTATGCCCAAGGTTTTACAAAGGGCTCGCCAGAATCTGGAAACGAATTGTACTCCTCTATCAGACACAATCTCCGACGGACATCCATGGATACGGAAGATCTCTTTAATGAAATGTTCAGCCAGAATAGACGAGGAAGGCAAACCAGACAGAGGGACGAAATGAGCCATCTTCGAAAATCTGTCCACCACCACCTAAATAGTATTATGATTCTTACTAGGTGGTAAATCAGTAACGAAATCCATACTAATATGGGTCCATGGTTTGGACGGAATGGGTAGTGGTCGCAGCAACCCTGCTGGAGTTCTGCGGGAGGATTTGAACTGGGAACATAACTCACAGGAAGCAATGAACTCTTTGACGTCTCTCCTCATTGAAGGCCACCAGTAATTTCGAGAGAGGATCTCAAAGGTCTTGTGTTCACCGGCGTGTCCAGAAAAACGGGAGGCATGGAACCACGAATCAATTTTCCTCCTTAGAGTAGGAGGCACAAGGGTCTTCCCAAATGGTAGCATTTAGGTGGATGAAGCAGCCAGTGAGATACATTTGGGGTCTAGAATAGTATGGTTGGAAACCTCTTCTACATCAGAGGACGTCACAAAAGCTCTAGACAGAGCGTCAGCTTTTTTGTTCTTGGCAGCTGGTTTGAAGGTTATAATTAATTCAAAACGGGAAAAGAAAAGAAACCATCTTGCTTGACGAGGGTTCAAGCATTGGGCAGACTGGAGATATGACAAGTTCTTATGATCCGTGAAGATCGTCACCGGATGGCGAGCTCCTTCCAATAAGTATCTCCATTCCTCTAATGCAGCTTTGATAGCCAGTAACTCCTTGTCCCCGATAGTATAATTCTTCTCTGCGGGCAGAAAACCCAGAGAATAGAAGGCACAAGGATGGAATTTTTGCTGTTCCGAGCGTTGGGAGAGAATGGCTCCCAGGCCCACATTAGAGGCATCTACTTCTAGGAAGAAGGGAAGTGTCACATCAGGCTGTCGAAGAATTGGAGCCGAGGAGAAGGACTCTTTGAGAATTTGAAAGGCTTGGAGAGCCTCAGATGACCATTGCTTAGGATTAGCCCCTTTCCGAGTCAGGGCCACAATAGGGGATGCAATGGAAGAGAAGTCTTGAATGAAGCATCTATAGTAATTGGCAAAACCTAAAAAACGCTGGATAGCACGAAGAGTAGTTGGCTGGGGCCAATGTAGTACAGCATTCACCTTGTCTGGATCCATCTTCAGGCCAACTCCGGAAACTATATACCCCAAGAATGGAATCTGGGGCAATTCGAATGAACATTTTTCTAATTTACAGAACAATGAGTTTTTCCGTAGCCTGGAGAGGACTTCTGCCACATGTTGGTGATGAGAAGGCAGGTCCTGTGAGAAGATCAATATGTCGTCCAGGTAGACGACGACACATACATATAATAAGTCCCGAAAGATCTCATTGATGAAGCCTTGGAAAACAGCGGGGGCATTACACAGCCCGAAAGGCATTACCAGATATTCGTAATGCCCGTCTCTGGTGTTGAACGCTGTCTTCCATTCGTCACCGGAACGAATTCTAATTAAATTGTAGGCACCACGAAGATCCAACTTAGTGAAGATACGGGCTCCCTTGATGCGATCGAATAACTCAGTGATCAACGGAATGGGATACCGATTCTTGATAGTAATGGCATTGAGTCCACGAAAATCTATGCAAGGGCGTAATGATCCATCCTTCTTTTTGACGAAGAAGAAACCAGCTCCAGCGGGAGAGGTGGAAGGTCGAATAAACCCACGCTGGAGGTTCTCCTGTATGTACTCAGATGTGGCTTGAGTTTCAGGTAACGAGAGTGGATAGACCCGGCCCCTGGGAGGATCTTGCCAGGTAGAAGGTCGATCGTACAATCCCAAGAACGATGAGGAGGAAGACGTTCAGACTGAGCTTTATCAAACACATCAGTAAATGAAGCATACTGAGGAGGGAGTCCCGGTGAGGAAGATGAAATAGAAGATTGCTGTACTTTGAGAGGAATAACTTGGGAAAGGCACCGATGGTAACATTCAGACCCCCAAGACGTAACTTGAGGAGTGCGCCAGTCAATCTGGGGAGAGTGACACTGAAGCCATGGAAGGCCTAAGACAATCGGACTTGTCGTAACTGGAAGGATTAAAAACGATATTTCTTCATGGTGCAGGGCACCAATCTGAAGTGTTACTGGAGACGTACTCTGGGTGATGAGACCGTTGATGAGACGTGATCCATCTATAGCCGTCACAGTAATGGGTGTTCTTAACGTAATTACTGGTAGAGACCATTGATGCACTAATGATTTGGAAATAAAATTTCCTGCTGCTCCGGAATCAATCAATGCCTGTGACTCAAAGGTTTTGGTAGCAAAGGAAATCGTAACATCAAAAGCGCAGACTTTAGATTTCATAGAAGATGGAGAGGACTCCAGGGACCCTAACTTCACCTCTCCAGAACTAGTTAGGGCCTGGCATTTCCCGATCTCTTAGGGCAAGAGCTGAGCATATGAGTGGAATCAGCACAATAGATACAGAGTCTATTCTTGACTCTTCGTTTCCTCTCCTCTGAGGATAATTTGGAACGTCCTATCTCCATGGGAATCACAGAGGGTGAAACAGGACGAAATTGAGGGTTTGAACGAAGAGGTGCTTTAGCAGAAGTTGTTTTCTCAGCCTCTCTTTCACGAAATCTCATATCAACACGATGGCAAAGAGAGATCAGATCTTCAAGTGACGAAGGAAGCTCCTGGGTAGTCAGTGCATCTTTAATTTTATCGGAGAGCCCCTGCCAGAAGGCGGCAACTAGGGCTTCAGTGTTCCACTGAAGTTCAGAGGCTAAGATCCTAAATTGAATGACGTACTGGCCTACTGTATGAGATCCTTGTCGCAAACGGAGGATGCTGGAAGCAGCGGAGGTCACACGACCTGGTTCATCGAACACACTTCGGAATGTAGAAATGAATTTGGCACTATCTTGCAATATTGGGTCGTTTCTCTCCCACAGAGGGGAGGCCCAAGCCAGGGCTTGTCCAGAAAACAAAGAGATAAGATAGGCCACTCTGGAACGATGGGTAGAAAAATTTTGAGGTTGGAGCTCAAAATGGACTGAACATTGGTTAAGGAAACCCCTACAAGTTTTGGGGTCCCCATCGTACTTTGACGGAGTAGGCAGGTGAAGCGTGGAAGCTGTAGACACCTGGGATGGCACTGGGGAAACGGAGGAAAGCACAGGAGCCTCAGTAGTGGCTGTCACAGTCTGTCCAGATGTTCCTTGGGAGGTTAATGATTGATAACACTGAAGTAACAGCTGTTGGCGGGCATCCTGTTGCTCCACACGGCTGACCAGATGCTGCAGCATCTCTTTGGCGGTAGGTTCCGTATCTGGGTCTGTCATGGCCTGATCTTACTGTCACGGGCACTAGGAGTCTTTAGTCAGGGATCACCAGGTGGTAGGCTTACCAGAGCAACGTAGGTGGTAATAGGGTACTCTGGTAGCAGGGTGATCACGGAACAGTAAATAGCAGATGATGAGATGCTCAGGAAAGTCTATGACTAGCAACACTGGTAATATGGAGGTAATAGTACACGAGGAACTGTATGGACAAGGACACGTGAAGGTAGTCAGTGGTCTGCGATAGCAAGTTGTACCACTGCTATAGTGAGGAGGAATGTCCAACAGAAACGAGGAAGTGATGAGAGTCAGCGGTCTGCGGATAGCAAGTTGTACCGCTGTCTGGGTGAAGGAATGGAATCCAAGTGGAGGTATCCGGGGAGTCAGTGGTCTGCGATAGCAAGTTGTACCACTGCTATGAGAGAGGATACTGGAACAGGTGATACTGGAAACAGGAATCAGTGGTCTGCTACTAGCAAGTTGTACCACTGAATATATATGTGAGGAGGTGCACGGGGAGAGACTGCAACACAGGGTAAACACGGCACCTTAACACGATCCACAGTAATATGCACAATATAGATATGTATATATGAATGACTGAACAGCACTGCAAATATGGAAAGTCTCTTGAAGTAATCCGGCACAAGATAGTACAGTCAATGATGGTAATAGTCTCAGCGGATAGTAAACTCCAGAGGAGAACAAACTCAGTCCAGCAAGGTATGCAATACACCAGCACAGTCAATGAGAAGTATGCATACCGTGGTTCAGAAGCAGGCAGTCAGACAGGAGTGCAGCTATACCTGAGCGGCAGGAGGCCGGCAGGATGAGAAGTCCCTGGATAGATGAAGCAGCGGTCTAGTAGGTGCAGCGCACAGGTAAGTAAACCAACAGGGACACGAATCCACAGGAATCGGTAGAACGCGGACTGGACTCTTGGAGGACCCAGGAGAATGGTGATGATCTAGCAGCAGGATAGCGGATGAGACAGGAATCCAATGCTGACAGGCGGGTAGAGACCAGCGGAACACAGGAAGGCGTGGAGAGCGGATCAGCAGTAGATGGACGATTAGCGCTGGCAGCAGCAGCAGGACTCTGCGGATCCCCGGAGGTAACCAGTAGCAACCAGCAGGTGCAAATAGCGATGGAACACGGGTGAGCAGAGTAGACCAGGAGCTGTTGATCACGGAGAGTGCGGATGGCAATAATAGCAGCAATCTCGAGGAAGCACGGGAGAGATGAGATGAAGACTGCAGTGCACAGGGGCAGCGGATAGGAATCAGCTAACAGTCACAATGATGAAACACAGCCGAGTTGCAAGCTGGAGTCTGTAGTGCACGGAGGCAGCGGAATAGGAATCAGCTAACAGTCACGATGTTGAAACACAGACGAGTTGTACGCTGGAGACTGTAGTGCACAGAGGCAGCGGATAGAAATCAGCTAACAGTCACGATGTTGGAACACAGACGAGTTGCAAGCTGGAGGCTGTAGTGCACGGAGGCAGCGGATAGGAATCAGCTCACAGTCTTGATGATGAACAGGTGAGTAGATGTGGAGAGTGGCTGAAGTGCACGGAGGCAGCGGATAGGAATCAGCAAACAGTCACAATGATATGAGATGGAGTTGGAGTGGCTTAGAAGACTGTAGTGCACGGAGGCAGCGGATAGGAATCAGCTAACAGTCACGATGATACAATTGATGGTAGAAGTGGTATGGGAACCACAGTAGTAGAAGTGGTTTGGAAACCACAGAGGTAGAAGTGGTTTGGAAACCACAGGAATCAGCAGCGCTGAACAAACGAGGAAACACCTTCAGAGACTCATGGGGAATGAGACTCCAAGATCAGGCCACGTGGTGTTGACCACAGGTGCTTAATATAGGGAGTGTTGCCTGATCTGCCAATTAAGTTAAAGGGACATACACTGAAGGGTAGGAAAGGGCTGCGCATGCGCAGACCCTCAGGATGGAGGACGGCCACGGTTCCTAAATGTCCGGGAAGAGGCACTCACGGTCCGGTGAGTGACAACCTTGAACGTGGCTATAGCCCCTTGATCCATTGGCTGTAGAATGGCAGTTGTGTTTTAAGGCAGATACACCCCCTTTACATCTGGGTGTAGATCATCAAGATGTTGTGGATGGCCTTGGGCATTATCAAGCAGGAGTATAAATTTAAAGGCAACTCCCTTCGCCAGACAATATTGCTTGACTTGGGGTGTGAAGCAGTTGAGGAACCAATCCTCAAATAAAGCTTGCGTCATCCATGCCATGTTATTTGAACGGTAGTAAATGGGCAATGTGTGCTTATTAATCTGCTTAAATACATGTGGGTTCTCAGAGCGATAGATTAGGAAAGGCCTTAACTTGAACCCAGTGATATTACCTCCCATCAACAGGGTGATCCTATCTTTAAAAGCCTTGAAACTGGGCATTGTCTTTGCTTCTTTGTGAATGTAAGACCTTTCTGACATTTTTTTCCAAAAAAGTCCGGTCTCATCCACATTAAATATCTGTTCCATACAATAGCCACCTTTCTCAATGATTTCATCAAATTTGTGAACATATTTGTCCGCTGCTTCGATGTCAGCACTTGCCTCCTTACCACAGGTACTCCGATTATGCATATTGAATCTTCGACAGAACCGCTGATTCCTCTCCTTCACGTTCCTTCAAAGTATCAAAGATACTGCGTGCCTTAGCTTGAATTATGAAAAGGCTCATCGGCATTCTTTTTTGTATCTGGTCGTCAAACCAGATTGCCAGTAACTTCTACATTTCATGAATGAGGCCTTTCCGCTGCCTTGTTATGATGACTTTAAATCCTATTGAGGTTTTCACTGCCTCTTTCCACTCTATCTTTGTCCTTCAGAATTGTTGAAATGGTCGAATGTGCCAGCTCCAAATCCTGTGCTATCACTTTTTTACCAGCTTCATAGTCTTTACTGATCTTCATTTTCATCTCAAGGTAGATAGCCTTTCTTTTCTTCAACATTTTGTATCTATAGGTGCACACAAGGGTTCAAATTTAGAAACCAAATACTGTACGTACAGTACTGTATGTACTAATTGAGTAAATTGTGAATGCGAGCGAACTTACCACATGATGGAGGCTGCACGGGTAATAGGTGCATCTTGTCCTGTCTTGTTCAGCTCAGAAAGACACATTCCGCACTACGTGGGTAGTATGGGTGTGGCTACGCCCCGTCACAAGGGCAGGGGTCATTAGCACACTAATTTCCCCTGTTGATGATTGGCAGTGTGCCCGTCGTAAAACCTGGTCATAAATCCGACTGGTCGATAAATGGATAGGTCGTTAAGTGAGGAGTACCTGTATTTCATTCATAGGAGAAAGAAAGAGATGGAGCAACATAGTGAAATACCATGTACACGTTTAATAATATAACAAAGATTGCACTTACAATGTGGCAGATAAAAACAGGGTTAACATAGTCTCCTATATCTCTTATAGCAAATCTGGAAGTATGATCAGCGTCCTCAAGGGAAAAATCTCCATCTTTCTGCTCCTTTGCAGTAGTAGGAGATGCTGCTGACTTCAGAACCAGGTCACAGGAATTGCTTAGTCTGTAAAGTGTATCTATCCCAACATATTGACTTTTTCAGGGGATCATAACATTAGAGTCTATGACTTATATATATATATATATATATATATATATATATATATATATATAAATATATATATCTATATATATGTGGTCTTTGAGAAAGTTGATTAACACTTGACTTAAGTTACGTTGGTATTTTACACTTTACTGCAGCTATATGAGTATATGTAAATGTCAAGATATTTCATTCATCAATGACCTAATCCATTTTTAGTTATAATAATGAAGACATATATAACATAAACAACCTAAATACAAACGTTTATACCTATTGTGACAGAAGCAATGGGAAAATTGTTAAAGGCAGATATATATCCCAGGCTTCTGTCTTGCATGTTTAAATCCCTCAGGGAGATTTCTTGTGGGAAAGTGCTTCACAAAGAGTGTTTTTGACTGTAAGAAAAGCCAGTGTAAGGTCCCTGGGATTATGAATGGAGAGTGAAGGATGGGCTCCATTCATCAGGCTCATTCCAGAGCTTCCAACCTACCAGATACTCTACTGGTAATCAGAGGTTACACCTGTGTGGTGCTGGTAAAAAAAACTGCAAGGCACACTCCTTCACCACCTATGGAACAGGTAAGATGCCTGCTGAGAGACACTGCAATTTGGTACAAGTAAGTATTGTTATTTTGTGAGTGTGTGACATAAGATTCTTTAGAGAAGGTGCTCCTTGTTGTATTAGTCAGAAGCTGGACAGGCTAGGACTTTTGTTTATATTTGTTTGTTTGTTTGTTGGAGCTACTTAATATAACTAGCTACTTGAACCAAGGTACCGGACTGGTGTGATAATGCTTGGCTGTTGCTTAAGAAGTTCAGCTGTTATGCCAGGAAATGGCACCCCTAACCCGATCTTGCAACAAATGGTGGAGAATGTGAGCATGGCACTTCAGCTGCAGCCATAGAAAAGTCTGTGTGAAGATTTCAAGTGACAGACACCTATTTTTTTGGAAGAGACTGTTATAGAGAAAATTCCTATGAACTCTGATATGGGTCATGTCATTGTCAGCTGATTTTTGGGGGTTTTTACAGTCTGTTAGGGCTGTGCTAGCTTGCTAATGATAATGGCAATTTTGCCAGATATTGCCTGGTTGAATCTGGGGTTGGGAGCTGGCCGCTATTATACATGCTTATTTAATGGTATTAAGGATCCCTATTTCGTGCCTAGTTATCTGCTAAATAGGGTTAAAATTTTATTTGTTTTTATTTTTATTTTTATTATTATTATTGGGTGCACAGCGATCGGTATGGGGATGTTAGTTAATATGGGGACCTCTGTGCCGTTTGGGGCATATTGTTTGGCGTTTATATGCTTGTGGTCTGATAAACCTCTGGGAGCTTGTCATTGGGTGGCAGCTGGGGGTGGGGAGTCAGGTGATGGATATCATGGGGGCAGACTAATTGGGTTCTGTGCAGTTGGAGGCCGGATCACATGGTAATAATAGTAAATATCGTTAATATTTTAAGATTAATTTTGATTTGTTTGTAAATAGGTCCTCAGCGGTATACATAGGGGAGCTAAGTGCTAGGGTATTATTGGTGGAGTGAATAATGGGGGGGTGAAATGTTAAAAATTTTTACCGTTCCGTTATTTGGTGGATATTTTACAATTTTGGCTGGATGGTATAAATGGGGTGTTGGTGCAGATTTTATGGGGGTTCTTTCTGGTTAGGGGGCCTAAAAGGTCCGTGATGGGTTGTGCTAGCTTGCTATTGTTTGCCAGATATTATCTGGTTGATTCTGGGGTTGGGAGCTGGCCGCTATTATATAGCTTTTTCAATGATAATGTGGGTCCACGGAATATACATCCAACCCCCCACTAGTCCCATAGCCCCCCCTCCCCCCCGCTCCTTCCCCCCTCCCTTTCCGGAAGATCATTACAGTATAAAAACACAAGGAAACAGTAAAGCCACATCCCTGACGAAGTCTAAGGATGAAACGCGTTGGTCCCCTACACACCCTGCAAAGCGACTCCCTGAACACTCACCTCTACCCCTGGAAACACAACTCTCACAACTCTCCAGGATCGAACGGTAAAAGCAGGGAACCGAAGAAACAACTGAGCCCACAGTGGAACGCAGAGTGCGCTCCACCAAAACCGGAAGTCCGGCACAAGCGCTTTCAGGTTAACCAGCAAACCCGTTTGACTACAGTAGCAATATCGCTCGGGATACGCTACAAAACCCTCTGACTGCAGCGCCCGTACTACAGGACAGAGAGACCGCCTGACGACTACCAAACTGCTCTTGTAAGAGCTTCCTGAGCAAAAGTAATCACACCAGCACCTCACGCAAACCCCCCCTTTCTAAAAACACATAGTCAATTTAAGTGCCACTTTCAAACACTAGAGAACGCATCACAGCACATAAATAAGAGGTTATCACAAAACATAATGCCTCTATAATTAGCTTTAGCCAACCAAGAGCTCCTTAACCCCCCCCCATACTTACCACTAGCCACATCCCTCACAGGAGGTACCTAACCACCACAATATACAGTGCAATTAGAGCTGTAAACAGGGCAAAGAGCTATAGACCCACACCAGCAAAAGAGCTATAACCTACATTATGCCCCAGGAGTATATTGCTGGTACCGACCTGTACTGTGTTCTCCACACACCATCCCTGCCCCCCCACAACCCCCCCCCCCCCCTCTCTCTCTCCCCCCTCTCTTTTTTTTCTCTCCTTTTCTCTCTTCTCTCTCCCCAGGTTGCGCCACGGCAAAAACAAAAAGACAAGCAACAAGATCGGAAAACGGAACACCCGAAGAATCCGTAACGGCAGCACCAATCCCTAAGAAACTCCTGTCAAGCGCAGATGTCCAAGGTAAGCTCACCAAAAAGAGCCCCTTCCACCTGATTCATAATTAGGTGATAGTTTTGTGCACTATCTCAGGATTGTAATACAATTCTTAATTTACTATGATACTTATTCTTTTCACTACCATTATGTTATCATTCTCTGTATTAATTTCAGTCAAACGTTTTCCACACTTCAACACAGTAGGGACCTGATTCAATAAGGATCTTAAATTAAGAAGTTTCTTATTTAAGTCTCCTGGACAAAGCCATGTTACAACGCAAGGGTTGCAAATTAGTTTTGTATATTGCAGATAAGTCAAATACTGTCAGTTTTTTCATGTAGCACACAAATACTTGATAGCTTATTTGCACACTGAAATTTAAAGTTGATATTTGTGTGCTACATGAAAAAACAGTCGGTATTTAACTTATGTGCAAAACAAAAAACTAATCTGCACCCCTTGCATTGTAACATGATTTTGTCCAGGAGACTTAAATAACAAACTTCTTAATTTAAGATCCTTAATGAATCAGGCCCTAGGAGCTCATCTGATACATTAGCCAATAACTATAAAAACACCAACTATAAGGATAAGGAGTTTACCTGTACTAGCAATCAATTCTTGTACACATTCCCCTAGACCTGAGAACCATTTTGCTGCATTCAACCACGAGAATCATCTTGCTACTTTTTTTTCTAGTTCATATAGTGAAGAATTATGGACCTTCCGGGAATTCCCATTTTAACTCTAGGATTTCATCCATTTTTCAGTCAATTATTTCTTTCGGGTCATATGTATTATTTGTGGTGTAAGTGCAACACTTAACACCAAATTTGTTAGCTAATGTCACACAGTATCACCCAGTAATAGTTGTAAGGTAATTTAACATCAACCTATGCTTAACTAACTCCTTCTTATAAGCTTGTGGCTCCTTACCCGTATACCTGAATGTGTCATCATACATCTCAATGATATTGTCAATTAATTTTGCCAGGTCTTGTATGTATTTAAAGTTTAGAGTTACCTGAGTGGTCTAGATGGGGTCTAATGTGACCATGATTTGAAATCCTGTAGTTTCAGTAATTTGCTTAATAGCTACAGGTTCTTCACCTGGGATCATATTTCTTTTGCCATGGTATTCATACTATGTGTGTACGTATGGAGGTAATGTTGTTCAATGGATATCAATCATTTCATTATGTGTTGGAGTCATAATTTCAGGAACCAAACTACCTAGGAAACATATACTTTTGGAACTCTGAGTTAACCATTTGTAAGTCCTTCTCCCACAAATTTAATACACTTCATTTGGAAGGATATAAGGCACTGTACGATTGGTTATAACATTGCACAAAATCTTGAGTTCCCCATGTCTAGCGTCTCCATTTGTACAAAGCAAGTTTCAGTATGTATAACATTCAAACAATAGCATAGAGGAACTTTCCCAATCAATACTTTCTTATGTTTGTTGATATGACCTCGTTTATGGTACCCTTTGGTATTTCTGGTTAGCGGTATTCTCGTGAGTGTTCCATCAATACTTGTGTGGCGAGTTATTGATTGATCGTTTAGTTCAGCTTCCCAATTCTCAAGTTTCTTTGCATGTAAAAAATTCAGGCACAGCAAACACCGATCTACTGAATATTGGCCAAGTTTCAAACTAGGGGACTGTCGCTGGATTACTTATAAATAACTTATTTGTGGCTGGATCATGTAGAAATAATTTATTTTAGAAATGTATTTCAATTAGTGGTGCAAGCACCAATGTATATAATTGCAAATGCACTTAACGTGTTACATCGGGATGTGTTTTGTGTAGAAATGTCTTGTTAGGAGTTGTAACTTTTCTTTGGGAATTCCCAAGTTAGCAATAGAATGGATGGGTTGTGTTTTTGAAACTGCCTAGAGACAGGTAAACTCAAGCTAATTAGCTGTGTTCATCACTAAGTGACCAACACATTTGATTAGCTTGTATACGCACCAGGGGGTCGCTGCCTTCCTGTCTGGTGTGGCTGCACCTTAGATATTGCAAGCAGCAAGTTTTAGCATATAACAGAATAGTGTAAATATTGTTAACTTTGCATTACAAGCAAATCTATATTTGGGAAAACATATTGTATCCTGATGTTAAAAATAACAGATGTGTTGGGACTGGGGAGGATCAGGGGGAAGCATTACCCCCTGCTGACATGTGAGTCAGAATGTGTATAAAAAGAGAGTTGTTTGAGCATGTAATGTATCATTCCTTCTGTACCTTTATGGATGTCACTAGTACCTTCAACTAGTGGCTGTCAATGTCCTTCTTAGAACACTGGAGCTAATAAAACATAAGTTTGCTTAAAGAACCTGCTTTGACGACTACTTACCCTGCTGTAAATTCCTGTGACCTACAGATTGGACCCATATCTAATCCATTTCTGGCTGTTCTGAGGTTTGGAGTTAGCATTCCAGTACCAATGTTTTGCCCGCTACCGGCAGCTCTTGCCAGTGTGATAGGCAAGGGGGGGGGACCATCCACAGCAACTCTGATCTGAAGGCAAGAGGTCAGGTGTACTAGCCCAGGTGCCCAGTGAGGGGGTACATTAGCAGCGACAGTTACCCAGAAGGAAGCGATTCTAGGTGTCGATGTAGAAGCTTAGTGGTGGCAGTAGATTAAGTCCCTCCTACTGTGATTAGAGGGCAGAATTTGGGATAAAGAAAGGGAACGGTGGAAAAGTAAGCCAAGCTGGTTTCCAGCAACAACAGACAGGGTGGCATAGGCGGTCCATCCTGTCACATGGACCTAGTATTATAGCTCCCTTTTTTGGTCTCCCTCTCATAATTCAAAAACCTCAGAGATGTTTACTGGGAACGGTATTAGTCCTACATTATTTTGTCCCTGAGGCACGTGAGATCATACACAGCATTTGATTTGATTTAAGACCTTACCCACCAAAGAGTAATAATCATCTAATGGATGCCTGCCAAATTCAAATTACTACTCGGCTGGCATCGCTGGATGCACCTCTCTTCAATTAGAAGGTTACAGTACTTACAGATACAATATTCTTCAGACAATAGCCCCGCACTCTGTCTCTGAGCTCCAAGGTTAGCATACCTTTTTCTTTACCCCTGAGTTGAATAATGCAATAGGCTGTTCTGATTGTTTTAAGAAAATCTCTTCCATCTCCACCTCATCAGTATCACTACCAGATGAAATTTATATCATCTGATCACCATTGCAAAAATAGAATGTCCTAGAAATAATAAAAATAAGAAATATACTGGAAAAAGAAGAATAGAAAAACCGCCACTCCATGATGGGATAATAGCCTTTGCGAAGTCCTTGGCTCGGGTGTTAGTAACTACGGTCTTAGGTCTGCCAGAACAGATTCATGAGTGACAGAACTGGGTTCTCAGCCTTAGCTTTCTATTGAACCTTCTCTGGATCATTGACTTTTCTGCAGTGGGTGAAATGGATCCAAGTGTCTCTTTCTGCTACTTTCAGAGATGTGGTGCTGGTAATCAACACTTGATACTGTCTCTCCCACCGGTCAGTTAAACAATCTATGCGTAAGAAATTGAGGATCATGACATATTTCCTTAATTCAACATCATGGCAGTTAGTGTCTAGTATACCAAGTGACAGCATTTTGAGTTTCTGTTGCTGCTGTCTTAAGTGTTTGTTCATCTTTATGAGGTCTTGAACTTAATTGTTGCATTTTAAATCATCATCCTGTGGATCTATCATCAAATGAGGTTGTCGGCCAAAAAGTAGTTGAAAAGGTGACAAATAAAGAGATGGTCTGGGAGTGGTTCTGATGCTATGGAGCACTAGTGGCAAAGCTTCCGGGAATACCAATCCAGTTTCAGCCATTACCTTACTCAATTTGTTCTTAATAGTACAATTTACCCTATCTACCTTCACACTGGCTTGTGGTCGGTAGGGAGGATGAAGTTTGCTATCAATTACCATAAGTTTACACATGATCTGAAAGATATCACCAGTAAAATGATGTAACGAAAACTTACCTTTCCATCATTCCCCCGCAGCTCTGTCGGACCGGGAAGCCGTGCTTTCGGGTTCGGCAGTCACATGACCGCTAACCAGGGCGGGAAATTCAAACAAATCTCCATATATAAATCTTGTTCTGACACTTGGTAAGTGTCAGAGCAACTTACCTGTTCCTGGCTCCTGTTCACCTTGAGTCTCTATTTAATGAAAATCATGTGATGGAAGATAAATGTAGCTCGATATTTGATATCAATAATTTTGGAGATAAACAAAGTACAGTATCTAAGCAATTATTTAAAAATAAATCTAGTTTCTTTCCGACTCAACATAAAAGTCCTGCGATTACCCTCTTTTATAATAAAACACTTAATGATTTTAGATCTCTCTGCCGTTCCTAATGCAAACCAGCCAATAGGGAGCAAAAATATATTAAGAACAAAAGGAAATTTTCAAATATACCAGCTTTGGGCAATCTTTCGGGACATGAGAAAAAAGCTTTGAAAGAATTACAAAAAGATACTTCTCTAGTTATTAAACAGGCGGATAAAGGAGGGAGTGTGGTAGTGATGGATAGAGAACACTACATCAGTGAAGCCATGAGACAACTCACTGATAGATTGTTCTATCAAAAACTGGATAAAGATCCTACTTTAGATTTCCAATTAGAACTACGGAAATTTCTAGAAGAGAACCTTAGACAGGGTACTCTTACGAAGGATGAATATATGTTCCTATATCTTGAACACCCAGTAGTCCCGGTATTTTATCACTTACAGAAGGTCCATAAGTCCCCGGTCTTACCACCGGGGAGACCCATTATATCGGGAGTCGGGTCCCTTTCCTCAAACCTATCAATGTATATTGATTATTTTCTGCAGGGCTATGTGTTGAGCCAGAGATCACATATCAAAGATATGATTCACATGTTAAAACTGGTGGAGCCAATAAAATGGGATGAGACATATGTTTTTTTAACATTGGATGTACAAGCCCTCTATACCAACATCCCACATAAGAATGGGATTGAGGCAACAAAGATCTATTTTGATAATGACAATTTAATATCCTGTGATAAAAAAGCATTTCTCTTGGAGGCGATAGCGTTCATTTTATCGCATAATTATTTTCTTTTTGAAAAGGACTTCTACTTACAGGTCACGGGGACTGCAATGGGGACCAGGTTCGCGCCGAGTTTTGCCAACTTGTATATGGGCATTTTTGAAGAACATTATATATGGGAGGGCCCATTCACCGCGAACCTGGTCCTCTACGGACGCTATATTGATGACCTCCTGATTATATGGAAGGGAGGTCAAAATTTGGCTGTTGACTTTGTAAAGTTTTTGAATAATAACACCTATGACTTGACATTTACCCATACGTTTAATAAATGTCAAATAAACTTTTTGGACATATCTCTATCTATTGATGAAGGGAAAATAGTGACATCAAACTACAACAAGCCAGTAGATGTTTGCAGTTTCCTACATTATGACAGTGGCCATTATAGACCATGGGTGAGAAATATTCCCAGAAGTCAGGTGGGCCGACTGCGGAGGAACTGCTCTAATAATTTTGACTTTAGAAAACAATTAGATAGGATGTTAGACTCTTTTAAATCTAGAGGATACCCGGAATCTTTATTAAAGATCACTAAAGACTATGCCCTATCTCTAGACAGAGATTCTATTCTTCAAAACTCAGCGGGGCCCGAGATCAGGAGCAAGAATAATAAAAAGAAGAACAAAGACAGAGGCCCTTTCAAAACTCCTGTATTTGTCTCTAAATACAATTTGAAATCTAAACAAATTATGAAGATTATTAAGACCAACTTCAGTTTATTGAAGATGGACAACGTTTTGTGTGATGTTATTGAAAAAAAGCCTACTGTCATTTTTAAGAAAAATTTAGATCTTAAAAGGGTTTTAGCGCCTAGTTCCCTTAGAAATGTACGGGAAACCTCTAATGACAACTGGCTAAGAAAGCCAGAGGGCTGTTATAAATGTGGTAAAAACATCTGCTTAACCTGTAGTCATATTAGGAATAAAGTTAAAAATATTCCATCTAACCATTTAGGAACATCCTTTCCCATTAAGGGATTCATCAATTGTGACAGTGTATATGTTGTATACGTACTTGAGTGCGAATGTAAACTACAATACATGGGTAGAACAACAAGATCCCTGAAGATGAGATTTAGGGAACATAGAAGGAACATTTTAAATAGAGTGTATACCCATAGTGTGTCGAGGCACTTCGCTGAACATCATGATGGTGACCCCAAAAGTCTAATTTTACTAGGGGCTGAACTTGTGAAACAAACAGAAAGAAGAGGGGATAGGTTTACCAAATTGTGTCTGTGCGAGTCGGAGTGGATTTTCAAACTTTCAACTCTGACTCCGACAGGTCTGAATGAAGCCCTAGATCATCATTGTCTTAATTGATGACACAAGCTTCTTCAGTTTACAGGTTAGCTGGTTCATCTCTATCACTGTTACTATATTTATTTATTTTTAGTTGATATTGGTCCCATAATATCTTTGATGTGAGATATTATTTATTACATTCTTAATGAGAATGATTTTGTTATAGGTGGTTTATATTGTTATGAATGGATTATATGTTATGCGGGGATGACCTATAAATTTGCTGCTCATATCATATCTTGAAATATGCTGTTGATTACAGCCTCAAAGAATGGGAATTGTATGCATAAAGTGAGAAGCTATTAATGCTAAATATAAGAAATTAGATTAAGAGATACAATTTATACTGTTGAAATACTGGATGTACACGATGGAACATAAATATAAATAAAAATAAAAATAAAAATATGAAATGTGAAATTAGTTCTGACTACACTTGTGCTGGTGTATTGAAAGTGAACGATTAGCGGAATCCAGTGTTTGGAGCAGACCAGATAATTACAATTGACTTAATACATCTGTGTAATCAGCTCTCTATTTAAAGGGATGGAATGAGACCTCTAACAGCTTTGAGAAAGTGCCGAGAACGGGCACGAAACGCATTAGTGAGAGGTCAACGATTGCATCCTACTACCACGCGGATAAGATATACATCAGAGTCGGTTATAATCTACAACGGATACGCTGGAGTCAAGATTCCTAATTCTCTTGTTATTTATCGACTTGTCCATACCAGTTAAACACTGGACAACACAAGAGACTTTGACCTGGAATCCTATTTATTCAACTCCCGCTGACGAGCGGTCTCCATCTGGACTATCCTTGTGGTATACCGACTGCAAAAAAAACGCGATTCAGGATTAATAGTAGGTCTGTTTTTGGAATATATTGTGCTACCAGTGACTGTAATTCCCTCCGGAGGGTAGAAGATGAAGACTGGTAAGAAGTATGCTGCTGTATATGTCTTGCAGCTCTTACAACTATAATAGTAACATCTATTCCCAAGAGGGAGCTGATTAACATGTCATATTCGAACTACAGTTCTAACATCTAATGAGTAATTATCTGCTGCTGACAATGAGGTGATTGCCTCTATGGTTCGAGTTGTACTATAGTCCTTAATTCTGGATACAAAGAGATATCTTTTTCATCATTCCTGTCTTAGCTGTGACATTAATCCTACAACGATCTTGTCATATAAAGAGTAAATGGGTTGGTATTATCCAACTTCTGTCGCTGAGTGCAGCATGGTTACAATCAGTTTTATATGATTTTAATTGTGAAGACCCGCTTTGTGTATTATCACTTTGATATAGACCGGCCGGCTATAGAATGGTTAATTTTTAATATGTTATCATACATGTGTGATTATACTATTTGTGATTAAATATATACTTGCTTTTGATAATTTTAAAGAATTGTCTATTCCTTTTGTTGGACTCCCCAGTAAGCTTTATAGAATCATACCATAAGAGGTCTCCGCAGCGCAACCTGTATGTTTGTTCCTGTTCACCTGTTACCTCCTTGTGCCTGCTCCTTGTGAATTGACCTGCTTTGTTCCAGTCCCTGCTTGCTGACCTTTCTGGATCTTCTACGTGTATGTTCTGACCCGGCTTGTCCACCATCCCGTTTGCCTTTGACCCTGACCCGGATTGTTGATGTTCCTCTCTTTATTCCGCTATCTTTGCCATACCTGTGTACCGACCTGGCTTGCTGACCACTCTGAGTGCCTGTGCCCCTGACCCGGATTGTCTGATGTCTCGTTGCCTCGATTCGTACTGCTGCCGCCAGCCGTGTACCGAACCCGGATTCTCTTCACGCTGCATTTCCCTGCTACTCCAGCCGCTACACTACTTCATGAGGCAAGCCTGAGGACCGTGTCTGCATCTTCCGGCAGCTAAGCCCAACCCGCCTTGCGGCTATTCTTGGTGAAGTCCGCTAGACTCCGCACCTCAGGTAAGCCAGTGATAATCAAGAATAGTACAGAATCCAGCTAATCCGTTACAAATGAGTAGCCCTATCACTTTCTATAACTCTAGTGATACCATATCTGCATAGAAATTCCTGGACATTTTTCTATAGCAGCGAAAACAGCAGTACTAATGGCAGCTGGAATTGCCTTAACCCAGTTAGAAAATACATCAATACACACTAATACATGGTAATATGATGAAGTTAATATGTATTACCTGGAAAGGTCCATCTGCAGTAGGGATATGGGATGGCTCCATTGGTATTGTCTTTCCAACATTTTTCCCCAAACAAGTAAGATGTGACATTGCCTTCTTACTAGCTTGGGAACAAAAAGCCTGGTGCACACCAGTATGCTCTTACCAGCTTACACATACCTTCTTTATGTGGGAAAAGCAGAGAAAAGCGTGTATATTGTATTGGTTGCTCCAATACTATATACACTCTTTTCTCTGCTTTTTGCACATATGGAATTTTGTGTATGCTGATAGCACCTCCTTAAGATTCTATACAACATTAATAAATTAGGTGTCACTGGTAACATTTGTTTTCAAATCTAATTATCTGGTGTGCAATTCCTTTCTTTTTTTACATACCTTCTTTATCCAGATGAGTTAGACCGTGTGCTGCCTCTGCTAGGCCTGGGAAATATGCTCTGGGAGCCACGGGCCTACCTTGTCCATCTCTCCAGAGTCCAGAGGACTCTTGACCACTTCCCTTCGCCTTCCAGACGACCTTTTCCTGTAGGGAACACAAATCTGGCATATTATTTAATTGTGTTTGTTTGTTGTTTGTTGTTTAAAAAAACCATCATCATGTCAGTTGTCATGTTTACTTTTAAACCTGCTGCCCACTTGGCAGCTTCGTCCACCCTGCTATTACCCAATGATACTTTTTCATATCTGTGGGCTTTACACTTAATGATGGCTACTACCTTTGGTAACTGTATTGCTGTCAAAAGTCCTTTTATGTGCTGTAAGTGTGCTACTGGTGTGCTGTCGCTGTCATAAAATTTTGAATACGCCAGAGAGCCTCAAAATCATTGACTACCCCAAAGGCGTACCTGAAGTCAGTATATATATTAGCTGATTTACCCTCTGCCAACTCACACTTCTCAATGCCACGAGTTTGGCCACTTGAGCTGAGTGTCCAATGGGAAAATTAGACTTTGAGCTGTGCTGGATGTACAAATTATAATTCCTTGTTGCAGCAGCCTTTCAATCATGGGATAAACCCCTAATTCCACTTTCGGTTTTAATGGGTACTGTGGTCTTTTGGAGCTTGCCTGACACTTTTTAGATGAACCATTATGAGGGTTACATTTGCCATCAATCCAGTATCTTATCCATTCTTGGGGATAGATTTACTAAACTGCGGGTTTGAAAAAGTGGAGATGTTGCCTATAGAAACCAATCAGATTCTAGTTATCATTTATTTAGTGCACTCTACAAAATGACAGCTAGAATCTGATTGGTTGCTATAGACAACATCTCCACTTTTTCAAACCCGCAGTTTAGTAAATATACCCCTTGGTCTATAAGGAACCCGGTATTTGTGATAACATTGATCTAGAACAGTAGAGTCAATAATTAGCCTTTTTTGGGGTGTCTAGAATATCTCGCACCACCCGAGTCTACTTTCCTGGAATATCCAGAAATACACCACCAGGGGTACAGTAGATAATACATCCCATTTTGCATAACAAATCTTTGCCCAATAAGTTAGTAGAAGCCACTGCAGCCAAGAGAAACGATTGCTTGGTATGCAGGGGTGCAATAGTAACCTCCGCAGGTTTAATGAAATGGTATTGTTGCATTTTTCCTGTTACTCCCATAGCTGGAACAGTTTTGTTAGTGACCTGTAAACTTAAGTGAGAAGTTACCACTGACCTGGCCACCCCTGTATCTTCAAGAAAGGTTTGTTTAACACCAGATACATCAACTGTCACATTGGGTTCTTAAGATCTTCAGTTACCCCAGCTGGTTGTAGGTTACAGGTATGATCTAACCCTTAATGATGGTCATTGTTCTCCCACAAAGCATTTTCTGCTATAATGTGTGCGGGCAACTGTATGGAAACCTCAGAGACAGGTGTATTTCTCCTGGTACCTTTGTGACTCTTTTCTAGGTGGCCCAAATCTTCTATTGTCCCTGTGTTCCCCTCTTGAGTTTTCTCTACAGTTCTTTACTACATGTCCCTCTTTAGAGCATCAGAAGCACCTCAGTGTTTCCAGCCGTTTTCGTTCCCCCTAATATGAGTTGTGAGTCTGTGGTCGTGTATGTAATCCTTCTAGTGCATGGGAACTTAACATCATTAACCACTCACTCTGCCACTCCTTCCTTTTACAGACATTTTTATCATGTTCCACAGCCGATTCCCTAAGGGTGTCTGTCGTGATTCCTGGCCAAATTAGATAAAGAGGTTTGTACTGATTTTCAGATTTTCCATTAAGGCCATCCATCAATACTGAAATAGCTACTTCCATGTAGTGCACATCATCTTTTATGTCTGATAATCCAGTGTATTTTGTCATGGCTGTCAGGGCTCTAGTAAAATAGTCTGCTGCCAGTTCACTATCCTTCTGTCTAATAGTAAAATTTTTGCTCCAGTCCACTACTACTGGAAAATATACACCCAATGGGAAAGTTATATGTTTTAGATTGCTTTGATTATCTTCACCTGCTAAGGCCTTATTTTCCTTCAACATACAATCCTTAAAATATTTTTGTATGTCAATATTAGGTGGAAGATAGGCCCTCACCACCACTCCTCAATCTAGTTAGTTGGCTCATGAGCATTACCCAAGTCCTAAATCTTTTTCTGACATTCGGCCAAATCTTTCATTGGGTCTGGAAAATCAGACATAATTGAATGCACTTCAGGTCTAGTCCATGGACAGCGCATTGCTACATGTCTTATGGGAATTACACCATCTTTGTGCGTTTTCCCATTAGCAACTGCTATCGTACGGACTGGATGTAAGCACACCAAATCACTACGTTCAGGACTAATTGCTGGAAGCAGGGTTTCATTACAATGAATATTCCACCACCTATTCACCTCTACACCAATCTCACCGGTTTCAGCCACTGCTCCTATTGATGGTACTTCTCCCTTTTCCTGCCAGGTGGCACTTCTTGTATGGTAATTGCATGGGCAATAGCTGAAACAACAGTGGATTCATCATCTTCTTCTGAAACATTACCTTGTATATCACTCTGGTATATAAGTTACTTATGTTATTTTTGGTATCGGTTGTACTTTTCCACCACCCGCATTTGGTGGCATATGCAACAAGTGAGGTCCGATCGCACATCCTACAGATACTAGTTAACTGTACGCTCTATGATTACAATTGGGATTATCACGAAAACTTGTGTTTTCAACGTATACCTACCTCAACGTGAATTTTATACCATTTCTTCAACAGCCTCTTTTTAGACCCTGTTTCCTCAACAGTCTCTTAAAATTCACAATTGCACATTTCACATACACTTTTGTTTTCTGTACAGAAAAATACATTCTAAATGTTGGTCATAATTTCTCAGAGGTTTTAACAATTCCTTTTACTATAAAATAAAATAGCAATATCTATCAGTATAACTGTTTACACAGATGGCAAATGTACTGAGAAATATATGTGTCACGATACACGTGTATGGAGGAATAGGATTAGTCCTAGATTGCCTGACTAGATTGCCCGGTTTAGCACTACCCTGCTTGAGTTGCGGAGCCTAGCGGTGAGGGAGGTTTTCACCAGAGGCTCCAGCAAGGGAGTATGGTCTTGGCAGATCCCTAACTGCAATGGGCAAATCCTGTACGAGAGCCTGAAATATTGAGGAACGGGGACAGAAGAGGATGTTCTGCAATAGTGGTTACTGAAGAGATCCAGTGGATATAGGCAGCACCTATGAGCCAGAATACTGTAAAAGAGGTTCTGCAGCGGTGACTGCAGATGAATCCTGTGGTGCTTGGTAGCGCCTTTGTATGAGGAACCCTTGAGTAAAGAGGCTCTGCAGCGGCAGCTGCTAATGAATTCTGTGGTGCTTGGTAGCGCCTTTGTATCAGGAACACTTGAGCAAAGAGGTTCTACAGCGGCAACTGCTGATGAATACTGTGGGGTTTGGTAGCACCTTTTTCATCAGGAACCCTTGAGTAAAGAGGTTCTGCAGCGGCGGCTGCTAATGAATCCTGTGGATTTGCATGCCAATTTGGTCTATCAGACTGTGTTTTAGGTAAATGGCTTGAGACTAATTTTTGTTTAAGATCGGGTGCCCTTCTGACTACAACTTTTGGATTGGCAGGTAGAATTCTTTCTAAGGGGCCAATTCAATTCGGCCACGTTATTCTAGGAATAACGTGGCCTGCGCACTATTAGGATTAGTACTGTAAAAGTGCGCAGTATTACCGTTAGTACAGTAATTTTAACGTTGATTTTTGCTCGCACCTTTCAGGGCCGCAAGTAAAATTACTGTATTATAGGTAATACTAGACTAATACGTTAATCCTAGACTAAGGTGGCTGAATTGAATCTGCCCCTAACAGTTCATCCTTATGTAGGATATGCCAATATTTTTTTTGCAATATTTTTAATCTTAAAGGTCTGAATATTGTGTATTAAATGGCATGCAGATTTCTCCATTTATAGGAATATCCCTCTTTTTTTAATACTCTACAAAGATTTACAATCTGTATTCTCATTTTGTGGAAAGGCTGTATGCAACTTATAGTTGGATTTAGATATCTTAAAACAAATACAAATATCTGTCTGTAGAACATCCTGACTTGCCGAGGTTCTATCATCTTTCTAAAATCCATAAGGATCTACCAAGCTTGCCGAGTCATCCCATTAACTCTAGGATTAATTCATTGACCTCCCCCTCTCTCAATACATAAATCATCATCATCATCATCATCATCATCATCATCATCAGCATCTATTTTTATAGAGCCACTGATTCTGCAGCGCTGTGCAGAGAACTCACTCACATCAGTCCCTGCCCCATTGGAGCTTACAGTCTAAATTATCATTTTTTTTCAATATATCATCAAAAACAAAGATCCAATTTGCAGATTTCTACAGCAATCCACACGATTTTAGATTTTATGTAATGGTTTGGACGAGTTTTGGTTTTCTGGTTGCTTCCAATCGCCTCCCCTATACTTTCCTGAAGAACATTTTTTTTTATAAATAAGCTAATTTGACTTAACTGGTTTCTATTCACTCAGAGTTTAATGTTGCAGCCCCATCCCCCAATATTGATTCATATTCAAATATTTAATTTCTTTTATCATTTTAGGCTATGAATCTGGTACATGTGCTTTGTTTACAGATTTTTAAATGCTGAACACTGAGCCTCAGAATTTGCTTGTTTTATCTGCAGATATAAACAAAGGCATAATAGTAATAATAGTGTGCAACCAAATGCAACATATGAATAGGCAAAAATCAAACATGTAAGGAGCTGTGACTTCAAATGATTTCAGAAAAGAAGTTTGCCCAATACCATTGTTGTCAGGGCCGCCAAGAGTGGGGGGGAGCGGATACTAATTACCCGGGCCCGGGCATGTCAGGGGCCCATCATATCCCCCCCCTTGCCCTGCCGATTTTTTTTTTTTTTTTACTAAAACTGTTTTTTACTTTCTTCTTTTTTTTTGCGGCGGGGGGGCCTCGGTCATTGGTGGGGGGAGCAGGGTAGTTAAAAACAAAAATCAAAACATACTCACGTGATCACGGAGCCGCCATCCCTCCTCTCTGCTGCTCTGTTTTCCATTCAGACTGTCTGAATGCCGGGTGTGACGTCATCATGTCATGCCCAGCATTCAGTCAGTCTGGAGCAATGAAGCACAGAGCAGCAGAGAAGACCAAGAAAGCAGAGAGGAGAAAAGGTAAGTGAAGGAAAACGAGGGGGGACACCAAGGGGTTAAAAAACGGGGAGGCAGCATGACAGAGGGGTTAAAAAATGAGGGGAGGCACAGAGGGGTTAAAAAACAGGGGGGCAGCATGACATAGGGGTTAAAAAATGAGTGGGGGCAGCATGACAGAGGGGTTAAAAAATGAGTGGGGGCACAGAGGGGTTAAAAAATGGGGGGGGGCAGCATGACAGAGTGGTTAAAAAATGAGTGTGGGCACAGAGGCGTTAAAAAACGGGGGGGCAGCATGACAGAGGGGTTAAAAAATGAGGGGGTCACAGAGGAGTTAAAAACGGGGGGCAGCATAACAGAGGGGTTAAAAATCGAGGGGGGGCACAGAGGGGTTAAAAAATGGGGGCAGCATGACAGAGGGGTTAAAAAACGAGGGGGGGCACAGAGGGGTTAAAAAACGGGGAGGCAGCATGACAGAGGGGTTAAAAAGGGGGGGAGGCATGGCACAGTGGGATTGAAAGAGGGGGGGGAGCAGCATAGTATAGTGTGATGAAGGGGAGCCAGTTGAAGGGGGAAAAAGCAGCATGGAGGGCGCAGTGTGATCATAAGGCATGGCGATGATGAAGGGGCACATTATTGTAGTATTGGAGCTGGAGGAAGGCCTAATTATTAATCGCGGATGGTATTGATTTAACGCCAAGTTTGTTTGGAATTATCTAAATGTAGCTATTTATTTCCAAATAGGGCCCCCAGCATTCCAGGATCCAGACAAGCCGCAACTAAATAAACATGCAGCCACAGGTGGTGAAAGTGAGAAGAACAGGTAGGAGAGAGCAGGACAGTATGTGAAATGTTGTCATTCTAGTAGGGACAATGTCAATTTTTGGTGAGTGTTGTGCCCAATGTAAGGTGCAAGCCAAGACTGAACTCTTTGTGTACACACTGCATTTTTTCTATACTACACTGTGGTGCTAGATGTCCTGAAAGTCAGGAGTGCTTGGACATATGTGACGCTCGGGCGAATTAAGAGCCTAGTGATTTTGATGTGTTAGCCACGCCCCAATGGCGCATTTTCCACGCCCCCAAATGCATGACCACACCTCCGCAATTTTTTTTAGCATGCCCAACTATAAGGGGGGGGCCCATGAATTTGTTGTACCGGGGCACTGAATTCCTCTTGGCAGCCATGATTGTTGTGTCTAAATACCAAGATTATAACAACATAGCAATAAAACAAAATACAATATTAGAATATTTTGAATGTTATGGGGTATTTGTCTTTTCACAATTTTGTACAGCATATAAAAAAGAAAGTCACAAAATGTTTATTATAATAATGTTCTTATGCATTATTATATAAATAAAAGCAAAGCAGGTTACTTTAAGGTTAACAGTCATATACTTCTCTGGTTTAAAGAAGTCCAAGTTTAAACTTCCGCTGTCTGTTAAATTGCTTGCAGTGAAGTCAGGTGTGGAAGGTTTGAACTTGTTTCTCTTTATAAATAAGCTGTTGAAATGCCACTGACACTCTATTTATGTATTATTGTTTTTCAGCACTGCTGCATTATAAAATATCATTTCCCTCTCAGAGCTGATGGCGATGTATTTGCATAAGTGCTTAATAACTCCAGTTCCCTAGCAGGGAAGGTCAGAAGCAAGCCATTTTTTGGCACAAAATAACAAGCTAAGGTCACTAGAACTTCACATCATGGTTTTGATGAGACAGGTGGTGATAGCCTGTACACAGATTGCGTGTTTTTTCTTTTACTATTTACAAGCTATTGTTAATTGTCTCTAGTTTGTATGGTAATACATTCCCTTGTGTATCATTATTCTGCAGCATAGGAAAATGTAGATTCTTAGTTTCACTGCACTGTGTTGATTTATATTACAATAAGGAAAAAGAGTTTTACAGTGATTTGGCTTCCATATGTTTAATTAACGGAGACTTGCTTGTACAGCTTAAACTGCCTCCCTCTTAAGAGGCGAAAGTAGAGTGTCCTAAACTTAATCTTCTAATCAAATCACCCATACCAATATTTTTAGCCAAGTAGGCATGGACCTAGAGAGGAAAAAGAGAAAGGGAGGCTCGCTCACTGCTGATCATTTAAATTTTTTACTTATATAACCCAGGGTACATGCACCTTGGGTGTATGGAGGTTTTAGCTAGTGAGTGTGAAGACAGGTCTCATCTCTTCTCTGAATCAGTGCATCCATCCTTAATTTGGTCTTTGTCCTTGGGATAATAGTTTCTTCATGATTCTTGCTAGGGATCAACTTGAGAAACCTTTCCCGATACAATAACTTGTTGTTAGTGATTGATACACACACCTGAACTGTGGGAGAAGCCACCTGGCAGTATTTTACCCAGAATGTCTAATTGAGGACAGACTAAACTTCACAGCTTTCTCAATATATACACAGGGTAGTAAGAATGCAGATTTTACCTAGATTGGGGATGACAACAACACAATCACATTTTAGTAAACAGTAGCATTCTCAGTAGTGATAAAGTATTTCAACTTATCCTCAGCTTTTATTCAGCAATCACCCTTTTCTATTTTGGTCATTTTCACAAAAGGGAATGTAGTCAATCTGTCGACAAGAAACTGTCAAAAGTCAGACTGTCAACACCATAATGTCAACAATCACAATGTCGACAGGTTCATTATGTTAACATGGTTAAAGTGGCAACATTGTGACTTTCTACAGTTTGTAAAGTCAACTGTCGCAACGTTGACATTAAAAAAGACACCCACCGAACCTGCCAACAATACACCCGCTTGCACAATACACATGCTGGACTCGCTGGCAAAGCAGCTGTCAGACCTGTCGGCACAATATACTTGCTGGATCCACAAACAATACAGCAGAATACAGTAACCAATACAGTATTAAAAAAGATTACAGAACACAATGTAGTCGATCATGACAAAATGTAAATAAAACACCTCCCTTGTTTTAAAAATAACTTTATTTGAAATAAATATAAAGCACACCTGTAGTATGTACCACCATCTAGGTTCTTCATCTATATTACATGCTTGTCCATAAAATAAAAACAAAATGCATCCATGTTGTGGATTTCCGCAGGGCTACAAAGAAAAGTATCGGGCACAGGTACAGCTACTGGTTGGGGTCCCTTCCATAACCTCCAATGAGGGTGGGGCCAGGTTGATGACCCCTTCCCACTACACATGCAGACCAGGGCTCCCAGGCACTCCCTGCCCCCACCCTGCCCCTTAGCACCCCTAAATATGGTATTAAGAAATAATGTCCCAGCAAAATGATATATAACTAGTAATAATACTCAGATGTCATATGGCAAGTAATAATACCCAGCAAGATTTCATTTGGCCAGTAACACTATCCAGCAAGGTGTCATATGGCCGGTAATAATGCCCAACAAGGTGTACTAGGGCCAGTAATAATACCCAGCAATCTGTACTATAGCCAGTAACACTGCTTAGTGTCACTCACCGGACTGTGAGTGCTACTTCTAAGGTAGCTAGGAACCGTGTCCGTCCATTATAATGAGGTACTGCGCATGTGCAGTCCCTTTTAACCTTCAGTTCTGTTCCTTTAACTTAATTGGCTGATCAGGCAACACTCCCTATATTAAGCACCTGTGGTCAATACCACGTGGCCTGATCTTGGAGTCTCATTCCTCATGAGTCTCTGAAGGTGTTCCAGTGCCTGTTCGTGTGTTCAGCTGATGCTGATTCCTGTTTGCCATTTGTGGTTTCCAAACCACTTCTATTCCTCGTGTTCCTAGTGTCTTCAGCAGCTGATTCCTATCCGCTGCCTCCGTATATCTACAGTTACAGATTACTGCAAACTCTCCTGTGTTTCATCGTGACTCCAGCAGCTGATTCCTATCCGCTGCCTCCGTGTATCTACAGTTACAGATTACTGCAAACTCTCCTGTGTTTCATCGTGACTCCAGCAGCTGATTCCTATCCGCTGTCTCCGTATATCTACAGTTACAGATTACTGCAAACTCTCCTGTGTTACATAGCTACTGTTCCAGCTGATTCCTGTTAGCTACTTCAGCATGTCTACAGAGTCCTGCTCGTCTCAACGCTCCAGTCTGCATTCTACCTGCCGTCAGCTGACCCGCTGCCTACTGCTTCTACAGTGTGTCCATTTGTGTCAACTTGCCTGTTAGCATCGAGTCTACGCTCCTCGGCTTCCAGCTCTGCTACATCGCTTCAACTCTCCCGTGGTCTCCTGCTGTTCAATTCGATATACTATGGCTTCCTGAGTATTTGTCGTCCTTGCTGGCCTACCTACAGTGCGCTGCACCTACCTGCCGCTTCCATTCTGCAAGGACTTCTCATCTCGTCTGTTCCCTGCCGCTCAGGTATCTCTGCAGCTATCTCTAACAGCCTGCTCATCTGAACCACGGTATGCATACTTCTCATTGACTGTGCTGGTGTACTGCATATCCATCTGGACTGAGTTGTTCTCCACCGGAGTTTCCATCCTCTGAGACTATTGCTATTATTGACTGTGTTTCCTTTTGCTGGACTATTCTAGTGACTTTGGTTATCTGTGCAGTGCTGTTCATTCATTATTATTATTGTGTGCAGTTCAACGTGGGATCAAGTTCAGTGTACCCGTGTAGACTCTGCATTGCATTTATCTCCTCGTGTCCTTCCTCACATATATATTCAGTGGTACAACTTGCTAGAGGCAAACCACTGATTCCTGTTTCCCTGTGTCACCAGTTGCATATATCCTCTCACATAAGCAGTGGTACAACTTGCTACACGCAAACCACTGACTTCCCCGTTACCTTCACCTGGATTCCATTCCTTCACTACAGACAGCGGTACAACTTGCTATACGCAGACCGCTGACTTCCACCTCCTTATTACTCTTGGACATTCTTCTCACTATAGCAGTGGAACAACTTGCCGTGCGCAGACCACTGACTACCCTCACGTGTCCTTGTCCATCCAGATCCTCGTGTTCAGTTACCTATTGTTTACCAGTGCTGCTAGTCATAGACTTTCTGAGCATTCTCTAACCATCTGCTGTTTCCAGTTCCATTATCACCCTGCCATCAGAGTATCATATACCAACTCAACTGCTCTGATAAGACCATCAGTGGGTGATACTGGCTAAAGACTCCTAGTGCCCGTGACACTTAGCAAGGTGTTGTCATGAGCCGCGGCGGTACGCCGCATCCTGGCATGAACTAGCAGCCGGGCGTATGTTTTAGTTTCTGTGCTCTGTTACTATCCTTGTGGTATAGATGATAGATGTAGGCGGGTGTAGGGACATCCTCCAACACCAGGGGGAGCTCTCATATGATTTAAACTGTTCACTTATATTTTTATACATGCTTCCTGGTTATGTTATTACCTATGCTAGTTCTAGCTAGTAGTTAATTAGCTGCCTCCTGAGGCTGATTGTCAGCCCTATCCTCCTCTGTCCTGATTGGCTCTTAATGCTATTTAAGGCAGTGAGATCTGAGCCTCACTGCCGGTTATAGCGCCTTGTTTTCAGTTCTGCTGCCTGCTGCTTTGTTCCTGTGTTGGTGTTTCAACCTTATACTGATTACCTGAAACTTTAAAGAGAGTTGCAGGTTATACTTCCGCCTGAGACCACGCTCCTCTGGTTCCGAACAGCAGAGAGTAGGGATCGTTATTTCTCTACTCCAGGGCAACCCTCAGTCTTGGGCCTTCTCCCTTCCATCAACCAGTGGGTTTATGGTGTTCCTTACAGACCGTGGATGCCTTCTTCCAGGCCCTGGGGTTGCTATATGATGACCCAGACCGGGTGGCCTCAGCTGAGTCTCATCTCCGGGCCTAAAGGCAAGGACGTCGTTCCGCTGAGGAATATTGTGCGGAATTCCGGCATTGGTCAACGGATAGTGCCTTGAATGATCCAGCACTGTGGAGTCAATTCCGGTTGGGCCTTGCGGAGCAATTTAAGGACTACTTAGTTCAGTATCCGGTACCCGCCTTGCTTGAAGATTTGAGGCAGCTTGTCATTAAAATTGACCGTCGTATTAGAGAGAGAAAGGCTAAACGGGAGTCATCAATACCTCCTCGCTCACCACCCAGTTCCACTGCTATTTTGCCGGATTCCCCTGAACCCATGCAGCTGGGTGCTTATCGCCTACCTCCGAAGGAACGCTCCAGTAGAGCGCTCACTAGGTCTTTGTTTATATTGTGGCCAACCTGGCCACCTCGTACACTCCTGTCCCAGCAAGTCGGGAAACGCCTAAGCGCTGGCGAGGAGGTGCGCTTAGGCCTACAAATGATCTCTTCAGAAAACTCTTTGTTGGTTCCTGGACGTCTAGCCTTTCGTGACAAATTCGCAGATGTGACAGCTTTCCTCGATAGTGGTGCAGCAGGTAATTTCCTGGATATTCACTTGGCTCGGACGCTTGACATTTTGGATATCAAGTTAGGTTCAAGCATTACCACTTGTGGTTTGGAGGGTAACCCCTTGCCTGGGGGTAGAATTCTCGCGAAGACTCCTATGGTTCGGTTGTCTGTAGGAGCACTCCATGCGGAGGAACTCTCCTTCTACCTAATTACCTGTCCCTCTGCTCCATTGATTCTGGGGTATCCTTGGCTTCGCAGCCATAATCCCCTTATTGATTGGAAAAGAGGGGAGATCATCCGTTGGAGCCCAGAATGTTTCGTTGCTTGTCTGACTCTACCTCTTAGAGTACTCCAGCCTAGTCCTGAGTTACTACCCGCACCCAATCAGGAATTTAGTGATGTATTCTGCAAGAAGAAAGCCGACTCACTCCCGCCACATCGGGATTATGATTGTGCTATAGATCTGGTACCAGGATCCAAGTTGCCCAAGGAACGCCTCTATTCTCTATCTATCCCTGAGACCCAGGCCATGGAGCAGTATGTGGAGGAAAACTTGCAAAAGGGATTAATTCGCCCTTCTAAGTCTCTATTAGGAGCTGGTTGCTTCTTCGTATCTAAAAAAGATGGTAGCCGGTTCGATCAGCTTAAGGCAGCCACCATCTTCTCAAAGATTGACCTCAGAGGTGCCTACAATTTCATCCAAATCAAAAAAGGGGATGAGTGGAAAACAGCCTTCAACAACCAGTCAGGACACTACGAATATCTTGTTAGGCCATTCAGTTTATGCAACGCTCCGGCAGTATTCCAAGACTTAATCAATGATGTGTTGCGGGAATTCCTGGGAAAATCAGTGGTCGTCTATCTGGATGACATCCTAATTTACTCACAATCCTTGTCTCAGCACCGTCAGCATGTTCGTGAGGTCCTACTGAAGTTACGTGAACATCATCTCTACGCAAAACGAGAGAAATGTGAGTTTGAGGTGTCCACTGTGGCCTTTCTGGGGTATATCATCTCTTCATCAGGTTTCGCGATGGATCCCACTTAGGTACAGGCAATACAAGATTGGGTCCTCCCTACTAACCTGAAGGCGGTCCAAAGATTCCTTGGCTTTGCTAATTATTATCGTAGATTCATAGCTTCATTTTCCTCCTTGGTGGCTCCTATCTCTGCTCTCACCCGAAAATGAGCCAACCCAGCTGAATGATCTCCGGAAGCATTGGCGAGTTTTTCAGCCCTCAAGTCTGCATTCATGTCAGCACCAGTTCTTAGACACCCCGATCCGGAACTCCCATTCATCGTAGAGGTAGACGCCTCAGATGTTGGTGGAGGGGCCGCCCTCTCTCAGAGAGACCCTCAGTCTAAAAAATTGCATCCCTGTGCTTACCTGTCTAGAAAGTTTTAACCCGCAGAGAATAATTACGACGTTGGAAACCGTGAATTATTGGCTATCAAGTGGGCCTTAGAAGAATGGCGGCACTGGTTAGAAGGAGCCACACATGTAATTACGATCTTCACTGATCATAAAAATCTCCAGTGTATCCAGACCGCGAAAACCTTAAATCCCAGGCAGGCCCGTTGGGCTTTGTTTTTTACTCGGTTTAATTTCGTCAATACCTTTCGTCCTGGTTCAAGGAACACCAAAGCTGACTCATTATACCGCAGTTTCATGGCGTGTCATCCTCAGTCTCCTGATCCATAGTCCATTGTTCCCTCAACGTCCGTTCATATCGCCTTAAAGCAGGACCTTGGAGCTACTCTTCATCAGTTCCAAAGAATTGCTTCAGCTCAGACACCCGCTAATAAATTATTTGTATCTGTTCATCTCCGAAAGTCTGTTCTCATGGAAGGCCATGATAACCGTTTGGCAGGTCACCCAGGAATCCAAAGGATCATTGAAGCTTTGTCTCGCTGGGTTTGGTGGCCTACTTTATCTTCGGATGTAGAGAACTATGTCCGTGCTTGCCCAGAATGTGCTAGAAACAAATCTTCTAGGATTCGTCCTTCTGGTCTATTGATGCCTCTACCTACCCCAGGTAAACCGTGGACCCATCTTTTGATGGATTTCAAAGTCGATCTCCCACGGTCTTCCGGTCATAACACCATTTGGGTAGTTGTTGACCGTTTCAGCAAAATGGCCCACTTTGTTCCTTTACCCAAATTGCCGGATGCAAAACTCTTGGCCACATTGTTCATTTCACATATCTTCCGTCTCCACGGCCTCCTGGATGACATTGTTTCAGAACAAGGGTCCCAGTTCATTGAGCAGTTTTGGAGGGTATTTTGCAATTCACTTGGAATCAAAGTCAGCCTTTTGTCTGCTTATCACCCTCAGTCGAATGGTCAGATGTAGAGAACTAACCAAACTCTTGAGCAATTTTTACGCATTTATGTATCGAAGTTTCATGACAACTGGTCTTCTCTTTTGCCTTTGCGTGGAATTTGCATATAACAACTCTTGCCATTCTGCAACTGGTCCATCCCCTTTTTTATGTAACTACGGTTTCATCCAAAGGTGAATTCCCTCTCCTCTGACCATGTTACCGCGACTTTTGCCTTTACATCTCGGCTAAAGTCCACCTGGAAAAAAGTACACTTTGCTCTACGTCAAGCCTCTTGCAGGTCCAAAGTCCTCGCTGATCATCACCATGGTCCTTGTCTATTAAAAGTGGGTGATAGAGTCTGGCTCTCCACTCGAAACATCAGGTTGAAGCAACCCTGTAAGAAACTAGGACCTCGGTTTATCGGACCATTCTCTATTGTGGAAAAAATCAATCCGGTGGCGTTCAGACTCCAACTTCCACCATCCTTAAAGATTCCTAGTACCTTTCACTGTTCCCTCCTGAAAAAGGCAGTTCCTCCCAGCAAGTTCCATCCTCACTCTGCAAATAGACCTCGGCCTCTGCTTGTGAAAAGTGACCATAAGTTCATCGTGGAGAGAATCCTGGACTCAAGAAAAGTGCAGGGTCAGGTCCAGTTCTCAGTGCACTGGAAGGGTTATGGCCCAGAAGAGCGAACTTGGATACCACAGAAGCGTCTCCATGCTGAGAGACTCAAGAAGGAATTCTTTAAGAAATTTACCACGAAGCCTGAATGTCGGGGTTCCTTGACTCCTCCTCAAGGGGGAATACTGTCACGAGCCACGGTGGTACGCCGCATCCTGGCATGAACTAGCAGCCGGGTGTGTGTTTTAGTTTCTGTGCTCTGTTATTATACTTGTGTCATAGATGTAGGAGGGTGTAGGGACATCCTCCAACACCAGGGAGAGCTCTCATATGATTTAAACTGTTCACTTATATTTTTATACATGCTTCCTGGTTATGTTATTACCTATGCTAGTTCTAGCTAGTAGTTAATTAGCTGCCTCCTGAGGCTGATTGTCAGCCCTATCCTCCTCTGTCCTGATTAGCTCTTAGTGCTATTTAAGGCAGTGAGATCTGAGCCTCACTGCCGGTTATAGCATCCTGTTTTCAGTTCTGCTGCCTGCTGCTTTGTTCCTGTGTTGGTGTTTCAACCTTAGACTGATTACCCGTGTATGACCCTTGCCTGTTCCTGGACTCTAAACCTGTGCTTCTGACCCTGATCTATTGCCTGAACTTGGAATCTGAACCTTTGCTAGTGACCCTGATCTTATGCCTGTCCCTGGTTTCTGAACCTGTGCCTGCGGCCCCTGACTTTGGTTTGTTCTCCGGCTACGTTGTCTGCTGCCAGCACCGATTCTGGCCTGGACCCCACGCTGCTGTCTATCATCATGCTCTGTTCCTGGGTTCTCCTGAGCCGGTACGCATCTCTCGACCCTCAGTGTCTCTGCAGCCAAGTCTGTCCCCACCACCAGGGGCAACAGTGAACACCAGACCTCAGAGCACACTCCGGGTTTTGTTGTGCCGGCTGGAGGGGTTCCTAACAGATGCAATATGACCAGTAATGCCCAGCAAGATGTAATATTAACAGTACTAATGCCCAGCAAGGTGTAATATGGCCAGTAATAATGCCCAGCACGGTCTTATATGGCTGGAAAAATGTCCAGCAAGATAGAATATGGCCAGTATATTACCCAACTAGATATAATATAGGCAAGCTGCATGTGAGAAATCTTATAGGCAGGAGTGGTTGAGATGTGGTTAACAGAATTGAGACACAGACAAGAGGTAGATCTAAAAGGGTGAAAGGGAGAGCATTTAGAGATGAGATTTGGGATGAATGAAGAAGGAAAACATTGATTGCATTGTAGGTAAGAGTGATTTATTTGAATTTTATTTTGAAGGACACGAGAAGCCAATGTAGTGATTTGCAAAGTGGTGCCTCAGATGTGGAGCAGCTAGAGAGGAAGATTTATCTTCGAATCCAAGTAAAATGCATACTACTGTATATTGTAATGAAATATGTGAAGCATTATAACATTGAGCAAAGGGTACAGTGAAACAGGACAAGATAATATGCAATACAACAGAATAATATGCAAAGTGCGGAGCCTTATATCAATGAATGGAGTATACAGAGAGACATGATAGTTCAAGGCAGAGCTGGGTGCTGAGATGAATCATTAGTTTGATGGACAGAGGGCTAACTAGTGTGAGAATTAAAGTTTGAGATAAATGGGGCATGTTTACCTAAGGCATACATACACACACATACGCTTACAGACAGCCAAGTCATAAGCATACACAAAGCCAGGTCATAAGTACGAAAAGTTTGTTAACATTTGTTTTGATAGCAAAAAACACATTTGCTATTAGGCATTATGTAATAGAACAGATATAATATTCCTTTTTGCATATGAATGAAAGTAGCAGAAGAAATATTTTTCAAATCCAAATCCAAAACAATCCTATAGTAGATGTCATATCAATGAAGAAAGTACTTATCAGGTTCTGAGGTGAATTTGCAGTCAGCCATCTAGAACCGGCTAGCCAGTGCTGACAACTGTCATCTTCATCTCTGTGTATTTGCACCTCCCCTCTAGCAGGTTCAAAGTATATGAATCCTGACAGGTGCATTTGCATCTCTATGCTACTTTGTCTCAACTGCATTTGCATGAACACATTCTAACTATACTGCCTATGTTAGTCTGCTCCTTCACTCCAGGGTACATTGCCTTCAGTTGTAAGGTGGCAAAAGTGTCAGATGTGCACAACTCTGCCTGCACGCATCTAGGTGTACTCTCTTTGTGGGCATTCACAGTGAAAATTTGGGAAAATTATGCTATGCAAATTGGTGTACATCCAACTCAGCATTGGGCCCAAAGAGAACAATTCATTGCAGCAAGTCAAGACTGGGCTCAGTGTACAGTGATCTCTGCCAGAAGGATCTTATATCTCAATGACATAATAGGAGAGTTGATTGCAGGAAAATTGATTGCAGGGTGTTCTGGAAGATGGCTAAAAGCTTGAAGTGGATTGAAGGCAACTCAGTTTCAACTCAAGTTTATCAACTAGTTCAATGTGAAACCTTAACATGACAGAAAGCTCAATTTGTTATATTTCCTCTACCCTTTATCATGATAGGAACCATGGGCCTGATTCATTAAGGAACATAACTTAAGAAACTTCTTATTTAAGTCTCCTGGACAAAACCATGTTACAATGCAAGGGGTGCAAATTAGCATTCTGTTTTGCACATAAGTTAAATACTGACTGTTTTTTCATGTAGCACACAAAGATCAACTTTTAATTTCAGTGTACAAATAAGCTATCAAGTATTTGTGTGCTACATGAAAAAACAGTCATTATTTAACTTATGTGCAAAACAGAATAGTAATTTGCACCCCTAAGTTAAGTTAAGATCCTTAATGAATCAGGCCCCATATTATTATTTTCATTACCGGTCTCTTTAAAGAAACCTTAAGTTAAACTCTAGACAAATAAAACAACAAACAAGCTGTTTGCTTTTGACCATAAATAATGTTGTATTAGTTTTGTTTAACATTGACTATGACAGATTTTAATGTTAAAGTTATGGTACTATCCTGATGCACTCATATGAGTTTAAATTGCTATTTACAATAGCATCCATATTAAGTCATCTCTTGGTAATTTCTAATGTGTATATAATGTTATACAACTATTGTACCAATTCACATGATTATTAGCAGCTGTATGATCTGACACTGAGAAACTTTTAACTGTACTTGGAATGGATACCAATTAAGTTCAAGGCACATTCTGTAATGAACTATACTCACCACAACCCTACAGACATCATTATTAATTACGAGTTTGTAGCCTACTTAAACCACACTTCGCTTACTATTCAGGTTGTGATGATTTGTCACCAAGGGAACGCTAATTAAATGACACCGACCTCTGCATCTACTTAAGGTCAGACACAGAAGGTAGGACTTATGCACTACATACACTACTGAGGAGGGCACACCCTTACAGTGATGAAACGCCTTATTAGGCACTTCTTTGCACCATCAGGATACAGGTTGAAATACAAACCAACTGAGCATGTACACACTGCCACTCAGAGACAAGTAACACAAACTGTTTGTTAACAAAGACTTCAAATGCTTTTCAATTACAATATTTTGGTAGAGTTGATACTGTTACTATTACTAAAATTGGTTTAGCATGTATGCAGCCAAGCTGGCATTTCTTTTCCCTTTTCATTTTTTTTCATACCAATATTCATTTTGTTCAAAGATTTTATCTGGTCTTTGAATCACAGAAATGGAGTGGGATACTAATAGGACTTTAGCACTTCACAATGTATTGTGCTTGCTATACTATAGAACGATTAACAGTTAGTACACATGCAGAAATCCGAGTCATCACAGTCAGTGCATATGGAGAAAGGGTGCCGGAACTATGGTGGGCTCCGGAATCAAGAGGCACCATTGTGAGTAAGATCTAGGCCCAATTCAGCAAAGGACTGGGGTCAGATTAGGCAGGTGAGATCCCAGGTGTCCATGGCCTCACAGAACTTGTAATTAGACATCCAGGGAGGAAAGAACCATTGAGCTTGCTGGGAATAAGCAGAGAATGCTAGATGTCCTGAAAGAGGATGGCACATGTCAAGCCACTATTCAGTTGGGGGCAGGCACAGTGAGTCCATGAATCAGCGAAAAGTTACCAAATTACTTTATTTACCCAATGGCTAAAATAGAAATTGTCGGTAGTTCAGTATTATAGACCGAAAACCTGATTCTTGTATTGATGTCCATGAAAAAGATACACACACTGAATGAATGAGTCAAATATTTCCCACTCCCAAAATAAACCAACAGTTGAATATATAAATCATATACAGTAATTATAAAATAATACTTTAATTTTGCATATACTTATTGCTTAATAAAATGTCTCGTTATGTTTCTGTGTGAATTATGGGGACTTGGACATGAATGCCTCTTACAATACTGTTAGCTGCTAATGATTATAAGCATTATATTAAAAAGCAGTTAGTAAATAGCCATCCCACCAAGTACTGGTAGCTCTCACATTGACCTCCTAGGGCTGGGTGTGGACCTGTTGTTTAAGCCTACCCATGTGTCATGCCATATGCATTTCTAGACTACAAAAATACTTTTTTACATTTTAATGAAATTTCCTTGGTCCTATCCCTTCTTGCAAAATAAATCAGTACGTTTTATTCCAAATCTATAACAGTGGTAACCTATGGATCTTGATAGAAGCCCTTTTATCTCAGACTTTATGAGGCATATTCAATTAGGCACAAAGCACCTCCAGAATGGACGCAAAAGCACTCTTCGTTGCCGCAACAATGCAGATTTCAGTTCTCCCCACATAGGGTTGTGAAGGTAAATCCACAATGTTGTGTTACAGTATTAATCTAAAAAATTCACAGCCGCACGTAGCTATGATGTCCACGGCTATTTGAATATGCCCCTATGAGTAGTACTTTGTAAATTTAAAATAAATAACATTCCACTATAATAGAGCCACCAGAACCCTTTACTATGGCAAGGGCGTCATTAAACCTGTATCCTTTTGATGGTATATACTACAAATGCACTCATCTGCTCAATACACACTTCGGGGCATATTCAATTAGCTTTCCGGTCCGTGAAAAGTGCGCAGTATTGACGGTAATATGGTACCGTAATAATGCAAATTTTCCCTTGCAACCCTATGGGGTGGACACGAAAATCAACGTTATTGCGGTACTGTGGATTGCCTTCACTGGCGCGTTACCGCAGACCAGAAACCTAATTGAATACCCCTCCGCTATGTTTTTTGTGATACTTTACTCATAAAAGGGAACTTTTAATGGTTAATGAACTATAACCTGATCATAGACTATTTCCTTGAACTTAATTATGGATTTTTCTTACTCTCTGCACTAATATCTGTAGTCAGGGTTGCTCGTCTGTTTTGTCTGGCATAATAAATCAATGTTCAAACATCACAGCTGAGGTATATGGGTTTTGCCCACTATTGCTCTTAGTTAATAATGTATTTCTCTCCATTAGTATTAGCTAAACCCACATAATGGCTGGCTTCATTGTCTGTTTGCAGTAGACAGGCCTGGATTTGTTTGTAGGCTACATAGCAAAGGACTCCACCAACTGAAGCTGGCAGATATTCATGCCATCTAGCAATCAAAGAAAATGTATTCCTATAGGGCTGAAACTTTTTTTAAAAAACATGTATTTTACTAATAGGCATCAAATTTAAAATCAAACCATCTTCTTGGTATGTAAACAAAATATTTAACAGCAAGTATGTGATAAGTGCATATTAAAAAATGTATGGTTGGGCTTTTCTTGTATATAATCTTTATTATATCTAGTAATAATTGGCTTCTTATCAGATTACTGACATCACAATCCAAATTCACTATAGTGCTTGTGTGGAGACAATTTATAATGAACATATCTTTATTTGATTAATATTTGCCAAATTTTCTCCTCAGCAATAGTGCATCCCAGTGTTAATATCTCTTAATTATTAGTTATCAGATTTATTCAAATGTGGAAAGAAAATCTATCAGAACCGTCATCAAGATGATGTTACTTTTATTATCAATATAGCTGATATATTTTACTATTAGTCTAGGTCTGAATCTGAAATCCCAGTGTCTCAAAGTCTCTGTGAGTGTATAATTCATTTCTTTCATAAAGTAAGTCACCTAACTTTCATTATGCAAATATTTATTACATGATCCTCTAATCGTGGTTCATTTTCCGCTAAGCTTTCTCTGAAATGTATGATTTTAATCAATCATTTTTCAACATTTTTGCTAATTAGTACATGGATATCAGGACCAAACAGTGCATGTGGAGGGTTGTGCTACAGCTTGACGTGGCCCAGCAGGTGTACACAAGCCTCAGATCACCATGAGCACTACCAAATGTCTAGTGAAGTGGTATAAAGCACACTACCATTGGACTCTGGACCAGTGGAAATGGACAATTCTGACTTTGATGGATGCTAGTTGAACGCTTCCTAACCAAATGTGTACTGCCAACTTTAAAGTTTGTTACAAAAGGAATAATGGACTGTGGCTGATTTTCATGGTTTGGCTTGAGCTACTTAGTATCAGTGAAGGGAAATCTAAATGCTATAGCATTAGATTCTAGAGACATTCTAGAGGAATGTGTGCTTCCAACTTTGTGGCAACAGCTGGGGGAAGGCCCTTTCATGTTTCAGCATTACAATAACCCTGTTCACAAAGAGAGGTCCATGAAAAAATAATTTCCCATGTTTGGTGCAGAAGAACTTGACTGGCCTGCATAGTGCACTGATCTCAACCCCATCTAACACTTTTGGTGTCAATTGGTGTGCCAACTGTGAGGCAATAATCCAAAAGGGGACAAAGGAAAGAACAGAGGAAAATATTTTTTCCCACTATTTTAGAATACATTTGAATACATTGAAATGATGAGGATTCATTGTTCTTTGTCATTCTTTTAGTTTACACAAACACGTCTGTCACTCATTTTAACTGTGTACAGACCTTTACTGATTTTGTTTTTGTTTTTGTGATCTGCAATCTTACTGAAGCCTGTATTAGAGATGTTTAGAATCTTCAAATAAAATGATACGTATTTGTTATATTATTTAAATGAATGTCAATACTGTGAACATTTTCAATTCACTTTTTAGTATATTCTTGCCTATGTAATGTTGAATATAAAATAATAGTTGAACAATAAAAATAATATTTAGGTTTTATTTTCTTGCAGACTAACATTCTTCAGCTCATATCAACAATTGCAGTGGATTTTTAGAGAGGAAACAACTCTTCCTATGCCAGCTTCTCTTGCGACTGAATGATGCTTTGTAAAAGCTGAATGATTTGTTTAACTTCATGTCATGTAATGTAAAGTACATTTGTGGAAGATTCAACTATTGTCTTCTCAGAAACTTTGAACGTAAGTATGTTCAGAATAAGCAAAGCGTAGTGAACAATATCATCACATGTAAAACAAACCTTAAAAATTCTGGATGATCAACTAGAAAATAGATGATTATATTATTGTTGTAACGTGGTATATTTCATGCTGTGCAGTAAATTAAACCACATGAGGGGGAATTATGGTAAGCAATGAAAAGCGACTCTTGGTGGCACAATATTGAATGTCATTCATGGGATGGTTCTGAATAGTTGTTAATTTTCAAAGTGACACCTTATGTGCTCCACATGCTTGTTGATGTTTTAAGACCCTACTTGGGTCTTAGAACAGTAAAGTGGAATGCAATACTTTAAAGAAAAGATTGTCAGTTGCTCTATGGAAAATAACCAATACTGTTGGCTATCATATCAAACATCTTGGCATAGAGGGAAGAACAGTGTGCAATGTAATGATTTGTAGCTCCATAAATGATGTCCTACTTCCCCTTATTTTGCAGTTATTGTTATAAGTTTTTACCAAGAAAATCAAGACACACAAGCATGGGTGCAGCAGTCTATCAAGAGTCAGAACTACAATTAAAGCATTTACACAATTTTGTATACTTTTCCTGTTGCTGGCCAGAATTTAGTTATACACACCCTATCCTGTGCAGGGTCCACAGTACATCTGGTTTTATCTGGGTCTCTTTTAGCTTGGTAAACTCAAGTACAGGAATGTGCTTTATCTCCCTCTTTGTTAGGCATCAGTTTAAGCAGACTAGTCCTCTGTCCTTTACATATTATTAACTCTTAAAGCATAGGCAGTCTATGACTTCTATTAACTGCCTTTGAGTCACTTGAATGCAATTGTTGGTAGCGATTAATGTATTCTATGGTCCGCTGAGGAGAGTGACAAGTATTATGGCCATAAAGGAAATTTATCATTGGGGTTTCAAGCAGTGGTTGATTAGCTTTTTTACAGATGTGTATTCAGGTTTTCATGCATTCCTTGTAAAGGTGTTTCTGGTTTAACCAAAGGAATATACTTCCTATTCTGCTCTAAATCCACATAACCAATATTTATATAATAAGCGTAAGCTTATTTTTTCAAGAAAGACTGTACACAAGATTTGTAGCTTCATTTAATATGTTTTGGATTATTAATTGACATTTTAGATGTATCATTCATATATAATATAAAACAGTGTATTAAACAAAGTACTTTATATTATATAACATCAAAAAGTTTTGTCTACTCTATTAACATAGTGTCAGGATTCCCAATATAAAAACTACTGAGAGATCGTAAGTGGAACAAAGTGTTTTTTATTTAACAGAGGTTACATGGGTTCAAGATGTAAGCTTGTATTGTGTGGTGTATGTTTGGAGGAGGGGAGTGTTTATGGAGCTGCACTGTCTACAAACTCTTCCATTTTTGGAATTCAGCAAAACCTAAACTTCCATCTTCCAAATAAATTTTTAAACACTACAAACCTGAAATATCCTTTATATCCCATACCACTCATGTTTACACACAAAGCCTTACTACAATAGCTGACACACAATAACATATATTTATAAAACTGGCAATGACTGTTATGTATTGTACTAACATCTTTGCTATACCACATTTGTGAAAAGTACCACTGTTCCACTGAAGGGGCCACTGTGGTACTTGGATTGTTCTGCTACCTGCTAGAACAAAGCTTGTTAGTCTGGGATACTTAACACCTGTATCTAGCCTTTAAAAGACTGTCTGTCCCAGCAGTTTTTGCCAATTCATCTGTTGCCATTACCTCTAATGGTTTCCCTGTGTGTTATCCTTGATTGATCTCCTGGTATTGACCTCTGCTTGTCCTTCAATTTTGTCACTGCTTCCTGTGACTCCTGACTAAGCATTGTTATGACTTCGCACCTGCTTCTCCCTGGTATCATGGTGGATCATCTGGCTTTGTTCCCTGACTTGTTAGACTCTACTGTGTCACGGTGTCTGCAGTGTATTGCTCCCCAAGCAATCCAAGCATCAACAGTCAGTAGCAATCATCAAGCTATCTGCCTCCCCTGTCTGCAGTTGATACACCTCATGTCTGATTCAGTCTCCTGGCTGTTTGCCCACCTGGACTCCTGAGTACTTTGTCCTGCAGGTCGTGATCAGCAAAGATCTGCATGTCTTCTGTTAGAGACACTTGGCGGGGAGACAGAGACACCCAGGAGAGAGGTCTATGTCTCAGTTTCTCTGTACCTAGCTGAGCCAAACTGTCACCACCTCCTACATGTCGAGGGACAGCACCAGTAACAACATATCCACTCTGTAGCTCACCCCCTTTATATTTACAATGACTTCAGCCTACAATAGCATCATCACCAGGAGGGACGGGCAGTGCTGATGTGACAAGCAGAAGAGGGGGAGGGACAGGAGTATGCTACTACAAAGGGTACATAGTGGCTGGCAAATAGCAGTATCTCACCTTAACAGTGCCACCTGTGACTGTCAACACTCTAAGCTCTGTGCATCACACTGCAAATGGGAAGGAGACTGTGCTAGGGGGAGAAGGACTCAGTTACACTGGCTGTACTATGAAATCAGTGAGAGAAGTGGTGATATGACATACCGTTATATATCAGCCCACTTTGACCACTGGTTTGTATTGGATGTAATGTTGTATATTTGCAGGAATTTCGACAACATGATTTATCAGACAAAATGTTGTATTACTGGGACACACCCTTCCCCCTCTTAGTATTGTCGAATCTAAATCATATTGTTCACCTGTAAGTTTCAGTTTATCAGTTATGATCTCATCAGCTGGAGAGAATTAAATACACTGCATGGTTTGAGTGTACAATAAACTCTGCTTTATTGGTTACAAGTCCCTATCTATATAGCAAAAATCACGTATTACAGAAAACTACGCCCCAAAAGGTTTTAACCACTCATGTTCCCTTCACACAGATGTTAATACAGTCTCTCATTATCAGACAGGAAAACTCCACAGGGGGGGTTGCTTATCTCCTGTCTGGTATGTCCAAGGTTATAACATAGCCTTGCAAATAATGAATTACTCCTACAAAACAGGTGCATCTAATTTGTATTTAAGCTATAACAGAACAAAATGGCTATAAGGTAAGAAGATGGCGTCAGCTTAGCAAAATCACATTTCTCATTTCCCATCTTTTTATTCATTATTTGCCCTAACACTGCCTATCAGAGATCACATTCTTGCTGTCGCTTTTAATGGGTACTTATATGCATACACCCTTCTAACAGAACATATGAATAGGATTGCCTAAAACTGGATACATAGAGCAACCCATTCCCCATCAATAACAAGTCCATGATCCCTCTTCTAGCTGATAGATGGTCAATGAGTCAACAACCGTCTTGCACCCGCTGCATGTCCTGATGTCAGATCTTCACATATATCAGTGAACATGAGAGGCTCCCAGGCCTCTTGTGCTTCCTTTTTGTCTTTTAACTATGGATTTTTTTAGGGAAGGAAAAAGGAAAGGGGGGGGTGAAAATACACAGTGTGCAAGGCAAGTGTTATATGTCACTTATTTCACAATAGAAGGGATTGTCCATTGTGCTATACATCTTCATAAGGATAAACTTCAGTAACAAGCATGTGGATTGCAAGGAAAATGTTCTTGGTTTCTGCACTGATCACAACTGGCAGCAGTACTGAGAGTTCCACAAGGTGCACACTCATTACATGGGGTGTACAGTACAGCGATTAAGACAGATGTGGTAACTTTAATTTTTCTGGAAGAGAAACAATCAGCTTTAATACACTTGCTAATAAGCCACATCAGTTTTATTAGTATATATATTATAAAAAGGATTAGTAACAGTCCTTGAAGTACAACATGTATAAAACCTGATAACCATCCTCCTATACCCTTGAACCAATCGGCCAGGTACAGCCATGAAAACTATTCTTCTAGATAAGCATCTCCAGTGTGCTTCTTTAAAAATGTATATTTCATGTCTTAATTTTTTGTAAGTGTTCATTAAACATTTTCTCTGGATCATCTGCCTCACTAGTTAAAAAGGTGCAACCCTGGGCTTCAATTTACATATTTAGGGTCAGTCAGTACCCTCAAGACTAAGCTGTCAGGTAGTCCAATATTAACCTATTGTCTTGTGTAAATGTAATAATGTGTTGGGCCACAATACTCACAAATACATTTCTGTATTGGATGTAAACCCCTACAGTCATGGGTTGCTCTTTTCTTATTTGGTTGGGTTAAACTTTCATATTATAATTTTTCTCATTATTTATAATGATCTCTACATTACAATTGGCATGAGTCTGGTTCTTCCAGACCTAGCTTTCCTTTCTAGACTAGTACACATCTACAGCCTACAGCAAAGGAACATAACATGCAATCAATATTCCTTCTGCTACCATCAATGAACACCACTCACTGGTCTCACTTTAAAAAACTTGTAAAATAAATTTTACTCAGACTCCCCTTGTCTGAAGATCTTGCAGTGGGATGCATGTATTCAGGTGTCATTTCCCTGTACTTCCACTACCATGGGAGTCGTCAATAAGACCTGGAAAGGACTCTCATATCTGGGTTCAAGACTCTTGCTGACGTGTTTTTTCACGACCACCCAGTCCCCTGGTTGCAGTTTATGGGTACCTGCATCAAAATTAGGGCCTGGAATGGAAGAAATCACTTGACCATGTATTTCAGTTCGTTGTTTCTATAATAAAGCAACATAGTTCAACAAATCACCATGTATATGCTGTAGTTGCTATGGAAAGTAACAGCCTGTTCTGTGTGCTGTGCCAAACAGTATCTGATTTGGTGCTAAACCTGTGTCTTTCCAAACAGTGTTTCTTACTGAGATCCATGGCAGACCTGTTTCAGCCATTATTTTCTGCATTTTCAATTGCAGAGTACCATTAAGGCGCTCCGCACATCCTGAACTTTGGGGTCTGTGAGGGGTGTGAAGGGCAGATATGATTCCCTTGTCTTTTAACAGTTCCTTGAATCCTTGCCCTGTAAAGTGTATCCCTCTGTCACTTTCAATGACCTCTGATACCCCATATTAGCAGATTACCTCACTCGTAAGTTTCATGTCTACTGCTTTAGTATTTGCTTTTCTATACAGCCATGTCTCCAGCCAGGGACTAAAGAAGTCGACACAGACTAGCACATTCTCAAAGCCCGAGCAATTGGGAAGTTGTATAGAGTCTATCTGTATCCTCTTATAGGGATACTGTGTCTGGAGTGTGGTTTTCCATAGGACAAACTTACCCGGGTTATTCTATGAACAGATTAAGCATCCTGCTACTAACACCTGTGCTGCTTGGACAAACCCTGCTGCTATCCATAACCTGCTAGTGAGTACAACCATAGCATCTTTCCCCAGATGCACTTTCTCGTGTGCTATATTGGCCATAATCATGCGCTCTTAAAAACGCATAACTTGAATCAATGTAAATGTTTACTCTTTGTCCTTTTGCATATATGCATGCAAGTGTCAGGGCCTTTAATTAAGCTTCTTGTGCTGACATATGACTCGGTAGAGTCTGTTGAATCACTCTTTCTGTGTGTGTGGTTACAGCACAACCTGTATAAGAAACACCATTTATGTGGTAGCATAAGATGTCTGCATTTGGTAGCAGTGTATCTATGTCAGATAAAACCAAAGATCCTTGTCTCATTAGTTCTATAAAATCATATTCAGAAAAATTTTGTGTTTGCATTTTTTTCTTCCTGTTCAAGCTGGGATGGGATTCTCCCAAATCCCTAGGGGAACCCACGATATATACAGGTAGTTCTCCCATCTTTTGAAACTTGCTGCAATAAGGCAGCAGGATTCAACATTGTGCACCACTTAAGTGTAACGCTACAGGGAGTTAGCAGTGCTACTTAGTCTGGCTCATGAGAAGTGTTTTGTTTGTGCTTGATTTAAAATTTCTGTTACCGCATGTGGCACCATTAGGGTTAATGGGTGCCCTAGCAAAATATCTGTACTTTTTCCAAACTCCATGGCCGCTGCAGCCATTGCTCATATGACTGGGTCTAATTGTGCAGAGTAGTATGCAAGCGACCTTAGCTTGCGACCATGTATCTATGTCAGTACTCCTTGTGCATGTGCACTTACTTTATAACAAAATAATGTGAAAGGCTTGTCATAATCTGGCAAAGTCAGTGCTGGCGCTGAAGTTACTTCAACTTTAAATTGGTTAAACATTTGGCTCTGCTCAGAGGAGAGTATAAATGGCTTGCTATCATCCAGAAGTGCTATTGCAGGAGCACAGATAATAGCTCATAAAGTCTTAAGGCTTTTTTTATTTATGTACAAACATTGAATTCCCATCAATGCATTACCATACCCATGATACAAAGAGGTATTTACAGTATATGATGATTATAGCACAGTAAATAAGGGCAGTGAATGTCTTGACAACACTGATTGACTCAAAACAATTATGAGGATAAAAGAATAAAAACCTTTGTTATCTACCATAATTTGACATTACATTGCATTACTTTCTTTCAAACCATCTGATATAAAATTTGGTTAAAAAAAAACCAAAAATAAAACTAAACACTATTTCAACTATGTTAGTCCATTTCTCCTTTTCAATTTAAAAAAATCTTCTCATCTTCTATGACTTACAGAAAAACCACCTAGTTCATGCATTTGCTATGCGAATAGCCCAGAAAATCTAATATTTATTTCCAAAAGAAGGTAATCATTACTCAGCATAATCTACGTTCTTTAAATCCTTCATTAGTTTATACTTATGTTTCTTGTGGCTGTAGACCAAAACATATTGCAAACTTCTATTCATTGGAAGTTGGATCAATGCATTCTGGATTGCCTAAAGGGTCTTTTTTTTGCTGGAGACCTGTGAAGAAAAAACTTTTGCATAGAGATTAACATTTATTCACTAGGACTTACAGTAACTATCATGCTTGTCAGTATCAGTACACCGTTATCAGGTAACCAGTAAAAAAATTTGTGTAGTGAACAGCTGCTAAAAGCTTAACTGTGACGCTATGCGTTCCATGCCATGATTTCCTCAAAGGGGCAGTCCCTAATCTCACAAACAGGGAATGTCAAAGTGACGAGACCTGGGAGAGTGTTCAAAGCCACTAATTTCTCATCATCTCTTAGTACACCTCACATTGTGTCTGTAAATCACTCAACATTTTCTCAACAAAATCTCCCGTGACCAAATATTCACACATATTTCCAGATTCTGTGATTTCCATGTTTAAAGTACAAATATATATTCACAATTCTCACTCACAGACGACATTTTATCTTGTAACATTTCTTTATGGGCATAACAAACCCTCCTGATTTTTCTGAGAACATTTATCAGCACCATTTTAACACAGATAAAAACAGCTTTTAATATATCTGCATGTAAAAGCTCACTCCCACAATTCTGAACTTCATTAATGAGAAAGCTAATTTTCTCAAATTCAGAAACAAAATTACTTTGTTCAAATACAGAAACGGCTTGTTGGACCCCAGCTAACTTTGTTCTGACACTAGTAAAAATAGTGATAATGTACATTATTTACAGTCTTGTGACGTACCAAAGATTTTAAAACTTCTTTTGCATCTCTTCAAAAGCATTACATTTTCAACCTTGAAACATGTCTCTTGTAAAACGGTCAAGACAGACAAACACGGATCTCCCTCACACGCAGTAAAACGGAGATAAAACTCACATACAGAGAAAAGAAAAAATAACTCTTATCTTCCAGCCCACTGCTGTGGAACTACAAGTCCCAGCATTAGACTAAATACATATTAGCTTCAACATGTTATTATCAATCAGCACTCCGGACATATTTTTTCTCTTGAAATATTGAAGCATACTTGAAGAACCTTTTTATCAATGTTACATACATTGCCAGATAACAAAATACAGAGTCCTTCTTATCTCAACACACTGAAATCTTTTACACAGAATAAAGGAGGGACACATCTCACTCTTTAAGCTGCGCAACATCAAACATACATTTTTAGTACACAACCTACATTTTTCATTGTTTTAATCATTATATCATTTAGCTTGTGATACATTTAGCCTATCTACATATTTTGCAACTTTCTAGATCTCTTAACTTTCCTTTGCCACCTCAAACTATCTCTTGGGGTTTGGTCTCAATACCCCTTTGTTCTTGTCACATTACCACTTGCAACACCCTTGTTTCTCCATTAACACATGTCAATTCCTTCTTTGGCTATCCCTGTTTTCTTGCCAAAATTACTTGCAGACCTTATACTCCCCACAAATCCTAGAAATCTGCGCATCATTTCTATGGGGGGGTTGCTGTCATCTATCTGCTTACTGTCTATATTCCCCTATATTGAAAGTACTTTTGAGTCCCAATAGAGACTCTGGACTAGTTTCTGTGGGCACATTGGGGTGGATGTCCGATTCTTTGGACTCCCTACACTGGATGTCCGATTCTTTGGACTCCAGACACTGGATGTCCGATTCTTGGACTCCAGACACTGGATGTCCAGTTCTTTGGACTCCAGACACTGGATGTCCAGTTCTTTGGGCTCCAGACACTGGATGTCCGGTTCTTTAGACTCCAGACACTGGATGCCCCTGTGCAGAATAGCCTGACAGTATCTGAGATGAAGGTCTGAAACTTCTTGACAAAGTTCTAAGGATGGTGTATCACACATGCACTCAAAATTCACTCATCTTACAGAAATCTAATTACCAATACAATTACAATAAACAAATTGTTAGTAACTGTATAATTCTGAGACTTACAGATCTGCGTGCCTGATACCTTAGACGGACATGAGGAAGCTCTAAACACAGGAGCCTGACGAGTAGAAAACTCTACTCACCCGGGTTATAGTCAGAGTCCTGTGTCCAGTTCTGTCTGTCCTTGGCTCAGGTCAGCAGTCTCAGTGTGGACCTCCATTGCTGTCTAATCTAAATCAGATTATTCACCTGTAAGTGTCAGTTTATCAGTTATGAGCTCATCAGCTGGAGAGAATTAAATGCACTGCATGGTTTGAGTGTACAATAAACTCTGCTTTATTAATTACCATTCCCTATCTTTATAGCAAAAATTACATAAAACTACGCCCCAAAAGGTTTTAACCACTCATGTTCCCTTCACACAGATGTTAATACAGTCTCTCATTATCAGACAGGAAAACTCCACAGGGGGGGGGGGGGTTGCTTATCTCCTGTCTGGTATGTCCAAGGTTATAAGCATAGCCTTGCAAATAATGAATTACTCCTACAAAACAGGTGCATCTAATTTGTATTTAAGCTATAACAGAACAAAATGGCTATAAGGCAACAAGATGGCGTCAGCTTAGCAAAATCACATTTCTCAGTATGCAGCCTACCTAATCCTAGTATAGAGAGATAAAATACACTATGGTTGAAATTCATGTTGGTTTTAGATTATGTGTGACAATATGATATGAATTGTATTTTAATTATGCTGGAGTTTGCGTGATATGCTGGAGTTTGCGAGAATATATAGTTTTCGTCCATGTTCTGCTTTTGTTTTATTTCTGCATCTCCTCGGCTGTGGGACAGTAGAAGTTAAATTACTGGCAGGTGTACAGTCTCCCAAACATGCAGAACTGCTACATGTAATGACCAGGGGGTAAATGTATCAAGCTGAGAGTTTTCCGGCGGGTTTGAAAAGTGGAGATGTTGCCTATAGCAACCAATCAGATTCTAGCTGTCATTTTGTAGACTGTACTAAATAAATGATAGCTAGAATCTGATTGGTTTTTCAAACCCGCCGGAAAACTCTCAGCTTGATACATTTACCCCCAAGTGTACTGTGAGAAGTTGGAAAAGCCACTTAAGCCTCTACTGTGCAAACTGTAAAGTTAAAATTGTGTTTGCCAACCTCATTTAAAATCTCTATAATATGCAGTTAACTTTGATACAAAACAAAAAGATATTTGTTGTCAGTGCTTATTCTTAACATTGCATATTTTTGTGTGTCTAGCAAACTGAAAATATGAGGCATTATTTCATATTTTGATCAAAACATTTAAACTTGTATCCCAGCGTCAAGTACACCTCAGGGTTTGCAGGTCCTACACTGACTAATATGCTTTAAACACCATTAAAATGCAGATAAAATCATATGCACTAATCTCCTAGGTATTTGGACTTATATCTGTTAAGGGCTGACTTGTGTGCCACACCCAAATGAGCCTTACAATAGGCTTGATGAACAGCTGCTAAAACAACATAAGGCAATATTTTGAGACAAAGCTAGAAAAAAAATAAGCCTGCACTCGGTATATCCCATATTATATATTATATATGGTTCCAGCTGCATGGCAATATAAATTCATTCCAGCGTCAAGGGCACCTAATTGTATGTAGGTCCTACAATTTAGTACCTCATATTTTCAATTTGCTAGACACACACAGATATGCAGTGTTAAGGATAAGAGCTCACAACCACTATCTTTTTGTTTTGTATCCATATATGGGCATTTAAATTATCAAGCATCTGGTACCATATATAATATGAGATTTATCGAGCGCAAGCTTATTGCAATGCAGATGGTACCATATATAATATGGGATTTACCGAGCGCAGGCTTATTTTTTTATAGTTACAATTGATAATACAAAATGCACTTCTTTTTATTATTTTATCTGGTCATATTAGTTCCTTCACTTAGGTAATACTAAAGTTACAGTTTTAGTAGAGTGACATCTAAACAGACATGCAATTTAGATACTACCCCAAAACTTCTAGTAGAGTAGTTTTACAGTAATTACAGTAGTCACATCTATTTATTGACTGGCTGTGCACAGGGCCATCTTTTCCATTGGGCACGATGGGCAGGTGCCCGGGGGTCGCACGGGCAAGGGGGCCCCCATAGGCAGGGCTCTTAATTAGAATAAATAATCCTGCAAAGGATTATTTATTCTAATTAAAAAACCTTCAAGGGTCACTGAGCAAGTACATCTATCTATCGCTATCTCTATATATCCATATCTATATCTGTATCTCTATACACCTATATCTATATGTATCTATTTATCTATCTATCTATCTATTTATATATATATATATATATATATATATATATATATATATATATATATATATATATATATATGTAGGGGCCCCAGTGCGCTGCTTTGCCCAGGGGCCCATAATGTTGTTAAGATGGCCCTGGCTGTGCAAACTTATTTTCCATACTACCTCTTCTGAGTTTTCACTTTGACCACTGATACAAACATTAATCCAATTATTAACTGTAACTCAATGTTCCCAGTATTATCAGTTCAAATTCCACATACAATTGCAAACTCTATATATTCTATTCAAACACATTACTTCAGTCATTATAACCAGCAGAAACTACCTTCCATTAAAACTCTAATCTCAGCCATACTCTGTGTATAAACTGTGTAAATTCCATTACAAAATATACAGTATCACATCACAAGCTACCTTTCATTCAGTTCACTCAAAATACCATAGAAACTCCATGAAATCCAGTTTCACATTCTAGCCATCTTGTAAACTCTGCATTCTCAACCATGCTTAGACAAAAATTCTGCAAACTTTGCTGCCTCACAACCATCCATTACAAAATCCATAAACACTTGCATGTCCATAAACCTCCAGTATGTGAAAGAGAGAGCTTCCAGTCTTATGTGTGAGATTTTAAACTTACTAATGGGCGAAGCAACCCATATCACAGGAAGTTGGCTCACATCATTTGAGATGTAAATGTAGGCAGATCACAGCCCCAAAACTAGTTCAATAACTTTTGTGTATTATAGCTGAATCAAACATTGCTGAAATTGAGGCCATTATGTATTAGAAAATGGAATTTTTTTTATCAACCCCAAACAAATTATAGATTTTTTTTTTAATTCTATAGCAAATTTGGACAACATGGCAGAAATCATAGACATAACCCTTCCTATGGATGAAGAAGCCCAGCAGTTCCTGGCTCAAAGCAACCTTCCCAGGTTGTCCTTTGAAGCATTGGAGGTGTTGAATGCTGAAATTATAAAAGAGTTATCACACACTATTAAAATTATGAAAGACAACAAAGGGCCAGTAACCAATGGCTTCACAGCTGCCTACTACAAAGCTTACAGTTTTCTAACTGCTCTCCATCTTACTGTTCTGTTCAACAGTATCTAGAAGGGTAGTCCATTCTCAAAATAGGCAGTAAAGTCTAGGATTATAGTAATCCTGAAAGAAGGGAAAGATTCCATTAATTGCTCCCATTAAAGGCTATATCATTGTTGATACTGATATCAAAATATGTGCAAAGACCCTCACAGAATCCCATAGTCCTTTCCCAGCTACTTAATAATGATCTTGTCAGCTTCATGTCTGGAAGGCAAGTTTGCAACAAAACCAGCTGGGTAAAAAGCATCCCACCCATAACTAAACTCTTTAATCTCGCTTTCACTACTGGTATCTTTGCATCAATATTCAAGCAGACAGTGAATACTATGATTCTGAAAAAACAAAATTCTTACCCAAACCCTCTCTCAAATTATCATGTCTCAGCTCCCATGTCCCTCTAAGCTTCTTGAGAGAATTGCCTACTCTCTCCTGACATGCTCTCTTTCCTCAGACAACAGACTGGATCCTATTCCGTCAGGCTTTCATTCTCAACACTCAAAAGATAGTGCATTGACGAAGGTTGTCAATGATTTGATCACTGCTAGATCTAAAGGACACTACTCTCTGCTGGATGTCTCTGCTGCATTTGACATTGCTGACAACTTTCTTCCCATACAAACAATACAATCCCTAGTTCTGGTTCTCATCTTACCTAGCTAATCACTCTTTCAATGTTAGTTTCTCTGGATCCATTTCTGCTCCACTTTTTTATCAGTTAGGTAACACAAGGCTCAGTCCCTATACCCTGCTCTTATCTATCTATACCACTTCTCTGGAAGAATGTAATAAACACCTTTGGCTTTCAGAATCTGCTCTATATGGATAATACACATATTTATTCACTCCTGATCTCTCACCATCTGTGTTGGCCGGCGTTACTGTCTGTCTTTCTGTTATTTCATCTTGGATGTCCTCTCGCCAACTCAAACTCAACCTTTCAAAAATTGAGTTAATAATATTCCCACCCACCAACAGAAGTTATCTACCTGATATTTTTATTCCTGTTGACAACATGACCATAAATCCCACAACACAAGCTTGCTGACTAGGTGTTATCTTTGACTCAAAACTAATCTTTGTTCCTCACATTGATTCTATATCTAAATCATGTTACAGACATCCCAAAAAAATTCAAGAATACGCACAAGACACTGCAGAAACTCTAATTCATACACTGATCAACTCCCACATTGACTATACAATATAAAGTACTTGCCGTGGCTAGATTGATTTTCCTTGCAGTTCAGGAATAGCACGTTTCAACCCCTGCAGGTCTACTCTGTTTTTCTTTTATTTGGCTGCCTATTTGTCAATGAAAATAATATATAAAATATGTTATGGTACCTGGAATAATTGGATCCTGCCAAGTTTGATTCTACTCCGTGCTGAGGTGCAAAGACTAACTTTGCAGATGGTCTTCGACAGTGACCCCCACAAGGAGGCTTGAACTTGGCTGCCTCTATTACACAGTTTTCGGCCCTCTTGGGGAGTACTTGGTGAGACCTGCGGGGAAAACACAATAGGAGAGGAACACAAGGGATAATGAGGTTGCAGTAATCAAGTTTCAGGATAGATGCCATTGAAGTAGCCATAGCCTGTGGATGGCAGGATAGATACCACCGGATTGGGGGAAGAGCAAGAGTTTGCGGATTGCAGAGCTGGTATAACTGGAATGGTGGAGATGCAATAGTCTGCGGATTGCAGAGTAGATACCACTTGGAATGATGGAGATGCAATATTCCACGGTTGCAGAGTAGATACTACTGGAATGGTGGAGATGCAATATTCAACGGTTGCAGAGTAGAGAACAGCGATCAACATCTAGCTACAGCAGCATTAGTAACCTAAAGAACAGACACAGGACATAGAGAGGAGGTGCCTTATATAGCAGAAGATGTATTGGGAGCCAATGAATGAGGAACAGAGGATTTAACAGAAATCAGGTCTGCGCATGTGCAGACCCGCAGTGGGGAATGACGGCCGGCTGAAACAGTGTGGGGGAGCCCCCGGCTATCGGGTAAGTGTGCCGAGCTTCAGGTAGCAATACCGAAGCCCCGGTGTGTGACAGTACCCCCCCTTTTAAAGGTGGACACTGAACACCTTGAACCAGGATTCTCTTGACATTTTTTTTGTGTAGAACTTTCTTAGCAATGAGGGTGCATTAATATCAGAAGCACGGACCCAATAGTGCTCTTCAGAACCAAATCCTTTCCAGTCCACCAGATATCTAATGCCTCTGCTGGAGTATTTGGAGTCCAGATTTTGAGTAATCTCAAAGTGGTAGAAGAAGAAGAAAGCCAATTGATGATTAAAAGCTTCAACAAGGAAACGCGAGAGGAGTTGGTGACGTGAAGATTGGTTGGTAATTGGAACTCATAGCAGACTGGATTGACAACCGGTAAAATCTGGTATGGTCCGATGAAACAAGCAGCAAATTTCATGCAAGGTACTTTAAGGTGAATATTATTGGTGGATAACTATGCTCTATCTCCAACTTTTAGTTCAGAAATAGCACAATGTTTCTTGCCTGGAAAAAATATATATGGTCCTGAGGATTTCTTGAGATGATTCCGAACTTGGGGAGGTTAGGATGAAGTCCATATACACTTAAAAACGGAGTAGAAGAGGTGGACTTGTGAAATTAGTTTTTGTGAGCAATTTCAGCCCAAGGTAAGAGATCGACCCAGTTGTCTTGGTTGGCCTAAAAGAAAATTCTGAGAAATGTCTCCAGGTCTTGGTTCACTCTTTTAGTTTGTTCGTTTGCTTGAGGACGGTAGGAGGAAGAAAGACCTGTATACCAAGCAGTTTACATAAGGAGCACCAGAATCTTGATACAAATTGAAATCTTCTGTCCAACACAATCTCTGAAGGACATCCATGAAGGCGAAAGACCTCTATAATAAAATGGCTGGCCAACACTGGAGAGGAAGGAAGACCAGAAGTAGGAATAAAATGGACCATTTTTGAAAATCGGTCACATTTCTTACTGTCACTCACTGGACCGTGAGTGCCTCTGCGCTGCTGCATGGTTCCCTAACTTTCCTGCCGGCGCCTGTCCTGAGCCGCGGCCGTCCGCCATCTTGATGCACTGCGCATGCGCAGCATCCAAGAACTTATGACCTTTTCTTTTAATCTCATTGGTGGATCAGGCACCTCTCCCTATTTAAGGCACCTGTGCTCATTACCACGTTGAATAATCTTGAGTCTCATTCCCTGTGAGTCTCTGAAAGTGTCTCCTGTGTTCTCCTAGTGTCTTCAGCTTCCTGCTGATTACCTGTGCTACTCATCGGTGGTTTCCATACCCGCTACAGATTCCTGTATCCTACTTGTGTCCTCAGCTGGCTTCTGGATTACCTGCTCTACTCATCAGCGGTTCTCATACCTGCTACAGGCTCCTGTATCCTGCTCGTGTCCTCAGCTGGCTTCTGATTACCTGCTCTGCTCACCTGTGGTTCCCATACCCGCTACAGCCGTTCAGCGTCCCTGCTGTGCTTGCATATTCTCGTGGACAAGCTTCTCTACTCATCAGCAGTATGCTTACTTATTATGGACTATCAACTGTTACCTAGCATATCTGCTTAGGACAAGCCTTTCTACTCAGCAGCGGTATCCATACCCGCTATAGACTATTTGTTGTTACGCTGCATATCTGTTTGGAACAAGCTTCTCTACTTAGCAGTGATATGCCTACTTGTGATTGACTATCAGTTATTATCCCGCATATCCGCGCTGTGCAAGCCTCTTTACTCAGCAGCGGTATACATACCGTTATAGACTATTAACTGTAAACGCTGCATATCTGTTTGGATCAAGTTCCTCTGTGCTCCCAGTGTCTTCATAACGTTATTGACTCTTTACATGCCTCCACTCATCCGCACCTGAACTACTCCTCACTTACTAGCAGTGGTGCAACTTGCTGTACGCAGACCACTGACTTCCCCGCTACCTACCTGCACCTGGACAAGTCTTCTCACCATAGCAGTGGTACAACTTGCTGTACGCAGACCACTGACTTCCCCGCTACCTATCTGCACCTGGACAAGTCTTCTCACCATAGCAGTGGTACAACTTGCTGTACGCAGACCACTGACTTCCCCGCTACCTACCTGCACTTGGACAAGTCTTCTCACCATAGCAGTGGTACAACTTGCTGTACGCAGACCACTGACTCTCCTGTTACCTTCCTTCACCTGCTCACGTCCAACCTGGTCTCCGTGGTTCAAACCTGCCTTTCCACTATAGATGTAAGTCGCTGACTCATCTACCAATATAGCTGCAAGTCGCTGACTCATTTACCAGGACAGCTGGCAGTCACTGACTATCATCATTTCCATTGGCATCCTCTCTCCATCTGCTGTTATATACGTTCCTCTATTCACCCTGCTGCCAGAGGACCGCTGTGCAAACTCCGCCTCTCTGGTAAGCATAGTCATCTGGTGAAATCCTGGGCAAGACTCCTAGTGCCCGTGACAGTAAGATCAGGCCATGACAGAACCAGGATCGGAACCAACAGCTAAAGAGATGCTGCAGTACCTGGTTACTCGGATTAAACAACAGGATGTTCGACAGCAACAGTTGTTTCAATGTTGTCAGGCTTTTGCCGCCCGAGGAATTCCTGAGCAAATTGTAGCAGCTACTGTTGATCCTCCAGTACCTCCATCTTCTTCCCCAGTGCCATCCCAGGTGTCTACCGCTTCCACGCTACACCTGCCTACTTCTTCTAAGTATGATGGAGACCCCAAAACCTGTAGGGGTTTTCTTAACCAATGTTCCATTCATTTCGAACCTCATAACTTTTCTACTGATCGTTCCAAAGTGGCCTATCTCATCTCTTTGTTTTTCGGACAGGCTCTCGCATGGGCCTCCCCTCTGTGGGAAAGAAGATAGTGCCATGTTTATTTCTACGTTTCGAAGAATTTTTGACGAACCTAGTCGTGTTATCTCTGCAGCTTCCAGTATTCTCCAACTACGCCAAGGATCTCGGTCTGTAGCTCAGTACGTTATACAATTTCGGATTCTTGCCTCTGAGCTTCAGTGGAACACTGAGGCGCTGATAGCCGCCTTCTGGCAGGGGCTTGCCGACAAGATCAAAGACGCACTGACCTAACAAGAGTTACCCTCCTCCTTGGACGATTTGATTTCTCTATGCCATCGTGTAGACATGAGGTTTCGTGAGAGAGATTCCGAGAGAGTAACTTCCTCCAAAGCGCCTCTTCGCTCTGTATCCCAAGTTCGTCATCTTCCACCTCCAGTAGAACCCATGGAGGTAGGTCGCTCTAAATTAACATCGGAGGACGAGTGAAGAATAGACTCTGTATCTATTGCGCTGACTCTACTCACATGCTGAACTCATGTCCTAGAAAGTCGGGAAATGCCAGGCCCTTTCCAGTTCTGGAGAGGTAAGGTTAGGGTCCCTGGAGTACTCTCCATGTTCTACGGATGTTAAAGTCTGTGCTTTTGATGTTACCGTTTCCTTTGCTACCAAATCATTTATGTCTCAAGCACTTCTAGATTCTGGAGCTGCTGGAAATTTTATCTCTAGTTCCCTAGTGAATCAATGGTCCCTATCAGTGATTCCTTTAAAAGCACCTATAGCTGTTACTGCTATCGATGGATCACGTATAATTAATGGACTCATTACTCAAAGCACATCTCCACTGACTCTTCAAATTGGAGCCTTACACCAAGAGAAAATTTCTTTACTGGTCCTTCCTGTTACCACTAGCCCCATCGTACTTGGCCTTCCATGGCTTCAACTTCATTCCCCTCAGATTGACTGGAACACTCCTTAAGTCACTTCCTGGGGTTCCGATTGTCGTCATAGATGTCTCTCTCAAGTATAAAATACATCCGTCTTCCATTTCACCTTGCCCGCCGGGTCTCCCTCCACAGTATGCTTCCTTCGCGGATGTATTCGATAAGGTTCAGTCTGAACGCCTTCCTCCCCATCGGGCGTGGGATTGTCAGATTGACTTACAACCTGGCAAGAACCCTCCTAGGGGTCGTGTGTAACCACTCTCGCTACCAGAAACTCAATCAACATCTGAGTATATCAAGGAAAACCTCCAGCGAGGATTTATCCGACCTTCCACCTCTCCCGCTGGAGCGGGGTTCTTTTTTGTGAAGAAGAAGGATGGATCATTACGACCCTGTATAGATTATCGTGGACTCAATGCCATTACCATCAAAAATCGGTATCCTATTCCACTAATTACCGAGCTCTTTGATCGCATTAAGGGAGCCCGGATCTTCACCAAGCTTGATCTTCGAGGCGCTTATAACTTAATCCAGATCAAGTCTGGAGACGAATGGAAGACAGCTTTTAACACCAGGGATGGCCATTATGAATATCTAGTTATGCCCTTTGGGTCGTGTAACGCCCCCGCTGTCTTCCAGGGTTTCGTGAATGAGATCTTCCGGGACTTGTTGTATGTCTGTGTTGTCGTCTACCTGGACGACATATTAATCTTTTCCCAGGATCTGCCCACTCATCACCAACATGTGGCAGAGGTCCTTTCCAGACTCCGAAGAAACTCTTTATTTTGCAAGCTAGAAAAATGTTCTTTTGGGTTATCCCAGATTCCGTTCTTTGGATATATTGTGTCCGGAGTTGGCCTCAAGATGGATCCTGAAAAGGTGAACGCTGTACTACTGTAAAACATAACCAGTGGTAGCACCACTTAATATCAAACAAATTGTCTGCAATAGCTGGTCATTAAAATATCAAATATATAGGTGCATCTATAATGACATGTATATGTATGACATAGGAAATGCAGCATCTCACCTGCCACAAATTAGTATTTAAACTGCAGGGCTGTCAATCCTGCACACTTTCAGATAAAGAAGAGAACTGGTTTGAAATGAAGTCCCAATTAAATAAATGGTAATTCTCTGCCAATTATCCGTGCCGATCAAAAGGACGTAAAATCACTTCATTAGAAGATAGTGGCGGTCACATGAAAAGATTAAAAACCTTCTTACGCGTTTTATTACCATCAGGTAACTTCATCAGACATAGTTTCTCTACTAATTTGTGGTATGTGAGATGCTGTCTTTCCTATGGAAGCTACCAAAGATCTTTAGCAACTGCCTCACAGTCAGGAGGAGGATTTAACATACTATCCACATAAAGGTATATCTGAGAGTTGCTGCATTAATCATCTAACACGGGTGCAACGTTAGTATTTACACAGAGCTTTTGGGCTAATACAGTACTCGTCATCTAACCAGAAGTGGGATCCGCTATAACCATTCATCACTGTGGGACACCATCTGCTGTTAACAGTAAGCCGAAATATCAAAGAATCTGGTAAGAGACTGTTTCTTTTAGCTGTTGAAGCCTGTTTATCGTTTCACTGACCTTGCTACAAGCATTTGGTCACTGCACTCCGTGGACTCATCAGATTTATCCAAGGTTTCACTTGGTCATTGGCACTTTTACACACTTAATAGTCCCACTGCTGTCCATCCAAATGGATTGAGTATTATTCTCTGATTCTGCCGTTAGATTATTCACTCTTGGCCAATATATATATACATGTCATTATAGGTGCACCTATATATTGGATGTTTTAATGACCAGCTATTGCAGTCAATTTGTTTGATATTAAGTGGCGCTACCACTGGTTATGTTTTATATTTTATTCATATGTTAATAAATTATATTTGTTGAAATTACGCAGTGTTTCACCAGTTCATTGTGATTGTTATACCATTGTAAACTTTTTTGTGCTTATTTATATATTTTTTGAGGCTGCAGACCTCATACATTGGTATCAACAGTTCACCGCCATATCTTTAGCAACAAGGTATTTTTGTTTGTTTGTTTACGCTGACACATAGGGCCTGCTTCAGCAAGGCATGTAACTGCCGATTTTAAGCGTATCGTACATAAAATCACTCTGCACATGTCCAGAATTGGAAAAAACATACGTGAACGCACTCTTGTCCCATGTGCTTGCAAGTGCAAAGGACATATACTACATTTTGCGACATCAGGTTCTGAACTGAGTGTGTAAGGGGCGTTTTGCTGTAGTCAATGCACAATAGGGGCTTGCCTAACTGGAGCTCAAGCAGCCACATCTGAATCAAGCCCTATGCCCATCAAATGCACTGGTTTTCTCTTACGTATATATCTTGCCCCAGCTATAGGGCTAGTTTAACTTAACCCGTTCATAACAATATTATCCCTTGTGCTGGTAGTCTAAAGGAAAGAAATCAACCGCAGCAAGTAGTACATTAGAAAATCACTAAATTAGTCTAAATTAATATGGATTTTCAGGATATAATTATTTGTATAATCTTGAAGTGTGCGCCTAAACACTGGTATAAATAAACACAAAAAAAAAAGGAAGAAGTGTAAATTGGGGCATTACGGGATAATCTATGTATTAGAAATAAAACATAATACTTTATTGGGTATACATTAAAACTAAAAGGATGGTCTGGTTCTAAGAAAGCAGCAAAATTAATAAAAACAAGAGTGTAACAATGTGAACTAAAGTGCTGATTGTGAGTTACAAATTGCAGAAAAACCTGCAATTGCTTTAATTTATATACACCTATATTTGTGTTTTATGTATACTCCGCTGTGAGGATACCACCCTTAGCTGGGATGACAGTTACCCTCTGTGGGATTCAATTCATTCGGGTAGACCAGAATATACCCAAAATAAGACTTTATTACAAAAGCACAACACCACAAGACGTTCACAAGTTACAGGGTAAATGGTAGCATGTATCCTCCAGCAACCTCTTGCAGTCAGCACTCCAAAGTAATAATCTCGGTCTCTTTCATAGTCTTATCCTCCTGCAATATTACCACTACCGATTAGCAAAACAGTTATGGTGTCACCCAGCTTGGGTTACTGGCTCACACCGACCCTGTTCTGGTAGGGTTTCCTCCAGCGGCACCACGATGCCTGGCCCAGAGTCCTTTTTGCTGATGTCTTGTACACCAGGATCCTCCAAGCTAGAATAGCTCCCTTGACATTCTGCTCTCCCTGTATACACAGGAAGTAGGGTCAAATGTCTCATACCTCCCCCTTACAGCAGGGACACTTTAGCTGCTAGACATACTGTCCCTGTTACTTTGATTATACAATAGAATGGCTTAACTCAATTAGCTATTTTAGCTGGATACACTAAACATGAGGTTACAATATTACAGCAGGGAATGACACTGCACGCTTACATGAAGCAATAAGACTTGTGACTCATTGTATCAGCAGTGTTTACGCCATCTGAATCTGTGATACATTTTGATACAATAACATTTTTATTGATACATATTGATACATTGCCCAATGCTATTTCACCCAATATATTACTGTGGAGGCACATTGCATATCATTTAGAAGTTCTAACCTCATTACTTCTCAGATTACCTGTTGACCTAGCTAATTAACATGGGCTGCCAGCTAGTTAACTCAGACATTGTTCTGATTACAAACCAAATCTAAGCAGCCCCTCATAACAAAGAACATTTGAGATAAATGGTAATTACATTAGCTAACACTAGCAAAATGACTGCTGCTGTCCTGTTAGTTTCACACAGTATGGTAATATTCTTTATATTTATACTATATACACTATTGCAGGTAACAGTAAGGGCAAAATGTATCTAATAACATGAAATAATAATACACATAATACACCTATGCTCTGGTGTATATACTTAGATTGGGCCAAGGATTAAAAAGTACATTAAACCGTGATAAACAGGTGATGAATACAAAGTTCTCAGTCCAGTAGCACCCTGTTTCCTCACATCTGCTAACTAAGCATGGTGATTGTATGACAATAAAAAGGCCAATAAATTGGGACTGACAAGAAATCTCCACTAGATATTTTCATCTCTTATCATAAGAGTATCTTATACTATGTTGATCCAAATAGTTAGTGCTGTCAATATAGGTACATGCTTCCAATGGTGAATAAAGTGAGTAAAGAAGGAACTGTTTACATAACAATTTGAGTAACTTCTACACCTTCGTTAAACACACTATATATCTTAATCAGGCACATATAGTTAAAAATGGTATATGGGTATCAAAATAAGATACCCTATATTAAATAATTCAGGTGCCTTCTGGATAAATAGCAACAACTATATCCTTATGATTGTGGGTATATGTGAAAGGTCCCTGCCTGTTGATGTTCTGGGAGCGATCAAGGAATAAGCCTGTAGTGCAGATGTAATGTAGGTAGCAAAGCGAAGTCGCCAACGTGTGTTTTACTCTAGTAGCTTTCTCAAGGCAAGCTGAAATGGTCTAATATAGTGTGAAGGTCAGGCTCCCTCAGTGATCTATTGTTTGGCATCCAATGGGCTCTCAATGTTATGATCTCGTTTGAAAGGATTACCTTCCAATCAGGTTGGATCACTAGTTATTAGTGACTTCAGATTGGTCCAAATAGTCAGTTATGTTACACTGTCTCCCAGTCGTGAAAATGAGTTTTAAACAATGATGGCATGTTGTATGGATGATCAGAGGATTAAGTTACAGATACACATGACTCAGATATTTAGCATTCTTATTAGAACCAGATAGAAAATGTATTAATAATATGTTAATTACAATATATTTATATTATAGTTAATGTTTAAATCCTTTATGGTTCCAGATGGTAAGCAACAAATACAATTAATGGTCATAATGTACAAATTGATGTAGACAGCCATATAGTGAAGATCACTATAATGTTTCCAGCATTCATCACATTATTATTCTTTCACTTATCATCCCCCTCACTCACTTTTTTCTTTCACCAACCGATCTTAAGGACATAAATCATAAACTATACCAATTTAGTTTCAATTTTGTTATAAATATACCTACATAATTACACTTTTAGGTCTACACTAATTCTTATATTATGACTCTTAATTTGTTGCTTACCATCTAGAACCATAAATGATTTGAACATTAACTATAATATAAATATATCATAAATTAACATATTATTACTTATTATTCTGTCTGGTTTTAAAAAGAATGCAAAACATCTGCTCAGTGACATAACATTTAAGTGTATTGTTTTAGTTTAATAATTTTACTATTTTATATGTACAATTGTGGCCAAACAAATTGGCACCCTTGCACTTCTTTGAAATAATTCACAAGTTTCTCTAAACATAACTTGAAATTAACAATGGTATTTGGTCTCAACAATTCTTTCCCTGTTAATATTACAGAAGGTTTGCTTTTTATTATAAATATAATACTGTATATATTTTTAGTTACAAAAGTAAAAGAAATTGTATTGATCAAAAGCATTTAGTCAAAATGAATGCAATCATCCACTTCCTATAGCCATGCATGAGCTTCCTGCACCTCGTTACTGTCAGTTTGGTCCACTCTTTTTGTGCAAACTGCTCCAGGGGGTAAATGTATCATACCCCGGTTTTTTCATCTCGCGGGAGATCGGCGTCTTCGCAGCTAAAATTTAAAGGGGCAATGGCTTGTTAAGGCAAGTTTATCTTTACAAACCATCGCCCCTTTAAATTTTAGCTGCGAAGACGCCAATCTCCCGCAAGATGAAAAAACCGGGGTATGATACATTTACCCCCAGATCTTCTCCTGTTGTTTTTGTAAATACCTCCACACGTCTTCTATGAGGGTTAAACTTGGACATCTTGCTGCCTATTTCAGAACAATCCAGCATCTTGTTTTGCTTCTTGGCTGCTTTTTGAAGTGTGTGTTGGGGTCCTGATAGACCTTACATTACATAATGTATTATAGTTAATTTAATTTAAATATAATTGATAAAGCTATATCATACAACATTATCTACATATGTTTGTTAGCTTTTATTGAGATTTAGCTTATGGGGGTTTAACATTATGCTTCAAAACTACCTGGTAATCTCTAAATTTCATGATGCCATGCACATGTTCAAGACATCCAGAGCCATATGCAGCACAGCAACTCAAAATATCACTGAACCTCCTCCAGGTTTGCAAGTGTTCTTATCTTTGAAAACTTAATTTTGCTTTCTGTAAAGATAGGGATTTTGTATTTCACCAAAAAGCTCTACTTTGGACTCCACAGGACATTCTCCCATATTGAATTTGGATTGTTCAGGTGTGTTTTGGTAAACTTCAATCAGGCTTTCTAATGTCTCTCTCTCAGCTGTGAGGCCATCCTGGGCCTCATATCATATAACTCCCTTTCTTTGAGTTGGCGATGGATAGTGCAAGTTGAAACTGTGTACCTTGTGTCTGAAGGTCAGATTGAATCTGTTTGGCAGTTGGTCAAGGTTCTTTCTCCACCATTCAAACAATCCTGCACTGCAACCCTTGATGAAATGTTCTCTTGCGGCATTGTCCAGGGAGGTTTGCTACAGTGCCATGTAAGCATCATAACATTATGCACGGTGGGAGTCTTGCAATCTTTGAATTATTTTCTCTATTCATGCTCAGGTGAGTTCAGTTTCAAAGTGAAGGAAAATCCCCTGCTTGAAATCTAATTAGTTCTTCTTTCTGTGTTTTATTTCACGGCAAACTAAAGAAAAGCATATGTGGATACTAAAGTATTATTTTAATTTCAGCAATTTTCTGGAAGTAATGCTGCATGATTAGAAAACATTTTATAGGAGACACTTGTTTTGCAACAACATTACTAGACAATTTACACATACCAAATGTTTGAGTTGAACAATCTGGCAGATATTGTTGTGCTCACTGAAATTTGCTCTTTCCATCTCTTGATGTTGTTCATCTAGTTTTGTTAACATTCCTACGTGTTCCTTTTTAGGAGTATTCAATGCCTTTCTATTTTAGTTTTCAGCTTGAAGTATGTTTTTTGTTGATTCCACTGTACTATAGTGGATTCATGCGTTTTATTCTTTTTGATTGTTATTGACTTTGCAGCTGCCATTGAGGGCTTGACAATCCTCTATGCAGCACACAAATCCAGCAGTGTCCTTTTTCTACCTTAAATCTTTAATTCTCTGCTTAGGTGTTTGGTCAGTATCTGGTGAACAACCAAAACAACACGTTTTATGAGTATGAATTTGACATATATGATATAGTAATTTGTAATAGTTCATTTTTATATTAATATATTTCTTATATCGTCATGCATGTAATTAACAAATATAATTCTCCCTACTACCGAATCAAATGATATTACAGAAAATATTCTATTATCCAGTAACGATACTCATAACTACTTTTAATGTTTGAAACATTTTGGAATGCTCTCTCTCTCTCTCTCTCCAGTATACTATCCATCATACTGATTAGATATTTATTGATCAGAAAGACCTTCAGCTTTGAATTTTCTTCTTGACACAGAACCATTCTTTCCAGTTTCTACTTGGACTCTAGCCCCCTGATGCCAGTAGAAAAAATAATTCCCTTTCATTTATGCTTGTACACTGAATAGATTGAAATGAACATACAACTGTCATGTCTGTTGCTGTTTTCTTTTACTAGAAGCTACATCACACCTGATTATGCCAGAGTCACACACTTTCAGACACCCAATGCCTCATCCACCATTTTCTTTGAAAGTTTAAACACTTTTATTCTTATAAATAAAACAGACATATGTGGACAATAATGGATGATATTTCTTTATCAATTATATTTAAATTAAATTGCCTATAATATAAATATGTTATGAGAGGTCTATTAATGTATGTATAATGTAATGCATTTAAAATTTCTACATTCATTTTGGTAATGTCATTTTTATACTCTAAAATAAAATATTTCATATATTATTTTCATTGTGTATCTGTCTTATTTGCATATTCCCTCTTTTAATTATATATGGAATATACAATTGCTCTTATATGTAAAAACCCCTTGAACAGCCGCCTAGATTATACTTTAACAAGTGCTCAAAAAGAATAAAGCTCAAATATCTACACGTGCCTCTATACCAACAACAAAATATGAAAAATACAAAGATAATAATAAGCGCTTTCCACTTTCAAACAATAAAGAAAAAAAGAAAAAGTGTATATTAAAACAATATGATTAATGTCCTTTGAAAAATAATGTCCATTATGTCAAATAAAGTAAATAAAAACAAAATCACCAATTAATGTGTGAAGACACTAGGGGCAACATGTATCAAGTTGCCATTTGCCCAAATTACAGGGTTTTTTTGCGTTTTTTTTTACCGATTTGCTAACCGTAGATATATGAAAGTGTGAAACCGATGTTACCAAAACTGCCACATTACAAATCAACCGACACTTTGCCATTCTAACAAAACAAGTCATTATAAGTATGAAGCTGCAATTTTGCAATTCGTTATTAAATCACTGTGATAAACGCCATAATAAAAATGCAGCTTTGGATAGGCGAGATTTGCAAAAACATCAGCCATTTGTGTATTCTGAGGGTGTATGAAAATAAAGATATCAGGCAATTTGTTTGAGATTTTGTTGGCTGAAAATGAAATGTTTGAAAATGAGCACAGGAGAAGGAGAGAGGAAGGTCAATAGCACCAGCACCAACGTCCACTCAGGCTGCACAGTTCACGTGATTTTCGAGCACGCTTGGCCCTGGACTTCCTTTCAGAGCAGGAGGTTGTATAAATGTTTAGGCTTAACAGAGCAAATCTCCTGCAGCTGTATGAGTCAGTGGTATTCGGTATTCCGGCGTTTGGAATACCAACACAGAGAATATTGACCAAAAAAACCGCGATGGGTATAATAATGACATATCTAAAATATACACATACATTAACGCAGACAGCTCAGATTTCTGAAGACACTGATATACGACTGCTGCTAATTCTGAAGATACTGGATGCTGGCACTTAAATTTGATGTCAGAAAAGTGAGTGACATGAAGATTTCTAGCGGCATTTCAAGATAAGGATTAGAGTTAGAGTTAGGGTTAGGGTAGGCGATGGGTTGGCGCTTTAAATTTATAAATCTTCTTGTCACTCACTTTGTGACATCAAACTCAAGTGCCTGCATCCAGTATCTTCGGAATTAGTATCAGTCGCATAGCAGTCTCATCGGAAAACTGTGCTGTCTTTGTTGATGTAAGTCTACATTTCAAGTATATTGTTTATATACTCATCACATTTTTTTTGTCAATATACTCTGAGTTGGTATTCCAAGTGATGGAATACCATACCCAAACCGTATGAGTAGTTAATGATCCAATGCATTCACTGGGATTCAAAAATGAATGTGTACATACAGTTACATACATACATACATACATACATACATACATACATATAAACTGTTGCATTCATATATCTGCTTCCCCCGCCAGGATGCTGGATGGCTGTATGAGTTGAAGTTAATTCAGGATTACCTAATGTTGTGGGGGCCACAGATTGCACACACATTGGCATAAGACCACCTTGTCTAAGGGCAGAACTGTATACCAACAGGTACCATTTATATCATTCTTATTGTATGAATGTGCAGGTGATCTGTGATACAAACATGAAAATCATTAGTGTTGTTGCAGGATATCCAGGCTCTTGCCATGATGCCTATATTCTGTGCCAGTCAGATCTGTATGCTAAATTTCAGGGTGGTAAAATGCCGGAGGGATGGCTACTGAGTATGTGAAATAATATTCATGCACTTTCAATCATAATATATACCAAAATGTATCATATTAATGTTGCCTTTACAAAGGAAAATGTATTTATTTTTTGTGTCATTCTAGGTAACATCTAGGATATCTGTGTCAATCCTGGTTTATGACACCTCTGTTGAATCCACAGAGTCCTGCACAGCACAGATATAATAAGGTGCACACATCCATTAGAGGGGTGATAGAACTTACCTTTGGCCTACTGAAGACCAGATTCAGGTGACTTAACAAATCTGGTGGTATGATTCTCTATGCCTCAGCTAAGGTGGCTGATATTGTTTTGCCCTGCTGTCTGCTGCATAATGTGTTACTTAACCAAAATATACCAATATTTCCGACAGTAGGAAGTGACAAATTAGGGAATCTCATAACAAGTTTATGTGGAGCATACAGAGGGGGGGAGGCTGGTCAGAGAGAAGTTAATACAGAATTATTTTTCTGGTGAGTATGGCTTAGCATTAACAAACATAGTTTATTACTTGGCATTCCACTGTGTGGACTGCTTTGGTTTTATTCTTGTAGAATATGCATCATAAACAAACTACAATGTAACTTCAACCTCTGCCACCAATTAAAGGGTATGTGTATGTTTTATAAATAAAACCTGTTTGCCTAAAGAAAATACACAAAGGTTTATAATATTTATAGCATAATTACCCTAATAATCATCTGAATGTTAAGCACAACTATTAATACCGGTTTTAATAAAGTTGACTGTATAAATATTAACTGTTAAAAAGAACTGTGAGAATAAAATGTTGGAATCTGCAAGTTAGCCCTTTTATTACATAATTAAATGTATCTTTTGAGGGGAAAAAATTACAACATTAACTGTTGGTAATTATTTCTTTCTTTTAGCTGTGGCCTCTTTATCTTTGAAACACCTGGTTGTTGGCCGTCTTCCTCTCCTGGTATGCACACTTGAATGTTGAGGAGTAGGTGTCATTGATGTTGCTGGCATTGTATTGGCTACTCCTGTCTGAGGATGATGGCACAGGTAAGCGGGCCATAACTAGATGTTGCATTTGGACACAGGCTGAAATAGGACTGTCAGTGAGTTCTCTTGCTGCCCCAGGAACACTATTAATTCAAAGTATTCATGTGCAAAAGGCTGGTATCAAGACATTCAAAAATAGTATACATATATAGATGACTCTGATGAATGTAATGTGAAGAGTTATTACCTTTAATGAGCTGTTTTGGATTCCCGTCATTTAATTCTGATGGATTGAAAACAAGTTGTTGTGTACTTCCCTAAAGTGCTCAAAAGGAGTTGGACAATTTGGAACATTTGCTGGTTCTGCAGATTTGGGTGGATCAGGTTTAGAAAGGATCTGTGGTGCAGGTTCACCAGACTTAAGAAGATGGAAAAGCTGAATGAATATATTAAAGAATTGAGGGCTAACATCAATGATGTGAAGAAAAAGTTGAACAAAACTTGAAAAAAATTACCAGGACTTGTTTCAAATGAATGAGAAAGCAATGTTTTGAAACCTGTAGCCAGATTAAAAGTTAAAAGACTTTTAATTATTACAGAAGTGTTAAATATTTTAGTGGGTTAAGAGGTTCTGCAATTTCTGGGTTTTTTTCTACATTCAATTTTGGTGAATAATGTTTACAAATAAATGATATTCTAAAGAACTTTCTGGTTTGTTGGATGCACTTGCCAGAAAGATATGCTAGAAATATAAGCAAAATCAATTTATATGTTCAATACACATCTATGCTCTTTGATACAGACACAGGTGGATGCAGGTGTACAATTATACAAGGTGGCATATCAGTACACACCTATATAAATTGATTCCTACTCACCCATTATTTTAAGAAAGTTCAATACACATACAGGTATTAATGGACACTATGTGCCTGAGTCATTAAGGAGAGCAAAGCATAAAAAAGGAGTAACATTTACACCTGGGCAAAACCATGTTGCATTGGAGGGGAGGTAAATTTCAAATGTGGGGACAGATTTATAGTTGGGGTAGGGCATGTCCTAGATCAACTTTAAATTTCAGTGTAATAATAAAGCTATTAATTATTTGTGTGTTAGATGAAAAAACAGTCAAAATTTAACTTATGTGCAAAATAATAAACTAATTTGCACCCCTTGCACTGTAACATGGTTTGTCCCAGAGAACATTTACTCCTTTTTTGCCTTAATGACTCAGGCCAAATATGTACAATCAATACACATAAATATGTACTATTATGCCATTGTATTTATAAAATATGTAAAAATAATAATACAAAAGCAAATAGATGGACATATGTCAATTCAGGAAATAAATGATGCTTTCATGAGAATATGTATTTTCATATGTGATAAGAATATATGTTGTATACACTTACATACAGGAAAACATAAATGACATATGGAGCATGTAAAACAATTTTATCTTTGCTTCTCCATTAAAAGCTCATTATTGCCATTTGATTGACACTTTGATACCCCACCATGTGGGAGACATAGAGACAACTTTATAAATTTAATTATACACGCCTGAAAAGGAGTCGCTGTTTGAGGAACTATCAGCAGTTGGTCAAGTAATTGGTCGTGATTTTGTACACACTGCAAGTTTGGAAGGATGTTGAAATGAGATTTATAATTCTGCTGAACAATCAAATGAAACAATGAATGGTGCAGTGGAATGACTGTCGTTCATTGTTTAAGTATACATACTAACAGGGCCGGCACCCTAGGCAAAGCTTAATCTTGCCGCCCCCCCCCCCCACCCCCCCCAATAAAAAAAAATTCTAATTTCCCAGCCACTTAAAAATAATAACTCTTACCTCCTCTTGGCTGGCTACAATGCAGTCCAGATGTCTGACGCAGCACTGATGTCTGATACAGAATGCTGTCCAGGCTTCACTGCTGCCCAGGAGCAAACACAGGATATCTAGAGGGGAGGCTCCAAATGCTAGACTTCAGAACAAAACAAATGAAAGAAAAGAAAACATGACATCACTCACCTGTTACACACTGACATGTACCCCGCTGCCCACCAACTTCACTCACACATGCCCATCTGCCCACTAGCTGTTCTCACATATGTCACCCCTTGCCCATCAGCTTGTGTCACATATGCTAGCCACATAACACCAGCTTTACTCACATGCCCCCCTGCCCACTACTTGGCTTTTTTTTTTTGGTATTTGGCCACTACTTGGCTCTCCTCTGTTGCTGTCTATTAATGTATTCTGTAGATGATATATTAAATATACTAACACATGCAAATAAATAGAGAAAGGTAATCTAAATGACAGATAATCCAGACCGTTCTATTTTATTTGCATTTGTTAATGTACTCTGCAGATGTAAAATTAATTATACTAATAGAGGGCAACAAAGGAGAGCCAAATAGAGGGCAAATACTAATACACATAAATGGTTCCTTAACTATCCTAGAGTAGCCCCAGCAAGGTGAATTAAAGCTGTGCTTCATTATGCATCGCTGCATTTTGTCACGGCACTATTTTAGTATAAAGACCCCATAGTCTCTAACTCAAGGACATTTCTAAGTGTAATCCTCCGTCTCCCTATTTTCTCCAGCCTCCTCCTCCCCCCCCCCAATTTTCTGTAGCATCCATTCTCCCCCCTTTCTGTAGCCTCCATTCCCCCCCTTTGTATAGCCTCCATTCCCCCCCTTTGTATAGCCTCCATTCTCCCCCCTTTGTATATCCTCCATTCTCCCCCTTTGTATAGCCTCCATTCTCCCCCCTTTGTATAGCCTCCATTCTCCCCCTTTGTATAGCCTCCATTCACGCCCCTTTGTATAGCCTCCATTCTCCCCCCCTTTGTATAGCCTCCATTCTCCCCCTTTGTATAGCCTCCATTCTCCCCCTTTCTATAGCCTCCATTCTCCCCCCTTTGTATAGCCTCCATTCTCCCCCCTTTGTATAGCCTCCATTCTCCCCCTTTGTATAGCCTCCATTCTCCCCCCTTTGTATAGCCTCCATTCTCCCCCTTTTTATAGCCTCCATTCTCCCCCTTTCTATAGCCTCCATTCTCCCCCCTTTGTATAGCCTCCATTCTCCCCCCTTTGTATAGCCTCCATTCTCCCCCTTTGTATAGCCTCCATTCTCCCCCCTTTGTATAGCCTCCATTCTCCCCCCTTTGTATAGCCTTCATTCTCCCTCCTTACTGTAGCTTCCATTCCCCTCTTTCTGTAGCTTCCGTTCTCCCCTTATGTATAGCATCCGTCCCCCGTCCCCTCCTGTTATCTGTAGCCTCCTCTTTCCTGTACTCACCTTAACTTCTTCATTTTCCTTCCTTTCTCTTCTTCCTCGCTTCTGTCTTCTTTCTCTGTCTCCTCTAGACTGGCAGCGTCGTGCGTCGTGACGTCACGACACTGCCAGGCGCCGGGTAAATTTTAAACTGCGGTGCTGCTACAGTGCAGCACCGCATTATAGCAATCGAGCGGCCGGGCGGGCGGGCGGACGAGCGGGCGGGCGGGAGCATTTATTTAATTATCACTGGGTCCCCCACTTCAGTGCCGCCCTCCAGAGCCCGGCGCCCTAGGCAACTGCCTAACGTTGCCTAATGGGAGCGCCGGGCCTCCATACTAAAGCAATATATACCCAAATTCACGTTTATCACTCGATTGGCCCAATAGTCGGCTGAAAAACCTGTCTTATTGTCAAGACTTTTGGCAAATCAATCAACCTCGATAAGCTGTCCATCTTCGAAGCTAATTTCCCTTGGCGAAGATAATACAACTTGTATTTAAGTTTATACTCTGAAACTTTCTCCTTTTTATTTTATATGTTTTGCTATATGTTATGTCATATTTTATTAATTGTATATATAATCTGTAAACATTGTATTTTTTTGTATATTAAATTCAAATTTATTAAGTGCTGTCCATATTGCTCTAAGCAAACTCATGGCCTGTTTAGAAGATTATTTGGCCATGTTAACTAAGCATGTTAAGCAACAGTGTGGGAAGTGTTAAATCTTTTATCTATCCGAGCGCAGATTTTGCACAATTAGGTAAAGAGATGTAAGCTTTCTACTATCCTTATATGAATATGGTGGCAATTGAGAGTTGAGGAAGTGGGTGCCTGAACTGGGAAAGGGACCAGTTAGAGCTTTAAGCTTAGGGATAGGTGAGTGCAAGATTGAGTGCCGGAATCCTGTGTGTTCCGATATAGTGAACTTCCAAGTCATGGCCGCGCAGAGTACAGTTTGTGACAGGTAAAGGTAGTCAGGATTGATTTACTGATAAAATATATAATAGGGACATATTGTTTGACTGTTTGCTTATTTTGTAAGTTGGAAATAAAAAAAGAGAAAAAAGAACTGGATCTTAAAGGTGCACTATGTAGTATTAGGTCTCTTATTTGAAATCCGCATGTACCAAGTAATTGGAATAAAACGTAACTTTTTTTAATACAAGATAAAAAGTTTGGTTATAAAAAGCAGCAAAAAATGTGAAAAGTGAGAATAAAGTGTTTTAACACTTGCTGTGCATGACTCTTATTCCTTACTTATATATAATAAAAGAGCACCTTATCTTAGATGATCAGCTTAGGGGGAGTCAACCTCCAAATAAACAATAAGGTGCTAATTCAAACTAAGTAAATATCTGATAATGGATTAGTCATGCATAGTAAAGAACACCAACCCAGGTTTCGCTGTTAAGCTCTGTCAAGGCAAACTGACATCAAATACGAGGGTTATAAAGTTCAAAGAACCAATCAGATTTGTTAATGTTGGATTGGATAAGAGGATTTCAGTTTTTAACCCGTTGTTGTCGGTTAGAACGTCTGCAATATATTGTGGCATACCAATTTAATATGATATAGATTTGATTCAGGAATTATACAGGGATTCTTAAGAGAACATGAATAATAAATATAATAAATGAATATTGCAGAGAAAGAAAATACAGCATCTGCCAATAAATTTAGCTCTATGAGTAATCCATAAAGGTGTATCAGACTGCTATATTAAATTTAGACGGGTCACATTAAGGAACATATATTAACGAGCATGTTCATTTAAGAACATATTGTCAAGGAATTTCAGAGATGGTCGCTAACCGTTTTTAGTGCAACTGAACAGGGAGGCGCAGATTCTAACGTTACCCCGGTATTCCCCAGGGACCCTCACAAGAGAGTTTGGGCTTAGCTGCAGAGGGTACGCAGGTTGCGGTTCTCCAAAACAGTCACCGGTGTAGCGACAGTAGTAGACAGGCGTAATCAGGCAGTCCAAGTCAAAGCAAACGGTACAGAGGAAGGTTCCAGAGAGAAGTCAGGTCAAGCCAAATAGTCAAAACAGTCAGGCAGCGAGGTACCAAAATGAAACACAGGAGAATAGTAATAGGAAGCCGAGTCAGAACCAAAGAACACTGGATCAGAAGTTCAGAAAGCGGTGGAGCAGGAGTGAACCAATACTCTGGCACCCAACATGTGTCAAAGGGTGCTCTATAAACCATAAGGTGCATCCTGATTGAGTGATTGAGTTTTGGTGATCAGACATGCTGACAACTGACAGGTGAGAGGAGTTAGCGTCCTGCTGCCTAGCAACGGGACGCGACTGAAAAGAGCATGTGCACGGACTGCGTGCATAGAACCAGGAGCGTCCCGCTGCTAGGCAATGGGACACGGCTGTCGAGAAGGTGCAGGCGTCCGTCTCCTGTACCAAGTGTCATTGCAGAGACGACGCCTAACAGTACCCTCCTCCCCTGAAGAAGAAGAGTTGGAAATCTGATTTATCAAAAACTTTGAAAGCAGATGGGGGGCATGTAGGTTTTTCTTGTCCACCCACGACCATTCTTCAGGGTCATAACCCTTCCAGTGGATGTGGAACTGAGTCCTACCATGAATGGATAGGGATTTCAAAACGCATTCAATCTCATATTCGCTGCTCAAGACCGTCTTGATGGGAGGAGGCGGAGGCTGAAGGTTGGAGAATTCATTAAGAACAAATGGTTTTAATAAGGAAATATGAAATGAAATATGCCCACAGAGGGAAGGAAGTAGATGGAGCTTATAGGTAACCGCATTAATAATATGTGAAATGCGGAAGGGCCCAATATATTGGGGGGGGGGGGAGATTTCATTGAAGGTAGCTTGAGTCTGAAATTACGCATGGACAGCCACAACTTGTCCCCAACGTGAAGAACTGGATTTTTCCTACGGTGACGATCAGCAAAGTGCTTATGCCGTTCCAAGTACTGTAAGAGTTTAGATCGAACCTGAGTCCAAACCTTCAAACAGTCACTGACCATCTCTTGAGCTGCAGTTACTGATGCACTGGGACCTTCTGAAAAGTTGGGAAGAATGGGATTTCTGCCAAAGATGGTAAAGAAGGCAGATATTCCAGATGATTCATGTTGATGGATATTATGTAAAAATTCTGCCCAAGGTAGATAATCACTCCAGGAGAATAAGTGATCAGAGCAATAACAACGGAGGAACGTCTCCAAATCCTGGTTGACCCGCTCAGTCTGACCATTGGTCTGGGGACAGTTTCACGAGGAGAATTTTTTGCTTAATTCTTAGATTATTGCAAAAGGATTTACACAATATTTAAATGAATTGTACACCTCTGTCGGAGATGATCTCAACGGGACAAACGTGGATCCAAAAACAATTCTTAATGAAAAGAGTGTGTAGATCAGCAGCAGATCTTGAGAGGGACAAAATGTGTCCATTTGGAGAAACGATCGAGCACCACCCAAATAGTATTGAAGCCATTACTATTGGGGAGGTCAGTAATAAAATCCATGCTTGCCCAAGGTGAGTCTGGAGCCGGCAGTGGACGATGGTGCCCGGCTGGCATACACCTGGATGTCTTATGACAAGCACATACTCCGCAGGCTGCAACATACTTGTGAACGTCAGCACTCAAGGACGGCCACCAATAGCTGCAGGACAAAAGAGCAATGGTCTTCTTAACCCCAGTATGACCAGCAAATCTGGAATCGTGACCCCAAGCCAACAGTCTGGGACGGAGATGGGTCTCCACAAAAGTGCGCCCAACAGGGGGTGTCTTAACTGAGGATTTAGTTAAGGCTAGAATCTTCAGAGGACTGATGATAGGTCTAACGTCTAGTTTGCAAGAATCTGAAGGATCAAAAAACCTAGAAAGTGATCGGCCCTGGAATTTTTTGACCCAGCACGATAAGTAAGGATCAACTGGAATATAGAAAAAAAGTGACCAGCCGGCCTGACAAGGTGAGGTTCTTATGATCTGTGAATACCGTGATAGGATGGAGAGCACCTTTAAGCAGATACCGGCATTCTTCTAAGGTTATCTTGGTGGCCAGGAGCTCCTTGTCCCTGATGCTATAGTTAGCCTCACCGGGTAAAAAATTCCTGGAGAGAAAGCCACATGGAGAGAAGGTGCCAACAGAATCTTCTGAGAGAGAACTGCTCCCACACCCACCGAGGAAGCATCAACCTCTAGAAGAACGGTTGTAGTTGGTCAGGCTGTGTCAAGACAGGATTGGTCGCGAAAACTTCCTTAATAACTTTGAAGGCCAAAAGTGCCTTCTGAGGCCAGTTTTTGGCTAGTCCACCTTTACGGTTAAGTGACATGATGGGCGAGATCAACGAAGAGAAGTTTTTAATGAATTGCTGGTAATAGTTGCAGAATCCAATAAAATGCTGAGTAGTCTTTAGGCCAGAGAGTTGAGGACAACCAAGAATAGATTCTACTTTTTTAGGATCCATTTGAAGACCCATGCTGGAGATTATATATTCGGGTAAGGGGACCTGGCGTTGATCAAAAGGCACTTCTCCAATTTGCAATATAGGTGATTGGCACGGAGGCGAGACAGAACTTCTTTGACATGATCTCCATGAGAGGTGATGTTCCGGAAGAAGACCAAGATATCATCAAGGTAGACAACTACAGATTGATACAAAAGATATCTGAAGATTTCGTTGATGAATTCTTGAAAAACCACAGGGGCATTACAAAGCCCAAAGGGGGGGGCTTCTCACACTATCCAATCCCCTCCCCTACCTCCCCAGGTGTCTTCCCTCAGATGACCCCTGCTGGGTCCGACTCCTGGCTGCCTGTAGAGCTCACTAGTGGACAATAGGGAGCTAACAGAAATAACAATGGTAGCTTAATTCACTCAACTTCTGTGGAGGTGGAGTTTAACTTTTCCAAAGAGATTTAAGCCACACCTCATAACAATGGACATTTGAAACAAGTGGTAATTACTTAACACAAGCAAAACGACTTCGGCTGTCCTGTTATTGTCACACAATATGGGAATATTCTTTATATTTCTAATACATACAATATTGCAGGTAATAGCAAGGCCAAAATGTACCTAATAACATCAAATAATAATACACATAATATACCAATGCTCAGGTGTATATACTTAGACTGTGCCAAGGATTAAAAAGTACATTAAACTGTAAGAAACAGGTTATGAATAAAAAGTCCTCAGTCCAGTAGCACCCCGTTTCGTGACACCTGTCATTGAAAGATTTTGTTTTGACAGTATATCTACATGCTTTGCATGTACCATATGGAAAAAATCCTATAGTTTTAGTTATGTATCCTTTTGAGTTATCTCTGTTTGAAAAATGACCTCTAGTGAATAAATCCTTTAAACTTTTGGATTGTCTCCAGCTCATTGGAATATGATCACCAATGACTTCTTTGAGAACTGAATCCATCTGTAGAAAATGTTAATGTTTGTGTAAGATGCCTCTAATTTCTCACCATTGACGATTGAATGTACCGACAAATCTTATTTGCTTATTATCTTATTTTAATTTCTGTGTTGGAAATAAAAGTTTATCCCTGTCAATTTTTTTGGTCTCATTATAGGTTTTTTTTAACAGTTTTTGGCTATATCCTCTTTTTGTCAATCTAACTTTTAGTTCCGCAGATCATTGTACAAATGTAAAGGATTCACTGCAATTGTGCCTAATACGGCGATATTCGCCTTTTGGTACTGCTCGTATGGTTCCAGGTAAGTGGGAGTTTTCAGCATACAGGAAGCTTTTAGTTTCAGTTTCATTTACTGTATATGTCAACAATTCATTTTTATCTGATATTGTTATATTTAAATCAAGAAAAGTGATTTGTTGATAATTCATTTCTGAAGTTAATTTCAAATTAATCTCATTTGCATTTAATATGGAGAAGAATTCATGAAATTGAGTTTGGTTGCCACCCCAAATTATCAATATGTCGTCTATGAAACAAAGCCATAAAGTTATAAATTGAGTATAGTTTTCCTTTTCTGTAATGAAGACCACCTCCAGCTCCCACCACCCCAAATAAATATTCACATAGGTGGGGGCACATGTTGTGCCCATTGCTGTTCCACGGGATTGAAGGTAGAAATTCTCATTGAACAAAAAGCAATATTTAGTGAGTACAAATTTGAATAGGTCCAGGATAAATTCATTATGACCACAGTTCATTTTAATTTGCAGAAAGTATCTAACTGCTTAAAGGCCTCTCTGGTGTGCTATGCAAGTTTACAGTAATTCCACATCCACTGTACATAGCCAAGAGTTGGCATCTAGATTTAAATTGTGCAGTTTTCCCAAAACGTCCATTGTATCTCATTCATTTTTATGAATTTTAGGCAATAAATAGAAATTTGTTGCTTTTGGAGTGTCCACCCAAAGGAAATCATGATCTTTCTTATTTATGACACCATTATCATATGTTGTTGTTGTTAAATACTGATATGATCTTAAAAAATTAGCAGTAGTATTAAATTTTAATTTTTGGTAGTACGTTGTATCATTTAATTGTCTGTAAGCTTCATTTAAATATTCCTTTTTGGGCCATATAACTATATTTCCTCCTTTATTGGAACTCTTTATCACGACATCTGTCAAGTTTTCTATTTTTTTTAGAGATCTCTACTCTTTATTATTCAAATTGGATTGTTTAAACGTAGTGCATTTCATTAATTGATCAAAATCCTGTGACAGAAGGTTTAGAAAAACTTGTATTCGAGGACAAAGAGTTATTTGGGGACAAAAAGAAAACTTCTTAGTCAATTTTCTATTTATTTCAGTTTTCTCATCCTGAATCAATACGCTTTCTTGTTGTAATTCTTCAAGAATCCTAATAATCTCTCCATCCTGTGATGTTAGCTGACTTACATCATTTGGATCTGATAATTGTTGGCTTTCTCTTTCTCTCAGTTTGAAATCCTTGCATAAAAGTAATTTTCTAATATAGTTAAAAATATCTTTCTTCAATTGGAGTCTATTTGGGTAACTTGTCGGTGCAAATGATAAGCCTCTTATGAGTACTTGGAGTTGTATTGTCAATAGATTTCTTTTTGAGAGACTAATAACTCTTAATGATTGTTCATTTTTTATCGCCTGAACCGTCTGTATTGGTTTTGGGTATTCCCTACCCATTCTCTGATTCTTCTTTTTATTAATTTATTCCTATTCCTTTGTGTCTTTTTATGATTGATTTTTTTAAATTTGTTCTTTGATCTGAGATTTCTGCCTAAAAATCTAGCTGTACCAAATATGTTTCATTTGATGTTCCTGCACTTTCTGTGAATTCTCCATCTGAGGTTTTTACCTCGGGCGTACTACAATTTAAGCTTCTATTATCTTTTCTTACTTTATGAATATTCCACTTGAAAAAATTAGTGGTCTCAAAATCATTCTTGTCTCTAATAAATTTTCTTTTTTTCTTATCCATAATAGAATGTTCAATGTCATTTCTTTCTTTCTTGTAGTTATCATATTGTTTCTGAAATGCTTCAAGTCCCTCAAATTCTTTTAACTTATCTACCAAATCAGTCATTTTTCGTGTGAATTCATTCAATTGGATTTGGTCATGTTTTATAAGGACTTTCATTAAATCCATAGAACATTTTGGAGAATTTGTTCCCTCTCTTGTTTTAATTCATGATTAGCAAGCTCATAAGCAGGAAATAGTTTTGGTCTTAAACCCTTCGGTATAATATTACTCTTGATGTACTGATCAAATGTAGTTTTATTCCAGAAAATTTTACTTTCTTTTTCAAAATCTGTTTCAGTTCAACTAAGTTATCTATCCATGTTCTATTTCGGTTAGCTGAATCCAATTTTTCATCAAACATAGTATTGATTTCTTCATTCCAACGTTCCTGCCTCTGATTGAGTCCCTGTTGTAAATTAAGTGTCGTCATCTTGAATGTTACTTTAATGTTTTGCGTGACTACAAGTTAATTAAATTATTAAACTAATTGTTAACTGTGCTGACAATAGGAAAAGTTGCTTGGAAAACTAACTATATAACATAAGGATTCAGAAAGAAAAGGATATTGTCGCACTAGTAAGACACACAAACTACACATCTCTTTACACATTTTATCGGTATCATGTTCTTAACATTTCTAGAAATATGTTGCAGCCATTCTTTTATTGAGGTGCTACCGTCCAGTAACCAAATAATCAGAAATAAAAAAGAGAAGAAAAGAACTGGATCTTAAAGGTGTACTATGTAGTATTAGGTTTCTTATTTGAAATGCGCATGTACCAAGTAATTGGAATACAACGTAACTTTTATTAATAAAATATAAAAAGTTTGATAATAAAAAGCAGTGAAGTATAAATGTGAAAAAGTAAGATTTTTTTTTTTTTTAAACTTGCTGTGCATGACTCTTTATCCTTACTTATATATAATAATAGAACACCTTATCTTAGATGATCAGCTTAGGGGGAATCAACCTCCAAATAAGCAATAATTTACATAAATATGTTCATATTCCAGTAATATTATCCCATATCAGTAATTACTAGAAAAAATATATTGGTTTAAATCAAGTATAATCCTTTTCTGATATCGTTTAAGCAACCAGTATAATATTACTCCTGGTTGCACACTGGTTAATTATAGCTGTTTAGTTTTAGATCCAGCTGACATAACAAGTTGTCAGCTGTTTAAATCATAATAAAACTACTATTGCTGAGTTTTCGTATCATAATACTGATCTGAATAACCAAAAAATATCCACAGGGTGCAATTATATAGTCAGAGCTGTGGCATAGCTTAGTTGTTAAACAGGTTGCTAAGACAATAGCCGTAGTCTCATTTCAAAAGGATAAATAAGCATTTAGTGATGGGGAGTTAATTACTAGCTACCTGTCAAGTTTTCTTGATAGGGGTTTGGGCAGAATCCTATCAAGAGTTGATAAAGGTGCTTATTCAAACTAACTAAATATCTGATAATGGATTAGCCATGCATAGCAAAGAATGCCAACCCAGGTTTCGCTATTAAGCTTTGTCAAGGCAAACTGACTGACCTTAAAAACGAGGCTTATAAAGTTCAAAGAACCAATCAGATTTGTTAATGTTGGACTGGATAAGAGGATTTCAGATTTTAACCCATTGTTAAAATTATAGTGGGGGAGGGGGCTATTATTCATTTACCTGTAATGAAAAGCACATGTAAAAGCTTTTGTCCAGATAATGGTTATTATTATTTTTTTTTCAAAGGAACTTCACAAGCCCAAGTATCCAGTATTGGGGACACAGAGGACATGGAGGCACCAAACATCCAAGGAGACATGTATGTGACTCTGGAAAGTGTGCCAGATGTCACTGAAGTGTACCACCAGCCTCTTCAGAAAAACCCACCGCGCACGAAGGATAACAGCAAACCGTCCCTAATTTGGCAAAGTCCATGCACCATGTGATTATATCAACCTGGTCCTATAGACGGATCTTTTGGATGGATTGTCATTGGATATAATTTATGTTATATTGCATGCTTATTTGTCAGTGCACTGGTCTTTGTTTACTATGCTATTTACCTTTTATATAAATATAGATGTTTTTAAATTAACCTTATCTGGTGTCATCACATATTACACATTCAGGCGCCTTGAGATTCCAAAGGTTTACTTTTGGTTTTGTCTCTTCAGTCTATCTGCGAGTTTAGTGAGGTGCAGACAAATTTGGGGGCCTTCCACCAGTACTCACTCAGGGGGATGCAAAAACAACTTTCAAGAGCATTTCAGTACTTGCAAAATATACAGAAGCATCAAATGAGGTCATGTACCACAATGGAGCGTATAGACACTTCATTGGTGCAAATGAACAGTGGCATCAATAACCTTACTGGAGCAGTCTGTGAGATGTCGTCAAATTTAAATACAATTTGTAACCAAATAATGACATGTCTATTGGTGCCCCCATTGTGGAAGTCAAATAATTGCATGAAGTCGGCTAAATTAATTAATATTGGTTTATCGTGCGATTGCGATTAGTACGCCATGTGTAATGATGCAATTGCACGGATTAATAACACACACACACTTACATTTACACTAACACTTGTAAATAGTACACATTTATTAAAGTTCCAACTCACATCAGTTTATCAGTAAAACTTAAAGGTTATTTATGCAAAGATAAATTTACATTAAAGGCAACTATGGTTCAGGTCCACAGAAATGTGTGGAGTTTGGTCTCACATTAATCTATATTTTACTAGCTGAAATCTGGTGTCAATAGGGAAACGATAGCATATTGCGATCGCAAGTTATGAATGGTATGAGATTAATTCTTAAAAAGCACATTGTGCATCGGTCAGTTTAACTAGTTTATCTGTGGGAAGACACGTAGGCAACAGTTGGAGTAAGTTGCCCCTGACCTTTGGAGAAGAGATCAAATGAACTGAGCTATGACCAGCAGTCTACTGGAACATCGTTAACCCTGGACCAATGAAGACCTCTCTTAGTGTTATCTGTGTATATTTGTGACATCATCACTGCTAATGTTAATTCAAGCTGCATATAAGCAAGCTCCTGTGCCAGTGTAAAGCTCTCTTCCTGACTGCAGACTACAAGACTGGATCTAGACCTGGGCCTAGGGGAAGCGCTTGTCTAATGTATTCGGTTTATACTTTCCTGTATTATGTTATACCTTTTATGCATCATCATGGCTTGCTGTAAATCCTGCTATCTTTTGCTATTAAATCTCTATGTGCGTTGAAACCACAATACTCACAATGGACAATATTTATTGGTAGCGACAAAATGAACATTACACTATCTTCAGATGATAGCAGCCAGACCACTACAGCAAGCCCGTCAATACCCGCTACCCCTGTGCATAGCAGTGGGAGTATCAGGAATGGCAGGTGGCGCCATCCACCAGCTGGGCCAAGTCTCCAGAGTTCGCAGCAAAGAAATAAAATATTTGTTTTGCATTTATGGCAAAGTGCCTTTATTTGATTAAGCAACACAGACTGTGTTATTCCTGTTTATTTACATTTAGTTAGGAAATATTTTTATCTTTATGCACATTGGTGTTGTTTACTTGGGTAATCTGCTTACACTTATTATATTGTTTAAAAAAGGCCTAAATTGTTATTTCAACAAATATACATAAACCCATAAAATAAGGTTAACAATGTTTGCAAAAGAAACCTGTACGTATGATGTTCATAATGTTGTTGGTTATACTAGAATAGGTAAAAATTTAAAACAATGTTACTGGTAATTACACAACAATTACACTTACTTAATAACCATTCTCACCTGAAAGATAATTCTGGATGATCCTTTCTATGACCTGCCTCCCCCTCTGTATTATGAACATTAGCTTCTGGAATAAGCTTGCCTGGTTCATTACTGGATATTGCTGGTGTTAGGGGTATATTTTGGTTTAGGGCCCAGTTATGCAGCACACAGCACCACAACACCACCAGATGTATCAAGGGACATGGATGTGGACCTCTAAAGGCCAAAGGAAACTTCTATTACACCTCTATGACAGAGGTGTCATAAACCAGGATTGACATCCATATCCAGAATCACTTACAGTTAAACATAAATGCATGTAGATCAGTGGTCAGGGAACAGGGGTAAATTACCCCAAATGGGGTAAAAATTAAATTCCTGGGGGTAATGCTGCCGATTCACATGCTGTCAGTAGGATTGTAGACCCCTTTAAATGTGAAATTGCTGTTGTAGCAGAAGAGCCTCAAGGGTTGGCAGAGGCACTTCTTGAGCTTCGATGCAATAATGAAGCACGTATTGCATTGAAAAACAAAGCAGATCTGTCATATTTTTGGATGTCAACAGCTGCAAAGGCATCAAAATTTCACATGAGGAGGCAGTCAAAAAGTTGCTGCCTTTTGCAACAACCTACCTTTGCGAACAAGGATTTTCCATTCTAATGAACATAAAAACAAAGCAGAGAAATCGATTGGACACTGAAGACTGTATCCAAATTGCTCTGACATCAAAATGCCCCAATATTGATGCTCTCGTATCAAAAATGAAGCAACATAATTTCTCCAAAACCTGAAGTTTTAAAGTTGAAGCTTTCAAAGAAATTTTGAATAGATTCAATACAATTTTGAATTACAATAATTACTAATATGTGATTTCCTTCCTTTCAAATCAAGGGGGTAATGTCGGCGTATCTAAATATATTTGGGGGTAAAAGGTAAAAAAGTTCCCTGAACCCTGATGTAGATTATTGCAACCGCGCATAAAAAACACTAAACACCAAAAAAAAAAACATGTGGCCTGTGAAACCTAAAAGGAGCCTGGTGCAATGGATGTTCCTCTCTCTCTGTCGGTGCTGACTCCCAAATCACATGTTGCTCCAAAACACAAAACAAGAATTTTTCTACCTTTTTCAACAACCCTCAGAGTAATTTGAGTCCCTTTTAATAGTCCTTTTTAGCCTGCATAGACCAATGGTTGATCTGTTTGCTAATCACGCTCATAAAATGCAGCATCTTGTAGTGCCACAAAAATGTACTTTAAATGGTGACCCCCATCTGGAAATATTGTTATAAGTGTATAAGTGTTGCCACATCATGCAAATATAATTATTGTCCCACTGGTGAAGAAATAGTAATCAAGTATAATATAAAAAAATAAAAAAAAATAAACATTAATTAAATTTGACCCACTAATTTATTGTTAAAATAAATTTTCCCTTTAGGAAAATTTATTATCATTTTTGCCCCTCTACAACAAAAAACATGTTTTCTTTAAATTCCTATTGTGCCTCCTGTTATATTAGCATTGCCTTGCAGTGTAACAGTGATGTGCTTGCAAATCTCGCCATTAGAAAGCATTTTGTTGTATCTGGGGATTTTCAATTCAAACTCTGACGAGTTTGCAAAATCGCAGGTTCATATATTGGGTCATTTCTATAGCTATAGTGGCAAAATGTCGGGACTGCAATTTGTAGCGATTCTGAGAATGGCGATTTTTAAAGAAACACTTCTCTGGCGATTTTACATCAAATTGCCATTTAAACTCGCCTGAGAAAATCACTAGAGATGCACACCTTGATACATTTACCCCCAGGACTCCCCCAACCATCCCAAAATTAAATCAAAAGTCCCCACATTTAATAAATAGGCATCCTTCATTCAAATCAACACAGCATTAAATTAATTGTGTTTACTTCTAATAAAAAAGGCTTCCCCCCTGCCCCCAAATTAAATTAATAACATCCCCAACAATATATGGACCTATTTCTCTCCCACCAGCCCTGGCATTAAATTAATACCATTCCCATTTTATAAATAGGTCTATTTCCCCCAAACAGTACTAATATCAAACCAAACTTAATTCTTATAGCAAAATGTTTGTTATGCAGATTGGGAAAAACAGATTATGGCTATTTTAAATTGCATGTTAAATAATTTAGTAATAATTTAGAATTTTACATGGTTTTTGCTTTCATGAACATTCTTGTGCTTCTATATAAATATATTTAATGCATTTTCTTCCTAGGCGGTGTTGTATATATGCTGAACTATTAAGAAGCAAGTGACAGGTTTGACAACAATGCACATACTGCATGAGGTGTAATTTAGAAAGAAAACTATCAACTATGGCATGGTTTTACACTAGCATTTGTCATAAATGAGAAATGAAATTAGTACACCCCTATATATTAACACTTCTATATCACTCAATTGTCATGCACAGCTGAAATGCTAAACTTGAAAAGAGGCTGTTCGGCAAATTCATTAATGACACTTTATATTGTTTTGTAAAGAATATCTTATTGTACACGGTACCAGTTGTAATTCAGTTTTGTTGCACCTTTAACGGGCAAGGATAGGAAGGGTAGATAAGAGGGAAAAGAGGAGAGAGAGGAGGGGAGAATCAGGCGTATGGTCCCAGAGGAGTTAAAGTACTTAATGTACTGAAGATTGGCATGGACTCTTCTGCATACAATGGAAGATATTGTAAAATATTTGAGTGATGTAGCATTTCATAAACAGATCATAAAATTAGTCTCAACATCTCCTCCTAATTTGCTGATTTCATCACAATGGAGGGATCTTTGCTGAAAGCTTGTGGTTCACATCAAGTCAGATCTGTGGTCAAAGTGGTGGTGTATACAGTGTTTTACCAAACCACCACTTCTCTTACTGCCTTTTTTGTAAAACTATTAAATTCTTTTCACTTACATTCCCATTACATTTTTTTATACTGCCAGGTATAAATTTCCATTTTGACCACTGAGTCAGCTTAAAATAAACTCTTGCACTAAAGAAATCTTTTATTTTTTTTAAATCATTCTTGCAGTGTTTTATGATACAACATTGTTATACAATATTTGGTGTGTGTGTTTCAGTGGCATAACAAACATGTCAATGGGTTATGTCCAGTGATAACCTGGGACGAGCTGCACCAGACACCCAATGTCCATTTTGAGCTGCCTGGTGGTACAGTGGCGAACACGGTCCAGGCAGCCTATACTTGTCAACTCATAGGCGGCCGCATTGCATACTACTTGATACGGCCGAGTCATCCATTGATGAAATATTGTACTACAACTTGTAGTGCTGTCCAGTTCTAATATAATGATGCTAATAATGTAAATGAATCTGGGTGTACTCTGACTATGTGTATGAATGGTTGTATGAGTCAAGCAATGAGAAGTGACCTAATTACTTGTCAAGGGAAGAAAATTGTAGGTGATTGTTGCTTTTTTCAGTTTTCATTGGTTGGTGCCACTGTGTGGGGAATGCCTTTAAATTTGATTTTTGTTTGGGTTTGATTTTCTTAAATCTTTCTCAAGATACAAAAGTGAGGATGAGTGCCTCACTGGGTTGAAAAAGCAGAGTCAATGCTTGGATAACCTCAATTGTAACAAAATAAGGTTTTAGGGCCTGATTCATTAAGGATCTTAACTCAAGAAACTTCTTATTTCAGTATCCTGGACAAAACTATGTTACAATGCAAGGGGTGCAAATTAGTATTCTGTTTTGCACATAAGTTAAATACTGACTGTTTTTTCATGTAGCACACAAATATCAACTTTAAATTTCAGTGTACAAATAAGCTATCAAGTATTTGTGTGCTATATAAAAAAACAGTCAGTATTTAACTTATGTGCAGAACAGAATACTAATTTGCACCCCTTGCATTGTAACATGGTTTTGTCCAGGAGACTTAAATAAGAAGTTTCTTGAGTTAAAATCCTTAATGAATGAGTTGTTGTTTTTTAATAAAGATGGATAGGGAGTGGAGTGTGTTATTAAAATAAAATGTTTAGAGTGTGTGTATTTCATTTATTCTTACTATATATGAAACACAAGGTTGACAAAATGGTCATCCCTTCATTCCAACACCCAGTGAGGTCTGTAAGAGCCACAGTACTTTTCAGCCCAATGCTTAATGGGAGTCTCTAGAATGGGGGTCATACCATTTCTTCCTCCTATTGAGACATCCAGTCCTTCACTCATCAGCCTGGGAGATTTAATTTTTATCATAGAGATCTTAAACTTCTGGTTTTCTGAAAAATAGTGGTAATCAGTCATTGCATAACCATTCTCATTGTAAGTGAAAGCTTCTCTATTGTTTTCAATCTTTTCTAAATCCTCCAATGATAGTAGTTTTCCCATAGCAAGCAATGAATGATGACATACCAAGCATAATTTTTTAGGGAAAATTGATTTGGAAAGCTTTGGTAACGACATACCATTGCTTTTTATATAGGTGTAATATACTTTGATTCTGTATCTTGGTGAGAAATAAAAGCACAATAACTGTTGCTGATGTATGCAAAGTGCATTGCAACATTTATTTTTACTTAGGCAAATGGCAATAATAGGCTCTATCCACACAACTGTATGCAAATACCACTTCAATGCTAAATAAATACAATTGTTTACTCCATGGGGGTTTAACCCAGGGGGGGGGGGTATACTGAGATGAATGAAAACACACTTACTCTTGATGGCTTAAATGCCTCTACTCAAGTCTGTCTGCAGATCCTCTTGCCTCAGGAAGCAAACATAGGGTGGCCTGCCAGGGGTCAACCCAGGAGAAAATTGTTTCCGAAGGTAAGCAATAAGAACACAAGTGGAGTGAGGGATAAACCAAACATGGCATGTTTATTAATAAAGGGAAAGAAGTACTGGAGGGTAAGTTTAGAAAAAATGCAATAAAGGGTTAGTGCTAATGAATGAAATGTTAAAATGCTTTGATTTCACAAGGGTATGTAAAACTTGCAACATAGATAAATAATCTCAATAAAATGTAACATAGGCAACTAAAACATGGGCAAATAAAACCCAACATTTCAAATGCAATCTTGGTTGTAACACTCAGTTTAAGGTACAATACCTGAAACAGTATAACTCTTTGGCAGCTTTAATGATATTTCCTTAACTTAACAGCATCTGAAGCTTCCTCTATTTAGAGATTAATGAAACAAAATACGTACAGGGCCAAACTCTCTATAGGCTCTGACCAGAACAACATTGACACCTATATATCTGTATAGGTGGTAGTTCTCGCAGAACCACGCACACATGCTCTTAGGGCTCCTAATAACGTGTCAAAGATTTGTCACTGTAGATACGGTACTGCTGCGACAATGAAGATGTGGTGAACAGAACATGATGTGAAACTAAACCTCCATCAAAGGACTGGCCAAGAGGTGTCCATTATCAGCCACTTAGAGTTATTTAGGTGTATATTGAATAATATTACAGAGTGGTGACAGCAATCTGTTTCATGCACTCCAATGCTCTTAACTTACAGGGTTATTAGTTAGACTGTAATCTAGCCAAGTATACAATCTGATGCCGCAATCACCTTTACTGTTGCTTTCTTTTCTTTTTTTTTTTCATTCAGGTATATCCGCAGGAAGATCTTGGGATGTCAGGAGCTTCAAAATTGTTGAATGCTGCTTATTTTCTCTTTGTCTTGACCTACTCCCTACAGAGCTTCTTCCCCAGTTGTCCAGTCAAAAGAAAAAGACGGCTACTCCACGCAAGCTTTTATCCCCTTTCCATCAGTCTCTGCTGCTTGGTTTAGTCAAGATAGCTAATTTTTTTCAGTAGCCAATGAATAGAAATTGTGCAAGGTCCTCAGAGGCGTCCTGTAGATATGTCTGTCAGTAACTCTCAATATAATGGAGGGGTACAATAACAACTCAGGGTTACATCACTTTAAAATTATGTTTTTTTTCATTATGGGTAAACAGATTCCCACACCTCAGAAAATAAATAAAAAATTACTCAGCAAAGATATCAGAAACCTTTTTAAAGCTCCTAATTTAAAATGTAAAACTTAATGTAACCAATATACATAAATAATCATTTGTGAATGCAAGAGTGTTAGAATGTCTCTGATGTGGGATAAGAGAAATATATTCTTTAATCGTTCCTTTTTCAAAAGATGATTTGCATTAGTCTTTGAAGATGGCCTTTTCAAGCTGCTGTTGGAGAAATATGTCACTGCATTCAACATTGGCTCAATCCTTTAATCATAGGTTAGGCTACTGTATTCATTAAAATCTTTTTTTCCTCTGTTTCCTGAGAATGAATATTCATTTGCATTGATCTGAGTAGAATGTGTTGTTGATTTCTATTTTATTTGCTAAAAAGTTCCTTCACTGAAATCTTTTTTGCATTTCAAGCTATTTATTAGGCCTTAGCTGAAAAACAAAACATGTTTAATAGCTATGTTCATATTCAGGGGAAAATATTTTAAGATGATTTTTGCATTGGAAGAAAGAAACAAAGAGGTGCAAGACAGCGTAATATTTTTTTTATTTTTTTTTTAAATTAAATTTTTATTGGGCTTTTGTAAATACAGACAGGTTATAAATGCACAATCAACAAATTTGCATGGTAGGCTGTTGATACAGAAAGAATGACATCCTGGCTCCAGTCCAAAAATGTACTCAAAGACCTGTAAAAGAGATATGCCATACCATACACAAATCTACTAGTAACAATATTACAAACAACATACAGACAAAGACAAAGGGAAAAAAGGGAAGGGGAAACCACATTTGGGGGAGGGGGTGTAGCAAAAACTCCTCACTTAAAACTTCAATTTAGTTTAAAGCTCTGTTAGCCTAGTAGGTTGTGAATCTGCCTGGTACAACACAAATCCAGATGGATCACCCAACCAAGCCAATCTTCGGGTGCAAAAGTGGGAACAAAACCACTCAATCAGTCAAATTTGAGATCGGGGACTCAGGAGAGTCTAAAAGGTTTAGCCATGGGCCCCAGATAGCATAATACATTTCAAACGAGTCTGTGGTTGACAGGTGCATCTCATCCATGACCCTATAGTGTTCCAATCTATTAGACCAGTCCCGAATACTCGGAGGCATGGTGCATCTCCATTTCACTGGAATTACTGCCTTTGCTGCTGAGATAATAAATTTCAAGAGAGATTTTTTAAAAAGTGATAGGGGCATATCAACTTTATTTAACAGCCAGAACACCGGAGTGTTGGGTATGTCTTTACCTAGCAGCTTCCGTGTGATGCTTACCACCTGGGACCAAAACGTTTGCAACATGGGGCAATCCCACCAGATATGCAGAAGAGAACCAACACCCTGGTTGCATCTCCAACAAGTGTCGGGCACACCACGGAAGGCCCTCGCCAAATGAGCAGGGCATCTGTACCACCTGGTAATTACCTTATAGTGAGTTTCTAGAATTGAAACATTGGGAGAACATGCGTGAGATGCCCGAAAAATCTTGGACCAATCGGCCTCTTGTAGCTCAACTCCTAGATCTCTCTCCCACTCTGTTTTAAATTTCAGAGGGGACACAAATAGATGTTCTAACAAAAGCTTATATATAGTTGAGAGGGAATGTGCAGGGCAGGGTGACCTGAAACACAGAGATTCAAAAACAGTTAGACTCCTAGAAGTGTGTTGTTTTGGGAGGCCCTGTGACAAGGAGAGAGTTCTAAGCCTAGCCCATTTAGCTAATGTGGGGCCTAAAGTAGGATGAGTAATCTTAGGAATACCGGATAGCCAAAGCAATGTGGCAGCAGGGGATTCCAGAGAAGATGAATCGATTTCCACCCATTGTTTCGACCCAACCTGACCAGACATCTCCATTATTCTGACCAATACTGCTGCATCGTAGTAAGAAGAGAAGTGCGGGAGTTGCAAGCCCCCCAAGTGTCTACGTCTAAATAGTATCTCATGCTTAAATCTAGGGCGTCTCCCACACCATACAAAATCGCGCACCGTTCGTTGGATGCCCTGAAACCAAGAGTTCGGAACATGAATTGGTAAGGTCTGTATAAGATATAAGAGACGGGGAAGGACATTCATTTTGATTATATTGACCCAACCCATCCAAGTAAATTTCTTACTCTGCCACTCCCTTAAGTCTGTTCGAATCCTGCCCAAAAATGGTCTGATATTGAGGTCATAAAGGCATGTGAGGTAACTAGGAATTATCACCCCTAGATATTTTAATTGAGATGGGTGCCATATGAAGGGGAAGGCGAGTTTCAGCCCCTCTACCACTGTGGCTGGGGTCTTAATGTTCAAAGCCACAGATTTACTATAGTTGATTTTAAAATTAGATAACACGCCAAACTTTTGAAACTCACTAACCAAATTGGGTAAAGAGACAACTGGATTGGAGATAATGGCTAGAAGATCGTCTGCAAATAACTCAAGTTTATGTTCTTTCTCTCCAACCTGTAGAGATATTTGGGTTGGCCCTGATAGCTCTTGCCAACGCCTCCATACACAACACAAAAATAAGTGGAGAGAGCGGGCAGCCCTGTCTGGTGCCGTTGTTCATCATGACTGGCTCGGACAAATCTCCGTTTATTTTAATCCGAGCCGTAGGTTGTCGATACAGTGCCAAGATTCTGTGCAAACCAACCGGACCTAGTCCCAGGTGCTCAAGGATCCCTCTCATGAAAGGCTAACTTACGCGATCAAAAGCCTTCTCTGCATCAGTGGACAAAATCATTGACGGTGTTACTGAACGAGAGGCCAGATGAACCAGATCTATCACCTTTGTTGTCCCGTGCCTCACGACCTGGGACAAAACCCACTTGATCTGAGTGAACAGTCTCTGGGAGTAGTATTTTTAATCTATTTGCAATAAGTTTCGCGTACAGCTTAAGATCCACATTAAGCAAAGAGATAGGCCTATAGCTTGCACATTGAGAGGGGTCCTTTCCTTCCTTAGGGATCACGGTTATGTGTGCTTCCAGACTCTGGGAGGAGAAAAAAGCATCTCTGGAAATTTCATTAAATGCCGACACCATCAGTGGTATCAACTTGTCTTTAAAAGTCTTGTAGTAAGCAATGGTAAAACCATCAGGGCCCGGACTCTTGTCCCCAGGTGTAAGTTTAATTGCCTCCCTCAGCTCCCCCTCAGTGAAGGGCTGTTCTAGCATGTCACTGTCCACCCTTGAAAGAGTAGGAAAACCTACCTCCTTTAGGTATTTTGAGATCTGAGCTGAATGAGTGTAGCCGTCCGCGCAGTCCCCCTGGGACTCAAGGTTATACAATTTGTTGTAGTAAGTGTGGTAAGCACTGGCTATGTCCGAGGTCAGCTTACAGTCTCGGTCCTTCACATCCTTAATCGAGGCAATATACGCCTTAGGTCATTGCTTACGCAAGGCCCTCGCCAACATAGAACCCAACCTATTACCCCACCGAAAGAAACGATGCCGGCATCTACTAAAGTCCAATTTAACTTTGTCATTTAACAGCTTGTTAAGTGCCGCCCTAGTCTCAGTCAGCTTATTCAACAGGTCGCTCGTCGCACTGAATTTGTGTCTCGTCTCTAAGTCTCTAATCTGCTGTAATAATTGGTCCCGCCGAGCAGTACGTTCTCTCTTAATACAGGAGCACAATTCAATGAGTTTCCCTCTCATAACACACTTATGGGCCTCCCAAATAGTAATTTTGGATACATCCGGAGTATCATTGTCTGTGATATAGTCATCTAATGCTATGGCCAATTGATCTCTTTAAGTTGTATTTTGTAGGAGAAGCTCATTAAGGCGCCAAGTGCATTTTTTGGTCATGGATTGAGTGAGTTGGATAGTTACTGATATAGGTGCATGGTCTGATCAAGTTATTTGGCCAATTGATGATAGTAAGAGATAAGAAAGGGCCCTATGTGAAAGAAGTAAATAGTCAATTCAATAATATATATTATGTGGATTGGAGAAGAAAGAGTAATCTCTTTCTCCAGGGTGTTGAAGACGCCATGTGTCGACCAGTTGGTGTTCATGAAGTGCTCGTCTGACCTTACAGTGCTCTATGTATTGTCGACCGACCATTAGACGTGTTAAGTTCTAGTTGCAATTGAAATCTCCTCCTACAATCAGAGTACCCTCTGCTAGCTCTGCCTCTTTCTCGAAAACCTGAGATATAAACAATGGTTGACCCTGATTAGGCAAGTATAAATTGACAAAGGTATACATTACATCGAATAGGCGGCAATTGATCAGGAGTGCTCTTCCTTCAACAAGGCGGAATTTTTGTATATTCGTGAAAGGCAGTCTCTTAGAGAACAAAGTTGCAACCCCCAGAGTCTTACCCCCACTATTATTACTAAAGTACGAATTAGTATAAAAGCCATCTGAAAGCCGAGGGGCCGCTCCTTGCTTAAAATGTGTCTCTTGGAAGAAAACTACATCTGCTCCCATATTTCTCATTTCTTTTAATGCTCGTGATCTCTTCTCAGGGAGATTAAGGCCTATGGCATTTAATGAGACCAATTTAAATTGGGCTGTCATGGGGGATCTTCATAAATCGGAAGAGCATTTCTGATGTCAAACAGACAAACAAATTGAATCAGCAGTTGTAAAAACAGAGCAAGCCTGAGCTTGAAGAATGGTGAGAGGATTATGTAAATTGACATTACCAGGAAGACTAGGGAAGGCAAACCACAGGAGGAAAGTGACAATACAGACACAGACAAAACTTATGACATATAAAGACATAACAAGTAACACACAATTAAACCGCTCCAGGGAAATGGGAGAGAAGGAGCCACTCCCATCTCTCTGAATTCTTGCCGCGGTGTGGGGAGAAAAGGGGGAAGTAGCAACAGTGACTAACAGCAACATTCTATAATTGTAATAAACATTGTAAGAACTTTCAAAATATAATCAGTAGCAATACCAATAATGATAATAACTAGAGCACAACAAGTCTTGTGGTTATGTGGTCCTCCAACCTAGACAGGCCCGGACCTCTGTCTCACCAAAGAAAATGCTTAAAGAAACAAAGAACATGAGCATAATAAAGAACCGGGTACACATCGAACTATAATTATTTAGGTGTTCATCTTCAAGCCCATGAAAAGACATGGGAAGACATGGTGAGTGCAGGGATCCACTACTCCCGTATCCTGGATACCAGCTTGAAATCCACACAGATAAACTGAGATGGACAGAGTCATGTAGAAAGAGGAGGCTGCGCCATAAGTTTTATGGTTGAGAGTTCTTCCAGCAGGAATTGCCCTAAAACTCCAACAAACCAGAGAAGATACTTGAAAAACCAACATTTTCCTTTACGAGGTGCCAGGTCAAGAGCTGGGTATATATCCTATAATAACAGTTCCTGCATGCATCCTTAGGCAAAAGAAAAGTCAAGGAGGGTCATGGCAAGAGTGGTAGACCATTACTCCAGTATCTCAGCTACCATAAGGAAATCAGTATAATTAAGTCGAAATAGGAAAGGCCGGGCAGGCCAAAAGCACTGTGTGGGTCAGAATAGCGCCGGCCCCAGCTGACTAAGGGGCTAGTTAGGCCAGAATTTCCCTGATTACATCGAGCATAGGGAAGAGATATCTCCAGCTAAAGCATAAGATTATGTGTCCGGGGACTCTTGGAGATCACGTCTTCTTCTCCTGGCACTTCCAGAACTTCCCGCCATTTGCCAGGAATCTGGACCCGTCGGATGTAGTCTGGTGAAGTGTTGTTGCCATTCCGGAAGTGGCATAACCTGTATTCCCAGTTGCGAGCAAAATGGATTGATATCTTGAGGTGATCTCAGAAACTCAGTCTTTTAACTGAGAGCGTCCGTTAAGGGTTTGATCATACGGCGCATCTGCAGGGTGCTCCAGGAAAGATCTTGGAAGATTTGAAGCCTGTTTCCATCGTACTCTATGCCGTCAAGCTTTCTCGATTTTTGGAGAATCGCTTCCTTCTGCAGGTTATAGTGCAAGCGACAGATCACATCTCTTGGCCGTTCAGATGGGGAACCCCTTGGTTTCAGGGCCCTGTGAGCCCTATCGAATTGAATACTTGTAGCGAGATCCTGCTCTAAGATCCCATTGAAGACTTTAGTAAGAAAGGCAATTAGGTCTTGTGTGGATATTTCTTCAGGTATCCCACGAATACGCAGGTTATTCCTGCGGCCCCTGTTATCCAGGTCTTCGACTCTACTTTGTAGCAGAAGAAAATCTTGTGCCTGCGGAGACACCGTGTCGCTAAGAAGCTCATGCCGAGCCGTAGACTCATCTCTAAAATCTTCTAACGTAGAGATTCTGGACGAGAGACGCGTTAACTCAGCTTGTAGAGTGGCGACCTCCTTCTTGACTGTATCTTTAAGTCTGGATTCGCCACAATCTCTTGACTGGTAATCACAGAGCATTCACTAGATGAAGAGTCAGTTGGGGTAGCCATTTCTGTGGCCTTAAGTGCTTCAGGAGAAGACGGTGGGCTATTATCTTGTTCTGAAGGAGCGATTGTAGATATTGTCGTAGATCTTGACGTCTGGGGGTATTCACAGATGTTCCGGGTTTCCGCTTGGACTGGCTCTTCTTATCTTTGCCCATTAGATGGATGCACCACGGTCGCCAAGTAAAAAAATGGAGATACAGAGATTAAGCTTAGATTTGTTATAAACCGATGTTCTGCTTTGTCACATGTCACTTCCCCCCAGTGGATGGATTACTCAGCCATCTGGCCAAGCCGCAATACAGTGTATATAACCTTTATAAAAAGGTAGCCCACTAGCTTTATGCTCATGGTTGTGACCCGAGTGAGCCAAAACATCCTAATATGCGCAGATTTCCGGGCATTGTGTATAGCCAAATTATGTGCAGAGCACTCTCAAGTCAGTCAGCCTGAGGTAATGTGGGGAGGGGCTGTTTGCACACCAGAGATAGAAAATCCTTCTCGCTGCTCCAGTGACTATAAAAGGAGCTGACACTGGATCATCCTCCCTGGGTAGCCACTGCTCTCGCTGCTATCCTCATCTTCACCATCGTGATTAATATTTTGGGGAACCTTCTGGTGATCTTATCTGTGTTCAGGAACAGTAAACTGAGAAACGCAGAAACTCCGTTGGTGAGAGCCGTGAAGATGAGGGAGAATTCACTCAATATTTGAGGGCGTGTTTACAGCTGTGTTTGAGTAAGCATATACCCGAAGGGGAGACATCACAAATTCGGGTGCTGTTTAACATACCCACACACGGGATTTTACCGGATATAGCTACATGGTGTTGGATAACTTATGTCAAATAGTCTGCACTATCATTGCTGTTTTGTTTGGGTATGAAAATACCGTGTGTTTCAGATAATCGTTAAGGAATGTACTGTGGTTGCCCATTTGTAATCATCTAACAGTGTGGGCGAAGGGCATCCCGGCAGATATTGTCTGGAAGATCTCACCAGACACGTCTACCATCTTCCATATCTATTGTGCGTAAAGGCAGCGCCATATGTATGTATACACTTGTGTGATTTAGCTGAGATTAAAAGAATGACATGATTAAAATGAAAATACAGTTCACAAATTTAAAAGAGATTTATTAGACTACATTAATAATAGAATGAGATTGATCTGAACCAAGAAAGAAAAATGAGAGAAACTGGGACAAAGAAAGAGTAAAAGACCAGCAAAAAAGTTGCCTATAAGAAACACTTAAACAATAAAGAAGGTAAAGCTCCTTAGACTAAAGAGATCCTAATCCCTAAATGTTTTGTTCCTTGATTATCCCACTATCAATTCTTTGCATATTGCATATTCAGTTAAAATCTAACAAAGGACCACTTAGAATGGAAACACCAATTAAGAAAGACACCATGATTGGGCTCAAAACAGAAATAAAAAATGGTGCAGAACACATGTTCAAGCACTTTCCACTTATACAGTCATGGCCAAAAGTTTTGAGAATGACAGAAATATTATTTTTCACAAAGTTTGCTTCCTCAATTTTTATGATGGTAATTTGATTATACTTCAGAATGTCATAAAGAGTGATCAGATGAATTGCAATTATTTTCAAAGTCCCTCTTTGCCATAACAATGAACTTTATCCCAAAAACAACATTTCCACTGTTTTTCAGCCCTGCCACAAAAGGATCAGCTGACATCAGGAGGTAAATATATCAAGCTGAGAGTTTTCCGGCAGGTTTGAAAAGTCAATCAGATTCTAGCTATCATTTATTTACTGCATTCTACAAAATGATAGCTAAAATCTGATTGGTTGCTATAGGCAACATCTCCACTTTTCAAACCCACCAAACTCTCAGCTTGATACATTTACCCCCAGGTCAGTGATTTTCTTTTTAACACAGGTGAGAGTGCTGACGAGGACAAGGCTGGAGATCACTCTGTCATGCTGATTGAGTTAGAATAACAGACTGGAAGCTTTAAAAGGAGGATGGTGCTTAAATTCATTTTCTTCCTCTGTTAACCATGGTTATCTGCAAGCAAACGTGCAGTCATCAATGCTTTGCACATAAAGTGCTTCACAGGCAAGGATATTGCTGCTAGCACGTTTGCACCTAAATCAACCATTTATCAGATCATCAAGAACTTCAAGGAGAGAGGTTCAATAGTTGGGAAGAAGGCTTCAGGATGCTCAAGTATGTCCAGCAAGCACCAGGACGTCTCCTAAATTGATTCAGCTGTGGGATTGGGAATCATGAGCGCAGAGCTTGCTCAGGAATAGCAACAGGCTGGTGTGAGTGCATCTGCACGCACAGTGAGGCAAAGAATTTTGGAGGATGGGATGGTGTCAAGAAGGTCAGCAAAAAAGCCACTTTTCTCCAGGAAAAACCTCAGGGACAGACTGATACTCTGCAAAAGGTACAGGGACTGGACTGCTGAGGACTGGGGTAAAGTCATTTTCTCTGATGAATCCCCTTTCAGATTGTTTAGGGCATCTGGAAAAACAGTAGACCGGAGAAGGAAAGGTGAGCGTTACCATCAGTCCTGTGTCATGCCAACAGTAAAGCATTCTGAGACCATTCATGTGTGGGGTTGGTTCTCAGCCAAGGGAGTGGGTTGACTCACAAATTTGCATAAGAACACAGCCATGATGCCACAAAAGCCAGATAGTGGGAATGATCTTGATCGCTGCATGAGTGACAGCTTACCCCCAGAGAGATGTGGAGTCTAACGGCAGATAGGTATTCACCAGGGATTCCCGCAAAGGAATATGGTCTTAGCTGCTCTCAACCGCAGGTCGCAGTCCTCTAGAGGGTGCTGATAAAGAGTACATGAATAATCTATTCTTTATGTTTAATTTTATAACCTATAACAGATTCAGCCACAATTGAATTGAAAGGTGACTGTGCACATGAGAATCCTCCCCCCTCCTGGGACTATGGGTGGTAACTACTTGATAAACAGGTTTTCAGCATTTGGTCTGTAATTAGCATATCAAAGACTAGCCAGGTTTAGACTCCGCCCACAAGAAGGGTTTACTGTACACAGGAAAAGAAAGGGTCTTCTTTTGGAAGCTGTGGCCGGCCTGAGCAGACATGACGTGAGATGCATAACGGCCTACTTAGGCCCTGACTAGTATGGAGTGTGCATGGCATGAAAGGTGAGTGTGAGCATGTTGTAATGAATGTGTTGTTGAATGGAGGATGTTCAAATATGTTGAATTCCTGTTGTGCTTGGGATCGACTGGTTAGGCTTTGGTCATGAAAGCATTTATGTTGTGTTATAAATGGTTCTGTATTGGTTAGGCTTTGGCCATGGAGACATTGGTGCTTTATGTGAAATACCATGTGTTAAAATTGGCCAGTGGACATTGTGTGTTAACGGCTGAAGAGAGAGCTCTTTGTGGTGGATTGGCTAAATACTGCTTGTAATGAGTAATGGGTCTGTACTGAGTTCACATTGCTTAGTAAGTGAGGCCTTGTGGGCCTACAAAGCATGGCAAGTAAGCCATTTTGGATGGTGACTACATTGCATAGAAAGTGATGGATTAGGCAGTGATCAGATCGTTAAATATAACATTTTGTAATGGTGTTATACATAGTCCTGTGTGGTTTTGTGTTGGTTTAAGGAAGTGATCAGATTGTTAGATATGCATAGAAAGTGCAGGTTTTGTTGGTTTATGCATAGAAAGTGGAATAGATTGAACTGGTTATAACCATGTGTTTAAAAATGGCCGCTGGACTTTGAGTGAGGTGTGCATGTGGTCTATATGGATTCTCCCCTCCCCCTTCACTACACAATGCATGCACACATACACACACACATACACACACACACACACACACACACACACACCTTTAGACAATAGTTAGTCAAAACACACACAATTACATATATGTCTATATTACAGGCAATAAGTATGATATATTGCACTAAAATCTATATTGTGTGTACAATATTGTTACGCTGTTTATTGTTCTATAATATAATACAACACACTTTAAACAAAGCTATATCTTGTCGTGATTATTCTTGAAACTTGTCGATATAAGGGAATATAAGAATGATATTTCTTGGGTTAATTTAGAAATACCTTTTACGAGGAGTTGGTTGACGGTAATAGTCATATATATAATGGTATTAAATGGTCATACATACATTTGCCAGTATATTAAGGAGATTGTAACCCAAAAGGAGGGAAAAATCCTTTTACAGGTGCAGATAATTTGGAGAACCACCAAGTAGCTGTAAGCACAATGGAATGTAGCCCAGATATATGGAAATTCAGTAACTGGACGGATGCTGTGTGATGATCAGCAGTATAGCCACGAGTCTTGATAGCGGAATAGGCTGAGCAGGTAGTACTGCAAAGCGATGAGCTGCACCACTCAGAAGGACTGACACAAGTCTAGTAATTCAGGAACATAACAGATGTTGAGTGATGCGGTATAGTCACAGGTCTAAGCAGCAGAATAAGCAGAACGATGATGCTGTGAAGCGATGAGCTGCATGACTCAGAAGGACTGAGATATACATGAGTGTAGTAATTCAGGAACAGGACAGATGCTGAGTGATGCAGTATAGTCACAGGTCTAGCAGTGGATTAGGCTGAACAGGTGTAGCTATGAAGTGTTGAGCTGCAGAGAGCAGAAGTGCTGAGATCCACACAGGTGTTATAACTCTGGAACAGGACCAATGAAGTGCAATGCTCTTCAGTGAGGCCACAGGTCTTGACTGTGGAATAAGCTGAACAGGTAATGATGTGAAGTGATGAACTGTAGAGAGCAGAAGCATTGAGATCCAAACAGGTGTTATAACTCTGGAACAGGACCGATGACGAGTGAAACTGCAGCAGTTGAATGAACGGCCTAACCCACAAAGTCAGGAACAAAGGTGAGAATAAACACGAACAGGAGTCGGAGGTAATGCTTCCTATCAGGTAGGGAGACCTGACGATCTGACACACATGGAAAGGCGGAGGACCCTTAAAAAAGGGAATTGGCTGGTGATCATCCAATCACTGCGGAGCAGAGGTTTTAAAGGTTCCCAGGGTTGCGCAGGTGCAGAAAACATGGAAAAATGATTTCCGAGGAAAGAGGAATGCCAGACTGTATAGCAGATAGCCGTAACCAATGGACACCAATGTACATAAGAATCAGAATGGAACTAACCAGTGAGATGCGTGATACATGAATAAAGAATGGTACCAAAACATCCTTCAAGACCAACTTCTCTCACCCATCTAAGAACAGTTTGTTGATGAACAATGCCATTTCCAGCATGATGGAGCACCTTGTCAAAAGGCAAAAGTGATAACTAAGTGGCTCGGGAATCAAAACATGGAAATTTTTGGTCCATGGCCAGGAAACTCCATGTCTCTGAGGAAATCGCTCAAAGGCAATGAAACGAGTGATTTATCACATTTCCCTTTGATGCCTGGACTAAGGTATTGAAAGCGCTGATGTCTCTAAGCCATGGCCAATTGATATACAACAGCTGACTGAATACCTTACCACTATACAGGGGTTGGAGTGTAGATTGCAATGAGTAAGCAGCCCTGTCCGTGCATAGACAATGTGTGGACTGCTGACAGCATATCTTTTTGTGAAGCAGAGGGGGGGCTATGGAGCTGCTGTAAGATCACAACAGTCTGTGAGTAACTTTACTGAAGCACATGGAGCTGTGCGATTAGGTGAATTCAAATCTCCAGAACATTGGTAAGCAACATCAATTCATGAAGCCTAACGCCACTGTTTAAAACAATTTTTTGACAAGCTTTTATAAGTGGCAGCTGATTTTGCATGCCCTTTGGAGATTCTTTATCGATCAGAATTTCACTCATAGTGGTTTGTTATGCAGTGGCAAAAAACGGCTTTGTTGGATGAATAATATGCTGGGTCTGATCTAATCTCAGCTTTAAAGTCTGGAGCAACAAAAACATTGGAGGTTTTGGATGTGATGACTATATTGATCAAGTGGTGATTTAACAACAATCATTCTATCCTGTAAAACTCATATAGACCTCTGAACAGACAGCAATAATCTCTGAACAGACAGCAATAACCATTCAAAGGTGTCAGTTATATATACAGGCTGTTACTTGTTTATGGCTACATTTGAAACATATTTTTATCCTGTTTCATGTTAATATTTTAATATAATTAATTGATATATGAATATGCGCAGTATACATTTTTTCTTTTTGTGGTTCATTGATGCAATTTTTATTTTCTAAAAGGATTAGACTGCTGAGGATTGGGTGGAAGTCATTTTCTCTGAGGAATCCCCTTTCAGATTGTTTAAGGCAACTGGAAAAACACTTGTTCGGAGAAGGAAAGGTGAGCGCTACCATCAGTCCTGTGTCATGCCAACAGTAAAGCATCCTGAGACCATTCATGTTGGGGGTTGCTTCTCAGCCAAGGGAGTGGGCTCACTCACAATTTTGTCTAAGAACACAGCCATAAATAAAAAAAAGGTAGCAAAACATCCTCCAAGAGCAACTTCTCCTAACCATCCAAGAACGGTTTGGTGACGAACAATGTCTTTTCCAGCATGATGGAGCACCTTGCCATAAGGCAAAGTGATAACTAAGTGGCTCGTGAATCAAAACATTGAACTTTTGGGCGCATGACCAGGAAACTTCCCAGACCTTAATCCCATTGAGAACTTGTGGTCAATTTTTAAGAGGCAGGTGGACAAAATAAAACCCACAATTTCTGACAAACCAAGCATCAGTCAGTATGTAGCCTAGAAGTTGATTGACAGCATGCCATGGCGAATTTCAGTGGTGTTCAAAAGAAGGGTCAACACTGCAAATATTGACTCTTTGCATAAACTTAATGTAATTGTCAATAAAAGTCTTTGACACTTATGAAATGCTTGTACTTTTACTTCAGTATACCATAGCAACATCTGACAAAAAGGTCTAAAAGCACTGAAGCAGCAAACTTTGTGAACACCAATACTTGTGTCATTCTCAAAACTTTTGGCCATGACAGTATATCCCTTGCAAATGGTCCTAAGGCAGTTGACCACTTTTTATCTAAAAACATACAATTTTATTTTAGCCTGCATGTTAATATTTTGATTTTTCTTATATTTCAGTAAGACTCCTTCCTCTAAATTTGCAGTACAGCAATGGGTATGCCCTTGTCACTCACCGGACTGTGAGTGCTACTTCTAAGGTAGCTAGGAACCGTGTCCGTCCATTATAATGAGGTACTGCGCATGTGCAGTCCCTTTTAACCTTCAGTTCTGTTCCTTTAACTTAATTGGCTGATCAGGCAACACTCCCTATATTAAGCACCTGTGGTCAATACCACGTTGCCTGATCTTGGAGTCTCATTCCTCATGAGTCTCTGAAGGTGTTCCAGTGCCTGCTCGTGTGTTCAGCTTATGCTGATTCCTGTTTGCCGTTTGTGGTTTCCAGACCACTTCTATTCCTCGTGTTCCTAGTGTCTTCAGCAGCTGATTCCTATCCGCTGCCTCCATGTATCTACAGTTACAGATTACTGCAAACTCTCCTGTGTTTCATCGTGACTCCAGCAGCTGATTCCTATCCGCTGCCTCCGTATATCTACAGTTACAGATTACTGCAAACTCTCCTGTGTTTCATCGTGACTCCAGCAGCTGATTCCTATCCGCTGCCTCCGTGTATCTACAGTTACAGATTACTGCAAACTCTCCTGTGTTTCATCGTGACTCCAGCAGCTGATTCCTATCCGCTGCCTCCGTGTATCTACAGTTACAGATTACTGCAAACTCTCCTGTGTTTCATCGTGACTCCAGCAGCTGATTCCTATCCGCTGCCTCCGTGTATCTACAGTTACAGATTACTGCAAACTCCCCTGTGTGTCATCGTGACTCCAGCAGCTGATTCCTATCCGCTGCCTCCGTGTATCTACAGTCACAGATTACTTCAAACTCTCCTGTGTTACATCGCTACTGTTCCAGCTGATTCCTGTTAGCTACTTCAGCGTGTCTACAGAGTCCTGCTCGTCTCAGCACTCCAGTCTGCATTCTACCTGCCGTCAGCTGACCCGCTGCCGACTGCTTCTACAGTGTGTCCATTTGTGTCAACTTGCCTGTTGCATCGAGTCTACGCTCCTCGGCTTCCAGCTTTGCTACATCACTTCAACTCTCCCGTGGTCTCCTGCTGTTCTATTCAATATACTACTGCTTCCTGAGTATTTATCATCCTTGCTGGCCTACCTACAGTGCGCTGCACCTACCTGCCGCTTCCATTCTGCAAGGACTTCTCATCTCGTCTGTTCCCGGCTGCTCAGGTATCCCTGCAGCTATCTCTAACAGCCTGCTCATCTGAACCACGGTATGCATACTTCTCATTGACTGTGCTGGTGTATTGCATATCCATCTGGATTGAGTTGTTCTCCTCCGGAGTTTTCATCCTCTGAGACTATTGCTATTATTGACTGTGTTTCCTTTTGCTGGACTATTCGAGTGACTTTGTTTATCTGTGCAGTGCTGTTCATTCATTATTATTATTGTGTGCAGTTCAACGTGGGATCAAGTTCAGTGTACCCGTGTAGACTCTGCATTGCATTTATCTCCTCGTGTCCTTCCTCACATATATATTCAGTGGTACAACTTGCTAGAGGCAAACCACTGATTCCTGTTTCCCTGTGTCACCAGTTGCATATATCCTCTCACATAAGCAGTGGTACAACTTGCTACACGCAAACCATTGACTTCCCCATTACCTTCACCTGGATTCCATTCCTTCACTACAGACAGCGGTACAACTTGCTATACGCAGACCGCTGACTTCCACCTCCCTGTTACTCCTGGACATTCTACTCACTATAGCAGTGGTACAACTTGCCGTGCGCAGACCACTGACTACCCTCACGTGTCCTTGTCCATCCAGATCCTCGTGTTCAGTTACCTATTGTTTACCAGTGCTGCTAGTCATAGACTTTCTGAGCATTCTCTAACCATCTGCTGTTTCCAGTTCCATTATCACCCTGTCATCAGAGTATCATATACCAACTCTACTGCTCTGATAAGACCATCAGCGGGTGATACTGGGTAAAGACTCCTAGTGCCCGTGACAATAAGATCAGGCCATGACAGACCCAGATTCGGAACCCACAGCTAAAGAGATGCTGCAGCATCTGGTCACCCGTGTGGAACAACAGGATGTTCGTCAACAACTATTGCTACAATGTTACCAGACGTTAGTCTCCCAAAGAACGCCTGGGCAGAATATTACAGCTTCTGTTGATGCTCCTGTGCTTTCCTCCGTTTCCCCAGTGCCATCCCAGGTGTCTACGGCTTCCACGCTTCACCTGCCAACTCTGTCAAAGTATGATGGAGATCCCAAAACATGTAGAGGTTTCCTCAACCAATGCTCAGTACATTTTGAGCTCCAACCTCAAAACTTTTCGACTCATCGTTCCAGAGTGGCCTATCTCATCTCATTATTCTCCGGACAAGCTCTCGCATGGGCTTCCCCTCTGTGGGAAAGAAATGATCCGTTGTTACAGGATAGTGCCAAATTTATTTCCATGTTTCGTAATGTATTCGATGAACCAGGTCGTGTTATTTCCGCTGCCTCCAGCATTCTTCGTTTACGACAGGGTTCTCGTACAGTAGGACAGTACATCATCCAATTTAGGATCTTAGCCTCTGAGCTTCAGTGGAACACTGAAGCGTTAATTGCCGCCTTCTGGCAGGGGCTTTTGGACAAAATTAAAGATGCACTGACTACCCAAGAACTCCCTACGTCTTTAGAAGATTTGATTTCTCTTTGTCATCGTGTGGATCTCAGATTTCGTGAGAGGGACTCTGAGAGAACTACGTCAGCTAAAACATCTCTTCGTCCCACTTCTCAAATTCGTCCTGCCTCACCTCCGGTAATACCGATGGAGATTGGACTTTCCAAACTAACCTCTGCAGAGAGGAATCGAAGAATTAAGAATAGACTTTGTATCTATTGTGCTGATGCCACACATATGCTCCAGTCATGCCCCCAAAAAATCGGGAAATGTCAGGCCCTAACTAGTTCTGGAGAGGTGAAGTTAGGGTTCCTGGAGTTCTCTCCATCTTCTACGAAATCTAAAACCTGTGCATTTGACGTTACCATTTCATTTGCTACTAAGTCTTTTGAGTCCCCAGCTCTAATTGATTCAGGAGCTGCGGGAAATTTCATTTCTGAATCCCTTGTAAATCAATGGTCCCTACCAGTGATTACCCTGAAGACTCCTATTACGTTGACTGCTATTGATGGATCACGTATTATCAACGGTCTCATCACCCAAAGTACGTCTTCAGTGACCCTTCAGATTGGTGTTCTACACCGAGAAGAAATTTTGTTTTTAATCCTTCCTGCTACTACAAGTCCGATTGTTTTAGGCCTTCCATGGCTTCAATGTCATTCTCCCCAGATTGACTGGCGCACTCCTCAAGTTACGTCTTGGGGACCTGAATGTCACCAACATTGTCTTTCTCGTGTTGTTCCTCGTAGAATACAGCAAACCTCCATTTCACCTTCCTCACCGGGACTTCCTCCTCAGTATGCTTCATTTGCCGACGTCTTTGATAAAGCTCAGTCTGAACGTCTTCCCCCTCATCGTTCATGAGATTGTCCGATTGACCGAGCCTTTGTGGCGTCCTCAGACATTGAAGAGAGTCCTAACCACTTTATATTAGACACCAAACGTGTTTCTCTGGCTGCTTCTTCCACTAAAGTGCTACCATTTGGGAAGACCCTCGTGCCTCCTGCTCTTAGGAAAAAAATCCTTTCATGGTTTCACTCTTCTCGTTTCTCTGGACACGCTGGTGAACGCAAGACCTTTGAGATCCTCTCTCGAAGTTATTGGTGGCCTTCTATGAGGATAGATGTCAAAGAGTTTATCGCGGCATGCGATTTATGCTCCCAGTTCAAGACCCCCCGCAGAACTCCAGCGGGGTTGCTTCAGCCACTACCCATTCCATCTAAGCCTTGGACCCATATTAGTATGGACTTTGTAACTGAGCTTCCTCCTAGTAAGAATTGCAACACCATTTGGGTAGTGGTGGATAGATTTTCGAAGATGGCGCATTTCGTTCCCTTGTCTGGTTTACCTTCTTCTTCTACCCTGGCTGAACATTTCATTAGAGAAATTTTCCGTATCCATGGATGTCCGTCCGAGATCGTGTCAGATAGAGGAGTACAATTTGTTTCCAGATTCTGACGGGCCCTTTGCAAGACCTTGGGCATACGATTGGCACTCTCATCTTTCTACCATCCCCAATCGAACGGACAAACTGAAAGAGTCAACCAAGATCTTGAGACTTTCTTAAGGATGTTCTCGTCAGCCAATCAAGACAACTGGGTAGAATTACTTCCTTGGGCTGAATTTGCTCATAACAACATGTACCATGAGTCATCATCTAAAACTTTTTTTGTGGTTTATGGTCACCATCCGTCTTTCCTAGAATTTCCTGCCCTCCCGCCCAGCCAAGTTCCTGCTGTTGAGACTTTGTGTCAAACCTTCAAAAATATTTGGGCTCAGGTAAAAACCTGTTTAAAGAAGACATCTGCCAGATATAAGTCTTTTGCGGACAAAAAGAGACGGGCTATTCCACCATTGAAAGTCGGCGACCGGGTGTGGCTATCTACTAAGAATATTCGTTTGAAGGTTCCTTCCATGAAATTTGCTCCCCGTTTTATTGGTCCATATAGGATCATTCAAGTTATAAATCCAGTTTGCTTCAAACTTTTACTTCCCAAGAGTCTTCGTATTTCCAACGCCTTCCATGTTTCCTTGCTCAAACCTCTCATCATCAACCGTTTCTCGGTCCCTCCTTCAGCACAACGGCCACTTCAAGTTCATCAGGAGGAAGACTTTGAGATTTCTCAGGTTTTGGATGCTAAAATTTCGCAAGGAGTTCTTCGTTTCCTCGTGCATTGGAAAGGCTTTGGTCCTGAGGAGCGTTCATGGATCAAAGCTGAAGATCTCAACGCTTCAGCTCTCTTGAAAAAGTTCTATACCAAATTTCCGGACAAACCCGGTTCCAGGTGTTCTGTGCCCACCTTTAAAAGGGGGGGGTACTGTCACTCACCGGACTGTGAGTGCTACTTCAAAGGTAGCTAGGAACAGTGTCCATCCATTATAATGAGGTACTGCGCATGTGCAGTCCCTTTTAACCTTCAGTTCTGTTCCTTTAACTTAATTGGCTGATCAGGCAACACTCCCTATATTAAGCACCTGTGGTCAATACCACGTTGCCTGATCTTGGAGTCTCATTCCTCATGAGTCTCTGAAGGTGTTCCAGTGCCTGCTCGTGTGTTCAGCTTATGCTGATTCCTGTTTGCCGTTTGTGGTTTCCAGACCACTTCTATTCCTCGTGTTCCTAGTGTCTTCAGCAGCTGATTCCTATCCGCTGCCTCCGTGTATCTACAGTTACAGATTACTGCAAACTCTCCTGTGTTTCATCGTGACTCCAGCAGCTGATTCCTATCCGCTGCCTCCGTATATCCACAGTTAAAGATCACTGCAAACTCTCCTGTGTTTCATCGTGACTCCAGCAGCTGATTCCTATCCGCTGCCTCCGTATATCTACAGTTACAGATTACTGCAAACTCTCCTGTGTTTCATCGTGACTCCAGCAGCTGATTCCTATCCGCTGCCTCCGTGTATCTACAGTTACAGATTACTGCAAACTCTCCTGTGTTTCATCGTGACTCCAGCAGCTGATTCCTATCCGCTGCCTCCGTATATCTACAGTTACAGATTACTGCAAACTCTCCTGTGTTTCATCGTGACTCCAGCAGCTGATTCCTATCTGCTGCCTCCGTGTATCTACAGTTACAGATTACTGCAAACTCTCCTGTGTTTCATCGTAACTCCAGCAGCTGATTCCTATCCGCTGCCTCCGTGTATCTACAGTTACAGATTACTTCAAACTCTCCTGTGTTTCATCGTGACTCCAGCAGCTGATTCCTATCCGCTGCCTCCGTGTATCTACAGTTACAGATTACTTCAAACTCTCCTGTGTTTCATCGTGACTCCAGCAGCTGATTCCTATCCGCTGCCTCCGTGTATCTACAGTTACAGATTACTGCAAACTCTCCTGTGTTTCATCGTGACTCCAGCAGCTGATTCCTATCCGCTGCCTCCGTATATCTACAGTTACAGATTACTGCAAACTCTCCTTTGTTTCATCGTGACTCCAGCAGCTGATTCCTATCCGCTGCCTCCGTGTATCTACAGTTACAGATTACTGCAAACTCTCCTGTGTTTCATCGTGACTCCAGCAGCTGATTCCTATCCGCTGCCTCCGTATATCTACAGTTACAGATTACTGCAAACTCTCCTGTGTTTCATCGTGACTCCAGCAGCTGATTCCTATCTGCTGCCTCCGTGTATCTACAGTTACAGATTACTGCAAACTCTCCTGTGTTTCATCGTAACTCCAGCAGCTGATTCCTATCCGCTGCCTCCGTGTATCTACAGTTACAGATTACTTGAAACTCTCCTGTGTTTCATCGTGACTCCAGCAGCTGATTCCTATCCGCTGCCTCCGTGTATCTACAGTTACAGATTACTGCAAACTCTCCTGTGTTTCATCGTGACTCCAGCAGCTGATTCCTATCCGCTGCCTCCGTGTATCTACAGTTACAGATTACTGCAAACTCTCCTGTGTTTCATCGTAACTCCAGCCGCTGATTCCTATCCGCTGCCTCCGTGTATCTACAGTTACAGATTACTTCAAACTCTCCTGTGTGTCATCGTGACTCCAGCAGCTGATTCCTATCCGCTGCCTCCGTGTATCTACAGTCACAGATTACTTGAAACTCTCCTGTGTTTCATCGTGACTCCAGCAGCTGATTCCTATCCGCTGCCTCCGTGTATCTACAGTTACAGATTACTGCAAACTCTCCTGTGTTTCATCGTGACTCCAGCAGCTGATTCCTATCCGCTGCCTCCGTGTATCTACAGTTACAGATTACTGCAAACTCTCCTGTGTTTCATCGTAACTCCAGCCGCTGATTCCTATCCGCTGCCTCCGTGTATCTACAGTTACAGATTACTTCAAACTCTCCTGTGTGTCATCGTGACTCCAGCAGCTGATTCCTATCCGCTGCCTCCGTGTATCTACAGTCACAGATTACTTCAAACTCTCCTGTGTTACATCGCTACTGTTCCAGCTGATTCCTGTTAGCTACTTCAGCGTGTCTACAGTGTCCTGCTCGTCTCAGCACTCCAGTCTGCATTCTACCTGCCGTCAGCTGACCCACTGCCGACTGCTACTACAGTGTGTCCATTTGTGTCAACTTGCCTGTTGCATCGAGTCTACGCTCCTCGGCTTCCAGCTTTGCTACATCACTTCATCTCTCCCGTGGTCTCCTGCTGTTCTATTCAATATACTACTGCTTCCTGAGTATTTATCATCCTTGCTGGCCTACCTACAGTGCGCTGCACCTACCTGCCGCTTCCATTCTGCAAGGACTTCTCATCTCGTCTGTTCCCGGCCGCTCAGGTATCCCTGCAGCTATCTCTAACAGCCTGCTCATCTGAACCACGGTATGCATACTTCTCATTGACTGTGCTGGTGTATTGCATATCCATCTGGATTGAGTTGTTCTCCACCGGAGTTTCCATCCTCTGAGACTATTGCTATTATTGACTGTGTTTCCTTTTGCTGGACTATTCGAGTGACTTTGTTTATCTGTGCAGTGCTGTTCATTCATTATTATTATTGTGTGCAGTTCAACGTGGGATCAAGTTCAGTGTACCCGTGTAGACTCTGCATTGCATTTATCTCCTCGTGTCCTTCCTCACATATAAATTCATTGGTACAACTTGCTAGAGGCAAACCACTGATTCCTGTTTCCCTGTGTCACCAGTTGCATATATCCTCTCACATAAGCAGTGGTACAACTTGCTACACGCAAACCACTGACTTCCCCGTTACCTTCACCTGGATTCCATTCCTTCACTACAGACAGCGGTACAACTTGCTATACGCAGACCGCTGACTTCCACCTCCCTGTTACTCCTGGACATTCTTCTCACTATAGCAGTGGTACAACTTGCCGTGCGCAGACCACTGACTACCCTCACGTGTCCTTGTCCATCCAGATCCTCGTGTTCAGTTACCTATTGTTTACCAGTGCTGCTAGTCATAGACTTTCTGAGCATTCTCTAACCATCTGCTGTTTCCAGTTCCATTATCACCCTGCCATCAGAGTATCATATACCAACTCTACTGCTCTGATAAGACCATCAGCGGGTGATACTGGGTAAAGACTCCTAGTGCCCATGACAGCCCTTTGCCTCAAGTTTTTCAAGTCTTTATATGGGACTATGGGAGGTAAAATACATAAATAATGATAACCCCTTTAGGACTAAAAATACATATTTTAAGAGATTTATTGACAATATTATAGTTTGGTAGGGATCCAAAATTAGATTTGGAGAGTTATTATCATTTTTATATAATAATAATTTTCTAACAATTTATTAAAATATAGGTTCTATCGCTAATACTTGACACTTCACATTTGACCCATTCCAGGTGGAAAAATCTAATCATATATTGTATGTATGTACAATATGAAGATAACAATAGTTATATACATTTTACAAGCTGTAATTTAATATCTGCAAATGCAATTGTCATGGTCACTAGGAGTCTCGACCCAGAATCTACCAATAGTTGACTTTACCCACCAGAGGCGCGGAGTCTAACACAGTGGCAGGTTTTCTCCAGGAACTCCCACAAGGAAGTATGGGTTTTACCGGCTTCCACTGTGCTGGTCGCGGCCCTCTAGAGTGTATGGTAGAGTAGTGGATTACAGCTATACAAAATGGTGGTCAGGTGCTAGCCTGAGCTAGGAAGTAGGAGAGGCTCTGAAGTAACAGAAGAGTCACTGGGGAGTGGAGACTGTACTGTGGTCAGCGGATAATGAGCACAATAATGAGAATACGTCAGAGATTGGCAGTTCAACGGTGGATAACATGGAGATGAACTGCGGCTGACAGATATTCCCACTGACGTGGAGATGAGATATTAGATGACAGATGTGAAGTTAAGTAATACTGGAGATGTACTGTGGCTGGTGAGTATTGCCAGAAACGTGGAGACGAGATATCCAGATGGCAGGTACAATAGTGGGTAATGAAGGAATGTACTGTGGTTGAGTGGTATTACCACTAATGTGGAGAAGAAGGATATCAGTTGCGGGTATGACACCTAGTAACGTGGGGATGTCTGTGACTGACAGGTATTTACCACTAATGTGGAGATGAAGTATTCCAGGCTGCAGATACGATACTAGGTAACGTAGAGATAATTGTGGAGGACCGAGATTACCACTACTGTGGAGATGAAGTTTATCCCGGCTGCAGGTACGGTACAAGCTAACGTGGAGATGTCTGCGGCTAGCTAGTATTACCACTAATGTGGCGATGAGGTTTATCCAGGCTGCAGATACGATACAAGGTAACATGGACATAACTGCGACTGACTGGTATTACCACTAAATGTGGAGATGAGGTTTGTCCAGGCTGCAGGTACGATACAAGGTAACGTGGAGATGTCTGCAACTGAGAGGTGCGGTAGCGGGTACACTGGAGAGGTTCTACGACAGACAGGTAACATGATCCAGGAGGTGAGAACTCCTTGGTTACCTCAGCAGAATGAGGATCAAGAACAAGCAAGGGAAGTAGGTCAGGGGTGCCTTAAATAGTGAGAGGCAATTAGTGAACCAATGAGAAGAGGGAAAAGGTTTTAACAGTCCTCAGGTCTGCACAAGCAAAGAAAGATAACTAAGATGGTGGACAGCCACGGCATTGCACAGGCGCCGGCAGAGCAATAAGTGAACTAGATCTTGGCTTAGAGGAACCAGAGGTCCGGTGAGTGGCAGCAATTTTCCTTTCTCATGATTATCTACAGTCAGAAGAAATTTCTTGGGTGATAAACATTTTCAGAATTTTGAGAAACAGATATTTTCTGCACAAGGTCTAGAGCAAGGGATTATCCATTATAATTTTTCCATAGTAGTAGAACAAAATTCAGAAATCTTAATTGTCAGGATTTACTGGTGTTTTTAAATGAGAGTAATATGAGGATAAGAGACTCATGGTACTAATTATCACTACATGTAGTATGGAAAAAAATTGTTAAAACTATTGAGTAAACACTGGGAGCTACTAAAACAGCCGTCACATACTCGGACTGAAAGTGATTCATCATGTGTCCAATCCATTTCAACATATTCTCCAGCTGCAACATGGTACTGGTTCCGCTGCTGATCACATTCAAATAATTTTTTTGTAGATCAGGTAATTCAGACTGTCACTCTTTATATTAATAGTACAGAGTGGTGTAAGTGAACTGTGGTTTCCAAGCACACTACTAAGCACACCACGTTGCCTCTGCCTGCTGGAGTTTTAATAGAAGGATTATTGGATTCTATTTGTACACTGCCACTTGCCATCTATTACTCTTCTTAATATTTATGGAATAAAAAGGATTTGCCTGTAGTCCTAATGGATGGTGATCACTGTTGACGTGCATTATCTTTCATCAACATTATGAATTTGTGACCCAATAATATTAGAGGAAACGAACAAACAGATTTTTTCATATGTATGTATGTTGTAAAAAATGAAACAGCACATAAAGATCAGAATTTTAGAACATGTCCAGAAAATTAAGCAAAAGGTACAAAATCATAGTGTCCCTAGACATTTTTTGAAACATCATAATTATTTTCCTGATACTTTTACTTAGCATTGAACAAATAGATGAGAGGGAAATTGATATTTATGCACAATTAGGAAAAAGGATATATCCTTTGAATATTTTTACCTCTTTAAAAGAGGGATGTGATATAGTCCCTTTTTTAGAGAGAGAAATTGGAACTGCTTAATGTTCTATAACTTAGAAATTTTATATTTTTCCTATTTTTTAAAAGATCCTTGAAAAAAAAATATTAAATCATTGTTTTATTATTTCATTTTTTATGCATATACATTTAAATAGTTTTTATATGTTTGATATATAGTTGAAAAAGAATGTTTTGGAACTAGTTTTTTTAACATTTTATTTATGTACAATATTTTGTTCCTGATTTTTCACTTCCTTATAATGCACTTAAATAGTATATTTTTCTGGAAAAACTGGTAGAAGTGTATATTGCCTATCTGCCATATGTAAGCCACTTATTAGTCATATACAACTGCAGATATATGTTTGAGATTTAATTCACAATATGAGCTTTGTGTGACTCACATGAACTGTGGGTCCCACCATGGGTTAAACCCTGAGAGGGGGAAACTAATATTACTCTGTTATATTTTTATTGTCTCTAAATTCTTGTGCTCTTCTCATGATATTTTTATGTATTGTGAAATCCAGCTGTGTGTTCTTAGGTGCCGATGTTAGAACTATTACCAATTTATGTTTCACGTTGTTAAAGCTAAAATTTCTTATAATTTCTATTTAAGGTTATATTAATCCCCATCAGCAATATCCAACAATGGATGCCTTTGTAAATGTTTATAGTTTTGAGTAATATCAGTACATCTCAACTCGGTGACAGGAGGCTAAACAGCTGGGCTATGTTTGAATGAAGGGGAATATAATAAAGAAAATGTCATATTTTGTCAAATATACTTACAGGAGTCATGTCTGATATGTAAATGAAAGGAAACGTATGACCTGTTCTATGCGTGTAATATCATCTTTATTGAACATTCTGGTAAGAAGTTAGGTAAAGATGAAAATACCCTGACTAGAAATGTGTTTCGAAAAAGAATGTTGTGAAAGATCATTTTCTTTCATATAAGATTTTTGGTGTTGACATCACAATGTTGCGGGCGCCTTAAGCTTGCTTAAAATGTCCTTTTTAATTTATATGAAACTATTGCACAATATCTTTGTATGTTATTCTCCATAATAAACCACATTTAATAGGTTCATGTCTCTATGTTCTAAGAATTCATATGCCAGACTTAGCTTGGTATTATAAATTCTACATAGCTGAAACAGAGAAGATCATTTGGTGTAGGAGAACTCTCTGTCTAGGAAGATAATTTAGTTTATCAAAACTCGGTTTTAAATTAGTTGTGAGAGATTCAGATAAAGAAAGGAGAACTCAAAGGCTTCCTGAGTAAGAGTGTAAGCTCTTAAAAAAATCTTGGTGGTGGCATGATTGGTAAGGCAAAAGTATTCTGCTAGATAGACAAGGAGAGTTTTAATAATTTTAAACAGATCAGGTTTTTGTTTTTAATTAACTCTTTGTCACACAAACTTCATAAAGGTTCAGATGAGTACTGGATCATGACGCACTAGTGGCAGGGATAGGATATGTTTTTACATTTTTTAAGAGTTTAATTGAATGAGGGCTGTGTGATTTCTGTGAGAGGAAATGCAGACTAATTCACCAAAGACTGAACTCACTGCTTAAACCATTGTAAAACATAGGGGGGTATTCAATTGACGAGGGGATCGCCGCAAAGCCCGCGCTCAAAAAATATTACCGTTGATGGAGCTGCGAGCTGAAATCCAGTGAGTAAATTTCCGTATTTACGCGCAATATTACCGTATTAACGGTAATATTTTTCGAGCACGGGCTTTGCGGCGATCCCGCCGTCAATTGAATACCCCACATAGAGTTCAAATAGTTTTCCCCTCTATATTTTTGTTATTTTCTTTATTCTTTGATTTGCATCATAATATGTAAGATAGCTGCTGCATATAAACATATGGCATAGTATGTATTGATTGTGCAATGTGAGCAGAAGGGAATATCTATCATTTGTAAAAGTAAGGAGCACATGATCTAACCCTTTTTGTAGAGTGATCAGGGACAAGATGAAGATTTGTCACATGGAGGGCATAGCCTGGCTTTAGAGAATGACCTTGCAGTGGCCAACAAACTTCTGAGGGTTCAAACTGTTCATCTACAGACACTGCTACTAAACTCCCAGCAGGGCGATAACCTGCAAAACATGAGGTTGACAGAAGATACCAGCTAGAGCTTGCCAAATTTCAATTCCTGCCAGAAGCCCAAGAGGTGGTCATCATCAGACTCTTTGCAGAGTATTTTCCTGTTCTGGAGAAAGATGGGGATTCAGACACTTTTCTGTGAGGATTTGAAAATATCAGCAGTACCGGCTGCCCCAATATTAGTGGGCTCAGTACTTAATCCCTGGCCTGAGAGGTAAAGCAGTGGACGCCTTTGCAGTCTGAAATGAACGAAGATTATGAGGCTATTAAATGTGCCCTGCTGAGGTGTTTTAACTTAACCGCTAGGGTTTTCATGAAACCAATTCAGAACTTGTGGCCCAATTGTCTGCTTTTTTACATGAGTGAATTGGGTGGGTAAAATTCCCAGCTATGATAGTCTGTAAGAGTTAATGGTCCAGGAACATTACTTTGCAAAACTAATATGAAGAATGGTAGTGGATCTTGACCCTACTTCATCTGGGAAAGCACTGTGTCACTTGGTTCCCAAGAACAAAAGTGTTAGGAACTTCCAAGTCAGTACAGTGAAACTCGGGAACTACTCTGAAGGCCAGGTGTTTGCTGGAGCCCCTAGTGGTGGGGACAGACTGGGCTGCGGGCCGACCGAGGGTCGAGTAACGTATACTGACTTAATGGAGTTCCCAGAAGTGGAGTGATTGGTGGACTGTAGTTTAAGAAGAATCCTAGGTCAAAAGGTCACAGGCACAGATGCAATATCCAAGGGCAAGCGAAGGGTCAAACTCACAGGCAGAGAAGCAAAATCCAAATTCCAGGCAAAAGGTCAAGGTCAGAAGAGAAGGGTCACAGGTCCAATAACAAGCAGGGGTCAAAACACGGGTAGTCAAATCCAAGGTAGCAGGAACCAAAACAGATAGCACAAGCAGGCAGCAGGACTGAGGACAGAACGCTATAACCGGCAGTTAGGCTGCAGACCTCACTGCACTAAATACCACAAGCCACCAATCAGAGCCTAGCTCTGAGTCTCACACAGCCCCCATACAAATTACATTAATCAGCCCACAGGCTGTGTTAAATTGTGCGCATGCGCCCGGCCACTAGTACCGCCGGGACGCAGCGCCAGATTATAAGCGTCGGACCGTTGCCTTGGCAACGGCCGACCAGGAACTGGAAATAACGTCCCGGTCGTCAAGGTGACGGCCGGGACGCTAGCGGACCCAGGAAGCGAGCCGCGGCGGCTCGTAACAGTACCCCCCTTGAGGAGGGGTTAAGGAACCCCGACACCCATGTTTAGTGGGTAATTTCCTGAAAAATTCTTTAATGAGTCTCCCAGCATGGAGACGCCTCCGCGGTATCCAGCATCGCTCCTCAGGGCCATAACCCTTCCAGTGTACCAGGAACTGAACTTGGCCTTGGACCCTCCTTGAGTCAAGGATTCTTTCAATGACATATTCCTGGTCTCCATTCACATCCAAAGGCCGAGGCCTACTAGAGGAAGGCTGACTGAATCTGCTGGGAGCAGCGACTTTCTTCAGAAGCGAACAATGGAATGTCGAGGGTATTTTTAAAGACGGTGGGAGTTTCAGCCTGAAAGCCACTGGATTTATCTTTTTCTCAATTGAAAATGGTCCAATGTATCGGGGCCCCAGTTTCTTGCAAGGTTGCCTTAACTTGATGTTCCGTGTGGACAACCAAACCCGATCTCCCACCTTCAGAGAACATGGCACACGATGGCGATCAGCGAAAGCCTTGGATTTTTGCGAGGCTTGACCCAGTGCAGAGTGCACCTTTTTCCAGATAGATCTCAACCTGGCTGTAAAAGCAGGTGTTCCAGAATCCCCACTGGGAACAGCAGTAGAGAAAGAGTTAGACTTCGGGTGAAATCCAAGGTTGTAGAAGAACAGAGATGTGTGTATTGTGGAATGGCAGGAATTGTTGTAAGCGAATTCCGCCCAGGGCAAGAGAGAGGACCAGTTATCATGAAATTTTGAAACAGATGCGTAAAAACTGTTTCAAGGACTGGTTGGTTCTTTCTGTCTGTCCATTCGACAGCGGGTGATACGCTGAGGACAGACTGATACTGATCCCAATGGACTTACAAAAAGATCTCCAAAATCGTGCAATAAACTGAGATCCTCGGTCCGAGACGATGTCTTCAGGAAGACCATGGAGACGAAAGATATGGGTCAGAAACAAGGTAGCCAAGGTCCTGGCATCCGGTAGTTTGGGTAAGGATATAAAATGTGCCATCTTACTGAATCGGTCCACGACTACCCAAATGGTGTTATGGCCTGCAGATACTGGAAGGTCAACAATAAAATCCATCGAAAGATGGGACCAAGGTCTGCTTGGAGCAGGCAAGGGTAGCAGTAGACCAGCAGGACGGTTTCTAGCAGATTTGTTTCTAGCACACTCAGGACAGGCACGAACGTAAGTCTCCACATCATCCGATAAGGTGGGCCACCAAAGCCAGCGAGAAAGGATTTCGATAGTCCTACGAATTCCTGGATGACCAGCAGAGCGGTTGTTGTGACCCTCTATGAGGACAGGTTTCCTTAGATGAACTGGGACAAATAACTTGTTGAGAGGTGTCTGAACGGGAGCAATTTTCTGGAAGTGTTGGATAGTGGCTCCCAGATCCTGGGTGAGTCCGAGATGAATTGAAGTGGAAGGAATAATAGACTGCGAGTCAGGAGACGGAGGATGATGAGCCAAAAAACTTCGGGACAAAGAATCAGCCTTAATATTTTTTTGCACCTGGACGAAATGTGATGATGAACCTAAATCTGGTGAAGAATAGGGCCCAGCGAGCCTGCCTGGGATTCAGAGTTTTTGCAGTCTGAATATATTGGAGGTTTTTATGGTCTGTGAAGATGGTAATGGTGTGTGCAGCTCCCTCCAACCAATGTCGCCATTCCTCCAATGCCAACTTAATAGCCAATAATTCACGGTTTCCGACGTCATAATTACATTCCGCTGGCAGAAATTTTCTCGAGAAAAATGCACAAGGATGTAGCTTTTTACTCTGTGGGTCTTTCTGAGAGAGAATGGCACCAGCACCGACATCCGAAGCGTCCACCTCCACAATAAACGAAAGTCCTGGGTCAGGGTGTCTAAGGACTGGAGCGGAAATGAAGGCAGCTTTGAGAGCTGAAAAACTCGCCAGTGCTTCTGCGGACCACTCCGCTGGGTTTGCTCCTTTTCGAGTGAGGGCAGTGATAGGAGCCACTAACGAGGAGAATGAGCCAATAAACCTTCGGTAATAATTGGCGAAGCCAAGAAATCTTTGGATCGCCTTCAAGTTAATAGGTAGGACCCAATCCTGAATTGCCTGCACCTTGGCGGGATTCATAGCGAATCCTGATGAGGAGATGATATAACCCAGGAATGCCACTGTGGACACCTCAAATTTGCATTTCTCCCGTTTTGCGTACAGATGATGTTCTCGTAATCTCAATAAAACCTGGCGGACGTGATGATGATGCTGAGATAAGGATTCAGAATAAATTAAGATGTCATCCAAATAAACAACAACTGTTTTTCCCAAGAACTCACGTAATACATCGTTAATCAGGTCCTGAAAGACTGCCGGAGCGTTGCACAAACCGAATGGCATTACGAGATATTCGTAATGTCCTGAGTGGGTATTAAAGGCAATCTTCCACTCATCCCCCTTCTTGATTCGGATAAGATTGTAGGCCCCTCGGAGGTCAATCTTAGAGAATACAGTAGCTGTTTTCAGTTGATCGAACAGGACAGAGATCAAGGGTAAAGGATACATGTTCTTAATCAGGATGCTATTCAGTCCACGGAAATCGATGCAAGGCCTCAGGCTGCCATCTTTTTTGGAAACGAAAAAACAACCTGCGCCTACCGGAGACTTAGAAGGGCGGATGAACCCTTTCATCAGGTTTTCTTTTACGTATAATTCCATGGCCTGTGTTTCAGGAAGGGATAGTGAATATAAATGCTCTTTGGGCAACTTAGAACCGGGTACCAATTCAATTGCGCAGTCGTATTCCCGGTGTGGTGGAAGTGAATCAGCTTTCTTCTTGCAAAAGACATCACTGAAGTCCTGGTAGGGTACCGGCAACAATTCTGGACTAGGCTGTACAACTCTAAGAGGCAGGGTCAAGCAGGACGTAGAGCACCCGGGACTCCAACGGACAATCTCCCCTGTTTACCAATCAATAAGGGGGTTATGACTGCGAAGCCAGGGATACCCCAATATCAAAGGAGCAGAGGGACAAGTGATAAGATAGAAGGAGAGCTCCTTCGTATGGAGGACTCCTACAGACAACCGAACCATTGGAGTCCTAGCGAGAATCCTTCCCCCAGGCAAGGGGTTACCATCCAAACCACTTGTGGTGATGCTTGATCCTAACCTGATATGTGGAATATCAAGCGTCTGAGCCAAATGTATATCCAGAAAATTACCAGCCGCACCACTGTCAAGAAAAGCTTTCAGGTCCATGGATCTCTCACGGAAAGTTAGACGTCCAGGGACTAATAAAGAATTGTCTGAAGAGGTAATCTGAAGACCCAAGCGCACCTCTTCACCTACACTTAGGCTTTGAAGTTTCCCGGCTTGCTGGGACATGAACGAACTAAATGGCCTGGTTGACCACAATACATACACAAGCCTAGTGAGCGTCTTCTGGAGCGTTCCTCCGGAGGCAAACGATAAGCGCCCAACTGCATGGGTTCAGAGGAATCGGGCAAAGTGTTATCAAGTTTAGCGAAAACGTCCATATGAGCAGAGGACTCCCGTTCAGACTTCCTCTCTCTGATCCGACGATCAATTTTTATAACAAGTTGCATTAAATTCTCCAGCGTATCGGATATCGGATACTGGACCAAAGAATCCTTAATCTGCTCAGTGAGTCCTAAGCGAAATTGACTTCACAATGCTGGATCGTTCCAGGCGCTATCAGTGGACCATCGTTGAAATTCCGCACAATACTCTTCCGCTGAGCGACGTCCATGCCTCAGCGTACGGAGATGAGACTCAGCTGAGGCTACCCTATCCGGGTCATCATACAATAGCCCCAGGGCTTGGAAAAAGGCATCCACTGACTGTAAGGCTGGACTTGTGGAAGGCAAGGAGAAGGCCCAAGACTGACTGGAGTAAAGAGATGATGATCCCTACCCTCTGTTGTTCGGAACCAGAGGAACGTGGTTTCAGACGAAAGTACAACTTGCAGCTCTCTTTGAAATTACGGAAGACTGGCCTGCTTCCAGAGAATCGGTCAGGCAAATTCATCTTAGGCTCCGGTGTGTCACCAGCAGGAACTTGCTGGAGCTGCCGGTCTCTGGAAGCCCCTTCTTGGACTGCCAGGCGCTGGGATAAATTCTGCACCACTTAGGAAACCGCCTGTATCTGGTTGGCCAAAATCTGGGCTGAGGACAGATTCGACTCCTTTCCGTCCATGGCTGGTTATAATGTTAGGAACTCCCAAGTCAGTACAGTGAAACTCGGGAACTACTCTGAAGGCCAGGCGTTCGCTGGAGCCCCTAGTGGTGGGGACAGACTGGGCTGCGGGCCGACCGAGGGTTGAGTAACGTATACTGACTTAATGGTGTTCCCAGAAGTGGAGTGATTGGTGGACTGTAGTTTAAGAAGAATCCTAGGTCAAAAGGTCACAGGCACAGATGCAATATCCAAGGGCAAGCGAAGGGTCAAACTCACAGGCAGAGAAGCAAAATCCGAATTCCAGGCAAAAGGTCAAGGTCAGAAGAGAAGGGTCACAGGTCCAATAACAAGCAGGGGTGTCACTCACCGTACTGTGAGTGCCTCTTCCCGGACATTTAGGAACCGTGGCCGTCCTCCATCCTGAGGGTCTGCGCATGCGCAGCCCTTTCCTATACTTCAGTGTATGTCCCTTTAACTCAATTGGCAGATCAGGCAACACTCCCTATATTAAGCACCTGTGGTCAACACCACGTTGCCTGATCTTGGAGTCTCATTCCCTATGAGTCTCTGAAGGTGTTCCTGTATTCCTCGTGTTTTCAGCGCTGCTGATTCCTGTGGTTTCCAAACCACTTCTACCTCTGTGGTTTCCAAACCACTTCTACTACTGTGGTTCCCATACCACTTCTACCATCAACTGTATCATCGTGACTGTTTGCTGATTCCTATCCGCTGCCTCCGTGCATTACAGTCTTCCAAACCACTTCAACGCTATTACATATCATTGTGACTGTTTGCTGATTCCTATCCGCTGCCTCCGTGCACTACAGTTCTCTAAACTACATCTCGCTATTATATTTCATTGTGACTGTTTGCTGGTTCCTACCCGCTGCCTCCGTGCACTCCAGCCTTTACTTCACATCCACTCATCTGTTCCTCATCAAGTCTGTGAGCTGATTTCTATCCGCTGCCTCCGTGCACTACAGCCTCCAGCTTGCAACTCGCCTGTGTTCATCATCGTGACTGTTAGCTGACTCCTATCCGCTGTCTCTGTGCACTACAGCCTCCAGCTTGCAACTCGCCTGTGTTCATCATCGTGACAAGTTAGCTGATTCCTATCCGCTGCCCTGTGCACTGCAGTCTCTTCTCAGCTCTCCTGTGTTTCCTCGAGACTGCTGCTCTCATTGCCATCCGCTACTCTCCGTGATCAACAGCTCCTGGTCTACTCTGCTCTCCCGTGTTCCATCGCTATTGACACCTATTGGTTGCTACTGGTTACCTCCGTGTACCGCAGAGTCCTGCTGCTGCTGACCGCGCTATCACCCATCTACTGCTGATCCGCTCTCCACGCCTTCACGTGTCCCGCTGGTCTCTACCCTCCTGTCAGCATTGGATTTATATCTCAACAACTACTCCTCTGCTGGATCATCTCCATTCTCCTGGGTCCTCCATGAGTCCAGTTCCACGTGTTACTGATTCCTGTGGATTCGTGTCCCTGTTGGTCTACTTACCTGTGCGTTGCACCTACTAGACCGCTGCCTCAGCTATCCTGGGACTTCTCATCCAGCCGGCCTCTGGCCGCTCAGGTATCGCTGCACTCCTATCTGACTGCCTGCTTCTGAACCACGGTATGCATACTTCTCATTGACTGTACTGGTGTATTGCATATCTTGCTGGACTGTGTTGGTTCTCCTCTGGAGTCTGCTAGCCGCTGAGTCTATTGCCATCATTGACTGTGTTAACTTGTGCTGGACTACTTCAAGAGACTTTCTATATTTGCAGAGCTGTTCAGTCATTTATATATATATTGTGCATGTTACTGTGGATTGTGTATAAGGTGCCTGTGTATATCCTGTGTTGCAGCCTCTCCCCGTGCACCTCCTCACATATATAGTCAGTGGTACAACTTGCTAGTAGCAGACCACTGATCCCTGTTTCCAGTATCACCTGTTCCAGTATCCTCTCACACAGCAGTGGTACAACTTGCTATCGCAGACCACTGACTCCCCGGATACCTCCACTTGGATTCCATTCCTTCACTCAGACAGCGGTACAACTTCCTATCCGCAGACCGCTGACTCTCTCACCTCCTCGTTTCTGTTGGACATTCCTCCTTACTATAGCAGTGGTACAACTTGCTATCGCAGACCACTGACTACCTTCACGTGTCCTTGTCCATACAGTTCCTCGTGTACTACTACCTCCATATTACCAGTGTTGCTAGTCATAGACTTTCCTGAGCATCTCATCATCCACCATCTTCTGTTCCGTGATCACCCAACTACCAGAGTACCCTATTACCATCTACATTGCTCTGGTAAGCCTACCACCTGGTGATCCCTGGGTAAAGACTCCTAGTGCCCGTGACAAGGGGTCAAAACACGGGTAGTCAAATCCAAGGTAGCAGGAACCAAAACAGATAGCACAAGCAGGCAGCAGGACTGAGGACAGAACGCTATAACCAGCAGTGAGGCTGCAGACCTCACTGCCCTAAATACCACAAGCCACCAATCAGAGCCTAGCTCTGAGTCTCACACATACAAATTACATTAATCAGCCCACAGGCTGTGTTAAATTGCGCGCATGCGCCCGGCCACTAGTACCGCCGGGACGCAGCGCCAGATTATAAGTGTCGGACCGCTGCCTTGGCAACGGCCGACCAGGAACTGGAATTGACGTCCCGGTCATCAAGGTGACGGCCGGGACGCTAGCGGACCCAGGAAGCGAGCCGCGGCGGCTCGTAACAAAAAGAGGATCCTTGGGGCCAGAGTAGTCTGACTGGAAAGGGGAACGGCCAGGAGGAGCAACCCTTTTTCCCCCAGCAGCTCCACTTGCTGTTTCTTCTTCCTCTTTATTTGTAGAATGGGGACAAAGCCGTATCTGGGAGACACCTATCTGTGTTTTATTTTCATCAAGGCAAGGCATCTCAGTGCTGCCTGTCCAGAGAGGAAGAAATCTACACCCGACAAGGGAATTAAAGGGGAATTAATTTGTGACCAAGAAAAAATAGCTTTAATTGGATAGTAAATGGAGATTTGAATTGGGATACAACAAAATAACCTCTTTCAAAGCCAATAAAAAATGTATTACATTATGTGATACATTAATATTACCAAGAAATCCCACTGCTTGTTATTCTTATATCTTCTGATATTTGGTTTCAATGAATGACTGTATTTTATAATAAGGTCTTTCAGCTTTTGATTTGTATACAAATCATGAGGACCACGGCAAATAGTCGATCATAAGATAGGGCCTAATATAAATTAATTTCACATATGTTTATAATATGCTGATTTTGTGTGCAAATATATTTTGACAGAAGATTATTTATAAGATTTATACATTGCTTATGCTCGATGCATAGGGGTGCTTTTTGCAAAGTTTATTTTGGTTTGTGCTCCTATAAAATGGCCACCTGGTCAAATGTGTTCAATTCCCCTGATAAAGACACCTTAGTCAGAAAATAAAAATTCTACACTATGCTGAGCCCATATTTTTCTGTCTATTACTATCTATAATGATGTTTTTAAATAATAAAAGTTGAACAAGTAGTGCATAATTAGTAATGTGATCAAGTTGAGCAAATTAGAATAGCAATTACAAATTTGTACATCTGAGTTCATGCTTTCTTGAAATATATTTCCAAAGAATGTGGGTGGTTGAAATCTAAGCAAGCAGTCAGTTGCAATTAAGACAATTTGGATATTTGCATTAGCTTGGCCTTGTGCTGCAAGCCAAGTGATTCTGGTAATCTAAATTTTAATTTGATCTGGTATTTTTTGAATGGATAGACTATCAGATCATTGCTCATTTCATGTAAAATTGTAACCCAGTCCAATTTCTTACAGAAACTTGTCTGCATTGAAATATATTGATGTCTAAGTTAATTTTGCCTCGGTCATGCAATGAGAAACACATCAGAGAATTCAGTGCCTTAAAAAGTCACTCAACAAGGTCATTATTTGGACCATTCCAAATCAATAGGGCATCATTAATACAGTATTTGTAAAGCAAAAATAATGAGGAATTGTATATTTATACAATGTGCTGTTGCTCATCAGAATCCATGTCTAGTTTAGCAACAGCAAGAGATATATTGATGTCCATCATCATTGCAGAGGCTTGTTAATAAAATGTTTTGACAAAATAATTTCAAAACAAAAGCAGTTGTAAAACAAGAACAAGTTCAGAATTCCCAAATTAATCTAACTTGAGCAACACTTAATCAGGTGATGATTGCTACAAAACCCTGTGAATGACTTTGGTTAGCACTAATTGGACATGTTGAAATCTAGAATTTTGTTTTTTAAGCTGATTATCACATTAACAGACTTATCATATTGTATGTCGGAAAGTTTTTAAAAGATGGTAGCTTTGGGCCATTTATGAAATGGTAACAATTTCTATCAGCTAATGGGGAAGATATGTATGTGACCTATGATACAGAAATAGTCAAAATGACACCTAGTTTGTTATGCTGCCAATAATGTAACATTCTATGGTGCCAAAGTTTTCAAAAGTGTTTAGTCTTAATTAAGTTATTTTACATGGAGTACCATTTTCTACCAACAGATCTTGTAACGTTGGATTTCCTATTGATATTGTAATGAACTCTGTGAAACAAATAATTATGGAACATATGTAAATAACTTTTTAAATTTTATACATAAGCTAATCATCACAGTAAATGTTAAAGTTTTGCATGCTCTGCATACATCTTGCTAGTGTTCTCCTTATTTTTCTGATCACCCCATTCAACTCTGGAATTGGCAGATGGAATGGTAAATAAAAAGTTTTTAAAGTATTTTCTTCCTGATAACCCAGAAGGACCAGAAAGTCTTTCCTGTTGACTTTGGTAGCCATCAGAACTGTTTACTAGAGTATTCACATAATCTAAGAAACTGATTGGAATACATGCATCAAAAAGGTGTCATTACACCATTATGCATATACAAGGATTTGTATCTACATTATTATGTTATGCATATTGCACATCTTTGCTTCAGGTGCCTCTAAACATTATTTGAACATGTCAGGTGCAATAAGCTTTTAACACCTTATATTTCTCTTAACGTCCCAAATTCACACATTTGCTGCATGATAAGTTAATAATGCACACCATTATATCTCATGCCATCCAATTATATTCTTCTATTACTTCTCATTGGAAGCACTGTAGTTTGATCTTTTAAGAGGCAAATATGACATACAGAAACTTGACTAAAGAAGGGCTGTACCTCCTGGTGAAATACAGAGCCTTTTACATCCAGTCTGGAAAAGAGAATCCATGCAACAAATGAAAATAAAAGGTATATAGAAAACCCAAAAAATTTCAGCTATCAGATACAGTAAATATGGAAAATGTGTCAATCAAATAACATAAAACTACACTATGGTAGACAATTTACTATAGTGGTACACTCTGCTATTGTAATACTACACTCTATAGATGCTGGTGTATGCATGCGTCAAGAGCAAAGATGTGTTATATGCGAAACATAACATGGACTACTTCAGAAAATAATTGGGTTGAGTTGTATAATAGAATGCTAGATGAGAGTTTGGGGTATCTTTATTTTAATAAATTGTTTGCTAAAATGTGTTGATTTTTTTTCTATTAGATATGTTTGTGAAACTAGATATTTCAGTGATCCCTGGCTGCCAGGACATTCTGGAACTTAAGTTTTTTGTTTGTATTACATTGCATTACATCAGAATGCACCTAGAGATACACTTCCCCACATAATATGCTCTTGGAAGGTGTAAAAGTGTCCAATTATTTTCCACCAACTGCAAGGACAAATAAAAACAAATGCTTTTTTGTGGCCTCACCCCAAACTAAACAGGAAATATCCCCTTTAATGCACTTACATTACCTGCAGATGCTGTGGTCTTGACGTGCATATCAATGTGCAGTCACAAAGAAATAGGTGCATGATGTCACTAAATGGCATTTAGTGGGCCCACAGTTTTGCACATTTGTAAATAACCCTTATATTTTGTTTTGCTAGCACTTGGGGATGATTACCTATTAACCAATAAAATTTTGACTCACGCAATATTGGAATAAATTAATACATTTGAAATAGAGCTAGCATTTAAGTTATTTGAAATCCATTACATAACAGGAGAAACCCTACAGTAGAATGCTATATATTTCTTTATATCTTGATCTTAATCTTGAAAAAAGTTTGAGAAAAGAAGAGTTTTGTCTGGAATTGTATTTTCATTCATGATTTGAGATGAGCATAATGGATTAAAAATACAATTTCATCTCTGTCTTTGTACCTTAAAGAATTCTGGCACTTCCTCCTTTAGTCTGAAAACTTGCAAATTGATAGTTCATGGACTGAAATAGTATTACTTAATAAACTGAGAAATATTTCTTTGAATTTGATTTTTAAAGGTAATAATTTTAACATAAAACAGTAATGGAATGGAACGCGAGAGGGCAGATATAACATATTCTTCTTGCTGGGTAACTGACAAAGACATGATTTATGTTCTGTGTGCAATGGTACCAAATAATTTAAATTATGCCCTATGCATCTACATATTGTAATAGGACATTTCAAAAGATCCATTAGCTATAGCATAATAGCATCAGGATGTGTCAGGATATTGCCAGAGTATTCTCTGTATGGAGCTGTCTAAGAGTGATATAGGAAATATATTTATATCTAATGATTTGGAGCTCCTGGCTTACATTAACACTTACAATCATGTTTCTACCTCTTCTAATTAGTGCATTAAGTACTTCAAATACACTTAAAAATAATCAGTAAGGGTCTTTTATGAATGTGCAAAAAGATACCACCAAAGCATATTGCATTTTGTGATGTCATGAGTCTGTGTTTGTGCAATTTTTTTCCTTGAAGCACAAAGATGGTGTTGTCTACGGAGGATGCACATTTGGCATCTTCTGTTGGAAGAATCTGGGAAGATCAGGGCACTCTTAGCTAAATAAGCTCGTGTTTTTGTAGCATGTTTGTCAGTATTTGCTGGTGCTGGCAAAGTGGTTTTGGTGATTATGTAGTGTCTAAATATTGTCAGGGGTGTGAAGTGCACAGTGTAATGTAGTGTATCAGTATTGTGTAGAGTACAGAGCACTCCACAATATGTGTCAGTACTGTGTAATGTTCAGTGCAGTACTGTGTAGAGCGCAGTATACTGTTGAGCATATTGTAGGTCATTGGGAGTAAAAGTATTGTGTAGGTGGCTGCATAGAGAGGATTTGCAACATTGTATAGGTTGGCAGACAAATGCAGTTGCATAGTGTGAGCTCTATTTTAGTCCTGGGATATTTCGATTTTCAGTATTCTATAGGACAGAAAGTTAGTATATATTGTAACAAATTGTGAAAAACAGCAGTTAGGTTGACAGTGTAGTTTAGACAATAAAATGATCTAGGAGTCAGCTCTGTGGGGGGTGCTGTGTAGACTGCAAGGTTGTAGTTTAGTGTGTGTACCAGTACTATGCAGTGACTGCATAATGTTGGTTTTAGCATTGTTTAGTCAATATTGAGAGTCTATGACATACTTGCCAACTTTTAAAACCTGTATTCCAGGAGATCCTAGAGGACAGGTCATGTGACAAGTGTAGAGGGGGCGTGGTGATGCAGTCGCGTAGCCCTGCCCCTATTATAGGAAACCTAAAATTCATGGCAATGAATAGCGGGGGGCAGGGCTTAATGGTGCAATCCCATCATTAATCCCCACCTCCACTAATGTCCTAGAGGCTGTCTACTATTCCAGGAGTTCTGGAGGACTTCCCAAAAATCAGGAGCTTCCTGGCAATTCTGGGTGAGTAAGCAAGCATGGTCTGTGATATAAAGAATGTTTATATGTAGATAGGGACAGTGTTGTGTAGTTTATAATACAGTGTGGGTATTGATAGGGTGCTAATTACAATTTAATTGCTTAGTAGTGTAATATTATGTAATATTATGTATATTATGTATTATATTTTGCCAGGTGGCATTGTAATGGTACTATTATCAGGGAGTTTGCATTGTGAATGTTGAAGTGTAGTATATATAGATATATAGATATAGAGTATGTCCCAGGCTTTTTGTCTTGTATGCTTTAAAACTCCAGGGAGATTGTTTTGTGTGGGAAGGAGTTTCCCAAAAAGCGAGTCCAACTTTAGGAAAAGCTGGTAAGGGTCCCTAGGGTATAAATGGAGAAAGAAAGGTGGGCTCCATTTTGAAAGCCTTTTTTGGGATTTCCAACCAGATAGCATGCTGCTGGTAATCAGGAGTTGCATATACAAGGTGCTGGTAAAAAACTGATAGACAGTTTCCTCACTCTCTCTCAGACCTGGGGAGGAGGTTGGATGCCTCCTGACGGACAATGCAAATGGTCACCAGTAAGTCCTGAATTTTGTATGTGTGCGGGGCACAAGGAGAGAGGGTGTTCCTGTGTGTTAGAAAAAAAACAGACAAGCTAGGAACATTTGTTTATGTTTTGTCTGTTTTAAATATGGTGATTCTTGACTATATATATATATATATATATATATATATATATATATATATATTGTTTAGTGCTTGTATTCAATGAGAGTGTACTATAGTTGGTCGTATATTGTGGGAATTTATATTTTGTGTGATGAAGGGTTGGTTGCAATATACCTATGTTAACAGAAAAAAGAGAGAAAGGAATTACTCACTGCAAGAGGCATACCTCATCTCTAATAAATAGATCTCTATCAATAGTGACAATTGAGGATAGAAGCTAACTCTAAAATCCACAACATAGCTCTCAAAGAAGAGAATAATACACAGACACATAAAATATAAATGTTATTGGTATGACATAAAACCATATAAAGCAAAATATAAAACAACGTGAGAGGAGGTGGATGGCTCAGGGATAAATTATTACTTCCAAAATTTCAATAATTATAGGCACAATGCCTGTATCTAGGACTCACAAGCGTAGGGCATAAATCCCTTATGAAGAAGCTGTTCTTGAGTGCTGAGAAAAAATGCAGCAAAATTTGTTACTAATGCAACAGTTGCTCTAACATATCAGTGGTGTAAAACACTGGAATTGTAACAATAAAGAATTAGTAGCAGCACTGGGAGGGTCAACATTCCAGATGATCCTCCCACCCAGAAACCAGTTTAAGCTAGTCTATTCACAATATACAGTCAGTAACATTTTAAACATGTATTCCCTAGCATCGCTAACTACAGTATGCAATGTGCGATCCCTTCGATGAATGAACCGGACAACTACTGATGAATAGGGGATTGAAATTATACTAAACATGACATGTTTCCTGTAACCTGAACCTTAAGTATCACTAAAGTTACATATAACCTTAATATATATATATATATATATATATATATATATATATATATATATATATTTATATTTATATATAAACTAAATACCATCTGCTCATAAATCACTGTGGAATGGAACCATTATAAATATGAAATATATAAATAGCTAAATGTGAGAGTGCGAGTGTGTGCGTGAGTATTTTACCGTGTGATTGCACCGTGCCATGTGTTACGTGGCATACTGATCGCAATCGCACGGTAAAACAATATTCACCAATATACTTTCGTTCATCCAATTATACGACTTCGACAGTTCCACCCTTTGATAGTATAATAAACTATCACCTTAAAGATTTTATATGCAGGATCTCAGTACCACGTTTCATTGCTCTGTAATGTAAGTCCCCCTTGGTGTATGACCACGCTGTCTGTAGATCTAAACAGGTTACCAGAAGAGAGAGTCTTAATCCTCAAACGATTTTTTTCACTTTTACTATAGACCGTATACCTCTGGAGCTTGGAGATAACATTTTGTATGCCCTTCAAGGGTGCAATAAAACATGTAATGCACTATTTGGAATTGTACAGGGTACGATAGAACATGTATCAACAATACAAAATATTCTACTACAGTCCTTTATGTCTTTAAGCTCAGACAACATTTAAATACTGCATGTTCACTAATAACATCATCCTATGTCTATTAACAATGTCGTATACAATCTCCTTCAGCTTCAGTTAGTACATACACCCTAATAATGTCATCAGTTCTTTTCATCAATACTTGTGGGGCGGGTTATTCTCTGTTCATTCTTCCCAGTCTCCCAATGCTCAAGTTTCCTTGTAACAGTGATCAGTTTGCCAAATATTGGGAGACTCCAAACTAAGGGACCTAGCTGTCTTACCTTTCCCCTAGTGACCTCCCAATTCATAATTTGGGTACCTCAGGAATATTTAGTGGAAAGAGAACTAGTCCTACTTGATATAATCTTTGAGGCACGTGAGAGCACATCCAGCACTTAGTTTGGTCTAAAACCTTACCCACCCAAGAATGATAATCATTCTCAAGGATGCATGCTAATGTTCGAATATTACTGGGCTGGCATCGCTGGATGTACCTTTCAACTATGGGGTCACCATACTTACGGACGAAATACTCCTCAGACAATAGCCCCTCACACTTTCTCCAAGCTCCAAGGTTTCCAAGTTTTTCATTACCCCTGAATTGAATAAAGTAATTGGCTGGATCGATTATGGTACCAACTTCTCCTTCATCCCCAACTCCTTAATATCACTATCTGAACCAGCCTCTGTCACCTGTCTTTCATTGAAAGAATTGACTGTCTTGAAAAGAGAATGAGATGAGAGAAACACAGAACAGGAAAAACTACCACTTCATGCTGGACAACTGTCTTAGTCTTTGGCTCAGGAGTTGCTAACTGCATTCGAGGTCTCCCAGAACAGATTCATGAGTGTAATTGGACCCTTCTCTGGGTGTTGGCTCCTCTGCAGTGAATGGAATGGGTACCAGTGTCTCTCTGCTACCCCTATAGACGTGATGCTGGTAGCTCACATATGGTACCTGTCTGTCAAATAACCTGAGCATAGGAAATTACAGTTCCACAACTTCCTCTCCCAGTCCAACATCCTGACAGTTTAGAGTGACACCTAAGGAGACAATGTTTCTAACGTTCTCGGTTGCTGTCTCACTATTTACCTTTCCTCTCAAGGTCTAGTCTAGCCTCTCAGTTACAAACTCATCACAAGAAAAGTCAAAAACATTTCAAAAGACAACAGGTTAAGAGGCAGTTTAGGAGTGATTTTGATAGTGGGGAGGGACTAGTGGCCAAAGCTACCAGCCATTTGTATGATTCCTCCTGATGAAGTCTCTGCTTAATGAGACGAAACGTGTTGAGGACTGCTTCTTAAGAGCCCGCTGATTTATACCTAACAGCGTGGCAGCGTGTTCTTTGTTGAACCTTGCTGAGGATTATCTCCCAAAGGACCCAGTGACCTGTATCTCTGGTAACGTGGTAGCGTGATAGTTATTGGATCCTGCTGTCCTGTTCCAGCTTAAAGATACCCAGATAAGCATATATCTTAATTTTTAATGTAAGTGTACATCTGTATTTTACTCTGCAATAAATATGTAATCATATGGTACTACACTATGAGAGCCTTTTTTTCTTCATATAAACGTGGTTATCACTGAGGATATATGAAGTGCCTGTCTGTGATCCTGTAAGTGTTGAGCAATAACACTCCACCAGTCTTAAGGGGAATCAAAGTTGTTCTAATCTATGAAGGGACCAACTATACCTACAGATAAGCTTCAAAGTTCTTTTATCTGGTACGCATATTGGTATGGTGCTGGTGGTCTTGGAAATATTTCCTCCTGTGTGTTTTTTTCCTTACTGATTCACTCCTAACACCTGAGTGCCTATATCCACTTGGTGATCTAAATTCTGGCTTGTGGTACACCTATCTGTATTGTTGAATACAGTATTATACTATGTGGCGCCCCCTCCTACTTATTTTGTTATAGATTTATTCCAGTCCACCATCTGGCTTTGTGGGAATTTTGGCAGCCTCCTGAACATAGGATACCTACTTCTTCCAAAGGACAATATTCGAATTGGAACTTGTTTATCTTCTCAGAGTTACGCGCTGCACTATCTATTGTATTTGTTTACCTATATATATATATATATATATATATATATTGGTAGTTTAGCGCTTCTTCGGTATTGCAAACTGGGCAAAACGTCATTGTTACGTAGTCGGATGTTGCGAGTTAAGAATTCTATAAGTACTGCAATCCACAGCGAGATAGCACCATTTCACAGAGAGACACAGAAGGGGTATCACAGTTCTTAGGAGTCTCTAGAGCAGTTGGGCAGCGTCATAGCTAGAAAAGAAAGAGGAGGGGTAGCAGTGTTCTTCAAAGTCTCCAATGACATTCTACTGAGTTATAGCTTACATAGAAACAGGAGAGCTCCATTGCTAATTGTCATTGCAGAAATAGAAATATTAGTGCTTGCAGTCTTGTTCTAAATCTGCAGTGTACTGTGTTATATAGCTAACCCACAAGCAGGACAGCTCCATTGCTAATTGTCATTGCTGAAATAGAAATAATAAGGCTGTCAGTCTAGTTTTAAATCTGCAGTCACATTGTACTGTGTTGTCTAGCTAGCACACAAACAGGACAGCTCCATTGCTCCATTGCTAATTGTCATTGCTGAAAAAGAAATAATAGGCCTGGCAGTGTTCTTCAAAATCTGCAGTCTCATTTTAATGTGTTATTAAAATGGATTCCCAGCAGTACACAGAAGACCAGGAGCACAAAGCAGCTGCTGGCAGCAGTTAGGGGAGGGCTGGCAAATTTTGGTCCAGAAGGCAAGACTCGACTCAGCAGCCTATTCTAAAGGAACAAAAATGCAGGTGGCCCAGGATCCCAGCCCACGGTAGCCCACTGTGGAACCAGCCCAGCCTGCCCCTGGCAGCAGTCATGATGATAGTAATCCCTCTACGTCATCTGCTAAAGTCTATGTTAAAGTGCATAGTATTGTTAAGTCAGGCAAACAAAAATGTAAAAATCACCTTTTACCCTGGTAAAGAAATAAAACCTGTATTCCAGGCAAAGTTATCTGCAGAAAAAAAATAAAATTACCAACATGCCATTCTACACACGCAGTCATGACCAAGCAAGATTGTGTCATTCTGACTCCAAAAGTGGTGTCCAAATACTTTTACGTGTAAAAACCGAGTTTTAAGAAAACAGTAAGGCATTAGAGGAAAATGTATGTTCAGATTCAGAAATGACACACATCCCTGAGGAGAGTCTATCCATGAGTGCTATGTATAGGCCTGACCTTTCTGATAGTCTACCCATACAGAAGGCCCCTTTCAGCATTTCTGCAGATGTGTGCATGAGCAGCCCAAATGTAGCCGGTGATACACAAATTGAGGATGCCACTTTAGAATTGCAATAGGATGAGGGGGATATTTGTGTAGCTGACAAGAGCGCTAATGAGGGTGTTAATGAGGATGATGTTGTTTGTGTAAGTCCTGCACCAGTGGAAGCAGCTCTTGCACATTATAAGAAGAAGGCCATTCTCATGCCTGGGCATAAGACCAAAAAATCCACCGCTTATGTGTGGAATTATTTTTACCCAAATCCTGAAAACAGTTGTCTAGCCATTTGTAGCGCTTGTAAAGCCACAGTCAGTAGAGGTAGGAACCTTAACCATCTAGAAACCTCATCCATGTTACGCCATTTGAAGCGAGTTCATGGCAAGCTGTTGGGAAAATCAGAAACCTATGGTAATAAAATAACAACAAGCAGTACAGCATTAGCTAGGTCCCTTCTCTCAGGTAGATCCCAACACCTGAAATCTACACCCACAACACCTTCCTCAACAATATCCTCAGTAGCGATCGGAGTTAGTCCTGCATCCACATTGCTATGGCTTGATGACTCTTCCACTATCCTCAATTTCTCATAAGAATTCTTGAGCGTTAGTCCCACTGCTGCTGCTGCTGATGGGGGTGGATCTCCATCCCAGAAGCAGACCAAGTAGAAGACTACTTGTTGTTCACAACAATTGACTGTTAAACAATCCTTTGCAAGAGTAAGCAAGTATGAAAGCTGTCACCCAGTCGCAAAGCGGATCACAGAATCCATGGCGACTATGCTAGTATTAGATCTGCGTCCAATATCCCCTATTAATGCAGCTGGTTTTAGACAGTCATTTGGTATTGTGTCCCTGTTACCAAATTTCATCACGACACCATTGTACTACAAAAACTATTCCTCACCTCTACCAGAAGGTTCGTTAAAATGTAATTATTGGGCTGCAAAATGCCACTCTACCCACTGTACACATAACCACAGATATGTGAACAAGCGGAACTGATCAAACTAAATATTATATGACTGTGACATCCCACTGGGTTGGTGAGTCACCTTCACCAGCAGGAACAGCAGGTACAACATGTACCCAAGAACGTCACACTTTTCAGAGGCACGCTACTCTGTGTATCACCGGCTTTACTAAGAAGTATACAGCTGACAATCTGTTACACAAACTAAGGGATGTCATTGCAACATGGCTTATCCTGCTTGGACTCTCCTCAGGATATGTCATTTCTGATAACGCCACCAATATTGTGAGAGCATTACAGCTGGGTGAATTCTATCACATTCCATGTTTTGCTGACACAATAATCTTGGTGATGCAGTGCTTTTTAAAAAATGACAGAGACGTGTAGAAGATGCAGTCTGTGACCTGTAAAATATCTGGACATTTCCGGCATTCGGCAACAGCATGTAGGAGATTGCAGCAGCTACAACAGCAATTTAATTTGCTCTGCCACCAACTGAAGCAAGAGGTGGTGACAAGGTGGTATTCCACCCTGAATATGCTTCTGAGGATGGAGGAACACCGAAAAGCCATCCACGCTTACTCCACAAGTAATGACATTGGGAAAGGAGGGTGGATGTATCTTACTCAAGCGCAGTGGAGAATACTTTCCGTATTGTGCAAGGTGCTGAAACCATTTGAAGTAGTCACCTGTGAAGTCAGTTCAGACACTGCTAGCTTGAGTCAAGTGATTCCCTTGACTAGCCTTTTTGGAAAAGCAGCTTGAGAAACTGAAGGAGGAGATTAAACAAAGCAATTATGCTAAGTATATCGGACTTGTAGATCAAGTACTTTATTCGCTTTGCCAGGATCCAAGAGTTATCAAAATCTTGAAATCGGATCACTACATTTTGGCGACTGTGCTTGATCCTAGGTAAAGGGTTAACAGGATTTTGTGTGTGTGTCTTATGCAAGCCCTCTCCGGTCTTTTAATATAACATTCATACAATGATCCCTGTTAGTACAAGGACATTTCTATATGTCCAGGGCTGGCTTTAAATAGTCTCTAGGGGAGAAGGGGGTGGAATTCAGAAGTTTAATAAGCAGCTAATAGCCACATAGTGGTAGCTTCAATTGGAACATTGTCTGGAAAGCTGTGTCCAACAAATTATCCTGATTTTCTGAGTGCTATCAAAGCAACGGGGCTCCTCAGATCAAGACATTATTCAGCAGTCAAATTGAATTCCACAGCTAAGTTTATTTTACTTTTAAATGTATCTTTTATATTAAACATTTGTATTATCCCTTTTACAATTGTTGCCTGTCAATCATTGTAATCTCACACCAGAACATAAGAGTTAATGTTCATCCTGTGACATAGGTTTAAGAGCTATGTCTTCTCTTTGTTTCCAACTGACCCAGATGTGAAGAGATGCAAGGAGCTTCTGGTGAGCAAGATGACAGCTTAGGTGTTTCATGACAGGATGGCGGCTCCCACCTTCAGTTTCTCACTCAACTGCTGCCTGGAATAAACTTAGTTTTCCCAATAGATCCAGGGATGATGCAGATGACTCAGCACAACATTTTGACATCTGGTCTGGTCTAAAATAATTGACCAAATAATGTGATACCTCTGCCGTAACTCCACCTGATCCTACTATAAACAACCAAAGGACGGTGGAGGATTATTTTAACGACAGCATAGAAATAGACCCATCACACAGTCACTTTACATACTGGGAGGAAAAAAGGGGAATTTAGAGACCCATGTACCATCTAGCTTTGCACTGCCTAAGCTGCCCACCCTCCTTTGTGTACTCGGAAAGAGTTTTCAACACAGCTGGGAACCTTGTCAGCGATCGGAAGACCTTTCCCGCCCATTACATCAAGATACAGAGTGTCACGGGCACTAGGAGTCTTTAACTAGGTATCACCAGATGATGGACTTACCAGAGCAGTATAGTTGGTAATATGGTACTCTGGTAGCGGGGTGACACACGGAACAGGAGACAGCAGATGGTAAGAAAATGCTCGAGAAAAGTCTATGACTAGCAGCACTGGTAATAGGTAGATAACTGTACACGAGGAACTAGATGGACAAGGAAACGTGAGGGTAGTCAGTGGTCTGCGGATAGCAAGTTGTACCACTGCTATAGTGAGGAGGAATGTCCAGGAGTAACGTGGAGGTGGTGAGAGTCAGCGGTCTGCGTATAGCAAGTTGTACCGCTGTCTAGGTGAAGGAATAGAATCCAGGTGAAGGTATCAGGGGAGTCAGTGGTCTGCGTTAGCAAGTTGTACCACTGCTAAGTGAGGATACTTGAAACTGGTGTCACAGGGAACAGGAGACAGTGGTCTGCATCTAGCAAGTTGTACCACTGCAATATATATGTGAGGAGGAGCACGAGGAGATGAATGCAATGCAGAGTATACACAGGCACACAGAACTTGATCCCACGATGATATGCACAAAATAATAATAACTGAACAGCACTGCACAAATATACAGAGTCACAATAACTATCCAGGCAAATAGGAAACACAGTCAAATGATAGCAATAGTCTCAGTGGATAGGAACTCCGGGGGAGAACAAACTCAGTCCAGCTAGATATGCAATACACAAGCACAGTCAATGAGAAGTATGCATACCACGGTTCAGGAGAGCAGGCTGTCAGAGAGGCGTGCAGGGATACCTGAGCGGCTGAAGGCCGGCAGGAGGAGAGACCACTGGAAGATGGAAGCGGTAACCAAGTTGGTGCAGCGCACGGTAGGTAGACCAGCAGGAACAAGGCAATACTCAGGAAGCAGTAGTATATGGAACTGGACACCTGGAGAACACGGGAGAGTTGAGGCGGTCTGATAACCAGTAGCTGAGATGAAAGCAGCGGAGCGCTGACCCGATGAAGACAGGCGAGTTGAAATGAGCAGGAACACTGTAGAAGCACGGAGACAGCGGATAGGAATCAGCTGGCTGCAGACACGATGAACACTGGAGAGTTGAGGTGAGCAGGACTCTGTAGAAGCACGGAGGCAGCGGATAGGAATCAGCTGGTGCAGTCACGATGAACACAGGAGAGTTGAAGTGAACAGGATACTGTAGAAGCACGGAGGCAGCGGATAGGAATCAGCTGGTGCAGTCACGATGAACACAGGAGAGTTGAAGTGAGCAGGATACTGTAGAAGCACGGAGGCAGCGGATAGGAATCAGCTGGTGCAGTCACGATGAACACAGGAGAGTTGAAGTGACCAGGATACTGTAGAAGCACGGAGGCAGCGGATAGGAATCAGCTGGTGCAGTCACGATGAACACAGGAGAGTTGAAGTTAGCAGGATACTGTAGAAGCACGGAGGCAGCGGATAGGAATCAGCTGGTGCAGTCACGATGAACACAGGAGAGTTGAAGTGAGCAGGATACTGTAGAAGCACGGAGGCAGCGGATAGGAATCAGCTGGTGCAGTCACGATGAACACAGGACAGTTGAAGTGGTCTGGAAACCACAAACGAACAACAGGAATCAGCAGGAGCTGAATACACGAGGAAACACAGGAACACCTTCAGAGGCTCATGGGGAATGAGACTCCAAGATCAGGCAACGAGGTATTGACCATAGGTGCTTTAAATAGGGAGTGTTGCCTGATCAGCCAATTAACTAAAAGCAACAGGTACTGAAGGTTTGAAAGGGCTGCACCTGCGCAGACCCTCAGGATGGTGGACGGCCACGGTTCCTAAACACACGAGAAGCGGCACTCACAGTCCGGTGAGTGACAGTACCCCCCTTTTAAAGGTGGGCACAGAACACCTGGAACCGGGTTTGTCCGGATATTTGGAGTAAAACTTCTTAAGAAGAGCTGGAGCGTTAAGATCTTCAGCTTTGATCCATGAGCGCTCCTCAGGACCAAAGCCCTTCCAATGAACAAGGAAACGAAGAACTCCTCGCGAAATTTTTGCATCCAAAGCGTGAGTAATCTCAAAGTCCTCCTCTTGATGAATTTGAACTGGCCGAGGTGCAGAAGAAGGGACCGAGAAACGGTTGATGATAAGAGGTTTCAGCAAAGACACATGGAAGGAATTGGAAATACGAAGGTTCTTAGGAAGTAGAAGTTTGAAACAAACTGGATTTATAACTTGAATGATCCTATGCGGGCCAATAAAACGAGGAGCGAACTTCATAGATGGGACCTTCAAACGGATATTTTTGGATGATAACCAAACACGATCTCCGATTTTCAGTGGTGGAATAGCCCGTCTCCTTTTATCTGCAAAAGACTTATATCTGGCAGAAGTCTTCTTTAAACAGGTTTTAACCTGAGACTAAATATTTTTGAAGGTTTGGCAAACAGTCTCTACAGCAGGAACTTGGGTGGGAGGGAGGGCAGGAAATTCCGGAAAAGACGGATGGTGACCGTAAACCACAACAAATGGAGTTTTAGGAGATGACACATGATAACCATCTTCAACGTCCGAGGACGTCACGAACGCCCGATGAGGAGGAAGGCGTTCTGACAGAACCTTATCGCACAGATCTGTAGATGAAGGATCCTGTGGAGGAAGACCTGGTGGAATAGACAACTGTTGTATTTTGAGTGGAACAACTTGAGAAAGACAATGATGATGACATTCAGACCCCCAGGATGTGACTTGAGGAGTGTTCCAGGTAATCTGAGGGTAATGAAGTTGAAGCTATGGAAGGCCTAGTATGATAGGACTGGTAGTAACAGGAAGAATTAAAAATGAAATTTCTTCTTGGTGTAATACACCAATCTGAAGGGTTACTGGAGACGTTCTCTGGATGATGAGACCATTGATAATGTGTGATCCATCAATAGCAGTCACAGTAATAGGTGTCTTCAAGGTAATCACTGGTAAGGACCATTGATTCACGAGGGATTTAGAAATAAAGTTTCCCGCAGCTCCAGAGTCAATAAGTGCTTGGGACTTAAAGGATTTGGTAGCAAAGGAAACTGTAACATCAAAAGCACAAACTTTTAATTTCGAGGAACAAGAAGAGGACTCCAGGAACCCTAACCTTATCTCTCCAGTATTGGTTAGAGCCCGGCATTTCCTGGGACATGAGTTCAGCATGTGAGTAGAGTCAGCGCAATAGATACAGAGTCTATTTATCACTCTTCGTTCTCTCTCCTCTGCAGTTGATTTGGAGCGACCTATCTCCATAGGTACTACTGGAGATGGAGCTTGACGAACTTGAGGTACCGAGCGAAGAGGCGCTTTGAAGGAAGTTACTCTTTCGGAATCATTCGCACGAAACCTCATGTCTACACGAAGGCAATGGGAAATCAAATCATCCAAAGAGGAGGGTACTTCTTGTGAGGTCAGTGCGTTTTTAATTTTATCGGAAAGCCCCTGCCAGAAGGCGGCGATCAGTGCCTCAGCGTTCCACTGAAGTTCAGAGGCTAGTATCCGAAATTGAATGACGTACTGAGCTACGGTGCGAAATCCTTGGCGTAGACGGAGGATGCTGGATGCAGCAGAAATAACACGACCTGGTTCATCAAATACACTTCGGAACGTGGAAATAAATTTGGCACTATCCTGTAATAATGAATCATTTCTTTCCCACAGAGGGGAAGCCTATGCGAGAGCTTGTCCGGAAAACAAGGAAATGAGATAGGCCACTCTGGAACGATGAGTAGAGAAATTTTGAGGTTGGAGCTCAAAATGGACGGAGCATTGGGTAAGAAAGGCCCTACAGGTTTTGGGATCTCCATCATATTTTGAAGGAGTAGGCAGGTGTAGCGTGGAAGCAGTAGACACCTGGGATGGCAAAGGGGAAGAAGAAGACGACACAGGAGGATCAACGGTGGCTGCTACATTTTGCACAGAAGTTACTTGGGCGACTAAAGTCTGATAACATTGCAGCAACTGTTGTTGACGAACATCTTGTTGTTCCATACGGGTAACCAGATACCGCAGCATCTCTATAGCTGTTGGTTCCGATCCTGGGTTTGTCATGGCCTGATCTTACTGTCACGGGCACTAGGAGTCTTTACCCAGGTATCACCAGATGATGGACTTACCAGAGCAGTATAGTTGGTAATATGGTACTCTGGTAGCGGGGTGACACACGGAACAGGAGACAGCAGATGGTAAGAGAATGCTCGAGAAAAGTCTATGACTAGCAGCACTGGTAATAGGTAGATAACTGTACACGAGGAACTAGATGGACAAGGAAACGTGAGGGTAGTCAGTGGTCTGCAGATAGCAAGTTGTACCACTGCTATAGTGAGGAGGAATGTGCAGGAGTAACGAGGAGGTGGTGAGAGTCAGCGGCCTGCGTATAGCAAGTTGTACCGCTGTCTAGGTGAAGGAATGGAATCCAGGTGAAGGTATCAGGGGAGTCAGTGGTCTGCGTTAGCAAGTTGTACCACTGCTAAGTGAGGATACTTGAAACTGGTGTCACAGGGAACAGGAGACAGTGGTCTGCATCTAGCAAGTTGTACCACTGCAATATATATGTGAGAGGGAGTACGAGGAGATGAATGCAATGCAGAGTATACACGGGCACACAGAACTTGATCCCACGATGATATGCACAATATAATAATAACTGAGCAGCACTGCACAAATATACAGAGTCACAATAACTATCCAGGCAAATAGGAAACACAGTCAAATGATAGCAATAGTCTCAGTGGATAGGAACTCCGGGGGAGAACAAACTCAGTCCAGCTAAGATATGCAATACACAAGCACAGTCAATGAGAAGTATGCATACCGCGGTTCAGGAGAGCAGGCTGTCAGAGAGACGTGCAGGGATACCTGAGCGGCTGAAGGCCGGCAGGAGGAGAGACCACTGGAAGATGGAAGCGGTAACCAAGTTGGTGCAGCGCATGGTAGGTAGACCAGCAGGAACAAGGCAATACTCAGGAAGCAGTAGTATATGGAACTGGACACCTGGAGAACACGGGAGAGTTGAGGCGGTCTGATAACCAGTAGCTGAGATGAAAGCAGCGGAGCGCTGACCCGATGAAGACAGGCGAGTTAAAGTGAACAGGATACTGTAGAAGCACGGAGACAGCGCATAGGAATCAGCTGGCGCAGTCACGATGAACACAGGAGAGTTGAAGTGAGCAGGATACTGTAGAAGCACGGAGGCAGCGCATAGGAATCAGCTGGTGCAGTCACGATGAACACAGGAGAGTTGAAGTGAACAGGATACTGTAGAAGCACGGAGGCAGCGAATAGGAATCAGCTGGTGCAGTCACGATGAACACAGGAGAGTTGAAGTGAGCACGATACTGTAGAAGCACGGAGGCAGCGGATAGGAATCAGCTGGTGCAGTCACGATGAACACATGAGAGTTGAAGTGAGCAGGATACTGTAGAAGCACGGAGGCAGTGGATAGGAATCAGCTGGTGCAGTCACGATGAACACAGGAGTGTTGAAGTGGTCTGGAAACCACAATCAAACAACAGGAATCAGCAGGAGCTGAATACACGAGGAAACACAGGAACATCTTCAGAGGCTCATGGGGAATGAGACTCCAAGATCAGGCAATGAGGTATTGACCATAGGTGCTTTAAATAGGGAGTGTTGCCTGATCAGCCAATTAACTAAAAGCAACAGGTACTGAAGGTTTGAAAGGGCTGCACCTGCGCAGACCCTCAGGATGGTGGACGGCCACGGTTCCTAAACACAAGAGAAGCGGCACTCACAGTCCGGTGAGTGACAGTACCCCCCCTTTTAAAGGTGGGCACAGAACACCTGGAACCGGGTTTGTCCGGATATTTGGAGTAAAACTTCTTAAGAAGAGCTGGAGCGTTAAGATCTTCAGCTTTGATCCATGAGCGCTCCTCAGGACCAAAGCCCTTCCAATGAACGAGGAAACGAAGAACTCCTCGCGAATTTTTTGCATCCAAAACGTGAGTAATCTCAAAGTCCTCCTCTTGATGAATTTGAACTGGCCGAGGTGCAGAAGGAGGGACCGAGAAACGGTTGATGATAAGAGGTTTAAGCAAAGACACATGGAAGGCATTGGAAATACGAAGGTTCTTAGGAAGTAGAAGTTTGAAACAAACTAGATTTATAACTTGAATGATCCTATATGGGCCAATAAAACGAGGAGCGAACTTCATAGATGGGACCTTCAAACGGATAGTTTTGGTTGATAACCAAACACGATCTCCGATTTTCAGTGGTGGAATAGCCCGTCTCCTTTTATCTGCAAAAGACATATCTGGCAGAAGTCTTCTTTAAACAGGTTTTAACCTGAGACCAAATATTTTTGAAGGTTTGGCAAACAGTCTCTACAGCAGGAACTTGGGTGGGAGGGAGGGCAGGAAATTCCGGAAAAGACGGATGGTGACCGTAAACCACAACAAATGGAGTTTTAGGAGATGACACATGATAACCATCTTCAACGTCCGAGGACGTCACGAACGCCCGATGAGGAGGAAGGCGTTCTGACAGAACCTTATCGCACAGATCCGTAGATGAAGGATCCTGTGGAGGAAGACCTGGTGATATAGACGACTGTTGTATTTTGAGTGGAACAACTTGAGAGAGACAACGATGATGACATTCAGACCCCCAGGATGTGACTTGAGGAGTGTTCCAGTTGATCTGAGGGGAATGAAGTTGAAGCCATGGAAGGCCTAGTATGATAGGACTGGTAGTAACAGGAAGAATTAAAAATGAAATTTCTTCTTGGTGTAATACACCAATCTGAAGGGTTACTGGAGACGTACTGTGGGTGATGAGACCATTGATAATGCGTGATCCATCAATAGCAGTCACAGTAATAGGTGTCTTCAAGGTAATCACTGGTAGGGACCATTGATTCACGAGGGATTTAGAAATAAAGTTTCCCGCAGCTCCAGAGTCAATAAGTGCTTGGGACTTAAAGGATTTGGTAGCAAAGGAAAATGTAACATCAAAAGCACAAACTTTTAATTTCGAGGAACAAGAAGAGGACTCCAGGAACCCTAACCTTATCTCTCCAGTATTGGTTAGAGCCCGGCATTTCCTGGGACATGAGTTCAGCATGTGAGTAGAGTCAGCGCAATAGATACAGAGTCTATTTATCACTCTTCATTCTCTCTCCTCTGCAGTTAATTTGGAGCGACCTATCTCCATAGGTACTACTGGAGATGGAGCTTGACGAACTTGAGGTACCGAGCGAAGAGGCGCTTTGAAGGAAGTTACTCTTTCGGAATCATTCTCACGAAACCTCATGTCTACACGAAGGCAAAGGGAAATCAAATCATCCAAAGAGGAGGGTACTTCTTGTGAGGTCAGTGCGTTTTTAATTTTATCGGAAAGCCCCTGCCAGAAGCCGGCGATCAGTGCCTCAGCGTTCCACTGAAGTTCAGAGGCTAGTATCTGAAATTGAATGACGTACTGAGCTACGGTGCGAGATCCTTGGCGTAGACGGAGGATGCTGGATGCAGCAGAAATAACACGACCTGGTTCATCAAATACACTTCGGAACGTGGAAATAAATTTGGCACTATGCTGTAATAATGAATCATTTCTTTCCCACAGAGGGGAAGCCCATGCGAGAGCTTGTCCGGAAAACAAGGAAATGAGATAGGCCACTCTGGAACGATGAGTAGAGAAATTTTGAGGTTGGAGCTCAAAATGGACGGAGCATTGGGTAAGAAAGCCCCTACAGGTTTTGGGATCTCCATCATATTTTGAAGGAGTAGGCAGGTGTAGCGTGGAAGCAGTAGACACCTGGGATGGCAAAGGGGAAGAAGAAGACGACACAGGAGGATCAACGGTGGCTGCTACATTTTGCACAGAAGTTACTTGGGCGACTAAAGTCTGATAACATTGCAGCAACTGTTGTTGACGAACATCTTGTTGTTCCATACGGGTAACCAGATACCGCAGCATCTCTATAGCTGTTGGTTCCGATCCTGGGTTTGTCATGGCCTGATCTTACTGTCACGGGCACTAGGAGTCTTTACCCAGGTATCACCAGATGATGGACTTACCAGAGCAGTATAGTTGGTAATATGGTACTCTGGTAGCGGGGTGACACACGGAACAGGAGACAGCAGATGGTAAGAGAATGCTCGAGAAAAGTCTATGACTAGCAGCACTGGTAATAGGTAGATAACTGTACACGAGGAACTAGATGGACAAGGAAACGTGAGGGTAGTCAGTGGTCTGCAGATAGCAAGTTGTACCACTGCTATAGTGAGGAGGAATGTGCAGGAGTAACGAGGAGGTGGTGAGAGTCAGCGGTCTGCGTATAGCAAGTTGTACCGCTGTCTAGGTGAAGGAATGGAATCCAGGTGAAGGTATCAGGGGAGTCAGTGGTCTGCGTTAGCAAGTTGTACCACTGCTAAGTGAGGATACTTGAAACTGGTGTCACAGGGAACAGGAGACAGTGGTCTGCATCTAGCAAGTTGTACCACTGCAATATATACGTGGGGAGGAGCACGAGGAGATGAATGCAATGCAGAGTATACACGGGCACACAGAACTTGATCCCATGATGATATGCACAATATAATAATAACTGAGCAGTACTGCACAAATATACAGAATCACAATAAATATCCAGGCAAATAGGAAACACAGTCAAATGATAGCAATAGTCTCAGTGGATAGGAACTCCGGGGGAGAACAAACTCAGTCCAGCTAGATATGCAATACACAAGCACAGTTAATGAGAAGTATGCATACCGCGGTTCAGGAGAGCAGGCTGTCAGAGAGACGTGCAGGGATACCTGAGCGGCTGAAGGCCGGCAGGAGGAGAGACCACTGGAAGATGGAAGCGGTAACCAAGTTGGTGCAGCGCACGGTAGGTAGACCAGCAGGAACAAGGCAATACTCAGGAAGCAGTAGTATATGGAACTGGACACTTGGAGAACACGGGAGAGTTGAGGCGGTCTGATAACCAGTAGCTGAGGTGAAAGCAGCAGAGCGCTGACCCGATGAAGACAAGCGAGTTGAAATGAGCAGGAACACTGTAGAAGCACGGAGGCAGCGGATAGGAATCCACTGGCTGCAGACACGATGAACACTGGAGAGTTGAGGTGAGCAGGATACTGTAGAAGCACGGAGGCAGCGGATAGGAATCAGCTGGTGCAGTCACGATGAACACAGGAGAGTTGAAGTGAGCAGGATACTGTAGAAGCACGGAGGCAGCGGATAGGAATCAGCTGGTGCAGTCACAATGAACACAGGAGAGTTGAAGTGGTCTGGAAACCACAAACGAACAACAGTAATCAGCAGGAGCTGAATACACGAGGAAACACAGGAACACCTTCAGATGCTCATGGGGAATGAGACTCCAAGATCAGGCAATGAGGTATTGACCATAGGTGCTTTAAATAGGGAGTATTGCCTGATCAGCCAATTAACTAAAAGCAACAGGTACTGAAGGTTTGAAAGGGCTGCACCTGCGCAGACCCTCAGGATGGTGGATGGCCACGGTTCCTAAACACACGAGAAGCGGCACTCACAGTCCGGTGAGTGACACAGAGACTTCTGTAATGGTGGATACCAGGGGTGATTAATTAATAATGTGTGTGGATGATGTACAAACTGATGTGGATGTAGGATGAGGATGATGACAACAACATCTTGCCACTGTAGAGTTCATTAACAGCACTGTTACCTTAGGTGCCTTAAGCCCATTATTAGCTTGCTTTGTGCTGAAACAAACAAACCAAGCACATCAGCCACAAAAGTGGCACATCTTGTCACTGAAGTGCTTGGTTTGTTAAAGTGTGCATGTCTTTTTAAGATCCAACATAAGTGTGGGTGGGAGGGCCCAAGGACAATTCCACCATGCACCACTTTTCTTTTTAGCTACTGCTGTGTGCCAATGTTACCTACATGTGCTATATACTGTTGTGTGCTTTGCAAAAATCAAAGACACCCATTGATGATGCAGATGACTCAGCACAACATTATAACATCTGGTCTTGTCTACTGTAAAATAATTGACCAAAATTTTTTAGTGACACCTCTGCTGTAACTCCACCTGATCCTAATATCAACTATCTGAACTACATTCAAAGAATGGTGGAGGATTATTTTTATTTTTTTTGAAACAGTATAAAGACAACAGTTTTATTAACAAAGAACAACGCTGCTTGCAGAAGTAATGTAAGCATGGATGGCTAAATGGATGTGTATATGTATTACCTTCCACTTTGCTGCTGCTGGGTTTCATCAGTATTGCACAAAGTGTTTGTAATCTGCACTTTACGTCAAAGGTACTTAACTACTGTATATTATAATTTTTTGGCCCGGGGGGCAAGCACACCGCACTGGCCCATAAGTAGTGGCCCATCTTTAAAGGGTGTTTTTTGGTACAATATATATTTATATATATAAAAAGAGGCTATTGATGCTTAATCCATATATATATATATATATATATTTTATGCCCAGGCCCAGAGCTGGATTAAGGCTCTGGGGGGCCTGGGCACTTTAGATAGGTTAACCCCCTGTGATGTTGCATGGTCATCATTTTAGACAAATACACAGGCAATACTGTGTGCACTACTGTTAGGTGCACACAGTTCTGCCTTCACGAGCAGTACACAGTGAAGCAGGATATACCTCCCAACTGTCCTAAGCGAAACAGTCGCCCAAATTCAGGACTGTCCCACCAGATTCAGGACAGTTGGCAGACTGTCCTGCTCTCTCCTACCTGTTATTGTCACCACTTGTGGCTGCTGGTTTCTTTAGCTCATTTGCTGGTTGTCTGGACCATGGAATATTGGAGGTCCTATTTGGAGAAAAAACGGGTGCACAAAATTTAGAAAACTCCAACCAGTCCCAGTTTAAATCAATCGCACCCACGTTTTTATAATTAAGTCTCCCTTCAGCCATAACATTAAAATAATAATATTCACATTTGCTCTTTCCCTCCAACCAACCCTGACATTTGATAGCACCCACATTTAATATATAAACCTTTTTCCCCCTCTCCAAACAGCCCCAGCAATAATTTAAATAGCATTTACATTTAACAAATATTACCCTTTCCCACAACAATCACAGGCATTAAATAATTCATAATCACATTTAATAAAGAGACCTCATTATCCCCAAACAACCCCACAATCAATAGCTCACCACCCCAGCATTAAATTAAAGGTCCAATTACTCCATCTTAAAATCATAACACCCACTATTAAATTAATTTGCCCCACCATCACCCCACAAATAAAATAGCACCCAATAATTAGCCCCCACCTGCACTTCTCGATTAAATTAACAGCCTACCTCTCACACACAATACGTTCATATACTGACCCCCTCTCACACACAATTTGTTTATATAGTGGCCCCCACACACACACAATACATTAATATAGTGGCCCCCTCACACATACATACATTCATATAGTGGCCCCTTCTCACACATACATACATACATACATACATACATACATACATACATTCATATAGTGGCTCCTTCTCACACATACATACATACATACATACATACATACATACATACATTCATATAGTGGCCCCCTCACACACACAATACATTCATATAGTGGCCCCTTCTCACACATACATACATTCATATAGTGGCTCCTTCTCACACATACATACATACATACATACATACATACATTCATATAGTGGCTCCTTCTCACACATACATACATACATACATACATACATACATACATACATACATTCATATAGTGGCCCCCTCACACACACAATACATTCATATAGTGGCCACCTCACACATACATACATTCATATAGTGGCTCCTTCTCACACATACATACATACATACATACATACATACATACATTCATATAGTGGCCCCTTCTCACACATACATACATACATACATACATACATACATACATTCATATAGTGGCTCCTTCTCACACATACATACATTCATATAGTGGCCCCTTCTCACACATACATACATTCATATAGTGGCTCCTTCTCACACATACATACATACATACATACATACATACATACATACATTCATATAGTGGTCCCCTCACACACACAATGCAATCATATAGTGGCCCTTTCTCACACATACATACATTCATATAGTGGCTCCTTCTCACACACACATACATTCATATAGTGGCCCCTTCTCACACACACATACATTCATATAGTGGCCCCTTCTCACACACACATACATTCATATAGTGGCTCCTTCTCACACACACAATACATTCATATAGTGGCCCCCTCACACACACACAATACATTCATATAGTGGCCCCCTCACACACACACAATACATTCATATACTGGCCCCCTCACACATACATACATACATACATACATACATACATACATACATACATACATTCATATAGTGGCCCCTTCTCACACATACATACATTCATATAGTGGCTCCTTCTCACACATACATACATTCATATAGTGGCCCCCTCACACACACAATACATTCATATAGTGGCCCCTTCTCACACATACATACATTCATATAGTGGCCCCCTCACACACACATACATTTATTTAGGGGCCCCTTCTCACACACACATACATTCATATAGTGGCTCCTTCTCACACACACATACATTCATATAGTGGCCCCTTCTCACACATACATACAATTATATAGTGGCTCCTTCTCACACATACATACATTCATATAGTGGCCCCCTCACACACACACAATACATTCATATAGTGGCCCCTTCTCACACATACATACATTCATATAGTGGCCCCCTCACACACACATACATTCATTTAGGGGCCCCTACTTACACACACATACATTCATATAGTGGCTCCTTCTCACACACACATACATTCATATAGTGGCCCCTTCTCACACATACATACATTCATACACTGCCCCCCTAGTATTCACACATTAATTTATTATACTGACACAAACATACACTATATTAATAATCTACTACCCCCCCCCCCCACCCCCCCAGCACTCACCTGGTTCATCAGCGCGCTGTGCAGTTCTTCATCTGTTCACACATGGGACGGCACCTATTACGTGGTGTGCGTCCCATGTGCCACTAGGAGGAGGAGGTCAAAGTTGCGCACGGACAATTGGAGAAGGTGGCTGGCCCGGGGGAGGGGCCAGTCACTATTACCACACCCGACCCGAATTTATCTTTTTTGGTCCGCCCCTGATTGGGACTGATTCAAGCTCAGTGATGACCTTACTTTTTGCTGTGGATTTCAATGGCTCTTTTTAGTGCATTGTCTGGAACAAGATCCGATATACTTATGTCAGAGTGATCACAGACAATTTTTGGACACCTGGAGGATTCATCCTTCTGAAGTTTGTTTTCAATCATCCTTTCAATTGCTTGTCTCTCATACGTGTGACCACATACTTTGTTTTCCACTGAGTTCACCATCACCAATCCGCCAGGGCACCCTGGATTGGTATTGGTCTGATATATGCATGCATCCCGGGGGAGGGGTGCGGCACTCATCGCCATCTATTAGCTGTAGAATTACCACAGTTATACAAGGAACAGGTGGAGTGATCAAATGAACCTAAAATGATTTCATGAGCCAGTCTGCAGTGGCAGGTGACACACCCATTTGTTTTCTCAGGTCTCTTAGCTGTTCTTTAAACTGGACATAATTATCGTCCTGCCTCAAGGCTTCCTCTGTATTATTCTTCTGAAGTGCAGTGTATCTCTCGTGTACAAGCTCTCTTAAATCAGGGATCTCATTCCGGTGGGTCACGTTTCAACTTAAGTACGGTCTCCTCAACTGCGTCTATATATTGCTTTAAATCTCTGTTCAATGCAATGTATTCCAACATGACAGATTCCATGCTGCCCACATGTTCCGTGTCACAGTCTATCTGAAGCAGATCTAATGTCACTCCAGTTGTAATATCCATTCCTTTGTCTACACAAGTTGTGTGGTAATGTTTCCTAGATGTGCTATGAACTGCCATTTGTTTGTGTCATTGCTCTGTCGCTTAGCATCCAGTCAGGTCGCTGCACTCTTTGTCCGAAAGTGTATGTAAATAATATTGTGACCTGCAAATGACTTGAAATTAGTGTTGCTATATACATATATATATATATATATATATATATATATATATATATAGGGATATATACACATATGGATGTGTACATATGTATATATATATATATTTTTATATATATATATATATATATATATATATATATATACTATATAAATGCCTAGTGGCGTGTGTGGGAAAAAAAAACAAGCTGCAGCGCCACCTGCTGGGCAGAGTTATACACTGACCTATATATTTCTTGAAGGAGAAGTGACAGTTGGGAGTGGTTGGTGGTTGCCGGGGGTGACAGTGGGGAGTTTTTAACACCTTAAGTAGCTTGATGAAGGAAGTGGCGATGAAGATGAAGGATGAGGTGATGGAGAAAAATGATGAGGTTGTGACATGTGGACAAAACCACGTTAAAAAAGGGCGCTTGCGTCGGGAAGTAACGCTCTTCCCCTGAGGAGGCCTGGGCTAGGCCCAAATGCATGACAAGAACCTTTTTAACACCTTAAGTAGCTTGATTTGACTAGAATGCATGAGTATCATGCACGGGTTAACTTGTATATATATATATATATATAAATATATATATATATGTATATAGTCAGTTTACACATTATTCATGCATGAAAAAAATTTCAACAATATTCATTTTATTCCCTTAAACTATTTTAATTAAAACAAAACATCAAGTGGAAGCATCATTTTTATTGGCTAATATTCATGGGAATGCAGTTTATCAATTCACTAGGAACCAGTACCTTATGAACAAACTGATAATCATGATATTGCACTAAATAGTAGAAAATGAAATACACTCACATTTTCACTGGATCATTCAACAAATTTACACCCAGTAATGACATTCAGACGTATGATCTGTTCATGGATGGTGCTAGGTCTGGTGTGTTCTTGCATTAGATGAACTGAACCATTGGTAAATGAACCCATCATTATTAAAATGCACAGTTCAATGAAGTGAAACGGCAGGAGTCAAAATTGCTAAATTGTCACTGCCACAAGCTCTCATTTTTCATTATTTTTTAATCTGGTTTTAAATAATTGTTCCTTCACACAGTATTGCATTGTTACACTCTGTGTAGGATTAATTCAGAGAATTAATCCAGGGAATTGGGCTTTTTGGACACCTATTGTATATTAGATTGTTGTTTTATGTTTGTGCCACAGGTTCAACAAAAATATGGCAAATTATACAGTGCATATTTATTAACTATCATAAAGTATATATTTTTTAATTTGTAACCACACAAAAAATATACTTACCACATGTGACATTTTTTTAATACTTTCAATGCCACAAATTTAAAATTGCCATCTGTGTCCCAATGCATCCAGATGGCCATAAGCAGGGACAGAACTTAAAGTGGCCACGGAAAAAATTCTGAAAGTGGCCTCATATAGGCTGGACCAAATCAATGATAGTCGTGGCCGATATGAAGGGAGGGAGAATTAGCACACCTTTAGCCCTAGCTACATCTGTTTTATTCGAGGCCAATGCAATACGCAATGGTAGGCACAGCAACAGCAGATGGAGCCTGCCACAGTTGGCAGAGCAACACACAAGAAGGCAAAGCAATGCACTGGTGAGTGGAGCAAACAATAGTCAGCACACTCAGTGGTGAAGTACACACATTGGTTATGTGAGTGGAGCAGCTTAATCCAGCAGCTTGGAGTTCCCATGATTACTACTAAACATACTAACATAAGCAATTCAAAAAATGCTTTTTTTTAAATGAAGCAAAAATACTCCCATGGATGCATCATACAAAATGAATTGCAAGATTTATACTGTTCTGTATGATCATTTGGCCAGTATTAGTGATACATATTAAATACAAAGAGCATCCTAGAGGATACCACACAATACAGAGAACATCCTAGAGACCTCCAACAATACAGAAAACATCCTAGTGACCGGCATACAATACGGAAAGAATCCTAGAGACTGCCATACAATACAGAGAGCATCCTAATGACTGTCTTACAATACATAGAGCATTCTTGTGTCCACCATAGAATACAGAGAGCATTACTATGACTGCCGTACACTACAGAAAGCATTCTTGTGACCACAATACAGAGAGCATCCTTGAAACCCCATATAATACAAAGAGCACTTAATGTGACCTCCACTCAATACCACCCCTCTCATAATTAATTAACCCCTCCTCAAAATTATTAACTCCAGCCTCATCAGAACAATTCCTTCAACATCATTACCCCCTTTGTAATAATTAACTCCCCCAACCCGATTAAAAATCAATCTCCACGTAATCAATTCATGTCTTTCATATTGAATAACTTCCTCATTACCACCCTCAGTCTCATCAAAAGTTTTTTTTTAATTGGAAACAGGGCCAGTGCTGGGATATTTGGTGCCAACCTGCAAACTACAAATTAGCGCCCTGCATTTTTAAAAATTAACATTTACTCACACCTACAATCTGGAGACGTTGTGCATGCAAGCTCACATTATCCCCATCACAGGGACAGATTCATCTTCTCTCTTCTTCTTCTGTGTACAAATCTGAATTCTTTATAAACTACAAATTAAAGCTCATGGGAGAAACACTTATTCACATTATGGGTGTATCATTGGTTAAGACTGGATAACTTTGTCTACTGTTACCATAAGCGGGCTTAGACTATCATGAAGTATATTAACTTTGCCCCATTACATAGTTTTTTTAAAAAAAAGAGATAAAGAAAATAAAAAATACTGTAGCCCCCTTCCCTCCTACCCCAAATCAGCAATGCCTGGGCTGGTTACTACGAATGCGTGGGGGTGAACAGAACCAGAACCAGGCAATGACATACTGGGTTGTTCACAATATAACATGGAAACCCACAGCATTGGGGTTCCCTGTCACAGTGGGACAAAACCCCAGCATTCCAGCATTTTGCTGGCAAAGTCCTGACTGAGCAGGACAGACTCCCAAAATCAGGACTGACCCAGAATCGGGACAGTTGACAGACTGTCATACTCTGTCTGACTTGTTTTTGCAGCTGTGGTGCTGCTGCTGGTGGGTACTGGAATTTTGGGGCCCTGCTTGTAAAAAAGATTGTTACAATTCACCTTGTGGAAAGCAAAGCAACTAGCAAGCCCTCTAAACCTCTCTTCCACCAACCAGTGATGACATTAAATCATTAGCTCCCAAGTTTAATAATTAGGTATCCTTACCAAAGCTACATTAACAACATTCTCAGTTTATAAATATGCCTTCTCTCCCAAAATACAAGCACCCAAACCATTAAATTAATAGTTTCATCACCCCACCTTAAATAGGCACTACCATGACCCCACCATTAAATTGACCTCACCGCCACAATCAACCCATCATTAAATAAACAGTTCCCACCAATTAATAGCCCAAATCTCAAAAGTGGTATAAGGTATAGAATAGAGGGGCTGATTTATCAATGGGTAAAAAGCCATTTTGCCCTATATATTGATGGTATGGATATACTGCTGGTGATATTCCTTTTAGGGGAGTCTATTTATAGAGCAACAATGTAGTACTCCTTGTTCTATTAGCACCATCTTTAATAGCGTTACCAAAACAGAAGCATTAAAAATGTTTTTTTCTTGGAATAAAGAATTTGTTTAATGCATTGCTGTTTAAATATTTTTTATGTTTCTTATAAAAAAAGAAAGCTACTGAGACATTGTATTAAAAATTTTCCTCTGCCTGGCGCAACTCAGTGACAAATTCATTAATGTCAACAAGGTAATGAAATATTTAAATAGCATGGTTCAAGTGAAAGCTGTGGCATGCCCCTAGTGGGATACAGAGCAGTCCATGAAATTAAAAGGAACCAAAAAAACTATTAATTTAAAAAATAAAGTTTAATAAATAGTATTTATCTACTATGCAACTGAAAGGCAGTTTTTCAATCACGAAATATACAAATATTATATTTATAATAATAAAAATGTAATATATAAAAAAAACAGTACATACACTTACCTAAATAAAAGTTATATAAACTTTCTCCTCTGTATCTTCTGTCATCTTACTGTTCTCTCCTAGGCTGGTAAAGCCAAGTTCGGTCTGATGCAGGGTTAGAGGTTTTTTGGTGGTGATTGACAAGGCAACAAAGGATGAGCATAGGCAGAGGCAACGATTACTGCCCATCACTAACAATTTAACGGGGTGTGGGGGAGAAAGAAACACACATGGGGAGATAAGCATGGAGACATTGGTATACATATAAAATTGGAGACAGAGGGAACAATTCCATTAAGAGCGAGGTGTCTGTTGAAGCCTCGCGCATTATTTTTGTGGTCATGATTATGTGATAAAAGAATTTTGGAGGTGAGCAGATTTAAGCATATTTTATCATGCAATTAGTACAATAATTGCCTACAAGTTTTGCAGCAAAAGAACGGGAGAGGCAACTACAGAACTATTGCTCTTAATTGAATAGCCCCCAGAGTGGCAGACACACAAATGTGGAGAAAGAAAGCAACAGACACACAAAAAGGTGACAGTGACACACAAAGGAAAGGGGGGGCAGAGGTAGAAGGACATACACAATTGAAGACTGAGAGACAAAAACAAGGGGAAGTTAGAAGGGTGGTAGACAGAGATAGACAAACACATGGCATGGAACAGATTGCAACACTTGTGGGTGGGTTGTGATTCCCACAGGTGTGGACCATGGCCATTTTATCTGGCCAATAGAGAAAACAGGAAGAGGAGGATGCGCTTTAAGCTGAAGGCCAGGGCAACAGAAGAAAGGTTAAGGTGAGGACTGTGGATGTGCACAGCAGATGTAAACTAAATGGACACGCACTGCCCCTCCATGGCAACAGGCAGTGCGTGGCCCAAAGCAGATTAAGGGACCCTATTATTGAATTGCTGTTTCGGTGGATGAGTGGGCCCTAATTGGAAAGGAGAAAAAAAACATCAGCATGCAGCCTTTTGAGGCCACTGGCCTACTGGTAAGTGTCACGACAAGGTGTATGACCAATCCGCCCCTGGCCATAAGCATACATTTTACCTCCCTGCAACATTCTCAGAGAGCACTTCTAATCCTGATCAGTGACCATGATTGACAACTTTAGTGAGTTGTGAGCTTCACATAAAAAAGTGACCAAGTGCCCTTCTGTCTAGGCTAGACTCTTAGACTTTATCAAAATGTACTGTCCTGTGCCACTGGTCATTAGTGGTGTTTCCTTGTAGGGAAAAGAGACTTTATAGATCAGATAGATAGATAGATAGATAGATAGATAGATAGATAAAAAGATAGATAGATAGATAGATAGATAGATAGATAGATAGATAGATAGATAGAAAGATAGATAGAGTTTGGATATTCCTGACATCCGAGGCTATTTTATAACATGTTAGCACATAATATTGTAAAAAAAGAAACAAAAAAAGAAACAGTTTTTTCCAATATAGAGGATAACAATAGACATTCTTCCTGTATTATGACTTACACATGTAGAGCCAACCTCTAAAAAAGAAAACAGATTTGGAATACCTTAATTGCTTCACATTGCAGAATAAATTTTGAGCTATATTTTGTTCATTGAATTCATTATGTGGAAGTGTATTTTTATGTTTGCCTGTTTTCCCTATACAATGTCTAAAAAATCTGAAGATATTTACTCAACTATGGTCCCAAATGGAGATGTGCAGGATGTTCATTTTTTTCTGCTATGTGTTCTTTTCATTCCACATTTGTCAGCATTTTGCACATTTCACTTTGGCCTTATGTATTCCCAGTCCTACCCAAACCATAGCACACAGCAGAATGAATTGACCACTGTCATCCCAGCTCTATTCATAGACTAGTAGTCTATGCAAAACTCAAATTATATAGTGCAGAATTGTATTGTGTTGAATGGCGAAGCAAACGTGAAAAAAGTGAAAAAAGTGATTGTAGCGCTGGAGCTTTGCACATCTGCAAAATGCCCTATACTGCCCTGAAACCCCGAAAAACATCCTCAGCATAGTCCTGTGTACACAGACTTTCCTGACTTTGCTGCAGTATAAACTCGATCCTCAAGATCTACCAATAGTTCATGTTTTTAGGATTTCTTTAATCATACACAGATGAATTAGTCTATTTTTCTGGGTCAGTAATTATCACACTTGTTTCTACAGACTGAAATCCTGAAAGCATAACCTGTTGGTAATGCTTGAAGACTGAGTTTGAGCAATTCTAAACTAGGGGCTACAGGTGAGCAGAGGATTCGTGAGGAGTGGAATGTATGGAATAAAAAAGTCAATGGAGGTGCACCTGTGAATTCTCAGGATGGATACAGATGATTGTAAACTCTTCTGCATAGCTCTGCACTCTAATAACTATTTCATTTGCTCAAAATTTGGCCACCACTAGATAAAATTACCTTCCATGCTCCTGTAACATGGCACAACGACATAAAAAGCTAGCAAAAGACATTTTTAAAAAACAAAACAAAAGAAAAACCAGACCTCTCAGCTGCTAGTTGAAGACATCCCCGATATTGTCATTGGTGTAAACCCAATCTCAACAAAACACCCTCCAATTCCTAACTCACAGATTATCTTTGATGTAATCAAGGAAGTGAAGAATGCCTCTCACATAGAGTTCTGAGTAGCAGTAGCAGAGATAAAGATTGAGATGAATTGGATTATACAAAGAAAAAAGTCACAAATGAACCCGAAAAACATTTCCGCTCCCTGAGGCGCCACAACTGGGTTGAGGCCTACATCTCCTCCCCTCATGGTCTCGAACGAAACTCAGCTGGCTCCTCCAAATTTGCCAATATTTAAAGGACCTACCTGATTCCTGCTGGTTCCGAAATACGGTCTCATGGGTGGAGATACCTGCCCGACCGTTAAAGAGGTCAGTGTGATCGAGCGTCCTGTTCCAGTTACCCCAGCTGGCTCTCTCGGGAGCTCCCTCTGTACTCTCCCCAGTAACTGTGCTCGGTCTGTGCTCTGGGTCGAGAGGCGCGAGAGAGCACTCATCCAGACTACATAGAGCCTGCCTGTGTGACCACCCTACATTCCCTAACTTGGCAGGGCAGCTGAGACACCCCTGCCATCACACGGAGGACCAGTCTATTACCTCCACCACCGACGAGAAAGCCTGCTGGCCAGAAAATACAGCCATGGCAATAATCAAGAACCAGAGCCCTGGTTGACGACTGCCTCCCCACTTATCTCGGGCACAAAGTCTATATTGAGCACCGGGCACACTGTGTGGCTCCTACCTGTACCCCCTCAGCGATCCTCCATTCAGCTGTACAGCTGCCGGGCTTTCTGCCAGTGCCCTCGGTGTCTCATGTCCCAGGAAGCTAGCCGCAACCATCTGTGAGATATGTTAGACCTGGAGGAAGCGCAGCCTATCCCTCTTTTGCAACCATCTGTGAGCCTCCCGCAGTGAGTACTGGCTTCTGGCTCTATGCCGACATACTCTACCTGCATAACATAAGTACATCTGTACAATCTAATTGCACCGATCGATCTACAGTGTTAATTCACTATCTGCAGTTTGGCTGCCACCTAGTGGACATTTGTTATCACTACAAAATACCAACATTGTAATGCTCTATTGAGCCCGCAACTCGGTCCAATTACTCCAAGTGACCTTACCTATAACTGTACCATACCGAGGTGACTGAGTCGAGTTTACCTCACACGGAAAGCCCAAAATAACAAAAAAATTCTAAAACAAAGAAAAAAAGATAAATAAAATACAAAAAGGAAAAAGACAAAAAAAAAAAAAAGGAGAAGAAGCAGGTGCGCAACCTTTGCTGTACTGGGACTCCCTCCTGTGTAGAAAATGATGTTGAAGTATTCTACCTTACCAGATGTTCTCTGATCCCTTGCATCTGGCAGCGAATAAGAGAAATCAGATGTAAACCCTTGATGGGTTTCAGAGCCAGAGGGGTCAAGATGATCTAAGCAGGATGTTTTAACCATCTCTACACATATGACCAGGGCCCCTTTTCCCTACACCTCCAACCCCCTTTCTTCACCACCTCGATAGGAGAGGTCTGAGAGGAACAAGATATACACAAGAGCCAAGCAACAGATCCTGAAATCCAGGAAAGAACTTGCACTCAAAATGACCTCTAAATATAGGAAGCATGCTGGAGGAAATACAGCTTCTATATTCACATCCGCTTCTAAGAAAGTTACAGCATCCTCGTCGCCATCTGATCAATCTCGCTCTTCAAGTCCTATCTCTCAGCTGGATAAGGGCATAGACCCTACAGTTCAGGCAGCTATCACTAACCTAGCGCAAGACATTAAACTTACTTTCCAGCAAGAACTAAAGAAAGTGATTGTTGAGTTCAAAATCAGAAATTGCAGCTCTCCGCACAAGAACTGACACTCTTGAATCAAAAACGGACGAGATATGCCGGGCTCAAATGTCCTATGAGTGAGAACTAGCACTGCTTTGCTCTGATATGGACGCCGTGAAAGAGAAATAAGAAGACCAATAGAATAGATCTCGGCAGAATAACTTGAGGAGCCGTCATGTACCAGAGTCGGTTGCTAACTCTTCCATATCAGATTTCCTCTCCAGCCTCTTCAAACATTTACTTCTTGATCTGCTAGACAGAGAAATTCTGATGGACCGCGCACATCGAGCCCTCAGAGCTAAACCAACGGCTGATCAAAGGCCGCGAGACATCATTGTTTGCCTGCATTATTATCAAATGAAAGAAAAAATACTCAATGCAGTTAGGTCCAAAGACACGTTCGACTTCCAAGATATGCAACTTCAGATATTTCAAGACCTAGCTCCCTCCACTATCCAGAAACGCAGAGATTTACAGGCTGTGACGCAAATTCTCTGTCAACATAACTTCTGATATAGATGGGGATTTCCATTCCAGCTACAAGTGTTCGCAGGGAACTCTATCCTATATGCCAAATCCTTACGTCAAGGGCAATAAATTCTTGCTAAATTCAAGATTCTTCCAGACACCACCCCTTCTGCAACACGGAGTAACCCCTCAAGATCTGATTTGGCACCTCCTCCCGACTGGACAATGGTGGAACGACGGGCTGCAAGATCCCCTGCGGCACCAGACTGACCGCGAACTTTTGAAAACCTCTAATGGGATCCATCTTTTTTCTTTTTGGACTCAGGCTTTCACAGGTTGATTACCTCAAGTCCTCCTATCTTACAAGAACTCTGTTGTCTCTTCTCGTTTAGCCGTTTGGTAAACATCAACGGCACCTAATAATCGATTTTTCTTTTGTTACTTATACCAGGTCTTCTGCAGTTTATAGATTATATCCCCTTATGGGACTTAGAATTCAGGGGTATAACAGTAATGATGGTACCCCGACCTTTCGTCATCAGTTAGTAATGTTGTTATTGTTGTTACAGATTTGATGCTGCAGCATGGGTTGTGCTGTTTGTTTCTTCCCCCCTTTTTGTGTTTCTCACCTTTCCACCCCCCTTTATTTTCCTAAACCCTTATTCCCCATCTAAATTTTTTACCACCCTTCCCCTCTGGTCAATTACTCACTCGAATAATGTACTAGCTACACCAGCCAATTGAGCTGGACAGTCTCTCATGGCCCCTCGTATGGCCAACCAATACCTCACTAAATTTAACACCCCCCACAAGCACCCTTACTAGTATGGCAATGTATTTTTTTCTTTGTGTTATTTCTTTGATAGCCCTATCAGGGGCTCTCCTCTCTGAGGGTTAATGCCTATTTAGACATTCTTCTCACCTTTCCTCTGTTCTCCCCCTTACCTGTGGCTTCCTTCCCTGCTCCCCTTCCCTCTCCCGAAACACCTACTAAGCGTGCGGTGGTCTTGGGAGTCTGCAGGAGAGAGATAGCCGATATAGTTTTCCTTCAGGAGACCCACCTCACAGGACAGCATACGCGTCTCTAAATTAAGCTATATACTTAAAGTTTTTTGCCTCTGCGGATTGCAAGAAACGTGGGAACAGAGTTCCCTTTCTCCTAACCAAATCACACTCTGACCCAGAGGGCCGCTACTTGATTCTGATAGGCACACTTCGTTCTGAGCAACTTACACTTATTTCTCTTTATGCACCGAATCAGGGTCAAAGCTCCTTTTTCTCCTTTTTCTCAGACGGACTTAATCGCATTGGGCGTCTTGCACAGAGTCATGTAATTCTTGCTGGAGTTTTTAACACTATTTTACACCCAACACTAGATAGGTCCTCTGGTTCTTCCAGCCAAAAATCTCCTTACTCTTCCTTAAAAGACTCCCAATTCTTATCAACATGCATACGCAATTTAGCGCTACATGACACCTGGCATTTGAAAAACGCTGATGCAAAAGACTTTACACATTACTCTGCCCCACACGGTAGTTACTCCCGCATAGATATGATTTTTGTCTCTCATTCCCTCACTCAAACAATATAAGATGCAGGAATCTCCCCGTTTACTTGGACAGACCATGTCAGAGTGCTCTTGATTTAATAAAGTTAGCTCCGCGTTCTCAGCATTGGCGTCTTGATGACTCCCTTTTGTTGGTACAGTCGACCCAACAAGAAATTAAGAATGCAATCAAAGAATATTTTGAACTAAATACTTCAGAGGATATTACCCCAGGCATTTTATGGGAAGCCCATAAGGCTACCATTCGAGGTAGATTGATTAGCAAATCTTCTGCAGCTAGAAAATTAGCATCTCAAGAAATTCTTTCCCTCGAGGCCAAATTAACTTCCCTCCTCGCTCAGCATAAAGTTCACCCATCCACAACATTACTCACACAAATTTCTGCAGTAAGAGGCCAGCTAAATGCAATTCTTTCTCACAGAGCAGCGAATACTCTCATAAAATTAAATCAGCAATGCTACGATAAGGTTGACAAAGCTGACTCAATGCTCGCTAACAAGCTGCAGCAGAAAAAATCTCGAGGACAGATTACAAAACTCAAAAAATCTCCTAACGCGCAGCCTATGTATGATCCAGTGCAAATCGCTCAAGAATTTCATGATTATTAGAAAGCATTATACATTCTCCCCAAGACTTCATCCTCTGTCGAATCTCTTGACACAGAAATTGCATCTTTTTTTCATCTCTCTCACTACCACATCTTTCAGACACTGATATCACTTTTTTGAACGTGGATATCACCCAGATAGAAGCAATCTCAGCAAAAAAAATGATAAAATCATCATCAGCTCCAGGCCAAGATGGATTCACAGCGCAATATTATAAAAAAAAATTGCTAGAGACCTATGACGGATTTTTTTAACAACATCTTAAAGGGTTCACCTTTTAATGAGGAGACGACCTTGGCCACTATCGTTGTTATACCAAAACCAGATAAAGATCCTACCTCTTGTCCCAGTTATAGAACCTATAACTTTACTAAACGTGGACCTCAAAATCTATGCCAAAATTTTAGCTAATCGCTTGAACACTCTTCTCCTCTCCCTGATCCATCCAGATCAGGTTGGATTTATACCAGGCCGCCAAGCTATAGACAACACCAGATGGGCTATTGACCTCATACATTCTATTCATTCTGGTAAATCACCATAACTAATCACGCACTTGATGCAGGAAAAGCTTTTGATCGCATCTCTTGGACCTTTATGTCTAGGGCTTTGGGGTCGATGGGTTTCTCTGGTAAGTTTTTAGATGGCCTATTAGCTTTATATCAGTACCCTAGAGCAACAGTAGTGGCCAATGGAGTCGCTTCTTCCCCATTTTCAATTTCTAATGGGACACTGCAGGGATGCCCACTTTCACCTTTAATCTTTGCCCTGTTAATTGAACCAATAGCAACAAAAATCCGATCTAACGAGGCGATGGAGTTAAAACAGGGAAATCCGAACATAAAATATCATTATATGCCGACGATGTTCTTTTGACTCTCTCGGATCCTGTTGTTTCTCTTCCACCCCTTCTTGCAGACTTCAAAACCTACAGTTACATCTCGGGATACAAAATCAATCCACAAAAAACAGAAACTCTTGATTTCACAGATAGTATGAGATCTTCTCTCACTCAGAAATTCCCCTTCAAATGGCACTAAAAAAAGATAAAATATTTAGGTATCTACATAACTAAACAATGTAATCAGCTTTTCCAAGCTAATTACCCAAAACTACTATCCCAATTTAAATCTGACTTAGAAACCTGGAGTAAAAATCTCATTTCCTGGATAGGACGTATCAACTCAGTCAAAATGAAAATTTTGTCCAGGTTACTATATCTTTTCCATACGCATCCCACCTTATGTATTCAAATTTCTGCAACACTACACTTCACAATTTATATGGGGTAGAAAACGTCCAAGAGTGCGTCTCCTTGTCCTACAAAGATCGAGGATGGTAGTCCCCAATCTCAGAAACTATTTTTTGGCAGCGCAACTTGCCCAATGTATTTTATGGAATTCCTCAGGCTCATCCAGAATTTGGGTTTCGATCGAAGCCGAAAGCCTGAGTATTTCTTCCGCTTCCTCTCTCCTGTGGCTCCCTCGAACTAAACGTCCTCGACCCGCTCTTTATCACCCAATTATATCGCATTCGCTCTCTATCTGGGACCGAGCAAACACAAAGTTTAATCTCGCCCCGACTCCTAGTCCAATTGTTCTTCTCTTTGATAACCCAGATTTTTCACCTGGTCGTATAGCTTCGTCCTTTGAATTTTGGAAAAAGAACGATGTTTATTATATTAATGATATCACTATAGACCCTCATTCGAAGACATAAAAACCAAATTCAATATTCCCCACACCATTTTTTTCCAATACTTACAACTAAGAAATTTTCATTCCACCACTAAATTATCTTTAAGAATCAGGCCGTTGACCTCATTCGAGTCACTTTTCCTCCGGCGATCCTCTACTAATGGCCTTTTATCTCTGCTATATGGGGAGCTGAGAGTCCTTGACTCAAACATCCAAGATTCCCATGAGCGAGCTTGGGAAGAAGATTTGGGAGGCCCCATGGATAGAGAGGATTGGGATGAAATAAAGTCCAACACGGCCTATAGTTCAATCTGTGTGAAGCTGAAAGAAAATGCCTATAAGCTTCTTTATCGATAGTACTTGGTCCCAACCAAATTACAAAAAATCTTTCCAGACTCATCCAGCTCATGTTGGAGAGGATGTCCGTCGGAAGGGTCCTTCCTCGATATTTGGTGGCAATGCCCCAAGCTCCACATTCTGGTTGGAACTATGGGACTTCGCGTCTCAGGTTCTGTAGGTTGACATCCGAATCCCTCCCAGATTTTTCCTTCTCCCACTTGCAATTCCATCTGCTACTACACATCAAACAAAAATGTTCCGTCACATAGTTTCTGTAGCACTGTGTCAAATTGCCACTAATTGGAAACAACCCACCACAGGCAATTATTAATAGAATTTGGCACTCATACAAAATGGAGTTTATGACATGCATACTGCGTAATACTTCTAAATCATTTAACAAAGTCTGGGCGCCGTGGATATCATTTTTTCAAATCCAAACTCCTTTTGTCCTATGACTCCTCTACAACACCCCACTTGATATCCCTCCTTAATCCGTTACCACCCCCCCACCTGCCTCCCCCCCCCTTTCTTTTCTATCTCCTGCTTTGTCTTTTTTTTTTTTTTCTTTGCCACACCGCCTCCTAATCTATCTGGCTCACTTTTCTCTGACTAGCCTCTCTTTTCTGTTTCCTACCTCTTCTATCCTTACAGTAAACATTTGGTCAATATCACAACTCTTTTCTTTATGATATACACTGATTGTATTAGTTCCTGAACATGTATAACTTGATTGTAGTGGATGTTGTCTTGGACAGATGCTCATTATTGACCTCTCGAAAATAAAACTTTAAAAAAAAAAGTGGAGATGTTGCCTGTAGCAACCAATCAGATTCTAGGGCCTGATTCATTAAGGAACTTAAATTAAGTTTCTTACTTAAGTCTCCTAGATAAAACCATGTTACAATGCAAGGGGTGAAAATTAGCTGTCTGTTTTGCACATAAGTTAAATACTGACTGTTTTTTTATGTAGCACACAAATACTTGATAGCTTATTTGTACACTGAAATTTAAAGTTGATATTTGTGTGCTACAGGAAAAAACAGTCAGTATTTAACTTATGTGCAATACTAACTCAATCAGCATGACAGAGTCATCTCCAGCCTTGTCCTTGTCAACATTCTCATCTGTGTTAAAGAGAAAATCTCTGACCTGATGCCAGGTGGTCCTTTTTTGTGGCAGGGATGGAATGTAGTGGAAATGTTGTTTTTGGGATAAAGTTCATTGTCATGAAAAAGAGTGACTCTGAAATTAATTCATCTATTCACTCTTCATGACATTCTGGAGTATATGCAAATTGCCATCATTAAAACTGAGGCTGTAGACTTTGTGAAAAATAATGTTGAAGTCATTCTCAAAACTTTTGGTCATGACTGTATTGTAATTAATGAACAATGTTTTATTGATATCTGGACATTTACTTTCTTTATCACCACATTCCAGTGTGTGGGGCACTACCTGCTGGAAAGGTGTAAAGGCTTTGCTAACGGTTACTTGGATGACATTGACATTTTCAATAAGTCCAGGGAAGACCATACGAAACATGTAGGGCTGGTGTTGGGGAAAATTCAATGGGCAGGTCTGACCATCTGAGCAGACCATTTTCAAATGAGAATATCAGAGGTACAGTACCTGGGGCATCGTATGGGGGAGGTGGACTTAAGCCAGAACCCACTAAGGTAGAAGCAATCCGAGAATGGCCCCAGCCCACAATCCAAAGACAATGCTGGCCTTCTTATGGACTGCAGAGTACTACAGATATTTTGTCCCAGACTTTGGTAGTGTAGCAAAGCCCCTGACAAATCTCACTAAGAAGAAACCCTCCAAACTAGTTCACTGCACAACCATTTGTGAGCTTGCATTTCAGTCACTAAATGAAGCCCTGGTTCGCTTTCTAGTACTGATGGCACCCAGGATTTTATTGTGCGAACTGATGCATTACAGTATGGACTTGGAGCAATTCTTAGCCATGGGGGGTCTCGATGGACCGCAGCACTATGTGCCCTATTTGAGTAGGAAACTGCTAAACTCGCAGGAGGAATATGTCACAATTGAGAAGGAATGTTTGATCATTGTTTGAATGACAAAAATGCAACCTTATTTGTATGAATGACATTTTTCAGTGGTGACTGACCACAACTGGTAAAGTGGCTATAATACACCTTAAGGGAGAATGACAGACTGTTTTTGGTGGAGCCTTGCACTTCAAATTTATGACTTTCATATTGTTCACAAGCAAGGAATGGTCCACAGCAATGCTAAATGGTCTGTCTTGGCAAAAAGAGCCAGATCCCCCAGGTCATCACCGGTAACTCCAGGAGACTCCGGGACAAGGGACCAAATCGTGGGAACATGATCCGCTGGTGGCCTGCATGGACAAAGGGGGAGGAGTGTGGCTGAATCACCTAAAAATAACTTATTGTATAAATATATTTTAATTAGTGGTGCAGTGTTGCACTGTATTTCATTACAAATGTACCAATGTTTTGAAATCTGAGGCAATATGTCTTGATTTGTTTTTGTGACTTTTCTAAAGGAACTCCCATGCAAATTAAGTATTTTCATCTGGGTGACCACATCTCATTAGGCTTCATACTGAGGAGGGTGCCTTTCATTCTGTGTCTTAGTGAGGTAGGAAACCTTTCCGAACAATATAACAGCAAGTAATTTAGAAAATCACAGATTAAGTGAATTTTGTTAAGTTTAAATTCCATTAAATCCATATTTAGAGAATAGATTATATCCTGATGCTAAAGATCGGATGTAATATTTTAGATATTGTGGTGCCAGTTAGGATCAGGTAGTTGGGTTATCCGCTGCCAACATGTGAGTCAGAAACAGCATATAAGAGCTGTAATTTTTGTATTCAGCTGTAGTATACCATCTGAACTTCTGGAAGATCACCGGTACCTTGTGTAAATATCCTTCTAAAGACCCTTCAGCAATAAAACGTCATTGCTTGAAGATTCTGCCTGATGCCTATTGCCTGCTGTAACCTGTGACCAACAGATAAGAGCTTAAACTCCAATCAGTTTCCCAGCTGTCCTGTGTTGAACCCAGCATCTCTGTGTCAATGCTCTGCCTGCTACTCAGCAGTCTTGATCTACAGTAAGCAGTCTGGAGGTACCATCCAAAGCAAAGAGCATAGAGGCACTGTAGCAACTATACCAGCTAGCCAGAATTATGTGGTTCTATGTGCTTTGAAGGAGCCTAGTGGAGGCATTGAGATTCTCCTACAACTATTATGCAGTTGGCATTTACAGACGGAGAGTGTATGGTGGCAACGTGACACTAATAGTAGTTGTCAGCAACAGCTGGTTATTGATGGTGAGAAAAGTAACCCAGTTAACTGTGTAAGAGGAACATCCCTTATCCTCTTCCCCCCAAAAGACCAGGTGGAAAAATAAGCCCATCTAGTCACATAAGGCATCAGGTTTTCTTTGTCGCCAACAAGGACTGTGAATAAAGAATAATTCTCTTTTTGTTAAACTCAGAAACAGATAGAAACAGCAAATGCATGACAGTTTTTAACATGGTTCTGACTATGAGATAATGGTGTTGATTGATTGCTTGATAATTTGATTGTAGCCATATGATCACAGCCCTCATATTACCCCAAATAATATATACACCGTAGTCCCCAACTGCTATTCATTGGCTAATTATTACTAAATGAAGTGTCCTGGCAGATCACATACCACTGTAAACAAAAACACATGAGAGGTAAGATAAATGTCTACTTGCAGAATTACTTTATGTATGATGAAAAAAATGACTTTTATGTATAAAATAAAATTTAACTCACTTACCAAAATGTATTGATAAGCAAGGTCTTCCAAATATCTCCAAAGGTTTTACACCTTAAACTGTTGATCCAACACCACAGAAAGAGATCTTGTACACTGTAGAGGTGTATTGTACACTGATCAATTAATGTTGCATTAATATGGGAGTTTTATAAAACATTGTTTCGCAATGCCAACCTTAAATAACCCCCAATAGGTTATCTTTTGAGGATTTCTTAAATCACGCATAGGTGAGTTGTATTTGTTTAGATGGGTCAGTAATTATCCCACAGCCATAAACATATAGATAAAAAAATCAGTATTTTAACATTGTCCAGCTCATGTTTGCAAACTTAAGGCTTATTTTGGAACTGGGGTAAATATTCAGCAGCACTCTAAAGATAAATTTACATTTTTTAACACTACAAATTGCAAAATATAGTTGTAAAATGTGAAAATCAAATCTTCCTGCAGAGTCCAATATAGTGAACCACATAACTGCTACTTCCCTATGATCCCCATCATCCTTTGTGTCTGATATCCCTGTGTACTGTGTCATTTCTGACAGAGCTCTGGCAAAATAATCTGCTGCAGTCTCACTATCTTTTTGTTTGATAGTGAAAATTTTGCTCCACTTAACTACCAAAGTATATGGCCAGCTGTGAGATTATTCGCTTAATATTTTCTTGGCTATTTTCTGTTAAGGATCTGTCCTCCTCCAACATACTATCCTTAATAAACTTTTGTATATCATTATTGGGAGGAAGACAGGCCCTCAACACCACTCGCCAATCTTTATTAGTTGGATCATGCGCATTACCTAAGTCTTTGACAAATTTCTGACATCTCGCCAACTCTTTTCTAGGATCTGGGAAATCAGACATAATTGAATGTAGCTCAGACCTAGTCCAAGGACAATGCATTGCTACATGTTTTATAGCAATTACACCATCTTTCCCATTGGTAACTGCTATTGTGCGGACAGGATGTAAACCTACCAAATCGCTACCTTCAGGATTAATTACTGGAATCACTGTTTCGGTACAGTTAATGTTTCCCCGCCTAATTACTTTTATCACTACTCTAACCAATTTCAGCCGCTGCCCCTGCTGGTGGGACCACTCCCTATCCTTGTCTGCGCAGTGCCTCTTGCACGTTAATAGCATGAGCAATGGTTGAAATGACGGTGGCTTCATCATCTTCTTCAAAAACATTACTGTTAAAATGGCTTAATACAGGATATAAATTGCTCGTTTTATTTTTAACATTTTTGGTATCGGTTGTACTTATTCCCCCAGCCACATAGGGCGGCGAAGGCGCACTTGCGCTCCATTCTCCTCGCTTTGCAACAATTCCTTCCGGTATGCACGCGCTACCTTGCCACGTGTTCCATTCCTGTTGCCACTATGTTAAGCAGTCATTGTTTTTAATTCTCTTTTTCATTGATTTGATCAAACATATTTTATCTCTAAGATTATTCAACACCTCTGAATCGAAACTACTGATCTTTGGAAAAGGCCTTACACAATCCTTGGTCATCTTGACCCATTTGGCGCAGTACGCCGTTGTGTACGCACCATATTTCCTACATATAATGTATCTTGCCGAACCAATCAACCCTTCATTAGGCAGGACCTCATTGACCGTCTATAGCGTTTGCTTAGCAACCATGTGGAAACAGACTTTTCCAACGCTTCGCAGCACACAACTACCACTAGAGATTTTTATTGGCCCGTGGACGAATTACACAAGCTGCGTCCACTCACTTCTTCTCAACTGTGTACAACTGAACAACAACACGCGATTGCCAGCATACCCAGTGAGTCCCTCTAACACAGAAAGCCGGGAGAACAAAAGTACCAACTTCGCAATGCCCTGCCTTTCCAGCACACTTGCTGAGTACTTTACAACTGGCAACACTAAAAATTTACTAATACCAACCTTGCCAGCATATTTCCTCCAACACCTTCCCAAGTCACAATCACGGTCTCGTGCTGTACCGTGCAGTCCGATCGCACCGTGCTTAAAGATACTCACTATCAATAAACTGTGCGATTGCTAGTGGGCGTGCCACGAAAATCTCTTGTTTTCCTCACCAATATACATGCCGTGTATACCAGTCATCGGCCGTCCTACCAGTCTCGTCAAACAGCAACCGATACTCTCTGTCTCATTTCAACAGTAAATCAACTTTTCACTTAATAATCACACAATTCACACACACATACACCTTTGTTTTCAGCGCAGAAAATAAATTTCCCAATTGATTGTAATAACTTTTCAGAAGCTTTAACAACTGATCATACTATAAATATAACAGGACTGTATATATCAAAATGATTGATTAAACATGTGGCAACAATACCGGAAACACGTATACGCAATACAAGCAGTACACATATGCAATGCAAAATAAATCACATTAAAACGCAGTGGCAAGAAAAAAACAGTTTTTCCTTCTTGTCCCTAGATTAAAATCAGTGCTCTTTGAATTACACAAAAACGGACATTCGGTTTCACAACACAGAATGATAAACAGACTTCAAACACATTGCGATCTTACCCGTATATGACGCGTTTCCACCGTTTGTTGAGGAATCGAAATCCGTAGGCTTTCCAAATCTTCCAGTAGCGTGATCTACGCTGAAGAGCACCCAAATTGTTATGTACGTTTAGTCGCTATCTAATGAAGATTGTCCACTTCAAATAGTGTGGTTCCAACTCACAATGAGGTTTAATAGCAAAAAGTAGCAAAGTTACAATTCAATAAAATAAGTACAGGCGATTACATACGCAGGCGCCCTGGATACAGCATACAGTCATTCAGTCCTGAAGTCTGTGGTCAAAGAGACTGACTGTTGGCCCCAGAACCCCTGCTTATATACAGTTAGTGATACAGTGAAAACAATAGAGATGATTTAGCATGTTTCATAGGTTCAAGCTTCAGGACAGTCCAGTAAAATGCAGGTCATTGGCCAGTTCAAACGATGCCCTCCAAGGGTGGGGGTCAGCTCTCCAACAGATGCATACTAATCTTCCCGCCGAAAGTTGGTTCAAACTGGTCTATTTGCATAACACACACAATACAATTCTGATAATTTATTCCCTATAATCCATATCTTGCATGCGCAAGGTGCGATCTCTTAGGCGATTGAACCGACAATCTGAGGATAAATAGGTGATTAGAATGATACTAGACATGATGTGTTTCCTGTATCCTGAACCTTAGATTTCACTAAAATGTATTTAACATTAACTAAAAACTCTGCTACACTTCATTATAAATGACTATTTGTTGGAACTATTTTTAAGATGAACTAATTACAAGTGTATGTGTTCGTGTAAATGTGTGTACAAGTGTTCGCACATGTTGTGGTTGAATATGCTCCTTCACGCCGTAGCGTGCTATTCGCATAATTTCAGACAAAGACAATCAGATTGATTGATATTAATTTGTAACGACCATATCCAATTATTTGACTTTGAATATATATATATATATATATATATATATACATCACTTGTGAATTGTAAAAATATATTAATGAGTTTCTTTTATTGCTTATGGAAAGTCAGCTTGCAATACTATAGATGCCATGACTAGCTTGGTCAAAGTACCATTGTGAGGAAAAATAGGCCAGCAATATTTTAAACAGTTCAAACAAGTCTAAACTGGCATTGTGACAGCTTTCATAACCCAATAAAGAGCTGCTTCTGACAAATTGAAACTAGAGGTGAACACAACTGACAGCAAAACTTGCACAGGATTTACAGGGCAGCAAGATTCAGAAAAACATCAATTGCACACAGTAAAATACTAGTTTTTTATTATTATTTTTTATATTATAGATTATTTTTGCACCAGATTCTCATCAAACAGACACAATATAAAACTGACATAAAATCATTTTTTTATGAAAATATAGCAACATTTTAAAGGGGCAAATACCTCTTCAGCTTTCCACACAAATGTGCTCTTAAGCGAGATTTTCTGCTGCCCAAAAACAGCCAACCCCTTCCCCCTTAAGTTTCCACTACAGGAAAACTCCCTTAACTGTTTCACTACAGATCATATATTTTGCATGCATGAGGCTACTTTAGCTACAGCACAGTCTCCTTGAAGAGCTGTCTGAATGCTGTGAGGAGACAGCATACAGTGTCAGTGATCTGTGAGAGCCAGGACCAGCATTGCCAGGTTGCATTCCCAGCTGGGGGCAATGCCTTGGTGACATCATTGGGCAACACACCAATCACACAACCCCCAGCCATAACTCTACCTCCTGTATCCAGGTGGGCTTTTCAAACAGCAGAAGGAGTGAAAACAAAGGAACAGTTTGTTGTGGAACACAGGCAGAGACACAGTGAGACAGAAGGAGCAGCAGTCGCAGCTGCAGCCCACAGAGGAGAATCCAGAAGAGAAGTGTTTTCCTGCAGAGGAAGGGAAAAAAGCAGCAAAGGAGTGCCCTACTAACTACAGCCACAAGGAAAGGAAGAAGACTGTACAGCCAGCCACGGGAGGACTCTCAGTGACTGGGAAGACATAGGTAAGTACTTTTAGCCTGTGTGCCACAGTGTAGTCCCAGGCCTTCACCTCTAGCCCCCATCCTTAGCCTCCCATCTCTTAAGCTTAGTCCTAGGTCCCTCCCAGCCCCAGGCAGCAGCTAGGCCTCTTCCTGCCCCAAGCAGCATCTAGGGCTCTTCCAGCACCAGGCAGCAGCTAGGCCTCTCCTAGCTCCAGACAGCAGTTAGGCCTCTCCCAGCCCCAGGCAACAGCTAGGCCTCTCCCTGCCTCAGACCACAGCTAGGTTTCACCCAGCACCAGGCAGCAGCTAGCCCTCTCGCAGCCCCAGGCAACAGCTAAACCTCTCCCAGTCCCAGACCACAGCTAGGCCTCACCCATCCCCAGGCAACCCCATTGCTTTACTAGGCCGCCGGACTGTGTCACCTACCCCCGTGAACAGCTGAGTAGGCCAGCCCTAGCCTAATGCCCGTAGTGAGTGTTCTTATCGCCGTATTGTGTTTACATGCCGTATTGTGACTGTATACTGTTACCCCTCCCTCTATCTCTGATTGTTTCATTGTTGCATTATTGCTGTGTGGTTCATCTCTTGTTTGTAAATAGCTCGCAAAAGATAGTTGGTTGGTGTGCGAGCGAGCAAATTTAGAACAGTAGCAGCAGTTAGGATAGGGACAGCCTAGGTAGGGAGACTGTGTTCTGTTTACACAAATTGGTTGTCACAAGGGCATTGGAAGACTCCCACGAGTGAGTACCCCCTGGAGCAGCAGGGACTGATAGAGTTGCTGTAGTGGACTAGCTTCTGTGAGTATAGTCTGGCGAGGGCAGTTCCCCTTGATGCACTCACCTTTCAGATCTGACCTCACCATATTTCACCCCACCCCTTTTACAGCAAAGCGAGTACCCGGCATATGAGACAAGAGAGGAGACGCTCCCGAAGGCGACCAGAGACCGGCGCAGTGCATAGGGTAAGTGTGAGTTCCTTCCCAGTCCCAGGCCCCCATCCATAACCCCACCACTTTCAGATCAGCAGCAGGGAGATGCAAATTCTAGTGCATCATTCAAACATGCTTAGAGACAGGGGTGCAGCATTTAATTTCTAGGCTACAAATATTGCAAATAGCAAAATTTGAGAATGGGACAGCAATATATATTTAAGAGCTAGGCTTTTAGGTCTAGAACCTAAGAGCAGAATGGGGTCCTCAGTAGCTGATGGCTCCTCAAGCTGCTGGGCCCCACACTCAATGCTTCACACTTCCTCACTCCCTCTCTGAACAACAGGTAAGCAGAGCATGCAATGGAGCACCAGCAAAAGTGTGTAACTAAGAATTCTGCACTTTTATTTACAAGTAGAAATAGCAGCATTGTTACTCATTAACAGCGGTGTGCTGGGGGATTTTTATCTGTATTTGCTCCTTTTCTAACACCTCCTGCTTAAAACCCAAAAAGTCAGAAGGATCATGAGGCCCAGCTTTCATGGTCTGTATTCATACTGAAAATCAAGATCTGTTTTGTTTGTCTGAGAGACATGCTCTAGTATCAGTAGCTTATGGAGAATGCTGGTGCTGGAGGTTCATGGGGTACTTCTTGGTAAGTTAGCTCTCAATGTATAGGCACATATACAATACTGTGCTAAAGTTTTAGGCGGATGTGAAAAAAGTAAGAATGCTTTCAAAAATAGATTTGTTAATAGTTTATTTTGATCAATCCACAAAATGCAAAGTTTATGAACAGAAGAGAGCTCTAAATCAAATCAATATTTGGTGTGATGACCCTTTGCCTTCAAAACAGCGTCAATTCTTCAAGTTACATTTTGTAGGATTATAGTCAGGTGTATGATTAACCAATCATACCAAACAGGCGATGATGATCATCATTTTCATATGTAGATTAAAACACACTCATTAACTGAAACAGAAACAGTTGTGTAGGAGGCTTAAAACTGGGTGAGAAACAGCCAAACTCTGCTGCAAAGGTGAACTTGTGGAAGACAATTTCATGGCACAGGTCATACACCATGGCAAGACTGTGCACAGCAACAAGACACAAGGTAGTTATACTGCATCAGCAAGGTCTCTCCCAGGCAAAGATTTCAAAGCAGACTGGGTTTTAAAGATGCGCTGTACAAGCTCTTTTGAAGAAGCACAAAGAAACGTTGAGGATCAAGGTCAAGCAACTCATCTATGCTCAAAAACAGAGAAACTGTGGTGTAGAAAAATGGCAGCAGGTGCTCTGGATTGATGAGTCAAAATTAAAAATATTTGGCTGTAACAGAAGGCAGTTTGTGTCACACACCAGCCCCGCGGACAGGCACCGGCATTGTTACCTCTCTCCCATAAGCGGTTGTGATGATACCAGGATGTCAGGGTAGGAACCCAGAAGAAAGTCCTGGTATCAAGGGGTTCAGGATCACAGAGGCAAAGAAAAGGTGTGGATACAACGGTATCTTTATTACAGGTAACTGCAAACAATATCTTATACATATCAAACAATAATTTAAACAACACCCAGTGTTCATCAGACTTCAACCATCACCCAGTAACACCCCAATGCTCAATAACCCTAAATTGTTTATAACAAAAATAGGTTTTCTTTACAAGTCCAAGTTATAGGGGAGGATGATGTCCGTGATTAATAGAATAAGCCAGGCAGGGCAAACAAGTTTGCAAATCCAGGAAAAGCTTGTAATCCATAAAAAACAATAATCCCAGGCAAAATCCTTAGCACACGGGCAGCAGCCAAAACTCCAACGCCAGTAGCTTCTCGAAGCAAAAATGACACACACCCAGAAGTCTTTCCTGCGGGCCTTTTTAAAGGGACAGCATTTCCCCTGTAGGAAATCCCTCCCTGCAGGGTTATCCACAGGTCACAGATGCTGGGATTGGCTGGGATGTATGAGGGGGATGGAGATGGGAGTGGAATGCTGCCCTTCCCTCATGGCATTCCCTCCTGTTGTTTTGGAAACTAAGAGTCTGACACAGTTCCAAGGAGAACAATAGCTACTCCAACCAGTTGCTGATTGACTTAATCCTGGTTAAGTAAGAGAGCCTCCCAGTTTTAACCCTTTCTAGTCATTTGTGATGTCAGAGGTGTTCCAGCTGCTTTCAGCTTCCTGTCTGTAAGAGGGAGGTGATGCCTTGATCAGGAAACAGTACATCTAATATGTTGTAATGTGATATGATGTTCAGATGAATACATGTAACCCACCTGGCTTTATTTAAGAATAATATGGTTAACTTAAGTCCATCTTACAGGTTTTTATCCATGCATAGATTATGTAACAAATGAGGTTAATAAATTAGAGCAACCCAATGTTCAACTAAGCACAAGCAACTTTCATTCGAAGCGCTTAAAATGACAGATGGGGAAAATGATGGCAGTCAGACCCATCGTGTCACAGCAGTGATCACGGTATCCTGAGCTCAGTTTTGGCTCTACAGTCACCATCCGGTCTCCTGTTTTGCACATGTGTCATCTACCACTCTCTCTTATGACCTCCTACCTGTTCCCATTGGTCCTGACCCTTTGGAGTGCTATTTAAACCTTGGGCTTCCTTCGGTTTGACTCACCTACTGTTGCTTTGCATTACCATTCCGGGTTCAACTGTAGTTTCTCTCTGTTGGCTCTACTAGAACTATCGCTGCACCTGTACTCCTCAGCAGTGTCCTGTGTTCCATGTTCGGGTCTGCCACTCCTGCTCCGCTACTACATTATTGGAACTCCAGCCTCATTAGGAACTTTCCACACCTGCTGCTCTGAGTTACCATCTACGGATCAGCTAAGTTCCACAACGTTACTGCTTCTAACTGAACTGCCGCTATACCAGTAATTCACCTAATGTTGCTCTGAGTTACCATCTACGGATCAGCTAAGTTCCACACGATTACTGTTTCTCACTGAAATGCCACTGTACCAGTAATTCACCTGCTGTTGCTCTGAGTTACCATCTAACGGATCAGCTAAGTTCTACATGGCTACTGTTTCCAATAGGACTGCCCCTGTACTAGTAATTCACGTGCTATTGCTCTGAGTTACCATCTAACGGATTAGCTAAGTTCCACATTGCTACTATCCCTTATTGAACTGCTGCTGTAGTTCCACCCTGATATTTACTTTTCTGCATTACCATCATCCCAGTATTCATGGATAACGTCCTGAGTTTCCATTGATGTGTTTGCCTAAATCATCTCTGAGCAGCTCCGTTACTTACCTTTGCTCAGCAATACGATCTGACCAGATACCTGTTGTTGCCTTCGGTGATTCTCTGCTCTACCATTGCTCTCTCTCTGCATCAGGCTCTACCTATTGTTCTGCCACCACTCTTTAGGGGAACCGCGACCTTCGGAAATAGGTGCTGCAAATTCCATACCCTCTCGTAGGGTCACTGGTGAATACCACCGACCGTTAGACTCCGTGCCCCTGAACGAGCATCACTTATTGGCAGTTACACAGGACTCACTAAATACTCATCAGATTTTGTGACAGTTTCTTTTTCGAAGGGCTGGAGAGCGGTACAATAATGAGTACCTGCAGGCAACAGTGAAGCATGGTGGATGTTTGGAGCTGTATTTCAGCAAATGGAGTTGGGGATTTGGTCAGGATTAATGGTGTCCCAATGCTTAGAAATACAGGCAGGTACTTATTCATCATGCAATACCATCAGGAGGCATCTAATTAGCTCCAAATTTATTATGTAGCAGGACAATAACCCCAAATAAACAGCCAATGTATTTAAAAACTATCTTCAGCGTAAACAAGAACAAGATCAGAACCCTGACCTCAACATCATTGACTCTGTCTGGGATTACATGAAGAGAGAAGGGTAATAGATAATTCTTTATAGGAGAGGGTACAAATGGGGTGGGGTGTGGACAAAAAAGGTGGGAAGATAGGAAAAATTATTGAATAATTGAAAATAAATATGTGAATACTAATGTATTTGTAAATAATTCACCCTATTGGGCAATTTATTACAAAGGGATGATGAAAAAGGGGAATACAGTATTTAAATTATAATGCTACCATCCAATATTAAATCTATATTCACAGAAATAATCCAAATTCATAAGTATGTATATTAAAATATAATTGCAATAATAAAGTAATAAATCAAATGCAGATGAAGTAATAATGTCCTTAATGAGTCCCATCCATTGCAGTTCTAATCAGAGCTTAAATTAAAATCTGTTCTCCCACATAAATAAACAAAATACTTAGGGAGAATACCAATAATGTTCAGACAAATACATGTAGAATGAATGTTCCACTCCGTGTTCCTAATTCCTCCTTCACATGATGCTCCGCGTAGCGTCCGTATTTACATGTGAAGTAAAGGAGAATTGAAACAGGAATGTGTGATACCATTTAAAATGTATTTGATAATAAAGTTTATCAAGATTAAAAACATTTAAAATTTCCAAGTATATACATTCATGTAAAGGTTTCTTCACCAGATCGTCCCAGGGAGGTTCCGTCTAAATGCTGTTTGCAGGTGGGCGATACACTTGCACCTGTCGGTTCTGGATATGGCTGATGACAGGGAGTCCCAGGGAGTCTCAGCTGAACTAAAATATTCCTTAGTGTCTCGATCTGGCAGTTACGTATAACGTCACCTATACACGTTTCATCATTTGACTTCTTCAGGGGATTCCTTAGTGTCCATAGAGATTGGTATAAATAATGTCCACAGCCAATCAGATTATGGCCAATTACAAAGTAACGGATGTAACTCTCAGAATGCACATTCTCCAGCAGACTCCTACTTACAGTGCCCCCTTAAGACCACCAGCAATAGTGTCGCCTTCACAAATTACGTCATTCTGTGTGCCGGACACTGAATGTGTAGAAATTGTAAGAAGACAGTTTTTTGAACAGTCGCCGACATCAACATGTAGCGGATGGCAGTTTCGGAATAACTAGGTTGGGGTAACTAGTGTCGGTGTGTGGTAAGTCGTTAAAATGACTAACACCGATTTGGAGTTCAATATGGAGCTAATAAATATTGGCATGTTATTATTGGCATTCTTCTTTAAGTGTTATCCAAATAAATGTGCATCAATGTAATTACAGTCTATTGAGTTTAAAATGATGTATTATTTATTGCTTTGCACTGTAGTTATGACTCTTTATATTATCGCAATATGTAATTGTAAATAATTGTTCATCCTACAATTTATATAAATAAAAAGGAGAGGTTTTTTTGGGCAGTTTCCAGTAAGATTCCTTTTGTGTCTCACTGGTGCTGTTTTCATATTATTATAATGTAAATACTCTATTGAGGTATTTCTAATCGGCTCCATTTTAATAAAAAAATTTTTTTTATGAAAAACTCTAAAAATGCGGCCACTTTAAAGTCCAAATTTAGCCCGCACGGGGCTATGGTTTCAAACATGTATATCCACTTTGATTTATTTTTATTTTATTACTTGTCAAAGTCACCACCGCTCCAGTCTTTCTTGACCAGTTGGATAGCCATGAATTTCATCTCTGATTTGTCTTGTCCATGTTTTAATTTGAAATGATTTGACAAATTATGTGTCTCTAGACTTATACATATTGCAGGCCACATGGGCAAGTAATATATTACTCCTGAAGAATCACAGGTGAGTCTATCTTTAACCCTAAAATTGTGTGAGGTACTTGATCCAAATTCTTTAATTGGTTTACTTGTGGTTCTCCTGGTGATTTTGCATACAGCACAACCATGGCAATGGTAAAAATCCTTTCTTAGTAATTTCTTCTGTTAGCTAGTCAATTTTCTCTTTTTTCCTCTGGTAGATGACTGGAGACTAGCTTCTGTTTCAAATTAGGAGCCTTCCTGAAAATAATTTGGGGATATTTTGGAACAACTTTGGATAATACCTCATCTTTCAGTAGGACATGCCAGTGCTTCTTTATATTCTTTCTGATTCCTACAGCTGATCCCAAATACTGTGTGATGAATGGTACAGTCTTCTGGGTATCTTGTGATGTCTCTTCCTTACTTTTATATACCAAAATGGTGTCTCTATAGCTGTTATCGGTTTTTCTGATAGATTAATTTACAATGTTCTGTTTGTATCCTCTTTCCTAAAACCTATTTTTCAAGATTTCTCCTTGTTGTTGAAAAGTCTGAATGTCTGAACTGTTTCTTCTTAGCCTTATGTACTGTCCAAGGGGGACATTGTCCAACCATCTCTGGTAATGACTGCTATTAGTACAGATGTAGCTATTACAATCAACTGGTTTAAAGTAGGTTTTAGTTCTCAATACATTGTTCTCCACTGTAATTTCTAGATCCAGGAAAATTGAAACTTGCTTGTCAATGGTTGTGGTGAATTATAGGTTTTTATCGTTCCTTTTCATTCTAACCACAAAATTCTTCAAGAATTCAGCGTCGCCTCACCATACAAAAATAATGTCATTGATGAACCTATTCCAGAGGACCAAGTTTGCAACCAAAGATGTTTCTGCCCAGATGGTATCCTCCTCTCATTTGCTCATAAAAAGATTGGTGTAGCTTGGTGCAAACTTGGTCCCCATAGCTGTCCCTTGCATCTGTAGGTATTGAGTATTCTCAAACCAAAAATAGTGGTGTACCAAATGAAGCCTATACTTTCAATCATGAAGTCAATTTGATCCTGTGGCAAAACACCATCTTTTTCCAAAAAATACCTAGCATTTTCCATACCTTGTCTATGATCAATGCAGATGTACAGTGCTTTGACATCACTGTTTAAAAGTATGTACTTATCCTCCCATTTGATCCGATTAAGATAATTCAGTATTTGTGTTGTGTCCCTAATATAGGACTGCTGCTGGACGAATAAATCCTGTAAATATTGATCAATGTATTCTGATACGTTCGATGTCAGCAATTTGACAGAGAAGAGAGAAGGATTTGAGCAAGCCTACATCCACATAAGATCTGTGGTTAGTTCGCCAAAATGTTTGGAACAACTTCCCTGCTGAGTTCCTAGCTATCTGTAGTAGGATCTATAGATAAAAATAATAATCATAATAATTATAATAATAATAATAATAATAATACCTTCCCACAAATGGCTTGGATCTTATTAATAATTTATCACTTTAATTATCAAGATGTAATACAATTTGGGTCTTTTTAACCTATGAAATCCATGACTTCTTAGATGATCTTAAGAGACTTCTTTCTATACAAACTTTTTAAACATTCCTCTTTTACCACAAAAACCATATGCATCCCAACTAAGAGTTTGTGAGAACTACCAAAATGACTCCTTTGTTTGATCTGGTTCTATAACATCTATGAACACACATTCCTCAAGATCAAGTTGTCCACCATTACGTGTTAATCGGTAAAAATGAACACAAGTCCATTATCAATTTCACCATAATGTATTATAAATATCAGCAATTCATTCATTCATCCTCTCTCTCAGTTATCATGACTATAAGAAGAAAAAAGTGGAACAAAAATCTTTTACTTCACAAATATAATTTTGAGATCATATGCACAGTACATAAAATGCTAACACTATAATGCAATATGGTTTTTAGGCAAAATGTTATAAGATAATACTAAGCCACTCTCAGAAATTACTTTTGTGTTTAAATCCCAATAATGTGTTACTCCATTCTGTTACTAAGTTAACATTCTTTAATTCCTTGCTTCCTTTTTTGCGTCTATAACACGTGAGGATTTTGTGTGCATATGTATATGTGTTTGCGTGTGTGCGTGTGCAAATATGTAAATAATATATGTTAGAGTGATATTAGCTTTTCCTTTCTGTGTCCATGTGTCTATATGTAAAGCTGGGTACACACTACACAGTTTTCGTCCAATAATCGGCTAAAGCAGCCGACATACGACCACTCGTTCAAAAGTGTGGTCAGTGTGTACAGTGATACGATGGTCGAAAGTCTGCCCAAATGGACAATTATTGCCTCATTTGGTTGGTCGTACCGTTTAATTTTTTTGTTCCAATCTCGTTTCCGCTGTGTAGTGTGTATAAACTTCCGACCGATCCACAACAGTGAGTACGAAATTACAGTCATCGCTCACAACAACATGGCTGTAAAAAGTCGCTAACGGAACGTCCGCTCTTCCCTTTCTCGTCCTAAACAAGGCTAGTGTGTATGCAGTCCATGGACTGAGCGATCAGACCATCAGTCGGATGCAAAATCGCTCGGCATACAAAGTTGGTCGAAATTTCTGTAGTGTGTACCCAGCTTTAGTTCTATAGGAGAGAGTATGTGTGAAAGAGCATGATAGGTTTTGTTAAGAGAGAGATAGCAAAAGAATGAATGGCAGCAAAAGGTACAGAGATAATATTGTGTGTGAGGAGAGAATGCAAGTCAATGTGAATGAGAACATGAGAGAGCATGTTTGTGTGTATGTGTGAGAGAGAGAGAGAGGGAGAGAGAGAGAACAGGTTTGAGTAATAGTGGAGTATATTTTACGTATGATTGTAGGGGTAGCCTCGACTGCATGGTAGATAGGAATATTGTAGACTTAAGGAGAAGTATTGCACATGGTGTAAGATTAATATAAACAGTATTTATGATAGAGATTGCATGACTAAATGGTGAGCATAGATGGTAGAATTAAATGGTAATTGTAGGAGTATTGTATAGCTAATTATTTTAGAGTTTACATAATATAGAGCTCGCAGGGTTAATCAGTATTAAACAACATTGCAGATTAATATTTAAGAGGTAAATATAAGATACTTTCCAGGGCCAAATGCAGTCATTGAAATAGGTAAATCAGATATAATACAGAGAGTGTAATAGAAAGAAACAGGTAAATGAAAACACATATGAGCTAGTTACAAAGTTAGCATAATGAATGAAAGCAAATGTTAAAACAGAATATGAAGTCATACCTGTCTGTCTGTCTATCTTTCTATCTATCTATCTGTTAGGAACCCCTCCAGCCGGCACAACACAACCCGGAGTCTACTCTGCCAGTCAGGTGTTCACTGGAGCCCCTGATGGTGGGGACAGACTGGGCTGCAGACTGACAGAGGGTCGTGAAGTGTGTACCGGCTGGGGAGAACCCAGGCAAGAAGAGTCAGGTCCACGCAGAGGTCAAAGGCCGGCAGCAGGTAACAGTAATGATGAACAAGCTGAGGTCACAGGCAAAGTAGCAGAACGGGTAAACAAGCCAAGGATCAGGGTCACAGGAAACACAAGCGAAGTCCAATACGAAGCCAAGGGTCATACACGGGAAGTCAAACGTAGATACAGGATACAGGAACTGGAACAAGCAGGTCAGCAGACTGGAGCACAGAAGCTATAACCGGCAATGAGGAAGCAGACCTCATTGCCTTAAATACCCAGCTGAACCAATCACAGGTAAAACACACTCCTGCAGGTTAATAGAGCAGTCACTAATAGAGCCAATCAGGGCTTGCCCCTGGCCTGCACAGTTGCAGGCTAATGCCTGTAATTGCCTCCTATAATCTGCCCATATTAATTAGCCCACAGACTGTAGAACGCTGCGCCCGGCTTCCTCCTATTGCCGGGACGCAGCTCTGAAGCGTCTGCTGGTTGCCCCGGCAACGGCCGGGTTATGGCCGGAAATGACGTTCCGGTCGCCATGGCGACGGCCGGGACGCGGGTGAGTGAGTCGCGGCGGCTGGGCACCGCTGCGGCTCGTAACACTATCTATCTATCTATCTATATATCTATCTGTGCAGGCTGCTACTGAGACATACCAAATAAAAGTTGATTGTAACAACTTTTTTAATTATAAAAGCAGCCACCTAAGGGCATGGGAGTATAACATCCCAAAAGGGCAATTGCTGAGACTTTGGTGCAACTGTGCTACATGAAAAAACAGTCAGTATTTAACTAATAACTTATTCTCTGGCGCTAATAGGAAAAATGTACAGCTAAAAATAAACAAATAAATAAAAAACCTCTGTATCAATTGCAGCAACTCACAAAGGAGATAGTGCTAAATCTCCATATATATATATATATATATAACAAAGGAAAAATAGAGAGTTGCGCAGAAACACCAAATAAAATGTTTAATATTGTTGCAACAAATACATAGATGTATAGATAAATTATCAATGCTGATTATAGTTAGATATTAAATGGATGGAAAAGTATGTACATACATGTATGTTGCCTTAAAAGCAGGGCCGGTGCTAGGATCCTCAGCGCCCTAGGCACAATTTCAAAATCCCCCCCGGGTCTAAATGTTCCCCTCTCCTCTCTTTCCTTACCTTAAAGGCGACTCCATAAAGATGCTCCCGGCTGCTGGGTCCCGTCCCTCACTGACACTGTCGGGCTGTGATGATGATGATGTCATGCCCGACAGTCAGTGAGGGGAGGGGGAGTGGAGGAGAGGAGTCGGAGGGACGGTCCGCCACATCAGCTGTTGGAGGGGAGGGCGGCGGTCGCGATCCATGGCCCCTCGCCCCTCCCTGTGGATCTATCTGAAGCTGTGCGGTGGCCGCGGAAGGTATGCTCAGCGGTCGCCGCACAGTATTAAAGTACAACAGTAATTAAGTACCATACTTCTGTGGCACCCACCAGAGCCCGGCGCCCTAGGCAACTGCCTAACCTTGCCTAATGGGAGCGCCGGGCCTGCTTAGAAGAGCAACAAAATTAGACATATATATGTATATATCACATAAAAATGGAATACACCTGCATACAAAATAAAATATACACCGTGAAAAATATCACATATACAGCATTAAAAAGAATACATGCACTTTGATCTCAGTTGATAAAAAAAGGGAGGAAAAATCCAATTAGCAAGATACAAATGTCAAAAAGTGTCCAGATCGCTTATTATATGAGAAATAAAAAGGGATAATCCTTTTTTATTTCTCATATAATAAGCAATCTGGACACTTTTTGACATTTGTATCTTGCTAATTGGATTTCTCCTCCCTTTTTTATCAACTGAGATCAAAGTGCAAGTATTTAACTTATGTGCAAAACAAAATCTAATTTGCACCCCTTGCATTTTAACATGGTTTTGTCCAGGAGACTTAAATAAGAAGTTTCTCAAGTTAAGATCCTTAATGAATCAGGCCCTATGACTTTAAATAAAAGGTTCCAGTAACACATAAGGAATGTCTTAAATGGAAATGTATCTCATAGCCTATCACTGCATATTATGCATAGCCATATGGGAATCTGAAGGAAATTTAAGTAACAAATTAAACCTACTACTAAACCTACTATTAGGAGTAGGGATATATTTGCAACCCTTAGCGAAAGGGATTTTCACATTACATTCATTGTTTCCCCAAAGTTTGAATGAGTCAACTGAATTGAATAAGATTCAATAGTAATTCACATAATTGCTTTCAATTAAATGCTACTTTTAGTGTTTCTTAAGGTGCAAGTAATATTAGTGGGATTCAACAGTCCACTCAGGTGGTTTGAGGTCCTCATGTATTGAATTTTCCACTCTGATCAACTAATTAAACTCTTTATGTTATTATCTTGTTTTTTTCATATACCTGTCACACGCAATTGCTATTTGAGCTGTTCTATTCTTAAGAGTTTCTGTAGCTGAGAGAGTTGCGAGACTGCTTTGAAATAGTTTTGTCCAGGGTTTGTGTCACCTCATTTAGGGATCAATGATTTTATTATTAGTAGTTTATATTTTGATCTTAATATTATTAATGCAATTTGTATGTTATATTGTCTGAGATCCTAATTCTTAGATTATTTAAAATTAAATGCTATATTAATTTTATTTTAAAAATGAGTTAACATGTGTTGCTGAAGTGTTTTGGAGTCCAACAGCTGTGTTTGGGATGCTAATTAAACAAACGTATGAGCTCTCTGTTTATAATGTATTGTAGAGGGTTCTTAATATAACATTTTTAAACTGTTTTATGGATACCAACAGGATGAAAGACTATTTCAGATTATATAAAATTATTTTACGTTTTGTTTATTTTCTTTTAATTATTTTATATATGCTCTGATTGGGATTATAATATAAAAAGCAAGAAACCGATGTGTGACTCTAAACCTCTAATGAAACCAAACCAGTCGGAGAAATGTGTAAGGGATTGAATATTGAAAGGATGAAATGAACAGTGTTTACAAGTGATTTCAAAAAGATCAATTTACTTTTGGATACCCGGGTCCCGATACAATTTTATAATAATAAGCCATGCAATTGTTTGTGCTTCTTTTGGAGTCTGCCAACACCTGTATGAACTAAATAAGTGGATGGACTTTTAAATAATTTCTTCAGTCTTGCAACAACTGTATTTACAGAAAATAGCATCATATAACAGTATAGGACAGTATACCACCTGGAGAGGAACTTCTTCATGTTCTAAATTAACCAACTATGTGTGGGAGTTTCCCCTAAGGACTCAATTGTTTCATTGCCTGTGTTTATTTAAAGACACATTTTTCTTTCCACCAGCATAAAAGATCTATGGAAACCCCTGTTCTAATTTCAAATATTCTTTGATTAAAGCTCATTAATTTTATCTATATACTGACAATTGTGCTAGATAATATATGTGTGATTTTTATTTTTATTTCATTAAAAGTTGCTTTTATTGGTACATCTTGTTGGTATTTAATTGTGTGAATTAGAGAGCTGGACAATACACATGCTCTTCTGTTTTGGTATTTAAATTGGTTTAATTGGTGGGTTTTGCAATAAATCCTTACAGGAGCTGTGGTCAATTCCAACTGCCTTTTCTTCTTATAGAAGTATTTTTAGTTTTTCATGTTCTAAAAGTCTTAAAGATATTTTATCTGCTTTGTATTTATATTAATTTCTGAAGATGAGTGCCTGTATTTTTGAGTCTTAAGATACATTCATGGAGATATGAGATGGGGGCAATAAGCATGAGAGAGGATGGAATGTTTCAAGGAAAAAGTTTAAAGCTGCAGTTTGAGCTACATAATTTTCTCTTTATTGTTGGACTATTACTTCCTTTTTCAACAATTGCTCTTCTCATTTTAAAAAAAAAACATTCAAGCTTTCCAGTTACTCAAACAATTGTATAAAAGAAGTGTTACAATATGGTGAGGCAGTCTGTCTGGTCCTTTTCAATAGAGCTAACTAGCGTATTAGGGAGAAAGCCTGTTTGGAGGTACAAGAGTTAATTTAATATCAATTGATTTACAGTATTATCTCCAAATTTTCAAAGTAATGTTAAAATGACAAATAGAATCCATTTATATTTAATTCAAGCATCTAGTAAATGAATAATAGTTTTGGTTAGATACTGATAACAGTATTTGAATATGTTGAATATTGTTGTCTACAAAAGACTGCACATTTTTTTATGTTGTTGAATAAAATTAAATTTATAAAACATATAGAATAAAAAATAGGGATTAAAATTAAATAGTCATATTTCATATTATAACCATCAGATATACAGTATCCACCATATCTACCTAAGCAGCATTTATTTTAAATGTAATTACATATATTGGAACATTAATTAATTTGTGTATAGCAGATCAAAGATACCATCTAAAGATTTAGGAGAGTTTTAGAAACCAGTTACGGCAGATTTGGTACTAACCTTAATTTTTAGGAACAGCCCCAGATTTTAAAAATGTGTCCTGGAAATTTTGTGTCTGGGATTTCCCTATTTGACAGTATTATTGTACAAACCATGTTTTTTTTCTGAATTTTAGATGCAATTCTTACAATTCATTGAAAAATAGTATTTAAAATACAATGGTACATGATAACAACATTCAGTAAACATGAGAGGATGGGGATTCTAATATTCCAAGGTTAGCAGAAACAATATTCCATGTAATGAGCTTAGATGTACTGGATCAGTATCACAAAATCCCTGGAATTGATTTAAATATGTTAGCAACTATGTTATGATAGTACTTGTTAGGCTATTGTAAAATTTCCATTATGGTGGGTAATGGAAATTTCATGTTTATATTCAATGTAAAGTTTATGTTTCCTAATTCTGGACTTGGCCTGACAGATGTATGTAAGTTCACAAAGGCAGATTTTATTTAACATGCCAGTGTTCCAATGTTTTAATTGCATTGGATTGTATAATGCCAATTAAATCATTGCCTGTTCATATACACCACACATGTGCATATGAAGTATATATGACTAGCTAGTGTTTATATTGTTTGCTAACTTATCCCTAATATATTTAATTATTTGGAGTTTTCAGTTAGCTTGGTAAAGTTTCTTTAATAACTAGATTGTGCATTATATTTGCACACTTTATTTTCAGTATTTGATTAGTATTTGAAGTTGCCATGATGAGATATATTTTGTGATCAATTATATTGCATTTTTTCATTTTAAATCAGGTGTGTCATTAAGCTGTTTATACTGTATTTGATTTGATCAAGTAAATCCTGTCTTGTTTTCAAAGAAAATTATATTACTGCTCATTGTAACAGATGAATGCTACAAACAAAAGTTCATATTTGCTGCTGGCAACTCTACATGTTCTCTGTTTAGATTAACTATGCCAATGGTTCATATCAGAAAAGATGACATTGTCAGGGATAAAACTTAATGGGATTGCAAGAACAAAGAGATAAACAGTGCCCTCAAATAGTTAAATACATTACTAATCATAGGTAACAGAAAACCAATTCACAAAATGAGTCAAAAGTATATGTATTATAAAAATACAAGATTATAATCATTGTCATATTTAAATTACATTGATCAAAAGTCAAAAGAGAATAAAAAATATAAAATATGCCCTAATTATAAATGTGCAACTGCGAAGGAGCAATCACTCTTGGACATGTACCCAGCCGATGACGTCACAGTGATGGGGAAGGGGGGTGTAAATTGGCCATAGGAATCCCAGAGGAATTCCCAGTAATGGGCTCTGCGACTCTTCAGTATCCAATTAACAGTGTGGCAATGTGAGCAAGGTGTGAACCAGCTACCCGAGAACTGCATATTAGCAGCTCTACAAGCGACAAGCGAATTGCGGATGTGAAGATACAGTGTTCTTTTATTCACCCAGACACCAAACAGATGAAATTAAATGGATGGTTTATTTTCAACTTTCCAAACAGGTCAATAAAACACAGGAACAGGGTATGCATTTTGCGAGGTGCAATATACCACTAACAGTGTCTATAGACCAAGTTCTTGGATAGGTTAGAGCTCTTCATCACAATCCCACACAGGGAAAATTAACAGATGATCCCACACAGGAACAGAGTTGCACAAGTTCACACAGTAGATTGAAGAGCAATTCCACACAGGAGGAAAAGAGTAAAGATGTTATCCACAAGGTCCCTTGTCAGAGTATCACCCCTTAGCCAAGGCCAGTGACTAACATTAGATTCTGGCTTAGGGAACCTTTTTGTAAACTCACCAAATTCCATTGGTGATGGTGACCACCCAGGCGAGTGGTATAGGTTCCCTTTTGGTAGGGTCCCTTATCGTGGCCTTCCCTATTACCTACCTCAGTTGTCTACCTTCTACCTACCTTCTCCTGATGCTCTATGCTGAGCCAAGCTTCGAAATGTCTCTTAAAGTACAGAGAAGAACAATGGGAAGAAAATAGAGGGAATGAGGACTGAATAATTAGTTCAAGTTCTGAGTGCCCCCTCAGAGGAAGATGGGTTTTGACCCATGAGGTGCTTTTTTAGTGAGATTGTCAGGATCTGCCTGAGCTTCTACTGCAGCTGCCTCGGCATACTGCTACTCTTGCCAACTCCTGTCTTGGACTACACTGTACTTGTTCCTTTGAATGTATCCTGCAGTAACTCCAATACACCAGAGGTGCTGCTATTGTGCCTTGCCATGTTTCTTCTCACTACCAGAGATTAACCTGCTGCAATAGCTAATCATCTGCATCTGTTGTCTCCTTATTTATACCTACCTCTCCCCGTTACCTTTGCTGGTCATTGTTTTTTATGTTGCTGTGCCTGACATTGTTGTGCTCACTTGTTTCTCCTTTTCACTGGGACTACTACAAGCTGCTTGTCGACATCTCTGTAACTGGTTTCTCTCCACTCAGCCTGTTAACCTGCTTTCAGCCTCTCTCAGAAATCCTTGTTCAGTGTCTGCAATAGTCGGTTAGTACCATTTTCTGCATTATCTGGATCAGATCTGTTCAATAAATGTCATATGCTTTCACCATATTCTAGGCTTCATAGCTGTCATTTCCTGCTTTCAGCATTGAAGTGTGACAGACATGTTGCTTTTCCCTCATGGCTACTTCCTGTGTGGTAAATAATGAACCACCTAATAACAAACTTCATAGCAACTTGTCAGTCTTTGGGAACGGAAGAGAACTAAAAAGTAATTTCCTCATGTCAGCCTAATGAGGGGTGTCTTTTGATCACAGCAGGAATTTGATGCTTTAAAAGAGAGATGGCTGCCTGCTGCTGTAAAGCACTATGCTGTTCATTATAAATTTCCCTCCCTCCAATTTTACCACCCACACGACAAACAACAGATCCCTAAGATCATGACGGTTGTTAGGTATGCCTAGCTAACTCTTACTCTATACTGAAACTATACTTGCTGTACTTAAAACTATACTGGTTTAAACCTAAATATACTGTTTTCTGCTGCTATACTGGGACTATATATATATTACTCGCTATTATCTATAGTGTTTACATTCTGTATACTGCTTAATAAATCTATAACCCTGTAACAACTACAATGTACTGAACTAATGTTACCTACAGTATATTATGGTTGAGGACAGGAAGTTACAAAGATAGGAAGATACAGTTAGTAAACAAGCCAAGAGGTCGAGGCTGGCAGTGAACAAGGATGGCCCAGAAATAAGCCAAGTGTTGAGACGGACAGCAGACAAGGAGAATCCAGTAACAAGTAGGGTCAGTAACAGGCAAACATCAAAATCTTTAGGTTTTAGCAGCACAGCAGACTTCACAAATGATGCAGGGCAGGAACACCATGCCATTTAAACTAATGAGGGCCAATCAGTATGCTTCATAGGAAGCAGGCCTGCAAACTAAGCAACAGCCAGGACTGGAGGGAAGAACAGCATCCCGGCTACTTAGCAGCAGCTGGGATATAAGGGGTAGTGTGAACAGCAGCGAACAGTGCAGCGGTTCAGAGGCAGAAGATAGGTGTCCCAGCTGCTATGCAACATCCAGGACAGACAGTTAATTTAGTGTGAGCCGTCATGGTTAGAGCAGTTTCTATTATCTATACTGTTTACATGCCCTATAATGCTTAATAAATCTATTAACATTTAATAGCTACACTGTACTGAACTAATTTTATCTAGGGTATATTACTCTCTATTATCTATATTGTTTACCTACTATTTACTGCTTAGCCCTGCAATACCCAACTACAATAACACTGAAATAATTATATTATATTGTGCATTTACCTCACTATAATGTACAATATATTATGCAATAACTTTACTATAATCATGCAATATACTTCCTCTTGCAATATACTCTACCTAAATCCTCTGAACAAAACCCTGCTAAACCCTGAAACCTAGCTATGCTTTCCTGTCTACTATCTTACTTTCTTTTCTTCCATCTTTGTCTCTGTCCTTCGTCTTGTTATATGTTGTCTTTGTCCTCCTCCACACGGTCTGTCCTTAATCTTGTTCACTCTGTCCACCATCTTGTGCACACTCTATCTCACCTGCACACACACTCTCTCTTACAATCAATGGCTATACCTGTAGACACACATACATCGAGAGGACATCATGATATTGCACTTACATACAATATTTCTATTTTATTTCACTTTTCCACACTCACGTTATCATACATACATATACACATATAGTAAATAAGCCCTGGCACTTATATACATAGCGAAAGACTGATAATACACCAAGTTAACTTAGTAACAAATTGGGATAACACATTACTGGAGATAAAGTGGAAATTCAGTTCTGATAATAACTTAATAGAATTGTATGATCCTATTATCATTGCATTACATCATATTATATGTATCATATGTGATACCCCAGCCAAACCCTGGGTATCCAGAGTGTATAGTAAAGAAAATGATATGTGTGGAATTGCCATGACTCATACATTGTTAAATGACTTATGTTTCTTTAACATTTACAGGGAGATAACCATTATGTGTAACTAGTGAGTGGTGATATTAGAGCTAGACAATGTTGCTGAGGTTTCTTTAAGAAGAAAGGAGATGGGCTGCAAGTAAACTGTGACCTCCCAGAAGGCAGTGGGAAACTGATGTCCTGGTGAGAATGTTCTGGATCTCTGATGGAGAGAGAGAGATGAGGGCAATGGTTGATCTGAGAAGGACTGAGAGATAAGAAACTGGAGTCTTCTCTTGCAGTGGCTGACAATCTCTGAGAGAGATAAAAGGGATTTCCTGTTGGGAGATTTTCATATAATGAGCTTCAGATGAGAGCATATAATGAGGTATGTAACAAAATACTGGAAACAGAGTTCTGACCATTGCTTATGTCTCTGCTGACAGATTTATTGTACCACAAATTCACTAAGGTTGTAAAGCATTGATTACTCAAAGAGATAAGTTAAATCAGTTTTGTTTTACATCTACCTACAACACCCCTGTATCTGTAGTAAAAAGAGGCACACAATGTCTGTATAAAATCAGCTCTGTTTCCAGTCTACAACAAGGACTCATTTAAACTAATAAGGCATAAGTGTCTGGAAAATTGACAATTTCTCTCATGCTGATTATTGCAGAGAAAGTAACCTGTTCAGTCTGCAGTGGTTAAGTGATCTCTCTACTTTCCTTCCTGAAAGAAAAAGACCCAGACAGATAATTAAAACCATTAATTGTCATAGATGACTCTTGCTGCATATGGACTGAATGGTGCAAAACTTGCAGATCTTAAAGTGAACGTTTGGTTAATCTACAAATAGACCACTCCCTCAAAAAGTCAAACAGAAAGACCCTGCGCCATATTTGTTGCACTTAGTTCATGTGGCACATCTAACAAGAACTCACTTCAAAGTTGTCACAATACCAACGAGGAGTGATTGGGTTCTATAGGGAAATGCAGGACTTCACCCAGAGGCGCGGAGTCTAACAGGTTGGAAGGTTTCGCCAGGGATCCCCGCAAGGGAATTTGGACTTTGCGGCTTCCACTCTGCAGCTCGCGGACCCCTAGGGAAGTTCCCAGTGAACCGAGAGAGAGCGAAGGAGTACAGAACGTTGACCCTGAAGGGGAGGTACAGGATGCTGTAAGCTCTGCCACTGTGTCAGGGATACCACTGAGGAATAGGATAGCGTGGGATAGCGTGGGATTATCCAGGGTCATTACCAAGGAGGAATAAAATAGAGTGCGATGAACTGCGGTTATGATCTGTGGCTGTTACCACTGAGGAGTGGACTGGAGAGGACAATGAACTACCACTGAGGAGTGGAGAGTGAGGTGATCTGCGGCTATTTACCACTGAGAAGTGGTATCAGTTCACAGAAGCACAAGGAGCGCAGGGTCACTGGAGCACAGTGATGCAGGATCACAGCAGGACAGGAATCACAGGAGCAAAGAAGCACAGAAAACGCAGGAGCACAGGGAGCTGCTTCCAGCACAAAACACTAACTGAAGGAACCAGCACAGAGTAATGTGAGTGGGAGCCTGATATAGAGCTGTCATTATAAAGATTCAATAACAGAGGAAGGAGGGGTTTAAAAGGGCTGGCGATTTTGCGCATGCACAGATTCGCCGTTGGAACTGACAGCCGGCAGATGACGGAGCAGCGGTCAGGGGACTGGTAAGTGCGCTGGCTCCCGGGCAGAAGCCACGGCATGTGACAGTACCTCCCCCTTTAAAGGTGGTCACTGAACACCTAGGACCCGGTTTCTTGGGAAATTTAGCATGAAATTTCTTTTACAGAAGAGGAGCATTGACATCAGAAGCACGCAGCCAGGAGCGATCTTCGGGACCGAATCCCTTCCAATCCACAAGGTACCTAACTCCTCCTTTAGAACTCTTGGAATCCAAAACCCGGCTGATTTCAAATTCATCCCTTTGTTGGACAAGAGGAGGAGAGGAAGACAGAGAGGGTGAAGAGAACCGATTGATAATAAGAGGTCTCAGCAAAGAAATGTGAAAGGCGTTGGCAATGCGAAGGACTTGGCTGGAACTTGGGTGGGAGGGAGGGCTGAAAATTTGGGAATGAGAGGATGAGTCCCGAACACAATGGAGAACAGAGAAGCTGAAGTGGACTCATGAAAGGAGATGTTGTGAACAAATTCAGCTCAAGGTAGGAGGTCAACCCAATTGTCCTGGTTGGCAGAGGAAAACATCCTAAGAAAAATTTCAAGCTCTTGATTGACCCTTTCGGTTTGATCGTTAGTTTGCGGGTGGTATGCCAAAGACAATTTCAGGCAAATGCCAAGAAAATGGCAGAGGGACCTCCAGAATTTTGACATGAACTGAACTCTGCGGTCTGAGACAATTTCAGCGGGACAACCTTGTAGACGAAACACCTCCTTTACAAAATGCTGAGCCAAAAGTGCAGAGGAAGGTAAACCCATGAGGGGAACGATGTCTGCCATTTTGGAAAAGCGGTCCACTATTACCCAGATGGTATTATATTTTTTGCTCATAGATAGGTCTGTGACGAAGTCCATGCTAATATGTGTCCATGGTTTGACAGGCAAAGGAAGAGGGTGAAGTAAACCCGACGGGGCTGGTGAGGAGATTTGTGTTGAACGCAAACTGCGCAGGCTGCCATGAAATCCCTAATTTCAGACTGGTATTTAGGCCACCAATAACGTTGAGAAAAAAATTTGCCAACATGTCCAGCAAACTGTGAGGCATGGAACCAAAGTAAATGTCTCTTCCGTAGATGATGAGGAACAAATGTTTTCCCAGGAGGCGGGGTAAGAGCAGAAGACAGAGTAGCCGAATTGAGGCACTTAGGATCCAAGATAGGGCGTTCGAAAAAGTCTTCAGGTCCAGGAGTTCCAGAGAGAGCCCGGGACATCGTGTCTGCCTACTATTGTTAAGACCAGGTTTGAACGTAACATGAAGGTCGAAGCGTCTAAAGAAAAGTGTCCAGCGGCTTGACAGGGATTCAATCACTGGGTTGTCTGAAGGTAGAGTAGATTTTTATACTCTGTGATAATGGAGATGAGGTGATGAGACCTTTCCAGGAATTATCGTCACTCACTTAAGGCCAACTTCATAGCAAGCAGTTCCTTGTCACCAATAGCGTAATTTCTTTCTGCTGGCTGGAACTTGCGGGAATAGAACGCACAAGGATGGAGCTTACCTTGAATGGTTTTCTGGGAAAGAACGGCTCCTACTCCAACTGTAGAGACATACACCTCCAGGAAAAAAGTAAGGGAAACATCTCGTTGTCTAAGAATAGGGTCAGAAGAGAATGCTTTTTTAAGAAATCGAAAAACCTCCAGGGCTCCCAGTGACCAAGACTGAGGGTCTGCTTCTCTCCGGGTGAGGGCTACAAGCTGTGCAACGATAGTAATCAGAAGTGAATCCTCTGTAATAACTGGAGAATCCAAAAAAATCGCTGGATGGACTTAAGTGTGTTCGGCTGAGGCCAGTCCAAAATAGATCGATTTTTTTCAGGGTCCATTTGTAGACCTGATCCCGAAACTATATAACCGAGGAAGGGTAGTTTGGAGGCTTTGAAGGAGCATTTTTCTAGCTTGCAGTATAGATGGTTCTTACGTAATCTGGAGAGAACTTCGGCTTTGTGCAGACGATGAGACAGAAGATCCTTGGAAAAGATCATTATGCCGTTCAAGTAGACCACTGGTAGAACTGTGGAAAACAGCAGGGGAATTGCACAACCCATATTCATAGTGGCCGTCTCGTGTGTTGAAAGCTGTTTTCCACTTGTCCCCGGACCGAATTCTGATAAATTTGTATGCCCCATGAAGGTCTAATTTAGTGAATATCTTAGCACCCTTGATACGATCGAAGAGCTTGGTGATCAATGGGATAGGATATCGGTTCTTTATGGTGATGGTGTTTAATCCACGGTAGTCTATGCAAGGGCGAAGAGTTCCGTCCTTCTTTACGAAGAAAAAAGGAAGTTCCCAGTGAACCGAGAGAGAGCGAAGGAGTACAGAACATTGTCCCTGAAGGGGGAGGTACAGGATGCTGTAATCTGTGTCATACTTGGGTGAAACCCAGTAAAAAAGGGAAGTCTTATAAGTAGTTCTGATGGAAATCTGTTTGTGACACATTAGCATAATAACTGGGACTACTTTGTTTATGGCTGGTCATGGCATAAGGCAAAAGTTTAAGAAAGTTGTATAGAGATACCACTTAAAAACATTTGAGATGTCATGGATAACAAATTGTTAGATATTTCTTAAAATAACAAGATCATGCATAACAATTTGTTAGATATTGATGTAAATATCAAGGTCATGGGTAACAAATAGTTAGATATTGACAAATATAGTTATGAAAGATTCTAAACTGTAATTCATAATTATTGAGATTGGTTATTAAATGGTCATTAGCATATTTACCTCATCATTGGATCCTTGGTGCTAACAGAGAGCAATAATAATGTCAGGATTTGACCCTGGAGCTTCTGCTGACTGCTGCTCTGCTGACTAAGCTATTCTGGCTGCTGAACAGGTCCCTGCCTTCACTCTGTGTTCTAACTCAGTTGAACTATTCTCCAGATGTTCCAGCATGCCCTAGCTCCACCACCTGTCTTCCTATAAAGCCTTGCATGTTCCTGACTCCTTGCTAGTTTATTGTGTCCCTGCCAGTAATCTAGTTCCTGTTGTTGTTGCTACTTTTCTACTTAAAGTTATACCAGACTCGGATTGTCCTTAACTACGCCACTGCCTGAATCCTTTATTGCTTGACTGTTTACAGATTTCGGATTGCACCTCTCCTTGGTGCATAAATAGAACACTTCACTGACAATGTATCTGTCAGAGAATCGCAACTTATAAAATAGTAAATGATGTATACAAATCAATATATCAGAATAAGAATAGGATGCAGATATACAATATTTAATGTCTGTCTATACAGTCTTGCGCAAAAAACAATTCTGAGCAGAAAACAGATATGAATACAAAATACAATTAAAATGCATGCATATGCTAATTAGAGTTCAAACATCACAGTTCATTGAGCAACAAAAAAGAGTGCATAAAATCATAACCCTCAAAGTTCAGTAATAAAGGAAAGAAATTTCAGTCCCAAGTATAATATCTTATTCCAAATGGTTCTATTAAATGGAAGAAGTGCTTGAAATAAACAATCAAAAAGTTTTTAATTAAATACGTTCAGTTTTTTGGGAAGGTGTTGTTATCGTAAAATACCTTCATTGGAAGACTTATCTGCTGTTTTGCAAAGATACAGTATGAATTGCTGGAGATGCTTGTTACCTTTCAAGATGAGAGAAAATGTTGTTAGTCCCCAGAATGACCCCTCGGTCCGAAGAATCACAGAAGGTGAAAGTGCAAGTTCTATCCTATAAGGTCTTTAACAATGTTGTACTGTGCTTGTCTGTCCTCACAGGAGTAAAGTAATGTTAACACTGTAGGAGCCAGAGCCCCGAGTCCAGTTATATAAGAGCCAAAGCCCAGACACCAGCACTGCTCCCTATCTGATTTCAGGCACAGCAGGGAAGGTGAATGTCAATGATCACACTGCCATGCTTCTTTTCTCTGTTCATGGAGACAGTACAGCAGTCGGGTTTTTGGTGTATGATGTGCGACTATAGTTTTAAGCCGGCAGTCATTTAGAATGTGGGTATTTGGTTAAGTATGTAATCAATCAATTAATATCCTACACGTTTTATCATTTCAAAGTTCGGGCTTCATCAGGAATACAGTGTAGTGAGTAATTTGCAGTTTTTATAGTATTTCTCATAGACATGCACACCTCTTGACTAGGCTGATTGGCAGGTAAACTGCCACAGGTGTTTCTTTTTTCCAAATAAGCTAGAATGGATTTCTATAAAGTGGTGAAAAGTAAATCAATAAGCTGGGACACAGTTTTTAAGTCACCCATATTTATGTTTCATTCATAGAGCAACAATCTATTTAGAGAGACACAATATCAAACATAAGTTATGTTGTTGCAAGCTTCAAGTAATCATTAGCAAATATAAATATATGAATTTGAAAAAAACAATGTATTTTGCCCTCATTTATTCTTTGTATTGTAGCAAACTTCAAGTGTTCGTTACTAACCTAGGTATGACAGTGTATCTTGTCCTCATTCTTTAAATATATACTGCAACAAATCTAATGTTCAGCACATAGGTATAAGTAAATAAGAATGTTTAAGAGTGAATGTCTTGCTTCACTTGTTTAAATAATTCCATCAAACAAAAACAGATGTAATGCAAATGCAGGCAGTATAGTAGTACACAGAGACAACCAATTAAAAGAATGGTCATTGCGACATCTTCTTTGAATAAATAAATGATATAGATTAATTTATTTATAGAACAAATCATTGGAACATAAATTACTTGCACATTGTACAATGTACATTGCAGTATAAATCACTTTTTTTTAACATATTACCCACTATAAGTCTTAGTGGGCAACGACAGATTCCCTTTTCTCAAGAGGTATCATTTACTCACTTCGGCATAGTCACTGTCATGCTACTTCACTTCTTCTACACTGCTAGAGTAACTAATTGTGGTTCCCATAACTATTGAGCATAACTGGTTGAAGGCAGCATAAATTCTATACTTGCTGACATAATCATTGCACCTCCCGCATTAAGATTCTGGCTCAATTGGTGTTCAACTGTAATTGTTTAACAGATAATAACAATCCCTGGATCATCCAGACATTTCTCCAGTACACTTGCTCTGCATTCATGCTATTATAACTTTCTCTCTAGATATCTATCTTGGTCAAGTCTGAGTTTCAATTGTTCCAGTTCCAAACTCAATCTTTCATCTCGAAATTCACTCAGATCTCTTACAGCATTTGGAACGTGTTTCAATTGTTCTGCTTTACAAACCAAATACCCCACTCCATAATACTAACTGTGGTGTGGGAATTTTGAACTCCTCCCACACTGGGCGCCACACATTCGTATGCTCGTGTGGGCACTACATAGTATAAAATATAAAAATATACAGTATTGGATATTTCTGAATAAGGTTGTCAAACATCATAGTAGCTCGTAGGAATGACTTCACACCAAAAACAAGACTATTTTAGGATCTACTGAACTACCCTCTTTGCCACCATCAACTCATTGCTCTTTCCCCTTCCTTCCTCACAGTCTTTGAATTTCCCATTTATTTCAAAGACAAAATTGATACAATTTGACAAGATATTTCCTCATTTCAAATCCACACCCTTCATCCTTTCACCTACAATTCCAAATCTACCTTCAGTCTTCAATCTCTCCAGTAACTGAAGATGAAGTCTCTGCACTCATCTTATCATATCACTCAAAAGCCTGTCCCCTCAACCCTATTTCCTCCCACCTTCTCTGCTCCCTCTATCCCCTGTATGTCTATTTACCACAGCTCTTCAAACTTCAACTGGCATATTTCCATCCACTTGTAATCTCAAGAATTCTAAAGAAACCATCACTTTATCCCGCCTCCAACTTCTACTTTATCCACCCTATTTCTCTCTTCTCTTTTGTTTCCAAACTACTTGAGAGATTGGTATACAGACTCCTGTCACACTTTCTCTCTTCTCACTCCATTCTTGACTCTCTGTGATCAGGTTTCTGCCCCTGACGTTTCACTAAAGTTGCTCTCACAAAATTGATCAATGACCTACTTACAGCAAAGTCTATGGATCATTTCTCCATACTCATGTTCCTAAACCTGCTGTTTGTAACACTTTTCTCCTACACAACCTTCACTCCATTGGCCTTCATGACACAGTTCTTTCTTGGGTCAATTCCTGTATATCGAACCAATCCTTTAGTGTTATTACTTCTGGCACTTTGTCCCTCCACTACACAGCGCTCTTTTCTTGGCCATTTACTTTTCTCACTTTCCACCTCTTTTGAGGAACAAATTCACTAATCCAGCCTCCAGTACCACCTCTATGCATGACACTCAAATCTATATCTTATCCCCAGACCTCACCCTTTCTCTACTATCTCTTGTAGGCAAATGTATTTCTGCTATCTACAGATGTCCAAATACTATCTAAATCTCAACATATCTGACAGTATTTATCATCTTCCCTCCTCCCAGAGTCACCTCCTACATTTTCAGTCTCACAAGCCCGCTGCTTTAGTGTCACACTTGACTCTGCCCTCTGCTTTATTTCTCACATTCAGACCAACTCCCAGTGCTCTTGACTCCACCTTAGAAATATTGCCAGAATGCGTCCTTTACTCACCCAACATGCTAACAAATCTCTTACATTCATACATTCTTTCATCATCTCCCATGTTGACTATTGCAAACTCCTACTATCTGCCATTCCCCACTTCAATCCATCCTAAATGGTTTTGCAAGACAAATTTTACTCTCTCACAACACCATATTTAGTATATCACTGTCACTCAGCGGAGTGTGAGTGCCTCCACTCTGGTATGTGGTTCTCCTTCTTTCCCGCTCACACCTATGTGGAACCGCGGCCGTCCGCCATCCTGTCGCACTAGGCATGCGCAGGTCCCTTTAACAACTACACCTGACCACTAATTTGATTGATGGATCAATCACCCCTCCCTACTTAAGGCACCTGCAGCCTTAGGTAGTGGCCTGATCTTGAAGTCTCACTCCCAGTGAACTTCTATAGGTGTGTGCAGTTTCCAAACTGCTTCCAGCTCTACTCCTGTGTGCAGTTTCCAAACTGCTTCCAGCTCTACTCCTGTGTGCAGTTTCCAAACTGCTTCCAGCTCTACTCCTGTGTGCAGTTTCCAAACTGCTTCCAGCTCTACTCCTGTGTGCAGTTTCCAAACTGCTTCCAGCTCTACTCGTGTGTGCAGTTTCCAAACTGCTTCCAGCTCTACTCGTGTGTGCAGTTTCCAAACTGCTTCCAGCTCTACTCGTGTGTGCAGTTTCCAAACTGCTTCCAGCTCTACTCGTGCTTCAGCTTCCACGCTGCTCCCTGCTCAACTCAGCGGCGGTTCCCATACCGCTACAACGCTTCACTTCTCAGCTGATTCCGGATCTACACAACTGGGTATGCTCTACTGACTATTGACTATTGCCTATTGCTCGCATACCAGTTGTATCCATTGTTGTTTGCTGCACAGGGTACAAGTACCCATATAGACTGTGTTACTGCATTGCTTCATTTAGGACAAGCTTTCACTCAAGCTACGATATCTCCTCACGCTACTACTTAGCGTTATTGTGCATATCTGCTGTGACCAGCTTCTCCTCCCTGCAAGGCATCTACTCCAGACAGACTATTCATTGTGCCTTCCATCTCTGCCTCACAAGACATTGCTCTGCTCGCGCTGTTTCCATACAGCCACAGTTTGCCTTTCAACTTCACTCTCCTGCACCTGGACAAGTCCTCATTCCTTCTCACAGCAGTGGTACAACTTGCTGCACGCAGCCCACTGACTTCCCTGCTACCTACCCGCACCTGGACAAGTCCTCCTATCACAGCGGTGGTACAACTTGCTATACGCAGACCACTGACTCTCCTATTACCTACCTACACCTGGACCAGACTCCTCACCATAGCGGTGGTACAACTTGCTGAACGCAGACCACCGACTACCCTGCTTCCTACCTGCACCAGTACTATTCTTCCCATCACTGCAGTGGTACAACTTGCTGTACGCAGACCACTGACTCCTCTTCTACCTACCATCACCTATCCACGTCCACTCCTCGTGTCTACATTGTCTTCAGCCTCCAGTTTACTGCTCCAAGTCGCTGACTTTCCTCTAACCATAGCTGCAAGTCGCTGACTTCCTCAGACTATCTCTACTCTCCTACTGTTGTGTCGCTCCAATCATTCACCTGCCTGCTTTGAGGTGCGTGTCATAACCCCACCTCTCTAGCAGAGTTCCATCTGGTGAAACTTGGGTAAGCAACTCCTAGTGCCCGTGACAATCACTTTGCAAATCCCTACACCGGCTCCCTTTGTCCTCCAGTATCCAATTCAAATTACTCACCCTTACCTAAAAATCCCTCAACAATACCACCCATCATACATCTCAAATCTCATATGAAAATACTCTGCCTCTTAGATCTACCATTGAACTGTGCCCTATCTTATCTCTGGTAACTACCTTTCACTACTACCTATAAGACTTCTCCCATACTGCTCCTCACTTAATCCTTACCATGCTGAGGCTTTCCCAGTCTTCAAATCTTTAAATGCTCTCTGAAAATCCATCTTTTTTTTTTTGAGCTTACCTTATCCACAATGATATTATTCACACTAATGCACCCTCACAAGTGTTCCAATCTCCATTGTGAACCTGACTCATTCCTTTTGTTTCAGTTGTACACTCTTCTACTTAGAATGTAAGCTCTCTAATGAGCAGGGTCCTACTTACTCTTTGTTTTCATTTCTGCATTTACTCTGTCTGCCTTGTATGTCCCTGTTTTATGTATGTTCTGTTTTCCCTACTGTACGATGCTGCAGAGCACTATGGCACCTTGCAAATCTACGATAATAATAATAATTTTAACTCAATATCAAAAACTACATGTTCCAGTTCATCTGAGGATATCCAATAGTTCATGCAGTATCATCCAATTATAAGCTCAGAGTACCACTTGCACAATGATGTGAGTAACAATAATAAATAAATCAGACCAGCTGGTGCCAAAAAACATATAAAATAGTTTATAAATTGTAATATAATGACAATACAGATACAATTACCCAAATTCTATTCCTAAACCCTTGCCAATGGTGTTGTTATATATCAAATACTGTAGTATGCATTAACTTTCCAATCTAGGAATCTAGCAATTATTTTGATGCCAAAGGTTAAGGCTATTACACAATAGGATAGATTTTTTTTTAAAAAAAATATAAAAACTGTGCATGAGAGTACTAATCGTCCCTTTTAGTGATTGGCTTTCCTTTTCCAGCTATCTGTCTTCCTGAAGATCTTGCAGCTTTAGAGCATGGATCCCTGTAGAGAATGACCAGTTTTAGTCAGCAAAGATAAGACTGAAGTGTTGGCCTGCTAGAGAGATGTAAAAGAAGGGATGTCAGACAGAAGCATTTGAGGAACCCCGCCCTTTCTGCTAGGTCGATAATTTCTAGAAACCATATGAATCTATGAATACACAATAAATTTCTCCAAAAGAACCCCATAACTAGTATAAAAATCTAAATGATATTCTATCTAAAAACTTTTTTTTATATCCTGTGGTTAACATTAGACATACATCATGCATTTCTATGAGTCAAAATTGTGAAGACTTTGAGGGTTATCTAGTAAGGATCAAGTTAAATAAATAGTAATAAATCAGTTTTTTTTGTGACTTAAGCTAGGTACACACTAAAGGGTTTTTGTCCAGTAATCGGCTCAACCAGCTGCCATTTGACCGCTCGTTTGAAAGTCAGGTCAGTGTGTTTAGCGACATGATGGTCGAAAGTCTGCCCAAATGAACGATTGTCGCCTCATTTGGCTGGTCATACCGTTCAATATTTTCGTTCCAATCTCCTTTCCGTTATGTAGTGTGTATAAACTTCCGACCTATCCACAACAATCCTCCGATACTTCCTCATTTTGGGAGGCGTGTGTATGTAAATTTGTGATGCATGTACCAGTCCCACGTGGTGCGGTATCCGCACATCACTGACTTGTGTTCTGTATAGATGTGTATTGCATCTGTCTGGTTGCAGACAATTACACTTGTATAAAGCACATGTGTTATTATCCTTTGCATCTATGTTGGGAATCTATTTATATTTACCCTTTATAAACTTATACCTTTATAAACTATTAAACTTATGCGTTATATTAAACTTTATTAACTAATATTTGTAAAATACCCAGTATAATCCACACAGTGTTAATGCAACAGTTTTATTGCAGGAAAATAATAAAAAACATTATTGCAGGATATGACAAGTGAAAAAAATAGTATTACACTTTAAAGGTGCTACTGGTTTGTGGCAGAACAGTTCCAAACAGCATACACATTTCAACAAAATTTTTCTCAAGGTTTTAATTTTTTTCTTCATGTCGCTTGGGTTTCTATTCCCTTTGAGTTCATTACCTGCGAAACATGGAAATAAAAAATGTTTACCATTAAACTTCTATATCTGTAATTTATATCCAACACCAGAAATACTCTCATTTGCTCACCTTGCACACTGCTCGAGATCAGTTTATGTTGTGGTTTCTGTGGCGCAGTCGCAATAATAGCGAGCTTAACCTCCATATATTATGGAAAACAGGTGCCATTTTGGTTAATTATAATGGTACAGGTATGTGACCAAAGCATTTAGTTGTCTATACATGTTCACTGAAATAGCTTTGTGTATAACTTCTTTCATATCTAGGGATTCAACATCATTTTTTTCTTGTTTGATAGCAGGTGTTACATTACTGGTATCAGTGGTATCTAAGCAGGTCTTTTCACTGTTAATTGTTCGCTCTGACAAAAAAAAATCTATGTTACAAATTAGGTGTTTAGATTGCTTCGTGTGAAACTCGATTGAAATAAAGTAATTCAAACAGGTACACTACACTCGTTTTATGCGGCTTTGGGTGTTAACTATAGTGAAAGCTCTGCCCCTTTATGCTAATTTCTTTGGTATTTTGTTACATGCCCTGCAAATGATGCGTCAGTGTGTACGAAATTAAAATTCTTGCTCATGACAACATGGCTGTAAAAAGTCGCTAACGGGACGACCACTCTTCCCTTTATCGTCTAAAACAAGGCTAGTGTGTATGCAGTCCATGAACCGAGCGATCGGACCATCGATCGGATGTAAAATCGATCGGCATAAAAAGTTGTTGGAAAATTCTGTAGTGTGTACCCAGGTTTACAGGTCTATATCCTAATCACTGAATCTTTTACAGGTAAATCAACCTATAAATCACAAGTTTCTGAAGCTGCCCCCAAAAATTCCAAGATAAAACAAAATCAGAGAAGTCACAGATTTATCAGTGATAAGTGTAGATGAATCTATGAAACACATATTTAGTAAATTTGATCTTGTAAACCCTCAAAAAGGTTTTCATTGGTTTTAGACATTTAAAATGAGTGTGAGATAAAAAATAAAATAATGTTATGCACATACAAGCATTAAAATGAATGAATCCATATTACATTAAAAAGTTGGGACATAAAAACTCCAATTTTTCTGTGATTTAAATTATGATAGATGTAAAAAAGTTTGGAAAATTAAGCACATCCTTCACTAAGAAAGGTATGTTTATTGGTTAGTTTATTACTTGTCCTTACCAGTTGGTACAGACATAAATGCATAACCTACTTGTTTTACTGCTAGATTACTATATGATGTCTTGTATGATCACAATACTAACTGTGCAGATTTGTGGAGCTGATTAGCATGTGAGTGCAGTTACAATCCAGTTAAAATGTAAAAACATAATTTAGTTTTTTTCAAAATACTATGGGAGCCTTGACTGGCAAGTTTTATCTGTCTTATTTGTAAACTCCAATTCAAGTGAACACCGATCAGCCACAACATTTAAACCACTGATTAATGAAGTTTACCTGGGGAAAAATGGCACCAGGTTGTAATATGGGAAGAAGACAAGCCAGCGGATGCAATTTGACACTCTGTATTCCCTGATGGCAGTGGAATCTTTCAGCAGGATAATGCCCCTGCCACACTGCAAAAATTATTCAGGAATGGTTTGAAGAACATGACAAAGGGTTCGTGGTGTTGACTTGGATTCCAAATTCCCCTGTTCTCAATCTGATTAAGCATTTGTCGGATGTGCTGGAAAAAGAAGTCCAAACCATGGAGACCCCACCACGCAACTTATAGGACTTAAAGGATTTGCTGCAAAATTCTTGTTGCCAGATATCACAGGACACCTTCAGAGGTCTTGTGGAGTCCATGCCTGGACAATTCAGAGCTGTTGTGGTAGCACAAGGGAGACCTAAACAATATTATGAATGTGGTTTTAATGTTGTGACTGATCGGTGTATAGTTTGCAGGCACACATAATTTTTAGAAACAAGTCTGTCATGAACACTCTCCCAGCTGCCGTGATTTTGGGGTGTTTGCTGTATGAGGTCACACACGATTTCAGCCCGCAGTCTCTCTCTACCTCTCACACAGGTTATAGAGCTACTGAATCCCCCACACAGCACTCTCACACTCCTATATGCTTCAGGTTTGTCACCACCTGTTGAATACAGGCAATAGAGCCCCAATATCCTGTCCCACACTGGCACACAAGGCTTCTAGCTACCACTGGCTAACAAGGCCTCCACCAGCAAACAAAGGGTTAACTCTTCACACCTCCAGACTGTTACACAAATGTAAATACAAGCACACACTAAGCTTGTTAATCAAATGTGTCAACAAATGACACACAGGCATACAAAGGGTTAACTTGGTCGAGCTATATTCTTCTTAATAGGCTAATGGATTCATTAGAGTATAAAGGATGCAACATATTAAATTATAGATGTAATTTACAAAAGTACAGGGCATTCAGATATAAAAAAACAATTAATAAAAGTAATAAATTGACATAACTTACACAAGCAAAGCTGTTAAAAATAGAAGGGGTTACGTTCAAAGTATCACTTACTTGAGGTGCATAACCTGTGCCATGGGAAATAGGCTAGGAAGATGGACAGTTTCTTATCAATGTGGATTGATTTTCCCAAAAGACTGACAATTTGTTGTAACATGTCTCAGCTTTTAAAGACACCTTTACACTTTTCCCAGGTTGTGGTCTGTGATACTTTTTTGCAATCACCATTTGCATACTGTCTGATTTACTACTCTTTTCTACTATGTGACCTAACTTTTCTGTGGAACGTCACACAGACCCAATTTAATTATTAATAAATCTCCTATGAATTTGTCCATCTTTTGATACCAAACACGCCTAAATACAGTGTATTCTCAGAGCTTACACTCATTTCTTTAACTGCTCTGTGGGGCAGAATTCTTAATTTGACATATGAGCTGCCCTTCATCATTATATTGAGGAACATGTGATTGATCACTACTTTTATTGGTTTTAAGTAGCATATTTTAAAACTGAATTATTTTTGTCTATATCACATATAGCCAAGTCAGCACATGGGCTCTTTGAGCAAGACACCATGCTGATCGGTTCCTAAAAGTCTCTTCAGGTGTCAAAACTCCATCCCAGACCAGGATATATCTCACAGCAGGGGCTCTTTGAAGCAGCCCTAGGTGACACTGCTATCTTCTCACACTGGTATGTGCAGAGTCCCTGAATACACATACAACAGACTTTTTGACTTCACATTTTACAATTTAGTAGCTCAACTTATCAATGGATTCAATTAATATACCATATTTACACTGCAGTTATGATTCAGGCCTTATTTCCCACAATTATGTGATGGGTTAACCCTTATAAAAACCTATAAGTTCTCTATGTTCTCGACAAAGTCCCAAAAATTGGTCCCTGCAGAGATTGCCATTGATCAAAGATCTGTGGATATAACATCTTTATATTTATGTAATTATGTATGTGTGTATAATCTTGAAATTAATTTTGCAAATGGGACTTTGAAGAGCCTGCCATCCAAGGAACCAATACTTTTGAGAATCATTTATATTATTTTGCTTGAATAAGGGAAGTATGTCAAACTGTACTTCATTAATTCTTTGAAAAGCTTTTGACAGTATCAATTTTATTTTGTTGTTATTATTTAATTGTTTATGCCACTTAGATATATAAATTCTAAAACTAACACAACATTGTAATCAAGTTTACTTTCTTTTTCATGCACCTTAGTTGTTTACACCTTAATAAATGCCCTGAAGAAATCTAACACATGCAGAGAGAGCGAACAATTGTGTGTAAAATTGCATGTGATATATATAGAAAAGGAAGAATAAATAACAGTTTAAATTTATTGTAAGGCACTGTGTACTAAATTAAGTCACAATTTATTCTCACTAGGCTAATATTTTCATGATGGTTTTATTGTAAATTCACAAATATATGTTTTAAAAATGTTTACAGCTGATGTGTGTGTAAGACTGACTACTGTATATAATGTTTTGTATACCATTTTGGACTGGATACACTTTCTTGAGGTATGTGTTCACATTTGCAACACGATTCTCTGGTTTAGTGATGCAGAAAACTAGATAAAAGTAGAATTTCAGGTGACTGTACAAGAAATAATTTGGCTGCTCCCAACAGCATTCAGCTGTGAACGCTCAGTCTCTGAAGATGATTGAAACACTCCTACCTGACTTACCGCCTCCAGTGGAAAAGCAACCGAGGATAACTACAAACAAATGTCAGAGCTTCATTATGGATTTTGTTGTCGAGAAGAGATCTACTTTTGCACTATTACTATATTCATGCAGACTTTAGGATTTGGTTCTGCAAGTTTTGTCCCAGCTTTAGGAGAAGAAAAAGTAGAATTTAGAGTGAGAGTATGATTCCAAGGCAATGCTACTGTTACTATCAATATATAAAGTGCAGTCACAAAGCAAGAGAGAGTGAGGTAACTGCAAGACAGTTTGACAAACCATTCACTAGTTTGATTCATCTCAGTCAAATTACATATATATTATTCATATATATGTATAGAGAGAGTGAGAAAAATAAGCCCGCACTTGGTAAATCCCTTATTACATATGGTACCATACCAATACACAAGAGAGCTGTTGTCAGCGCTTATGACAACAACTTAACACAGCATAACTGACAACAACTGTCTTTTTGTTTTGTATACCTATATGGGCATTTATATTGTCCCGCAGCTGGTACCATATACAATATGGGATATACCGAGCACTGACTTATTTTTTTTCTCTGCTATTGTCTCAAAACATTGCTTTAAGTTACCAAAGCAGCTGTCCAATAAGTCTGTTTAAGGCACATTTGGGTGTGGTTTACAAACCAGCACTTGCTAGAAGAAAACCCCTATACCTGGGAGGTAAGTGACACTGATTTTAACTGCATTTTAATGGTGTTTAAAACATATAGGTCAGTGTAGGACCTGCATATAATGAGGTGCCCCTGACACTGGGATGCAGACTTAAATGTTTTGATACAAAAATTAACTATAACCCCATGTTTAAGTTTTTCTAGATACACACAGATATGCAGTGCTAAGGATAAGTGCTGGCAACAACTGTCTTTTTTGTTATATATATAATATATATATATATATATATATATATATATATATATATATATATATATATATATATATATATATGATTCACCTATGCTGTAGAATGACTTCATTACACTTCAATTTTCTTACATCTCTTGTCTCTATATTTTCTCTTCTTTTTTTTCTTCAATCTATTACTTTAGCCCTAGTCACTCCTATTTCTATGAAAGTATCTACTGACAACTTTTTTTTAAAAGTGCTTTGTAGATGTGTGCCAAGTTTAATTATGTGCACGTTTATGTTTTCATCCAAAAATATTTCTTGGTCAGGCTTAATTTGTGACTTAAATAACTCTTGACAGTGAGAGAACATTGTTACTGACATTGTTACATAAATCACTTTTGTACATTTTAATGTTTTTTTAACATTGGTAGAATTGTTATCATACATGCTCAGAAAGCATCCCATTAAGAATATAGACCCAGTCTGAGCCCAAACTTTAATCCTATTGAAAATGTGCAAAATTATCTCAAGAGAACCATGCACAGGAGATCCCAATTTGATGGGCCGTCACAATTTTTTTTCTATGAAGAGTGGGATAAAATTGCAAGGTCCAGTTGATAGAGTCTTAATAAAAAATACTCACAACTATAATAAAATCAAAGATGCCTCCACAAAGTATGAAAGCTAAATGTATTTTCATTTGTTTTTCCTAAAAAAATATTTTCATAAAGCACAAGACATGCTTATTAACATTTATTTTGATAGCAAAAGCGCTTGATATAATACAGCAGACATTATTTTCCTTCTCATGTACAAATAAAAGTAGCAAAAAAAAATATTTTTAAAATATGGCCATGAAATCCTATAATTTATGCACGATCGATGGGGGGGGGGGCGTGGCCTAGAAGCCATGCAGGACGGTCGCATGTTTCTTGAGCTCCTTACACAAAGTGTAATAACCAACGTGTATCGGCAATTTGTAGTCACCCTAACCACATACAAATAACAAACAACTGCAGGAGAGCTTGACTGCCTTTCAGATATTGCTGACACCTGTTCAGCGGCTGAATCGGAGACTAAACGGAGGATTGCAGGCTGCCAGCTGGAGGCTAATGCATACACACTAACTCATCCTAAAAGTGAGTCTCAACGGATAGTCTATCCCCTCTTGGGCTCCTGGTCTCCTATCCTCCAAGGATACACTATCCCAGGCTTACTACACTGCCGCGGAAAGCTGAGAGGTGCTGCGATTAAGACTGGACGATTATCCTGAAAACAAAAAGACCTGGTGAGTGTCTTGTGTACCATCCCTGACATCCTGGTTGGTCTCCTTCTGTGTGCTCTCTCTGCTGTGCGCAGATCGGGTGCTGTAGGCTGCGCTTGACCGGAAGTCCCCGACGCCATCACCACCTTCTTTTCCGGGGATTCATCCTCTGTGGTGCCTGCTGTGATTAGCTCCGAGATTTGGCGGAGGAGGGAGGAGCTACACTGCGCTATTAAGATGGGAACTGCCTTCAAAGACATATATATCCGGTCAAGGCTGGTGTTGGTAGCTTGCCCATAAATTCCCTTTTCTGCACCGCCGCTCCAGTGTTCAGTGAACCTCGTGTCTCTGCTCCCAGCCTCTGCATGTTTACAGCTGGGCTATACTGCCATCTAAGGCTCAATCCATATCTAGTTTCTACTAGATCTATCCAGAACACATCTGTTTGTATGACCTGCTGGTACCTTTAATTTCCTATGGTGTTAACCTACATCCAGAAGCACGACCTACAGGTGTTACATTTACATCTACTGTGGCTGTGGTGGTCGGAACAGCGTTTGCTGCCCCAGATCCAAGGTTCCTCATCCTTGCCCATGAGATGAAAGGTCGGTCGCAGGCCTATCACAGTGTGTGTGCTTGGAGAGGGCTGGTTCCCATCCAAAGTGGAGAGTAAAGCAGTGGTAAATCTGTCCCGACCGCTGAAGGGCGCAGATAGCAAAGTCTTGAGCACACCCGTGATACCTACAGGTGCGTTATGCAATAAGATGCGTCCTGTGTGACTGAGCAATGGGAGACCCACCCAGGCTTCTTTAAACTCATCATCACCTGTTCTGTTACTGCTATGACCTTATCTGCTTAGCTTTTTACTACGTTGAATGTCAAAGATCCCAGAAACATCTTCTAAATTATTCAAACTATCTGGTCTCACCTATACGCTACCTTGGGCCTGGATTCCGCTATGGCTCCTAAAAGACACAAGGCCACTAAGGCGCCTTCTGCAGTTTAGTTTTTCAAGCCTCAGTCTTCCCTTGCTGCGGAGGCGGTCCACAAGCAAAAAGGATCAGGTGACTCTGGAGGCAGAAATGCTACGCCGGCTTTACACCAATCTCCATCTTCCTCAGCTTTGTCACAAATGGATCCTGACGCCTCAACTATCATCAAATCTATGCAACTAATGTTCAACTCGTTTAAAGCCGAGGTATTCCCTGAAATGTGTTCTTAGATACGAGAAGATAAGGCGCAAGAGATAAGAGGAAAACCCTCTCACATTGAAGACAAGATGGAGGAGCTGGTAGTGTCTCATAGTGAGCTCATTTCTTCACATAAGAAGCTAGAAACTTACATCTTCAATATGTCTGATAAGCTGGCGACGTGGAAGATCGCTCCCGGGGAAACAACCTTGAGCTGCGGGTCATCCCTGAGTCTATATGCATTTCAGAGCTCCCGGACTTTTCTAAAGATTTGTTTTAAAAAATTACTTCCTTAAGCTTCTGATCATGATCTGCTGCTGGACCACATTCATATAGTCCCACAACCAAGATCGGGACTAGAGACGGCGCCTCGAGACACACTCATGAGGGTTCACTTTTATCATATTCAAGAAAAAATTCTATGAGCGGCCAGAACACCTGCAGCTGAAGAGATTCTACGAAATCTCCAATTATTTCCAGATTTCTCCCTGGCCATTGTAGCTAAAAGGCGCTCATTTCAATCCATTACTATAGCTTTCGAAATCACCAAATTCAGCCTCATTGGGGCTTTCCGGTTAAGCTTATTATTCAATGTAACAATTCCACTCATGTGATTACTTCAGTGGAAGATGGTATCCAACTACTACATTTCTGGGATATTCAAGCTTCAATTCCTTCTTCCGCCCCACTGTCTCAACCTCAGAAGGACTGGTCACGTGTGGATGGAGATCGTTAGTAGTGGTTATTCCTTTTGCTTCCGAATCATGGTCTACTCAATCTTAGATAAACCCAGCTCTACTCTATGCCTCTCAGATCATAGGGGGTTAATACTACTTCCATTGGGAGCTTCTGTCATTGTTTGTACAGAGACTGTGAATGGAGCCTCCTCCCAAATCGTAGAAAATGGATCTCTGGTTGGTGAACAGATTAAGAACTGATCAGAAATCTTCTGCAGTTTTTATATAGATTTCTTCACTGTCATTTTGGGTACAATGTGTTCTATATTACCAGGTATATCTTCTCTCAGTTACTGCAGGTTTTTCTGTGTTTCTAGAAACGTTAACTTTACAGATGATATGTTTTCGTTTCTTTGTTTATGTTGCTCTTTCACTCAAGTGTTGATGCTATGAGTGGGTACTCCCATTCTAGGGCCATGTCCCCACAGTTACTGTTTTTGCTAGATGATTTCCCCCTCTGGCAACTAGTTTAACTCCAGGACTGGGGTTATTTATGTTTGTTTTTCTGTCCTGTATTTCCTCCTTCCCTCATACTTCTCCCTTCTCTTTCTTGATCCCTCTTCCCCCCTAGGCAAGTACATCTTTCTCTCTTTTAACTTTACTGCTCTCATGAGGCTCTCAATGTCTTCTACTCAGTTAAAATGGTTAAGTTCTTATCATTTAATGTAAGGGGATTGAATTCTCCTGCTAAACGACATTTAGCACTTTCATTTTTTCATAAGCAAAAAGCTGATGTTGTTGCAGTTCAAGAAACGCATTTCTTAACTAAATCCCCCTCCCCTATTTTTAAAGACCATAGATTCCCACTGTGTTTCACTGAAAATGCCTTTTTTAAACATAATGGGGTGACTCTTTTGTTTAGCTCTAAATCCAACTTTATCCTGCAATCCAGCATTGAACACAAAAATGGTAGATATTTAATCGTAGTGGGTTCACTAGATGGCAAATTAGTTACGATTGTTTCTTTATATGCTCCCAACTCGAGACAAGTTCCTTTCCTTAGATCCACGTTCTGAGATATTGATAAACATAAACAGGGTACTCTCATTCTAATGGGAGATTTCAATATTGTAGTAGACCCCAAATTAGACAGATCTTCACAGACCTCTCTCCATACAATAGACAATAATACTGGTCCTTCAGCTGCCTTTGCCAGACTGCTGGCAGAGTTCAGACTTTATGATGTCTGTAGGACTCACACCCAGTTGGAACATGACTATACGTACTTTTCCTCAGTGCATAATTGTTATTCTCAAATTGACTTGATTCTGTCAGATAAATGGTCTCTACAGAACACTGATTCAATTAAGATACTCCCGATATCGTGGTCCTATCATGCCCCTGTATTCTGGACTTGTTGATTCCCTCAACTGGTGATCCCTCCTGGTGCATGGAGAATGGCCTCTTACCTTTTGACATTGATGGAAGCAAAGGTTGCTCTCATGGAGATGCTCAACATGTACATTGCCACCAACTCACCAGGGGACACCTCTGTTTTTAACTTCTGGTTTACGCTTAAAGCTGTGATGTGTGGCTCAGCCATTCAGACTGGAGTGTGACTCAAGCATGTGTCTCTTAGCCCCAGATGAAGTTGGAGGCAGAATTGTCCTCCCTCAAGTCTCTAAATAAAACTCTCCCCTTAGGAGATCTTAAGTTTGTTTTACCCCAAATTAGAAATCAACTACAAAATATATTACTTTTTTCATACTCAACAAGCATTAAGTAGACTTCGTCAGAAATACTATGTGGCAGGAAATAGAGCGGGGAGTCTCCTTACTAGAAAGTTGCCAGGCCAGAGGGCCCAAAATAGTATTAAATATTTGGTAGACAAATCAGGAGTCAGAAGGTCTAAATCAGGAGACATAGCCAATCAATTTGCGGTCTATTATTCCAAATTGTATCATCTTTGTGAGTGCGATTCCACTCCTCAACCTACCCCTGCACTGATTAAGGATTTTTAAATGGGCTAAAATTTCCGTCTCTGGACACTGACTCAAAAAATTCTCTGAATGCCCCTTGGACTCAGTCTGTTATTAAATCTTTACATAAAGATAAGGCCCCGGGTCCTGATGGATTTATTAATAACTTCTATTCTACTTTTCAGACTGAGCTTACTCCACTTTTAGAGCAGTTATTTAATGCGGGTACCCATCAAGGGAGTTTTCCTTCTGAAATTCTAGAATCCTGTATTTTTACGATTCCTAATTCGTGGAAGGACCTGACCCGCTGCCAGAATTTTAGACTGATATCCCTCCTTAATTCAGGCATACAAATTTATGCTAAATTGATCACCAACAGACTTAACCCCCTAATTCCATCCTTGATCCATCCGGACCAGGTCGGCTTTGTCCTCGGAAGACAAGCCTCTGATAACACACGTAGAACAATCAACATTATCGAGCAAGCTAATAATTCCCATCACAAATTGTTAATAATGACATTGGATGCAGAAAAGGCCTTTGACAGGCTACATTGGGGCTATATGAGTGGGGTCCTTGACCGGTTTGGTTTCAGTGGGGAGATACTGAAATCCATATTAGCTTTGTATAGGGGCCCTTCAGCATTGGTCTATAGCAACGGCTTCACTTCAGATAAATTTACATTGTCAAGCGGTACCCGAGAATGATGCCCCCTGTCACCCCTCATTTTTCTTCCAGCTATTGAAACTTTGGCCGAGCGTATTAGGCAACATCCTCAACTCCCGGGAATTACCTTGGCAGCAACCACTCATAAATGATGTCTTCTTGCTGATCACATTTTGCTATGTTTTCTTACCTCTTATGTATGGAAGGGTAAACCACCTAAACTTGCTCATTCAACTATGTCCCGCTCAAAACAGACAGGAGGTCTAGCCTTACAGATTTAGTTAAATAATTAGGAAGCGGCCATGTTAGCCCAGCTACGAGACTGGTCTCTTCCAGGTTCCCATAAACCTTGGGTTGACCTGGAGAGAGCGCTTAATTATACATTCCTCTTGGCCGACCTTCTCTGGATCCCTAAATCCGTGAGACCCTCTCAGGCTGTCCTTCACATTCTCAGGAGAGATGCTCTCATAATTTGGGACAAGTTTTTAAAGACATCTAATGTGGTCACTCTTTCCACCTCTAATCTCTCCCTCCTTGCCTTGTCTAAATTTATAACTAATCTGAGCTTGTCCTTGTGGTATTCTAGAGGTATTAGAAATGTTAAAATGCTTCATTCTAATTTTTCCCTTTTACCCTTCTCACATCTGAGAGAGCTATTTCAGATTCCTAACCAGGATTTCTACAAGTACCTCCAAGTACGGCATTGGTTAATCTCTCTGAGTAAGCAAAACCTCTGTCTACAACACCCTCCAGTCTTCTTCCTTACCAGACTGACATCTAGAATGAATAAGTGGCCATCTCTTTCTGGTACACTCACCTTAATGCAAGAAATCAACCAGTGAAGTCCTCCTCCCATCTTTGTTGGGAGAGAGATCTTGATCGGGTGTTTGAACCAACTCAATGGGACATTATGTACCGCAATGCCAATAAGAACTCAAAGTGTTTGAACCAAATGGAGATGCTCAATAAATTACTCCATAGACTCTATATTACTCTAGATAGACTTCATGAGATTTGGCTGTCCCAGACTAGAGCCTGCTTGCGCGAGTGTGGAGAGATAGGAGACATTTTCCATATTTTTGGAGCTGAGGTTTTTACCCTGATATCAAAGGTTACCCAAACTCCGGCCCCTAATATGCCGGAGGTGGCGCTTTTACACTTATTTCCCCCACAAACCCTTCTGGGCGAACTATATGTCATAGGCCACATCTTTATAGCTACCCGTGCGGTGATAGCCCAAGAGTGGAAATCCACCATGCTTCCTTCCACCGATAGCCATGATAAATTCCAAGGTTCAGCTAAGCTGTGATATGGAAACTTTGGGAGTTCCATATGTCGCATCTGCCTCCTCCCCTCACATCAAGTGGTTTGCCTGGACTCAATATATCGCTAAAATCCAAGCCTTGCCGGACCCTCTGAATCCCACTTTATCTCTATCTGCGGCGCAGTAAATCCTCGAGTGTGTTGTCCCGTTGTATAGAAAAAAATGAGCATATCTTGTTATGGTGATGATTTTTGTATTTATTAATTGTATTGATATGTACTGCCCTCCTTTTCCCCTATCCCTCTTTTCTTCCCTGTCCCCGTATTGCTGATACTTTATTGTTTTCTTTTTGTATGTATCCTGTATTTAGGAAAGAAAAGAGAACTTTAATAAAAATTATTATTGAAAAAGGAAAAAAATAAAAATAAAATTATAATGTATGATCAATGCAGAAAACACCTATCAGCTTAAGAAGTGAATTCGCAATCAGGCAATCTGAAGTGGCTAGATAGTACTGACTACCATCATCATCGTCATCAGCATGTATTTACACTTGCTCTCCAGCAGGTGCAAAAGATACAACTCCAGACAGGCGTATATGCAGGGCTGCCAAGAGGAATTCAGGGCCCCGGTACAACAAATTCATGGGGCCCCCCTTATAGTTGAGCACGGTAAAAAAAAATTGTGCCGCCGCTGTGGGTGTGGTCATACAATTGGGGGCGTGGCAATGTACCATTGGGGCATGGCTAGCAGGTCAAAATCACTGGGCCCTGAATTTGCCAGAGCACAACATATGTCCAAGCACTCCTGACTTTCAGGACATCTAGCACCACAGTGTAGTATAAAAAGAATGCAGTGTGTACAGAAAGAGTTAAGTCTTGGCCTGCACCGTACATTGGGCACAGCACTCACCAAAAATTAGCATTGTCCCTACTAGAATCACAACATTTCACAGACTCTCCTGCTTTCTCCTACCTGTTCTTCTCACTTTCACCACCTAATATGCTGAGGTCCCTATTTGGGGAAAAAATGGCTACATTTAGATAATTCCAAACAACCCTGGCATTAAATCAATACCACCCATGATTAATAATTTGGCCTTCCTCCAGCTCAAACATTAAAATAATAGCATTCCCATTTAATAAATAAACCAATATCCCTCCTTACAAACAGCCCAGCAATAAATTAATATTATTTACATTTCAGAAATATACCTATTTCCCGCAACCATAACTGCCATTAAATAATTCAGTCACATTTAATAAAGATACCTCATTCTCCCCAAACTCACCTCCACATTCAATAGTCCCCAAACCACCCCACCTTAAATAGTCCCCAATATTAAATTGCCCCACCATCGCCCCACAAACAAAATAGCACCCATTAATTAGCCACCACCTACCTCACGCACACTACATTGCCACAAGGCCCCTGTGCCATCACACACACTTTACTGTGCCCCTTCATCATCGCCATGCTGTGCCTCCTTATGATCACACTGCGCCCTCCATGCTGCTTTTCCCCCCTTCACCTGGCCCCCCTTCATCACACTATGCTATGCTGCTTACACCCCCCCCCCATTTTCAATCCCACCGTGCCATGCTGCTCCCCCCCTTGTTTTTCAATCCCACTGTGCCATGCTGCCCCCCCTTTTTCAAGCCCACTGTTCATGCTGCCCCCCATTTCTCAATCCCACTGTGCCATACTGCCCCCCTGTTTCTTAATCGCACTGTGCCATGCTGCTTCCTCCCGTTTTTCAATCCCACTGTTCCATGCTGCTCTCCCCCTTTTTCAATCCCACTGTTCCATCCTGCCCCCCCTTGTTCAATCCCACTGTTCCATGCTGCCCCCCCTGTTTTTCAACCCCACTGTGTCATGTTGCCCCCCCATTTTTTAATCCCACTGTACCATGCTGACCACCCCCCCCCCCCCCCCCGTTTTTTAATCCCACTGTTCCATGCTGTCCTCCCATTTTTTAATCCCACTGTTCCATGCTGCCCCCCGTTTTTTAATCCCACTATTGCATGCTGCCCCCTCCGTTTTTTAATCCAACTGTTCCATGCTGCCCCCCCATTTTCCTCCTTTTGCTTTCGTTCCTTTACTTACCTTTTCCTTTTCTTCTGTCTTCTCCCTTCTTGCTGGGTCCTCTGTGCGCCGCTCCTCACTGAATGTCAGTGTTAAAACTCTGCCTGTGTTTTGTATGTGGCAGCAGTGCCTTTGGTCCATCAGAGGTGCTGCTGTTCTGCTCCTGAGCTTGCACCATGCCTGAAGGGGTTAACCTCCTTGCCAATTAGAACTGCACTTGGCTCTCAGCTTTTTATACCTGCCTTTACCTGTGCTCAGTGCAGTTCATCCATTTACTCCTGGCTGCTGCTGCCCTGTTCCTGTGTTTGCTCCATTGCTTGATCTTCTGTTGTGACCCTTGGCTTGATTCCTGGACCCTGCTCATTTGCTTGTTGTCCTGACCTTTGGCTCAACTTCTGGACCTCGCTTATTCACTTGTGACCTTGATCTCTGCCTGGCTATTTGGATTTTGTTTATCTGATCTTTGCTTGATCCCTGGACTCTGTCTGCTTCCCTGGACAGCCTTAGGCCTTCTGGACTGGGGTAAACTTATAATACCTGTTCTTGCCATTTTACTGTACAGTCTGTTTTGGAACCTGTTCTTATCCGTGGATTTGAGTTGTCAACATTACCTAACATTACCTCTTTTAAATGATTGTGGAATCGCCTCCTCCACAGTTGATACCACTGCATTCATTACTGGCATTTACCTTACCTGGTTAAAATGATGCTTGTTTGTGGCAGTTTCTGCAGCTAAACAGAACTTCTGTAGAAGTATGTTAAGTGTATTTACTTTATTTAAACTAATTGCCATGAGTGTGTCTCCCTAGCAAAGCAAATGTCTGCAAACATTTATATATATGAAATCACATTAAAAATGTTTACCTAGGGTTATACAATTTTATTTGCTTAGTCTACAGCTATGGGTACTTTTACATTTAGTACTCTAAACTCATTATCTGGCTTGAAATGTATTTATTTTTGTCCATATCCACACACAGACACACACACATTATCAAACAGAGTTTTGCAGATTTATCATATCTACATGACTGGATTCCTTTTAGTTTTTCTTTTTATTTGTCTCTGACTAAAATAGAGTTTTTTCTAATGTATCAGATGTATTTTTATGATGACATATCTAATTTTCTTTGCATGTTTTATCTACCATTATGCTAAAAAAATATTTATTTTTAATGAATGTCATGTCCTGTATATTTATTATTACTCCTTTGATGAAAAATTCCATTTTTTTTATGACAAATAGGACCTTCTTGCAGACAGGAGCAAAGTTGTTGCCTCCTCCGCCAGCACCCAGCAACTAGAGCAACATCTCCAGCCCAAGGAGCATGTCTACAGTTGAGATGTAAGCCTGTTTGGGATGCCAAATGTTGAGTTGATATGCTGCTTTTGGCTTCCACCTCATAACATTATGGAAACTTGTGTAGACTGACCTGGAGCTTATGATTGGCATCCGCCCAGCAATATCATCATTGAATAAATTGTTGACTGTGTTACATTTATGTGTGTCTGGGTCATTCCAGACCACAGTCACTGTTGCAGAAAAAATGTCCCAGACTACTTTCAATCGTGTGCTCAAATGGGTACTAATCTAATGCATTCCTGTCACATATCAGCCAGTTTATTCATCTGCAATTGGTTGAGGGATCCATTGTGCTGATAAGCAGTTTTCTGAACATCACAGGAGCAGTGGATGGTATTCATGTAGTGCTGGTACCATTGGGAGAAAATTAATTTATTTCCAGAATAAGAAACATTTTCATTTCACCAATGTCTAAGCTATATGTGAGGCATCTCTGCTGGTTGACAAATTCCCAGGGAGTGCTCAGTACTCCTTTATGCTCAGTCTTATGACAAAAATTATCAAAGGCTAGTAGGCTGTTAGGTACTATTGTCCAAAATGAAATAGCATTTGCCATACAGCACTATAGTAGCCAAACTGCTCTATGTCTTTTAAGACCATTTTCACTATGCAGCTAACCACTAGAGCATTGTTGTATTTTCCATGTATATTTTGTATAATGTATTACATCTGTAAATCTAAACATTTATGAGACTGCAAAGTGTCTGTATTTACAGAACATTCAAACACAAACATAGCTTGTTTGTTTTGTCTAAAGTTTATTTCTTCTCATTTAGGAGACAGTGCCTACTCTTTCTGAACTTCTCTCCTCACACTTATCTTACATATAGACATAGAGCAAGAATATGCCAGAATATGGATAAACTTCTGCAAATGCCTCCACCAGGTCAGTCATTAAATAAACCTGGGCTTCTGCAAGACCTTTTTTATTGTCTTAACTGTTCTGGAGGAGCCCATATGTTACTGCCAAATGTTGTGTCCAATTTTGCTCTGTGTTTCAATTTTTACATCACTATTAGGAGTGTGGTGTCCTTTGAAGAAGAGCTTAAACTTTGTGGCCCGAAGGCAGACAAAATCAACATATAGCCTGGATCCACTCTAGTTGTAAGGGTAATGTAACCATGCATACTATAATTATAAAATAATGCATATTATCCCATTCAATCTTTGGCACAAAATGTATAATCATTGATGACTTAAATAATTTTAATTTGTAATTATAATTGCACACCATAATGTATACATTCTTAAAACGTAACTGCTATAGGTCTATCTTTCTTGCTAAAGTCAAGAGTGATTTGTCCTGCCTGTATTTCTGAGGGGTTCAGGATCCAGACAGAGATAAACCTTGTAACTAGTGTTGTTTAAACTTCTGAGGTTTTTTTGTGTTGTGAATCTGTCATTTAAATGGGGAAAGGACAATCTTTGCTTCTGGATATTCCAGAGGGGTGGGAAGCTAGTTACATGTACAGGAAACATGGTCTAATTGCTGTGAAATACCTTAAGTGCTGGCATGAGCAGACCTCTGACAAATTAACCTTCCCTATAACAGGTACTTTTGTTGAAATTTTGAATAATTTAAAAAATGTGTTAAGAAGAAGAGTTGGTGAATGGAAGTCATATAATCTGTGGGTTGTAGAAAGTATAGTAACTAAAAAACGTCCAACCCCATCCAAAGTGATGAAGATATATTGTGTACTTTCTTAGCAGCAGCTGCACAGATTATTATTATTATTATCATTTATTTATATAGCGCCACTAATTCCGCAGCGCTGTACAGAGAACTCACTCACATCAGTCCCTACCCATTGGGGCTTACTGTCTAAATTCCCTAACACACACACAGACAGACAAACAGACAGACAGACAGAGACAGACAGACACACACAGACAGCCACGCAGACTAGGGCCAATTTGATAGCAGCCAATTAACCTACTAGTATGTTTTGAAAAGCTTCATTCAGTTGCAAGAAGGAGAACAGCTTGCTTTAGTCATGAGAAGCTCAATGAGATACTAGAATTATTTATTGTTACTAATTTATACCCCCTCTGAAAGTTACCTCAAGGTTTAATGTAAGCTATTTGAACCTAAGTAACATAAAATAACATGCACCATGTAGCACAATAGCTCATTGTTTCTTGGTGTCCTTTCTTTAAAAAAAACTACAAGATTGTTACCTTCGACATAAGAGTGCCTTAGAGCTGTTAAATTAAAAACAAACAAAAATTTCAATAAAAATTTTGTTTATTTGGTTCACAGGGTAACAACGCAGAGAGTGGGCCTGAGGAAGGGACAGAGGAACTTATGGTGGAGGAGGTTGCAGAAGAGCCCAGAGGAGGTGTCATAGGACGAGGAGGCAAGTACCAATTTATCTGAAGTTAAAGAAAATGTAGCATGTTTTCCTCTCAAATATTGGCCAAGGAGGAGTTGATGTTGTTAGTGTAACTTTATACAGTTTGTAGGTGTTTGCATTAATTTAATTTTCTTATCTTATGTTTTATTTTTTTTGTCCTTCCCCTTCCCTTCTCTTCTCGTCCTATTCCCTTATCAATTACATCTATAATTTCTCAAAGAAACAAGTTTGGAAGACATATATATGTTGGTAAAGTGCAATACTATGGCATTATGTAAGAGATGTTTAACAAATATGTGAAAGTGGTAAAATTTCTAGAGTTTATTGCATATTCCTAGCATGGGAAGATACTTAATAGCTTGTGCTCTATGAGGTAAAGCTCTGTGTTACAGTTGCATTGCTGCTTAGACTATAATTACTTATAGCATAATCCAAAAGGATATAAACAATAAAAATGAGCAAAAAAATCCCATTCAAATGATGTCTGTAATTATGTAACAATTATTTAATTAAATAAAATAAAATGATGATTGCAACAATATGTATAGTATGGTTGAAAAAATTCAGTGGCTCTCTTTCTGTGGGTCTAGTGCTCTATGTGCCTAATTGAAAAGAATTTGGGTATCTGGATCCTGATCAAGGATTTCAATAAAAATCTTGTGATGACATAATTTCTGCTCTTCTGGTATACCCCTCACTCTAAAGGTCATTGCATCACTTTTTTTTTTTTTTATATCTAGGTTGTCTTGTGTTATTCTCAAGTCTAAAGTTTGTTGGCTCACAGTCTCTTAAAAGTTTAGAATAATATTCCTCAGCCTCCTCCTTGCTTTCCTTGAGTGTTGTGAGGTTCATCATAACATAGGATAGGCTTCTTTGAAATGTCAAGACCTAAAAGTCTTTTGAATGTTCTGTTTTGGACCAGGAAATACTTGTTTTGCTATTTCAGTCGAAAAACCTATTTGTAATTGAAAATGACTGCTAACAAAAATGGACCCAGTGTGTCTTGTGTAGTCAAGAATTTAGGCCATCAACTCTAATCGACCAGGGACAGATGTAACCGATTAGTCCCCGATGTATTCACTGTACAGCATAATATAGTGGTTCGTTGATAATGAATAAATTTAATCATTGACATCAGTAATCATCAACATCATCATCAACATTTATTTATATAGCGCCAGCAAATTCCGTAGCGCTTTACAATTGGGAACAAAAATTAATAAGACAATACTAGGTAATATGGTAAGAAATACATACTTGTAGGCATACAGCATACCCAAGCAGGTTCTGGTTGCAAGGATGTACAGGGACTTGTAGTGCCAGATAATAAATTTACTATTTTTAAACATTTTACACATACTACCCTGACATCCACCACTTGGGAGGTGCTATTAACACATGTCTGATTTTTCCTAGGGTTGTTTATTTTTCCAATTCATCCTAAGGGACACTCTATGTTGAACAGGCAAGTTATGAGTCTCACTATAACACGAGGACCCTATACTGCATGTTTCGGCTTTTGCACATATTTTAGGATACATTCAACTCAAAATAACATGGCAAGAGAGCAATTTTGTAGTCTGCATTTTACATGTTTGCTTGGGCTGCAAGATTGAGCTTTACTCTCAATGAGGTCCTTAACTGGCAAACATTAGAGAATTCATAAGCAGTGAAGAAGCAACCAAGGCAAAAATATCAGGGACACAATTCCTTTCTACAATTATTCACTCTAGGCCAGATTCATAAGTTGCATTTTTAAATGCAGGATGTCAATTTTGCATACTTACGCTTGTATTCATATCCAGATGTTTCCTAAAATATGTTCTGATGTGAATACTATAGAAAACCATTTAAGAAATGTAAATTGCCCATAAGCGTGTTTGCGTATAGGTTTTTTTGTGGCTTGTTTATGGAGCAATTGCACTTTTTCCCTTTATGTATATTTAGTACTAATTCACATCTGAACGCATATTTTAGCAATTTTTCTAAAAAAATACAGATCCAAAATCAAAACGAAAACCAAAACACACGAGGGCGGTTTTGCCAAAACCAAAACACGGAATTAGTGAACATCTCTACTAGTTACTAAGGCCTCCAGTTAATTGGCTCTCCATCTAGAGCAAGGCCCTGCTTTTTTATTTGAGCAACCAGCTATGCAGGGCTCCTCGGATCATGCTTTGGAGTCTTACCCTGTACAGTCTCTCATGATAATTTATATTATTGCTATTATTATGATTATTATTATTATTATTAATCTTTATTTATAAGGCACAACAAGATTTCCACAGTACCGTACTGAAAACAAACAGTGGACCATACAAGGTAAACCAGTACAGAACAAAAGACAGAAAATACCAGTGCTTCAATATCTCCAAGTTTAGCTTACACAGTGGAGTTGGAGGAGAAGAATAATTAGAGAGACAGGAGGGAAGAGGGCACTGCTCGTAAGAGCTTACATTCTAAATGGAGGTGAAACAGATAGGAGGTCCAAGGAATCAATTGCAGGAGAGTCGAGAAGTAGGACAGGGGTGTAGAGGTAAAGGAGATCAAGCATGGAGAGAAGGTTAGGTGGATGGCTTTTAGAGTTTGAGGAACAGATGAGTATTAATTGCCCATTTGAAGGTGCACAAATAAGAGGACAGTCGGATGGAGCATGGGAGGCCGGCTTTGTAGAAGAGGGGGAGGCAGGTAAGAAGGTAACAGTAATCCAGTTGGTAAATAATGAGTGCATGAATAGGAAGGGTCGGATGCGGGCGATGTTGCTGAGTTGGAAGCGTCAGGATTGCGCGAGAGATTGAATGTGGGGAGCAAAGGAGATGGAGGAGTCGAAGTTGATGCCCAGGCAGCAGAGTTGGGGAACTGAAGAGATGCTTATGTTGTTAACAGTGATCGAACGAACAAGTTGGGATGAATTCTAGGAGGAGGGAAAACAATGAGCTCGGTTTTGGCAATGTTAATTTTGAGAAAACATTAAGACATTCAAGAGGAGATGGTAAAGAGACAGTCAAACACACAAGAGACGAGGAGGGGGATCAGGAGAAAAGATGTATAGTTGAATGTCATTAGCGTAGAGGTGATATTGGAGAATGAAGGAGGTGGTGAGATCACCCAAGCAGGTAGTGTATAGCAAAAAGTGTACCCATCCACTCATTTTACTGACCATACTTCCTCTTCATCTTACACTTATCCTGCTTCCCGTTACTACTCTTTCCAATTCCCATACCCCCATTTTTGTTGCACCCTTTTTTCTGGCCTCAACATCTGGCTATCTGTGTGCGGACATACCACAATAGGGTCATACTTTCCCACATTGAACCATGCCTCTTAAGCTCCTGTCCATCAATGATAAGGGCCTGAACACCCCACTGAAGAGCTCCCTTCTCCACACCTATATCTCAAAACACAAATCCGATATTGTCCTCCTACAAGAGACCGACTTGAAGAAAGCTGAGCATCCCTCACTGTCCTCCAGGCGTCTCCCATCGATGTTGTCATCGATGGGAAATGATGTGTGTGACTTGGTCCCCCTCGTGGTCTCCAAGATCATAGGTGATTCAGGGGACACTCTCTCCTGGGCAAAATTGGCTATTACGAAATCACGCTGGAAAATGTCTATGTGCCCAATACTGACCACTCAGATTTTTTTCAGTCATTCTTCCATTTTCTCTCTATCAACCACTCGTCACTTATTGCATCAGCTAACTTCTCATTCTGGCTTCTCTGAGCTGATGATGCACACACATGGTCTTTTCACAACTCACTATATACACTTTATTGGCTAAGTACCTGTCAGGCTGTCTATTTAAATTACCTGCCTCTTTACAATGGTTGCCAGATCTTCAGGTCTCCTTACCTGTTAGGACATCTCCTCCTCTCTCTCCTGTTCCATTTCCATTTCCTCGCATATCTATAGGTTGGAACAAATTCACAGGCACACTCTTACAAACATGTACTTAGAGAGCTGTCCTGGCTTCGGGGAGTACTGCACAACCTGCAGGCAGTAAATACCACAAGAACCCTCTGCTGATTAAAACAAAGTTTCTATGAGAAAAGCAACAAGCCTGCACTCTGCTCGCTATTAAATTGAAATCCAATTGGGCCATGCAGTCTATCCTGGCAATCCGGGCCAAGGGGAACTTTCTGATCTATGATCCCAGAGGCATTAACCAAGCATCCTGTGACTACTACGACAAACTATAATACTTGCCACCCTCTAGGGATGCTCACTCATGTGATACTGATGCTAAAGCCTACCTAGCCTCGTGTATCCTTGCTCAACTCAGTAAGGCCATGCCTCGGCTCAAAGTGATGTTATCTTAGAAAAGGATTTAAAGTTTGCTGTTAGCTCCAAAAAACCCTCCAAGGCACTGGGTCCCGCTGGATAGACAATGAGTTATAACAAAATCTTTGCTCCTGTGGTACAGCTCTTCAAACATATTCTTAATGGTGAAGCTTTCCATCTAAATACGCCCTACTCATGAACCATTGTCATCCCCAAGCCAGACAAGGATCACACAGTGTGCTTTAATTTTAGGCCAATTTTGCTTTTAAATATTGATCTCAATATCTATGCAAAGGTCCTGGCTAATAGACAAAATGGAGTCCTGCCCAAGTTGATCGACCCTGACCAGGTTGGGTTTATTCCAAATACACAACCCTCTGACAATACCTGAATGGTTATCAATGTAAAAAAACTCCTATCAGTAGTCGCAGCATTGGATGCAGAGAAGGCGGTTGATAGGGTCTCTTGGCCCTTTTTGTTTTTGACCCTTGAGGCCTTTGGCTTTAGGAGTAAATTCCTTACCACCATTAGGGCATTGTAAGCTAACCCCACCTCCAGGGTCGTGATTACAGGCCAGGTCTCAGACTTTCTTTATCTCCGCAATGGCACGCGTCAGGGCTGTCCCCACTTGCCATTGCTATTCACACTTTGCATCGAACCACTAGTCACTGAAACACAAAACAATAGAAACATCTCAGAAATCCTGCTGGGAACTAATCATTATAAAATAATGTTGTTTGCGGATGATGTGTTTTTGACGCTGTCCAAACCCTGGACCTCTCTTCCTAACCTCCTATCTGAGCCTGCACACTACGGACAGTTGTCCGGTTATAAGATCACGATACTTAATTTGAGGCCATGACATTCTTTGTTTCCGCCAAACACAGAGAACATCTGGAGGAGTCCTTTATATTTCAATAGTTCCCCTAGGTTATTCGCTACCTGGGTGTAGCGTTTACAAGAAAATACTCTATAATGTTTTAAATACTTCCCTCGGCGTGACAGAATATATCAGCATTTACATGAATCGCAATCTTTATATATTTCTTGGACAGGTTGGATTAAATAGATGTTGAAGAGATCGTGCTGGACAGGATACCCATCTACACATTTGATGGGACTGTCCTATCATTCAATCATTCTGGGACATTGCATTGACCCTCCATCACCAAGGTACAGCTGTTCACCACAATATTTTTGCTCAATAAAACCGCACCATCCATAAGTAAATCAACGGACATGTTAGTCAGGCTTGTAAATTACTGATAGACTGAGTCTGGAAGAAAGCACTTTCACCTACCGAGCCAGAGTTAGTGAATATATTATGGTACATCTTGTCCATGATGTACATAACCATTCTCCTTAATAACAACCAGCCCAAATTTCACGAGACATGGACCCAATAGTACAGGTTGCATGGTTCCCCAATTCCTGGCAGCATAGAATCACAGATTTTCATCCCTTACTCTCCCCCCCTGGCTCCACCCTTAGTACTGCCCCCAATTTTCCTTCCCCCTACACCCCCTTCTTATTTTTCTCTTCTCTATTCTCCAATGCTCTTACCCCTTACAATCATACTGAAACCCCACTGTGTTCTATCTAACCTTTTAAGAAAGTTCTATTAAGGAAACATTTCTTCACTGTACTGTTTTATTCATTGGAAATATTCTGCATTGCTGTTTATTAAGCAAAGTGTAAAAATAAAGAGATTTAAAAAAAAAAAAAACTTTAAGGTTGTGACTAAATAAATGTAGCTAAACTAGTTAACACTTGTTCAAATATGCAATACTGTTTGATGCAGTCAAGTAGTCAGAGAATGGCAAATCATGATTTTAAAATAATAAAAAAGTAACATAGAAACTTTATAATTTTAGAAACATACAGTCATGTAGTCATTATATATTATATAGTAACATAGTTGATGAGGTTGAAAAAAAAAAACAGTCTATCAAGTTCAACCTATTCTGGATCTCCTGCAATCCAGCACTTATATTTGAAATTGATCCAGAGTAAGCAACCGCCAATCTGTTTCAATTGTGAAAATCCCCCCAGACTCAATATTGCAGTCTTATTTTTACCCTATATCCACTACTATCCTTCATTTTAATTAACGTTCGTATTCATGGATACACTTTTCCACTAAAAATTTGTCTAACCCTTTTTTAAACATATCTATTGAATCTGCCATCACAACCTTCCCTGGCAATGAATTCCATATCTTGACTGCCCTTACTGTAATAACCCCTTCCTTTGCTGGTTGTGAAATTTCCTCTCCTCTAACCATAGGCGGTGACCGCGTGTCCTGTGTATAGTCCTTGGGGTAAAAAGTTCACATGAAAGTTCTCTGTATTGACCCATAATGTATTTGTACATAGTAATCATATCTCCACTTAGACGCCTCTTTTCTAAAGTAAACATGCCTAAACTGGCTAACCTTTCCACATAACTTAATGACTCCATACCCTTTATCAGTTTTGTCGCCCTTCTCTGAACCCTTTCTAGTTCCAAATTATCTTTTTTTTATAGAGTGGTGCCCAGAACTGTACTGTATATTCAAGATGAGGTCTTACCTACGATTTATACAGTGGCAAAATTACACTGTCTTCCCTTGCATCTATGCCCCTTTTTATGCATGCTAATACTTTGTTTGCCCTTGCAACTGCTGCTTGACATTGAGCACTATTGCTAAGTCTACTGTCTACGAGCACTCACAAATCCTTTTCCATTATAGATTCTCCTAAATTAATTCCATTTAATTTATAGATTGCATTCTTGTTTTTGATCCCTAAATGCATAACCTTACATTTATCTATGTTAACCCTCATATTCCATTTGGCCACCCAATCCTCCAGTTTATTTAAGTCCCTCTGCAAAGAAGCTACATCTTGCTCTGATTTTATCACCTTACAGAGTTTAGTGTCATCTGCAAAAATAGAAACTTTACTCTCTAAACCATCACCAAGGTCATTAATAAATGTATTAAAAAGGAGTGGCCCCATCACAGAACCTTGAGGTACTCCACTTAAGACTTTTGACCAATTAGAAAATGTTCCATTTATAACAACTCTCTGTTCCCTATTCTCTAACCAGTTTTCGGTCCAAGTACAAATGTTGATTCCTAGACCCAGTTCCCTTATTTTGTAAACCAACCACTTGGGGGGCACTGTATCAAAGGCCTTTCCAAAATCTAAGTAGACCACATCTGATGGGCTGCCCTTGTCTAAGTTCCAACTAACTTCCTCGTAGAAACTAATTAGACTAGTTTGATATGACCTATCCCTCACAAATCCATGCTTATTCCCACTAATAATTTTATTGCGCACCAAGATATCCTGAATACTATCCCTTAAAATACCTTCCAGTAGTTTCCCCACTATTGAAGTCAGGCTTACAGGTCTATAATTTTCTGGTTGTGATCTCGTCCCCTTTTTAAACAACAGCACCACATCTGCTATTTGCCAATCCCTAGGTATTGAGCCAGATGAGATTGAATCTCTGAAAATTAAGAATAGCGGTCTAGCTATTTCCAAGTTTAACTCCATAAGGACCCTTGGGTGTACAGGGGCGCACGGAGGATTTTTCGGGGGGGGAGGGGGAGTTTCCTCCGCCCCCGTAAAAAAAAAAATCCTAGAAACCTGCCGCGCATGCGCGGGTGCATGCGCGGCAGGTTTCTAGGATTATGTTTTTTTCATTTATCAATTCACCCATCTCACTTCTTAGGGGTCCTATATTATCTTTTTTAATCCTTTTGCCATTTTTATACTTAAAAAACTTTTTGGGGTTTGTCTTACTTTCTTTTGCAACTTGCCTTTCATTTTCTAATTTAGCCTTATCTTATTTAATTTTTGCATGTTTTATTACATTCCTTGTACCTACGGAAGAACTGTCAAGTTTACTATGTATTTTCTGTGAGGCTGTAACCTGACCCTGTCCCATGCCTTGCTCGGGTGACTTGGAGGCTGTTGTGCTCCAATACCTCAAATATTGGGCCAGGTGGAAAAAGATTGTGCAAGATATGCTATTCAATTGATTCAGACCCCCTGTGTATATGTGTGGAAATTTATCCTTGCCATAAGATGTACAGCAGTTGCCATGCAGCAAGACACTTTACTGCAGGAAATATATAACTAACACTGTTTATACCTTATTTAAAATGTTATCAGCTTAGAGAAAAAAAATACTGTGTTTAATAATATACAAGAAATATTGTTTCCTTTTCACCTAAAGATTAAATCACTAGTACTAAAATATTTATATGCATAGTAAAATGTGTTGTTTATATGTGAAATTCCCAGTTTTTACCCCTGATGTTAATAAAAGATCTGCAGTAAAAAGTATCTGTCTAGAAGGATTTAAAGAATTCTTAGATTAGTTTCATATAGAACAAAATTATTTCTTATTGTCTGGTTTCTTATCACATAATGTCAGGGAAAACGTAAAGATGAATATACTGAAGCAGACACTGTAGCTAGCAGTCTGCAGCATTACAATGGTTTACATTCACTTTAATTATACTATATAAGGGGAAAATATGTTTATTCCATGAGAAAATGTATTTCAGATATTATTCAGCAATCTAAGATTTTGCTCTAAATTATTTCAGCCACTACCTGATGATGCCTGCATAAAAATAGCAGCTATAAGGAAGAAATTGCAGCTAATGAGTCTGCAATGGACTAACAAAGAAAGATTTGCTTGGGAGACACAATTTCAGTTATCAGATCATGCCCATCGGTCAGTGTAATTAAAATTCACTAGTGTAGAGTGGTTTAGAAAAGTACCTGAGGAATTGTAATTTTTAGCATATTAGATGCACATTCAATAAGAAGACTTAAAATAATTTAATGACAAATATTTTTGTGAACAATCATACTCACAGTGGCTGCTGCACAAGAACCAGAAACATTAAAAGGATTTTTATTTTGCACCCTTCTGCCAATTTTAATGAATTCATGTACCAAATGGGTGTCATTTAAGGCTGGGTGCATTTGTGCTCCTGACATACGCCAGAAAATACCAATGCAAAAAAACAGACTTCCAGTATATATAAAAACCAACACACTCATATTGAAATTTCAGTTTTTTGTGATGTAAAGCCTGATATCAAGATAAATCATGATCTTTTTCCACTTTTGATGTGAAAACAAAAAGACAATGTTTTGCAACCTACAACATCCTGGTTGCATAAGTGTGTATTCCCTTTTATAATAGGGCTGTAACTGTGTTCAGAGTTAACCAATTAACAAAGATCAGCTGTTCCCCTAAAATTATTATTATTATTATTATTATTATTATTATTATCATTTATTTGTTAGGCGCCACAAGGTATCCGCAGCACCCAGGGCTGGATTAACCATAGGGCTAACCGGGCTACAGCCAAGGGGCCTATGGCATCCAGGGGGCCCTTGAAAGTGCTCAGCAGCAGTATTGATCGGTCAGGGGTGGGGGCGCCCCCGGCGCGATCAGTGCTGCTGAGCACTTTCACTGCGGTCCTTCCCCGGCAAGCTGTAGTCTTCTTACTGAGGAGATCTTGTGAGTTTCACTCTCACGAGACCTCCTCAGTAAAGAGCGTACAGAGCGCCGGGAAAGGAGGTAAGTGCCGGGGGGGCGGGCAGCTCGGATCACTGGGGGGGGGCCCTCATGGGGGAATGGAGGCCCCCTTAGCCCAGGGGCCTCCATTACCTTAAGCTAGCACTGGCAGCGCCGCACACAGTACTAACAGTAGACTATACAGGGTGAAACCATACAGAACAATGAACAAAAAGTACCAATACTTAAGAAACTCCGTCTAGTCATATGCAGTAAAGACGGAACGGAAGAACAGGTATGGAGACAGGAGGGAAGGGGGCCCTGCTCATACGAGCTTACATCCTAAGGGAGGGTAAACAGACCAGGCACAAGAGGAGCCAGTTGAGGTAAGAGGAGAGAAGGGAGGATGAGCAAAGGGAGGAGATGGGGGTTAAGTAGATGGTTGGTAGGCTTTGAGGAAGAGTGCACGTTTGAAGGAGCACAGAGTAGGAGAGAGACGGATGGGACGAGGGAGGTCGTTCCAGAGAAGGGGGGCTGCACGGGAAAATTCTTGGATTCTGGAGTGGGAAGAGGTGATAAAGGTGGAGGAGAGGCGGCGGTTGTTGGCCGAGCGCAGGGAGCGGGCAGGAGTGTGAATGGAGAGGAGGTTAGAGATATAAGGGGCAGTAGAGTTGGAGAGAGCCTTGTAAGTGGTGGTGAGGAGTTTGAAAAGGATTCTGTAGGGGAAGGGGAGCCAGTGTAAGGCAAGGCAGAGAGGGGAGGCAGAGGAGGAGCGACGTGAGAAGAAGATGAGTCTTGCGGCCGCATTGAGTATAGAGCGGATAGGGGAGAGACGGGAGTGGGGGAGCCCAGTAAGGAGGAGGTTACAATAATCAAGGAGGGAGATGATGAGTGCGTGGATGATAGTTTTGGTGGCATACTGAGAGAGAAAAGGACGGATGCGGGCGATGTTGTTGGAAGCGACAGGCTTGGGCAAGGGAATGAATGTGGGGGACAAAAGAGAGAGAGGAGTCGAGAGTGACACCCAGGCAGCAAAGTTGGGTGACAGAGGAGATGGTGGTGTTGTTGACGACAATAGAGAGGTCATCGTGGGATATGAGTCTGACCGGAGGAAAGACAATGAGTTCAGTTTTAGAGATATTGATTTTGAGAAAGTGCTCAGACATCCAGGAGGAGATGGCGGAGAGGCAGTCGGATACCTGAGCGAGGAGGGTGGAGGAAAGATCAGGAGAGGAGATATAGAGTTGAATGTCGTCAGCATAAAGGTGATACTGAAGACCGAAGGAGGAGATGAGAGCACCAAGGGAGGAAGTGTAGAGCAAAAAGAGCAGAGGTCCAAGAAAAGAGCCCTGTGGGACTCCTACGGGGAGAGGGTAGGGGGAGGAGGAAAAACCAGACGTGAATACAGAGAAGGAGCGATTAGCAAGGTATGAGGCGAACCAGGCATGGACAGAACCAGAGAGGTCGAGAGAGAGAAGAGTTTGCAGCAGGAGGGGGTGATCCACGGTGTCAAAGGCTGCAGAGAGGTCAAGGAGGATGAGTACAGAGAAATTACCCTTGGATTTGGCTGATAGGAGATCATTAGTAACCTTGGCCAGGGCAGTTTCGGTAGAATGGAGGGGGCGGTAGCCAGATTGGAGAGGGTCAAGGAGGGAATTGTCTGCGAGGTGCCTGGTTAGGTGGCTGGAGACAATCCGCTCAAGTAATTTGGAGTCATAGGGGAGAAGAGAGATAGGGCGATAATTAGCAAGAGAGGTGGGGTCAAGATTGGGTTTTTTGAGGATAGGAAAGATAAGAGCGTATTTAAAAGAGGAGGGTACTACACCAGAGGAGAGTGATAGGTTGAAAAGGTGTGCTAGGAAAGAGCAGGCCGTTGGAGAGAGAAAGTGAAGGAGGTGGGAGGGGATGGGATCGAGAGGGCAGGTAGAGGGTGGAGAGGAAAGAATAAGGGAGTGAACTTCTTCACCGGTTGTAGGGCTGAAGGAGCACCAGAGTTGGTTGATTGGGGAAGGTGAAACGATGAGGGTTGCAGGAGAAGGGGAGAAGGAGATGTTCAGTCTGATGGCCTCAATTTTGGAAGAGAAGAAAGTGGCGAAGTCAGAAGCGAAGAGGGAAGGCGGAACAGAGGGGGAGGGGGGGTAGGAGGGAGTTGAAGGTGGCAAAGAGGCGGCGGGGATTGGAGGACTGAGAAGAAATGAGGGACTTAAAGAAGGATTGTTTAGTGAGGGAGAGGGCAGAGGAGAAAGAAGAGAGTAAGAATTTAAAGTGGAGGAAGTCAGCCAGGGAGCGAGATTTCCTCCAGAGGCGTTCAGCAGTGCGAGAGCATCTTTGGAGGAAGTGGGTGAGTTTTAAGTGCCAGGGTTGGGGAATAATGCGGCGTCGGCGGAAAGAAGAGGCCGGAGCAACAGCGTCCAGGGCAGTGGTGAGGGAGTGATTGTAGAGAGAGGAGGCCTGGTCGGGACAGTCCAGGGAGGGAAGGGGTGAAAGTTGAGTTTTGAGAGAGGAGGAGAAGGAGGTGGGATCAATAGCATCCAGGTTACGTCTAGTGAGGGTGGCTTTGGGCGAGGCAGGAGCAGGGGAGGAGGACAGAGTGAAGGAGAGGAGGTGGTGGTCAGATAGTGGGAAGGGAGAGTTGGAAAAGTCAGAGAGATCACAGAGATGAGAGAAGACAAGGTCAAGGGAGTGACCAAGACAGTGGGTGGGGGATGAGGTCCACTGAGTAAGGCCTAGGGAGGAGGAAAGGGCAAGAAGTTTAATGGTGGCGGGGTCAGAACAGTTGTCAATAGGGATATTAAAGTCGCCAAGTATGATGGAGGGAAGGTCAGAGGAAAGGTAGTGGGGGAGCCAGGCAGCGAAGTTGTCAAGGAAAAGGGAGGAGGGGCCTGGGGGATGGTAGATGACAGAGACACGGAGATGGATGGGGAGAAGAGACGGATGGAGTGTACTTCAAAGGAGGAGAAGGAGAGGGAAGGTAAAGTAGGAATGACACGAAAAGTGCAGTTAGGGGATAGTAGGAGGCCCACTCCGCCTCCTGGACGCTCGTCTGGTCTGGTGGAGTGGGTGAAGGAGAGGGCCCCATAGGAGAGAGCGGCGGGTGAAACAGTATCAGAGAAAGAAAGCCAGATTTCAGTGATGGCAAGAAGATTAAGAGAGTTGGAGATGAAGAGGTCATGGATGGAGGAAAGTTTGTTGCAGATGGACCTGGAGTTGCAGAGGGCACAAGAGAAAGGGAGGGAGGGAAGAGGGGAGATGCGGATGAGATTATCAGGGTTGATGGAGCGAGGGGGAGGGGAAGGGTAAGGGGTGGGGCAGTGAGAGTTTGTCAAGAGAAAGGGGCTAGGGAAGAGGATGGGTATAGGAAAGGAGCGGGGCGGCATGGTGAGAGACAGGGGGACTGGGAGTGAGAGAAGTGGCAAGAAGAGGGTAAGGGCAATTAGCACCAAGGTGAAGGCAGCAACGGGGGCCAGAAGTGGGCCAGAGTGGTCGAGTTAGATATGGGCTGACAAAGCAGAGTAAGACAAGAACAAAGGAAGGACTGCAGAGAACAATGAAGTGGAGCAGGAACAAAAGGCAGTGGCAAACACAGTTTAAAATGCCGTAAAGATAAAATAAAATGGAGATAAATTAATTAAAGTGCAAATACAATTAAGGTAAAATACACTAAAGATCTCCCTCTCACTAAAGATAAAATAAAATGGAGATAATTAATTAAAGTGCAAATACAATTAAGGTAGAATACACTACAATAAGATAAGATTAAATTGAAGTAAAATAAGTTAAAGGAACTAAGGTAAATTTTAAAATGAAAAATAAGGTAAAATACACTACAATAATATAAAATTAAATTGAAGAAAAATAAGTTAAAAGAACTTAAGGTAAATTTAAAATGAAAAATAAGGTAAAATACACTACAATAATATAAAATTAAATTGAAGAAAGGTAAGTTAAAAGAACTAAGGTAAATTTTAAAATGAAAAATAAGGTAAAATACACTACAATAATATAAAATTAAATTGAAGAAAAATAAGTTAAAAGAACTTAAGGTAAATTTTAAAATAAAAAACTCACGGTTGTAAATGTAATGGATGGCCGCAGAGAGCCTATACCAGGAGGAACAGGAGAGTCCAGGGAGTCCAGAGATCAGGGTAGTCCACAGGTAGTCGCGGGAGCAGACCGGAGGGACCAGAGTTCAGGAACAGGTGTGGAGTTACGGTGGGTCACGGAGACAGACCCAGGAACAGGTTCAGATCAGGAACAAGTAAGGCAGGAGTGTTGCAGGGCAGGGGAGGCCCAGGGTCCTGGTGGGAGTCGGCAGCAGATGTCCAGGGAAGCAGACCAGGCGGTAGGAGTCCGGGCTGCGGGAGACCAGAAGCAGGAGATCAGGTGGTTGGAGACCAGGCAGCAGATGTCCCGAGAAGAAGGCAGGCGGGAGACAGGCAGCAGGGGACACCAGCAGACCGTCCCGAGGAGATGGCAGGCGGTAGACAGGCAGCGGGAGTCCCGAGGAGATGACAGGTGGGAGACCAGGCTGCAGAGGACACCAGGAGACCGTCCCGAGGAGATGAGGTCGTGAGGAAATGTCAGGCAGAAGGAGCCCTCCGGGAGTGGTTAGAGCCAGGCCAAGAGAGCAGTTTTCTTGGTTGTATCCAACTTGGATATCCATGGAGCTTTCAAATCATCTACGGTATATCAATGTTGAAAGGTACCAATCAGGTGAGGGGTAAATAATAATCTAAAAGGCATTACATTTACCATGGAACACTGTGAAGGCTATCTAGAATAAGTGGAGGAAATGTAAAAAACACGGACACAGCAAACAACAGGGCATCACTTGAATGTTGATGATAATTCAAGGAGAAAATGCATCAGGGAGGCTACTAAGAGACAGCATTCAAGGACCAGCAGGTATTTGTGGCAGGAACTGGTCAATCCTGTATATGCCTGCAATCTCCCGTATTCTGCATATGTCTCGGCTATCCAACATCAAATCCTATCTAAAGTTTGCCTTAATATGCATTCTATCAACCCCAAACCAGTTTGGAAAATGTCTTAGGGTCTGACAAGACCATGGTTGAAGTTTTTGTTCTTAATTCTAAAAGATATTTTTGGCGCAAAGCAGTGGCAGACTGGGTCTAAAAATATTGGTTGCCAGGAGACAAAGGGGGCTCACTCACAGCTATAAAGCTATAATTTCATTTTTTATAAGAAACAAATACAGTTTTAAAAAAATACATAAGAGGAAAAAAGGTTCAATAAATTTTTTTGCAAAATAAATGTATATTATTTTAGTAATTACAGTGTACATATATTGAACATATTACTGGCAGTATACAATAGATACTAAATGTAAATAGAGATTGCTATAATTAAAACAATATATATATATAAATATAAATGGTGGTCATTTTTAAATAATTTGCTTGCACTGAACATTTTACACATTAACAGGTAGTTCAAAAGCATATTTAATGCAATCCACTATATTAATAGCAATCATTCAAATTCACTAGATCATGCGGCCCAGCATGCCTGTAAATGTGGCCCAGCAGGAGTTTTGGTTGTGGCAAGGGGGCAGCGCTGTTAATGAAAAAAAAATCCTGCAAAAAAAGAAAATACTTACCTTGTGGTCACGCGGTCCGTCCCTGGTCTCCTCCTCCTCAGCACATAGGAGTCACCCGCGCGAACTATCAGCAACAGTGAAACAGAAAAAACAAGAGAAGAGAATCAGAGAACAAGCCGATTAAAAGGTAAGTTAAGGGTGTTTTTTTTTTATTATTTCAAGGGACGCTGACCAGTGCATAAACTCACCTGGTCCTGGAGCATCATGGACCTTATCTTCCTGTCTTAATGACTGCTGTATTGAAGCCCTTCATAAAATGTTGTAACAATATCACTTGATGTTTGACAGCAGTCATTAGCATGTCATTGAAGCATAGAGCAACAACAAGGAGCATTAGCAATGTTTTCTATGTTTTTTTTGGAAGATCAGCTATCATTAGTGCTAGTGTATTTTATGTGCGGCCCAAAACAACTTGTCGCCTTCCAATGTGGCCCAGGGAAGCTACAAGGTTGGACACCCCTGCACTAGATGATTGTGCAAATCTGTCAATCATTGCTTATGCCTCCAATTCATTTAACAATTCCTTTTCAATGAATTTCTTAGTCTTGTCTTTATGACCTTTAGGTTTGAAAATGTCCTCTCACATTGAACTTGAGTAACTGATATATGTGCCTATATATATATATATATAGCAAGCAAAAAAAGAGATATATATGATGGCGCTAATTACCACAGAGTAAATACAATTTGAATAAACAACTGGTAGAGATAGTATATAAAGTCCAGTATTGAAGGATCAGTCCCATAAAACAACACTTAGCTCAATTGAGAGCGGCAGCCTCAGGATACTTGTGGCCAGATGGTTAATCCGGATAACGAAAATACTGCAACAGAAAAAACAAGTAGGCCGCCCCAATGTGTAATATCACAAATATGGTGTTGGGAAAATGTAATAACTGCGTACCGTAAGGATGTATTCAGGAAGTAAAGATCATATGGAGGTTTCCTCTTCAGAGGTAATCCCTCTCAGTCTCCATCAAACATAACGACACTGTATGGCTCTAGCTTGTGATCAACATAAGTGCGAGAGGGGTCAGGTGACAGAAACTGATTTAAACCCAGTCAAGCAGATAAATGCAGATATCCAAGCAGGTGGCTGTTAGTGAAATAATTCTCCTCTTCAGCATCCATTCAATGAACATCATTTGAACTCCATACACTACAGTCTGCGTTGGCATGAAGTCTGTTAGATGCCAGAATATTTAGCACACATGATGGCAAGTGTTGCAACTGGAATCCACATTCTCACTGTCGAAGACGAAAAATCGGATGAAATCGGAGAAATTGATTAATATTGGTTTAGTATGCTAAGTCATACCAGGGTTAATAACGCATTTACATTTATATTCACAGATACATTTGTAAATAGGACACATTTATTAAAGTTTCAAACACACATTAATTTATTAATAAACGAATTAGAGATTATTTATACATAGATAAAACTGCAGAAAAAGTATTTATGTTTCAGGTCTTCAGAAATGTATGGAGTTTGGTCTCATATTAATCCATATTCATCAGCAGGAATCCGGTATCAATGGAGTAGCGATCGCTAGTTATGAATAGTATGAGATTAATGCTCAAAAGCACTCTATTTATAGGTCAATTTAAATTGTTTTATCGGCATGAAGACATGATTATAACAGTTGGAGTGAGATGTCCCCACCTTAGTAAAGAGGATCAATTGAACTGACCTATGACCAGCAGTCTACTGGAACATCGTAAACCCAGGACCAATGAAGAATTTTCTTAGTGTTATCTGTGTATAACTTTGACATCATCATTGTTTTTTTCTAAACCAAACTGTATATAAACTGGCCTCTGGTACAGGAAGAGACTTTGACCACAGACTTCAGATTTGACGACTGTTCCTGGATCTAGGGTGCGCTGAGTATGTATCGGTTATACTTTGTAACATTATTATTGAATTTTGCTGCTCATTGCTATTAAATCTCTTTTGTACTTTGGAACCACATTGATCACATTGGACAATCGTTATCGGTGACAATAGAAACGGACATAACATCACCAATATTAAGCAATAGTTTTAATTAGAGATGGGCGGGTCTGGTTCTCCAAAAACCGAACCCACCCGAACTTTGGGTATCCAAGTACCGAGCTGAGCAGCTCGGTACTCTCCCGCCCGTTCCGAATCCAAATCGAGGCCGAACGTCATTGTGACGTCGTCGGATCTCGGGGCTCGGTTCTCGCGATACTTCAACATTATAAATACCTGCCTCCACAGCAATCCATCGCCATTTGACAGAGGGAGAGAGCAGGGTGTAGTCATAGGCCAATTAGAGCAGGGACAGAGAATACAATATTGTTCTTGCAATTGCTCTAACCAAAATCGCTAGTGCAGAGAGGAGGATAGAGGTTTATTATTTTTTCTTAATATTTGGCACTCCCCAGCACTTTTGGGGTGTCCCCCATAATTGTGCATAAATATTTCTGGCTGTCAAAAGTCATATCTGTCAGCAGTATCTACCAAATAATTTTTAGCACTCCTCAGTGCTTTTGTGGTGTCCTCCCTAATTGTGCATTAATATTTCTGGCTGTCAAAAGTCATATCTGTCAGCAGTATCTACTAAATAATTTTTAGCACTCCTCAGTGCTTTTGGGGTGTCCTCCCTAATTGTGCATTAATATCTCTGGCTGTCAAAAGTCATAACTGTCAGCAGTATCTACTAAATAATTTTTAGCACTCTTCAGTGCTTTTGGGGTGTCCTCCCTAATTGTGCATTAATATTTCTGGCTGTCAAAAGTCATATCTGTCAGCAGTATATACTAAATAATTTTTAGCACTCCTCAGTGCTTTTGGGGTGTCCTCCCTAATTGTGCATTAATATTTCTGGCTGTCAAAAGTCATATCTGTCAGCAGTATATACTAAATAATTTTTAGCACTCCTCAGTGCTTTTGGGGTGTCCTCCCTAATTGTGCATTAATATTTCTGGCTGTCAAAAGTCATATCTGTCAGCAGTATCTACTAAATAATTTTTAGCACTCCTCAGTGCTTTTGAGGTGTCCTCCCTAATTGTGCATTAATATTTCTGGCTGTCAAAAGTCATATCTGTCAGCAGTATATACTAAATAATTTTTAGCACTCCTCAGGGCTTTTGGGGTGTCCTCCCTAATTGTGCATTAATATTTCTGGCTGTCAAAAGTCATATCTGTCAGCAGTATCTACTAAATAATTTTTAGCACTCCTCATTGCTTTTGGGGTATCCTCCCTAATTGTGCATTAATATTTCTGGCTGTCAAAAGTCATATCTGTCAGCAGTATCTACTAAATAATTTTTAGCACTCCTCAGTGCTTTTGGGGTGTCCTCCCTAATTGTGCATTAATATTTCTGGCTGTCAAAAGTCATATCTGTCAGCAGTATCTACTAAATAATTTTTAGCACTCCTCAGTGCTTTTGGGGTGTCCTCCCTAATTGTGCATTAATATTTCTGGCTGTCAAAAGTAATATCTGTCAGCAGTATATACTAAATAATTTTTAGCACTCCTCAGTGCTTTTGGGGTGTCCTCCCTAATTGTGCATTAATGTTTCTGGCTGTCAAAAGTCATATCTGTCAGCAGTATCTACCAAATAATTTTTAGCACTCCCCAGTGGTTTGCGCTCAGAATGGATTCAAAGCAGTCCACATATGATCTGAATGAGCAACCAGGTTCTGTCACCAGTCCTGATGTTAGTGTTACCAGTACGTCATCTGGCCAAGGCGATGTCAAACAACAGCGTGTTTTCAAATTAGTGCAAAAAACAAAAACCAAAAAAAAAAATACTGTATTGAAGCGAAAAAGAAGTGTAACTGAGCAAAAGTTAAGTGACGATAAAAAAAAAAAATGCAAGCATGCCATTCTACACACGCAGTGGCAAAGAGAGAATGAGGCCTTCACCTTTGGCTATTAGTGGCAGATCCCAAAAAGTTACCCAGCCTACAATTGGTGCACAACTACTGTTACGCGTCAAAGCCGAGCTGCAAGATAACAGTGAGGCATTACAGGAGAATATTTGCTCTGATTCAGAAATGACAACAATCCCTGTGGAGAGTCCATCCAACAGTGGGATGTCTAATCGTGAGCATTCTGCTGATGTGTGCCTTAATAGCCCGAGTGTAGCCGGTGATACCCAAATTGAGGATGCCACTTTGGAATTAGAAGAGGATGAGGGGGAGATTTGTGTAGGCGACGAGGGCGCTAATGATGATGTTGATGATTATGATGCAGACAGATACCAAATTGACTTTCTCAATTTCTATTTATATTCTAGGTTATATAACAGCTGAATAGTTTTCTATTTTACTCCTAGTGGAGAGAGGATCTGATGCAGACAGATACCAAACTGCCTTTGTCCATTTCAATTTATATTGTACAGTATATAACGGCTGAATTTATTAGTATTTTATACAAGTGGAGGGGGGCCTAGAGAGACAGAAACCAAACTGGCTTTCTCCATGTCAATTAATATTGTACAGTCTATAACGGCTGGATTTTTTGGTATTTTATACAAGTGGAGGGGGGCCTAGAGAGACAGAAACCAAACTGTCTTTTTCCATTTCTTTACATATTTAACTATAAGTGTAGGGTGTAATATACATCCAAAGACGATGGCTGCATTGCCAATATGCATAGAGGGATAGGAAGACAATCTGTTTTGTGTGTAGAATAAATGAAGTCCTACCAACGAAGAATTAAACAGTTTTTTTGGATGATTTATTACCTCAACAATTAGATTACTTATCTCTAAAACAGTTGGAGCACTAAATTGGGTTATTTTAGGCACAAAAACATGTATTTTCCAACAAAATAGCAAAACAAAACCAAACAAAACCAAAACCAAAACCAAAACACGCAATGGCGGTTTTGCAAAACCAAAACCAAAACACGACGGTAATCCAGATCCAAAACCGAATCCAAAACCAAAACACGGGGGTCAGTGACCATCTCTAGTTTTAATATATCAAAGTGTGACAAAACAAAAGAAAACATTTCCAATATTACTTTATCTTTGCTGATTTGTGGATACAGCTTAAAAATACCTTCCAATTCTTCATGGTCCTTCTCTGCAATAATTTTAAACTTTTCTGGGTCCAAGCAGGATAAATCTTTATACAACTGTTTGTGTTGTACAAAGTGTGAATCTAGTACCTGGACAATAAGCTCCATTATTATGTTAAACATAATTACTTCAAAATCAGCTAGAGAATCTGAGGAATTTCATTCATCATCTATTAGCTCATCTGTCATTTTCTTCTATCTCTGCCTTTTAACTGGCAATGTTGTTTCCAAAGAGTTAATTTATAATGTTTGATTTTCATCCATATTCAGTGTAACTGTCATAACATTTATTTTCAATTTCCAATGCCTTGCTGCAAACGTTATGAAATGTTCTTGCCTGTTCCTTCAACTTTGTTGTAGCTGAATCAACTAAACTCCATGAAGTAAACATATGTAAACCACTTGTCTGTAAATAACTGGGGCTTTATTTTCAAACATATATAAGTAACTAAAAACTGTCAATATTGTTTCAAACTTTAGAAGTTTTTCAAGTGAAACTTTTGATTTTTGTTTTGTTTTTGCAACAAACTTTTCTGAATTTTGAATCATTGATAAGCATGTCAATAGCTTTACAAAAGTACTGACAGTGGCATCATCAAACCTCCAAATATACTTGTTGCTGCATTGGATTTTACTGAATATCTTGGCTCACCAATTTGCTTTAATTTTTTTTTTTTTCTTGTCCTAGATGTTTTCCAACAACTTCTATCCATAGAGCCATTCTCTTGTATGAGGTTTCCACAAAAAGTTGCTAAATTCTGGAGCAATTTGAAAGAAGTAAACTGCAGGCACGCAACATTTTGTTTCAGTTATCACCAAATGCAAGACATCAGCATAGCACCATATGTAAACATGTAAACATGTTGAACAGCCACATAAGTAATTTTACTTTGTAAACCACTATACTGGCCATGATAGCTTGCAGCTCCATCTGTACTATCAGATAAGCATTTTGGGATCAATTTTAAGATGCAGTAATGTTTCTGTCAATAGATCAAAAAGTCCCTGTCCTGTACCATCATTACTTGGCGCAACTGAAAGTAGTCGCTCACAGAAAACACCTTGAAGCACATTTATGCGTTTTCTTTTCCATGCTGGTAGGGGTAATATTCCTGAAATTAAAACTTAATTAAAAATATGCCACAAATGAACAGCTATAATTAAATTTTGAATCCAACTTTTTCCATACGTTGGCTATTTGTACGTTTGCATTTGATAATAAGAAGTTGCTATTATTGTATTGCTGTATTCTGCATTTTGTTTGTAAACTGTTGTAGCGTATTGCAGCAAATGTCTACAGTATGGAAGCGAGGTTCATTATGTATTTCTGCTAGAATTACATAATGTACATAATGGACCTCGCCGCAAGTACTCATCAATGGGAATATGTTTTATAGATGCATCTATTATTAACAACAATTTTAACAATCACAGTAATTTTAACTGTAGAGTAAATAAAAGGTATCATTATTTACTGAACTTGCATTATACATATATATTATTATTTGAGACTGCAGCTTAAATATATTTTTGTACTAATTTTGTACAATGAAATAAAATACACTATTTAAATAAAAGGGCGTAGGGCCACAGTATAAAAAATATTAATTATATACATACCTTTTATAAAACACATAAAACAGCAAGCACAGATGAAGAGCTGACGAAGCACACTCAAATTTAGTTGCATACAGTAATTACATTTAAACTTCTATTATATTTTCCAGCTACTAAAAAGGTCATTAACATTTTAAACATTTTGTCTAATTTTTAAGGGATCCCACTTCATTAGGGGTCCACAGGGCCCACTTGCCATCGGACAAGCTGACACCCTGCCCAGTCCGACACTGCCGCAAAGAAAACCCAGCTTATCACCCAAAGAACACCATACCTACTGTGCAACATGGTGGTCGTTGCATCATGCACTATGGGGCTGCTTCTTTTCAGCTGGGACAGCAGCTCTAGTCAAGATAGAGGGCATAGTGAATGGCTCCAAATATCAAGATTTTTTGGCACAAACCTGCTGGCCTCTGTCAGAAAGCTGAAGATGAAGAGGACTTTCAATTTCCAAAGTGATACTGATCCAAAGCACACATTCAAGTTATACAATGAATGGCTTTGGAAAAGAAAGATCAACATCTTGGAATGGCCCAGTCAGAGTCCAGACCTCAATCCAATTTAAAACGTGTAAAATAACCTAAAGATGGCTGTTCACAGGAGATCCCCTTGGAATTTAATGAACCTTGCGCATTTTTGAACGAAAGAGTATAGAACTGTGGGATAGAATTACAGAGTCCAGATGTGTAAAATTATAGAACTTTATTCAAAAAGACTCACTGGGGGTTTTCACTTGTTTTTTCTTAAAAAATATTTTTTCTCCCTTGCATTTTGTTGGTTGTTACCAGGAGGATAAAAGGTCTGACATGATTTATCTTGATTTCAGGCTGTACATCACAAATACCAGCAATTCCAATAAAGGTGTGGCATGTTATACACACTGTACGTGCATATGTTGAATTTGTATTGAATTTTAATTTGAATTATATTTGCTCCATTCATATGTCAGGCTTACACATGTGTTTACTTACTCCTCACGATAATATAGAGATTTGGCTTGTCAGTGTTAGTACTAAATGCTAAAGCCTTATTACCCTAGTTGTTCATAATATAACAGTCTTAACAGTTATTATTATATGCAAAATCAAATTTTTCATATAAAATCAAATTAAATACAAGCAGTCCATATCTGTGGTTTTCCCCTTTAAAAATCAAAAGATTTATTTCATTTATATGGTTTTTTTGTGTCAGATTTAAGCTCTAATTACTTTACATTGTATGCATTTAAGCATACAAGAATATATCTCAAATAGTAAATGGATCTTCACTGAGAAACTCAGTTTACATGTCCTATAAACATTTCCAGCCTGATTTAGCTCTGATAAAGGTCAGTCACTATTCACAAATTAAAATGATCACTTCCAAGTTAACACTTCTATTACTCAATAAAATATAAAGCTTGCAAAGACAGGATTTTTGCAGATGGAGAAAATGAGCATCCTGTCAACATGCAACAGCAAAGCTGCTGTCTCAGCACCCAAAGTTGGCATGCAAACATGGAACTAGCTAGGCATAATAGTATCACAAGTACACCAAAGCAGCTTTTCCTGTGTGGTGTATATCTTATGCATGTTGTAAGTTGCTTTAAGTGGTAAGACCACTGTGGCCAGTGTTTCCCATCTGACTAACAGATAACATTGTCTTCTTTGCCATAGCATTTTTTTAGATATTTTGGGCCTGATTCATTAAGGAAAGTAAGTATTCTCCTGGACAAAACCATGTTACAATGCAAGGGGTGCAAATTAGTTTATTATTTTGCAGATAAATGCTGTCTGTTGTTTCATGCAGCACACAAATACTTGATAATTTTATTTGTACACTAAAATTTTAAATTGATCTAGAACAAGCCATACCCCAAACATAAATATGCCATCACATTTTAAATTTGCCTCCTTCTCCAATGCAACATGGTTTTGCCAAGGTGAAAAGGTACTCTTTTTTTTTTGCCTTACTTTCCTTAATCAATCAGGCCCTATATGTTCAATTACATTTTATACATTTTGTATATTATTATTATTATGATTATTATTATTTTGATCATCTATGTATCCAGCAGAAACACATTTGCAGAGCTATACAGTAGGGCAACAAACATAAAGTTAATACCGAAGCATGCATTTCTTTGGGGATACGATGGCATCAATGTAACACCATCTAAAATAGAAATGTACTGGGAATTAAAATTTGAAACATAAAAGCCACCACCAGAGGTAGGTAATGTGCACAAAAACAAAACAGCAGAAAGACAAGCAGCTGGATGCAATTAAAACATTGAATAATCATAGCACAACACAGTATTGGAATGCAAAGTATCATTTTATTATAGTAAACATAACCTTCACTACATAATTATAAGGCAAACTTTGAAGCACACTGCACAACATCAAGGCAAATGAATTAATAAACCAATAATAGCAATTTAAGGTTGACCATCAGCTAGGCATACATTTCAATTCTTATTAGGCATAATTGCAAAGTAATAAACAAAATTGTAAACAAATTAGTTCATGAAAAGAAATGGTTGAAACAAAATCATAGATATGTGTATCTCCTCTGTTAGATCAATACCCAAGAGTAAACTTACAAAATGATAATAAAACATATATTTTCAATTAAATACCATTGCCTATTGACTGTGTACATAAAAGGTATGTCATTCTGCAGATTGAATAACGGAAAACATTTCAGACACAATAGCTTAAACAAGAATGACTCATACTGTATGTAGTTCTTGTCTACAATTGAGTACTTCAGTACAAAAACCATCTACAGAATCAAAAATATAATATCACTGCTGTACAGATTTTGAAGGTAACACATATAATGATGTCTGGACTCTATAGACCAGAAAGGAATTAGCTTTGTTTAGCATTGACATTATATACTTCATCTCAAACCTAACATTGTGTGCCCATGGTCAATAAGTTGGGTGAGCACATGTAAAATAGTCCCAGAAGCAGGAAGTAACTAGCGGATTACTCAGGATTTAAAATGATACATTAGGAACAAATATAGCTACACTGTGAGAGAGCTCAGATGAAGTATTAGTAACATATTAGTATATATACTAGTATTGAATGTTTGTATATTTTTGCATGTAGTAAAATATATATATATCCATTGTTAAAATTCCAAGGATATCATACAAAGCATCCTGTGATTCAAAAACAATATGTCTGTGAAAAGATGCAACGTGAAAGTCATTATCTCTGAATGAAAAGATTATACAACATGAGAATTAAGTTTAAAAAGTTTAACTACAATTTACAATTTTACTGAATGTAATCAAAAACAAGAGAGCATATAATGGGGAAACTCAGAAGGTGAGAAGTATTAAAACAAATACACACTGAATCATTAACGAGTAAATATGATGTTCAGCCACAATGAGTTTTTTTAAAATAAATATTTCACATAAAAAAGTTATGTCCTGTAGAATGTCCTTAAAAATACGTACACTGCAAAAGAAAGAGCAGCCGGTCATTTAAAAACCTTGTTTTATAACTCTATGTACCCAGCATGTTTTTTTATACAGATAAAGCATGATTTCAATAGTATTTTTTTTTCCTCGTTTTAAAAGTGTAACACAGACAAAAACAGAAAAAAAACATTTAAAAATATGGACTTTTCTATATTACTCCACTGAGAGCACAGCCTAAGCAACATAGATGTCCCGTTGATGCAAGCAATAAGTTAAATGCAGTAGTCATGTTCGCAGGCAGATAGCAATAAAGGTAATTTATGTCGCATAAAGTTCTTCAGAAGTGTAAAGCAGCCTTGGCAAGTTCTGCAACTGCATTTGCAAAAGTGTTAAAAATTCTAGCAAAGGGACATATGTATGCAGAGGAAGATGGCAGAATTTACAGAGGAGCAGAGTGAGTGCATTTCTTGCAAACTATAATACTTAAAGCTGCAGAGCAGTGCAGAAAAAAAGATTCCCTTTTGTGGAGTGAGATAACACATTCTTATGGATGTTCCTTGATGTGCAAATGGGTACACAACCATTTCCTCTCCAGAAAAAGGACTTTTACAAAAGTTTTGTGTTGCCATATTTTAGGTCTTGCCCTTCACTTTTAGTTGGACCTATTCTGTGCCTCCATGATGCACTTTAAGGAAGAACATTTGTAAACAAAGATTCAAGTAGTGAAATAAAATGCTTCACACAAAAAAATGGCCACATATAATAAAGTCATCCCTTATGTCCCAGAACTCTCAGGATTAATATAGGCCATAAATGTGTCTAAACAAAGCAGCATTTTAGGTAAAAACTGAAAATTGAAACAGTGGTACTAAGTGGTAGGAGGCCTGAGAATTCTGGGAATGTTTCTAATATCTAGAAATGTTTGTAGTTTGTAGAGGCATCTCCCAAGACAGGGGAGTGATTGTTCTCCTTCAAATATTCCAAATGACCCATCCAGGCTCACTGATGAAAACCCATGGTGTTTGTGGTGTGCATCGAGAGTGTTCCCTAAATTATGCCTTCTATATTATTTGTACATATATTTTTAATTGGACAGACAAAAATGATTTAGCATTCCCATTCTGCAATATTTGTGCTACTGGCATTTTTTATCTGAGCATACTGAATGGATAATTGATGCATTGACTTATTGGACTGTGTGAACATCAGGAGCTCTACTGTATAAAAGAGGAAAATCTTTGCAAGGGTATTCATCCTGACAAGTTAACAGCAGTTAACGCCAGATTGAGCTCCTTAATCGGAGTGTAGCAAATCATTATATTAGATATTCTGCTGCTAGGTGTAGACATGGAAATAAATATGTTTACTAACCCTTGAAATTGGTAGTCAACAGTAAATAACAAACCTCATTAAGGTCTCTATGGCAGGGTAATTTGTACTGGCTTGGCTGTAAACGGCATAAGCTGTTTTGAAATAAAACAAGGGAAGGTATTATGAAATACAATAATAAATACATAAGCTACAGATTAATAAGATATTTTTACATGAAATTTTCCTAGACAACACACAAGATATTGCATTTTCAAAATAATTTCAAAGACAAACTGTGAAAGATGAAAAAAATAATAATTAGAAAATGGGGTGCATTGCTATTTACTCACTATCCTTGGAGTGACACTGGTTCCTGAACATTTTATAACTAACTGCGCAAGGATGATGTGCAATATTTACACACCTTCACATTAGTTTAGGCATAATTCGGTTATACCTTAAACATATTTTTTTCACCACTCATTTAGCTCTGTTTGTATTTTACTTTTATATGTAAGCATTTAAAGAACAATAAAGCTGACTTTTTATGTTTAATGTCTGCAACAAATGTAGGCAGCAAGTTAAATTTAGTAACCATTTTAAATGCCCTAAATACTGCATGTGTCTAGCTAGCACCCAACGGGCATACTCAACCAAGGTTAAAAATAAACTATTAACTATAAAAGTTTACAATGAGTAAACCCTAAAACTACAATTTCAAAATGATATATTGTCTACAAGTTGCACAGAATGAAAAAAGTGGTCTTAATGTTTTTGTCATTCTTAGTAGACTATTATATTGGGCAAGAACTGGAAAAATATAAAAACATTGTTTGTGACTTATTTCTCTCACAAACCATATAGACTTTGCACAAAGATATCACAAAATGCAAGACTAAAGACTGTGCCGATTACTTTGCTAAAATAGATTTATAGCTTTACAGGGTACTCTCTGGGAAGCAGTCAAACCAGAATGAGGCAGTAACACATTTGCATGAAAAAAAATTACTTCATTTCATTAGAGAACATGTTGCTGGCAGAAGGGTGAAATCATTTGAGTGTGGAGACTGTTGAATACTGAGAATTTAGATGCTTGAACACAGTTTCATTGGCAAGTTGGAGAAATCTGGATAAATGAAGCATAAGTGAGTCAAGACCCAGTAAGTAGCATCTATAAAAACGAAAGTACCGAAGCGGCTCAGTACTTTCGTGCGCCCTCGGAACTGAAAATGAGGCAAAACGTCACCGTTGCATCGTCGAACATCGTGAGTTTTGAATTCTATAAGTACCGCCCTTTCCGGAGATAGATCCATTTCATAGAGAGACACAGAAGGGGTAGCAGGATTCTTGGTAGTCTCCAGTGCAGTTGGGCAGTGTCATTAAAGAAAGTTAAAGATAAAAGATGGCAGTGTTCTTCAAAGTTTCCAGTGACATTCTACAGAGTTATAGCTCACACAGAAACAGGAGAGGTGGGACTCTTCAGTTCTGAAACAGAAAGACAAATAATAGGGCTGGCAAAAGTCTTCAGTCACGTAGTACTGGGTTATTATAGCTCACACAGAAACAGGAGAGGCGCATAGTGTTTTTAAGTCAGGGAAAGAAAACTGTAAAAAAAACACCTTTTTTCTTTACTAAGGAAAAAAACACCTGCAATCATGGCAAAGTTAACAGCAGAAAAAAAAATTGCCAACATGCCAAGAAGCAGACTGTCACGAACAGCACTCACCTGAGTCTGCGTGATGCATATGTGACACAGGGTTAACCAAACAACAACCACCTGGTCTGTCTAAAATGATTAAATCCTTCCCTATCTATGCCACACACTAGCGTTGCGATACTAATTACCACCACCAAGGTTTTTTTTCGGACAAGAGCTGACACTCTTATTTAGGAAGCCTTCGGTTCTCCCTAGCATTAATCTAACACAATTTACTTTAATCAGAATTCACATAAACCACAAGGTTTGCGCAGTTTCCATTAGGTAGCGTCTGGACCAAACTGTCGCGTGAATTCGTAAGAACACAGAGACTAGAACTTATTAAGTGTAATTTAATAAGGAAAATACATCCACAAGGCTTAAGATAAAAAGATAATGAAATACATACAAATATAGTGCAATTGTTTCTTATAAAATAAATGGGATGAAAGTACAGAGCATTACTTACAAATAATAATCCGTATGCCTGGGGCAGGCAGGAAAGATGGACAGTCCTTCAATTAGATTGATTCCCCAAGAAGCTTTGTCCCTCCAGACACAGGTTTTTAAGCAAACTCAAATGGGACGGCATTCACAGGGGCAGCGTGAATGCTAATGTGGGGGGGCGGAAATGTCCCCTGGGTGTTACCTCAGGTTTGGTCAAACTATTCCTAAGTTTTGACCTGTTGGTAATTCTTCACAAATATATATCAGAGAAATAACACCCCCCTCAATAAACCGGTCATATTCACCCGCACGTTTAAATACCAAACATAATGGAATTACAACAATATCCAATCTCATCCTGAAATACATATGCCTATGGCTGTTCCCTGTGTAGTTGGTATCTATCTTTCAAGACCCTTGTGTGGTTTTGGCCCCTCAGTACAGAGTGGCATCCAGATTTCCCAAAATATGAAGAATGAATTAATTTCCTTTCAAGTTCACATTTCTATATACCTGTATAGGCTTTCACATGCTGCCTACCCAGGATCTCCAGCTGTGATTAGCACCACAAGGTCTATTCAAGTTTCTAAAGTGAACATCCTGGAAGCTGCTAAAAGTGTCAGGCTTATCTCCTCACACTGGGATGTAAAAAGCCATCAAACACAATTACATCAGACTCTGCGTCTTTAACTGTTACACCAACTTATCAATGGATTCATTTGATACAACCTATTTACACTGCAGTTATGAATTATCCCTTAGAAATAACTGCAAGCTCTCTATGTTCACGACACAGACCAAGAAGAAGATTACTAGTTTACAACAATTTACTATTAAACAATCCTCTGCAAGAGGAAGCAAGTATGAAAGCTGTCACCTAGTCGTAAAGCGGATCACAGACGCCATGGTAACTATGCTAGTATTAGATCTGCGTCTAATATCCACTGTTAATGTAGCTGGTTTTAGACAGTTAATTGAGGTCTTGTGTCCACGTTGCCGAATTACATCACAACACCATTTTACTAGAAAAGCTATTCCTCCCCTGTACAAGAAGGTTTGTAAAAATGTAATTATTGGGCTACAAAATGCCATTCTACCCACTGTACACTTAACCACAGATATGTGGACAAGCGGAACTGGGCAAGCTAAAGATTATATGACTGTGACAGCCCACTGGGTTGGTGATTTGCCTTCAACATTAGGAACAGCAGGAGCATGTATCCAACTACGCCAGATTTTCAGAGGCAGGTACTCTATGTATCACCGGCTTCACTAAGAGGTATACAGCTGACAATCTGTTACAAAAACTAAAGTATGTCATTGCAACATGTCTTATCCCACTTGGACTTTCCTCAGAATATGTAATTTCTAATAATGCCATCAGTATTGTGAGAGCATTACAGCTGGGTGAATTCCATCACAATCCCTGTTTTGCTTACACAATAAACTTGTTGCACAGCTTTTTGAAAAATGACAGGGACGTTGTCACGGGCACTAGGAGTCTTTGCCCAGGATATCACCAGATGATGGACTTACCAGAGTAATATAGCTGGTATTATGGTTCTCTGGTAGCAGGGTGACAACGGAACAGGAGAAACAGCAGATGGTGAGAGAATGCTCAAGGAAAGTCTATGACTAGCAGCAACTGGTAATGAGTAGATGAATGTACACGAGGATCCAGATGGACAAGGAAACGTGAGGAGAGTCAGTGATCTGCGTATAGCAAGTTGTACCACTGCTATAGTGAGGAGGAATGTCCAGGAGTAGCGAGGAGGTAGTGAGAGTCAGCGGTCTGCGTATAGCAAGTTGTACCGCTGTCTATAGTGAAGGAATGGAATCCAGGTGAAGGTAGGTAACGGGGAAGTCAGTGGTCTGCATGTAGCAAGTTGTACCACTGCTATGTGAGAGGATACTTGAAACTGGTGTCACAGGGAACAGGAGTCAGTGGTCTGCATCAGCAAGTTGTACCACTGCTATATATATGTGAGGAGGGGCACGAGGAGATGAATGTAAAGCAGAGTATACACGGGGCACACAGAACTTGATCCCACGATGATATCCACAATACAACAATAACTGACCAGCGCTGCTTGAAGTATACAAAGTCTCAATAGCAATCCAGGCAATAGAAAACAAAGTCAATGGTAACAATAGCTTCAGTGGATAGGAGGCTCCGGAGAAGAACACAACTCAGTCCAGATGGATATGCAATACAAAAGCAAAGTCAATGGAAAGTATGCATACCGCAGTTCAGGAGAGCAGGCTGTCAGAGCGACGTGCAGGGATACCTGAAGGCTGAAGGCCGGCAGGAGGAGAGACCACTGGAGGGTGGAAGCGGTAATCAGGTTGGTGCAGCGCACGGCAGGTAATCCAGAATCAAAGAAGCAATACTCAGGAAGCAGTAGTAAGTGAAACTGGAAACATGATGAACACGGGAGAGTTGAGGCGGTCTGGTATCCAGTAGTAGTGGTAACGGAGGCAGCGGAGAGCTGACACGATAAACACAGGGGAGTTGAGACAATCAGGAACTCTGAAGTAGTAACGGAGGCAGCGGATAGGAATCAGCTGAGTGCAGGCACGGTGAACACAGGAGAGTTGAAGTGAGCAGGAACTCTGTAGTAGTAACGGAGGCAGCGGATAGGAATCAGCTGAGTGCAGGCACGATGAACACAGGAGAGTTGAAGTGAGCAGGAACTCTGTAGTAGTAACGGAGGCAGCGGATAGGAATCAGCTGAGTGCAGGCACGATGAACACAGGAGAGTTGAAGTGGTCTGGCAACCACAATAGCAGTAAACAGGAATCAGCAGAAGCTGAATACACGAGGAACACAGGAACACCTTCAGAGGCTCATGGGGAATGAGACTCCAAGATCAGGCAACCAAGTAATGATCACAGGTGGTTTAAATAGGGAGGGTTGCCTGATCATCCAATCAATTAAAAGCAACAGGTATTGAAGGCTTGATAAGGGCTGCACATGCGTAGACCCTCAGGATAGCGGACAGCCACGGTTCCTGAACACACGGGAAATGGCACTCACAGTCCGATGAGTGACAGACGTGCAGGAGATGCTGTCTGTGGCCCGTAAAATATCTGGACATTTCCGGCATTTGTCAAAAGCATGCAGGAGTTACAAGAACAATTTAATTTGCCCTGCCACCAACTGAAGCAAGAGTTGGTAATAATGTGGAATTCCATCCTGAGGATGAAAGAACAGCAAAAAGCTATCCACGCTTACTCCAAATGCCATGACATTGGGAAAGGATGGGGAATGTATTTTACTCAAGCGCAGTGAGAATACCTTCCATGTTGTGCAAGGTGCTGAAACCAATCGAAGTAGTCACCTGTGAAGTGAGTTCAGACACTGCTAGCTTGAGCCAAGTGATTCCCTTAATTAGACTTCTGGAAAAGCAGCTTGTGAAACTGAAGGAGGAGATGAAACAAAGCAATGTCGGACTTGTAGATCAAGTACTTTATTCACTTTGCCAGGATCCAAGAGTTATCAAAATCTTGAAATCGGATCAGTACATTTTGGCGACTTTGTTTGATCCTAGTTTTAAGAGCTATGTCTTCTCTTTGTTTCCAACTGACCCAGATCTCAAGAGATGCAAGGAGCTCCTGGTGAGCAAGATGACAGCTCAAGTTTTATGTGACAGGACACCATCTCCTTCAGTTGCTCACTCAATTGCTGGTAGGAAAAAACTAAGCTTTCCCAAGAGGCCCAGGGATGATGCAGATGACTCAGCACAACATTTTGACATCTGGTCTGGTCTAAAAGAATTGACCAAAAACGTGACACCTCTGCCATAACTCCACCTAATCCTATTATCAACATCCAAAGGATTTATTTTAATGACAGCATAGAAATAGAAACGTCAGACATTTCCTTTACATACTGGGAGGAAAAAAAAGGGAATTTGGAGATCTATGTACCAACTCACTTTACATTACCTAAGCTGCCCACCCTCCAGTGTGTACTGGGAAAGATTTTACAGCACAGTCGGAAACCTTGTCAGCGATCAGCGTAGGAGGCTACTTCCTCAAAATGTGGAAAAGATGATGTTCATAAAAATGAACTACTATTTCCACGAGAAAGGGCTTTACTGCCAATTACATAAAAGCACAGAAACTTCTGTAATGGTGGATTTCAGGGAGATGAATTAATAATGTGTGAGGATGATGTACACACTGATGAGGGTGAGGACAAGGCTGTGGATGATGACGACAACATCTTGCCACAGTAGAGTTCATTAACAGTACTGTTATCTTAGGTGCCTTAAGCCCATTGTTAGCTTGTTTTGTGGGGGCGCAAAAGAAACAAGCACTTCAACCACCAAAGTGGAACTCCTTCTCGCTGAAGTGTTGGTTTGTTAAAGTGTGCATGCCCTTTTTAAGATTCAACATAAGGGTGGGTGGGAGGCCCAAGGACAATTATATACTGTTGTGTATACTGGTGTGTGCTTTGCAAAACTTAGCTTTCGCCAAGACACCCATTGATGATGCAGATGACTCAACTCAACATTTTGAGATCGGGTAAATGTATTATGGTCGGGTTTTTTCAACTCGCCGGAAATCAGCGAGTTTACAGCTAAAATCTAGGCAAACTTGCCTTTACAAGCCAGCGCCGCTTTTAATGTTAGCTGTAAACTAGTCGATTTCCGGCGAGTTGAAAAAAACAGAACATAATACATTTACCCCCTGGTCCGGTCTATTATAAAAGAATTGACCAAAATTAGGTTTGGATCGTCGGAGACTATTTGTAGTAGCTGGAGCTGCATTGTCTAGGGCTGAGGTGAGTGTTTTCATATAGAAAGAGGAAGCCTGATTAGGACAGGACAATGTAGTCATTGTAAAAAATAGTTATTTTAGTGAGAAGTAAATTGTGTTAAGTGTACTTAGGTTTTATTGTGTACATGTGTATTTGGGTGCAGGGGGAAGGACATGAGGTAAGGTGAGGTTGAAGGAAAGAAGGTTGTGGTCGTAGAGTGGGAAGAATAAATTGGAGAACTAGAGATGGAGCAGTAGCGGGAGAAGACAAGGTCAAGGGAATGCCCATCACAATGGGTGGGAGATGAGGTCCATTTGGTAAGTGAAAGAAGTGTATTGACAGAAGAGACAGTGGGATTATCAATGGGAATGTTGAAATTGCCCAGTATGAATGAAGGCAGATCAAAGGGTAGGAAATAAGTGAGCCAGGCTGCAAAGCTGTCAGGGAATTGGGAAACTGGACCTGGTGGCAATAAAAGACAGCTACACAAAGATGGAGAGGATAAAATAGATGGATTTCAAAGGAAGAGAATGAGTGGGAGGGTTCAGAGGGTATGACTTAGAAGTTGCAGTTTAGAGAGAGTAGAATGACTTTTCAACCACCTTGTTTGTTTGCGGGGCTGGTAGTGTGGCTGCGGGAGGGTCCCCTAGCACTGCTTGGCTTAAGGCAGCTAAGCTATTGGTAGTTTGTTTTGTGGAGGCCCAAACAAACCAAGCACTTCAGCCATAAAAGTGGCACTCCTTGTTGCTGGAGTGCTTGCTTTGTTAAGCAACTACTCCAGATGTCCTTTTCAATATCTTACATAAGAGTGGGTGGGAGGATATTTAAAAGCACTGGGCCAAGTACACATGCTCAGAAATTGACTTTACGCAAATGAATATAATTGCATTAAATTTATGTTCTTCAAATTGAGGGGCGGAACAAGTGTTGGAAGGGGTGGACTTACATAGGCAATGTCTAATAAGGCGTGGCAATTGCATTCCGACATATATGTGGCAGGTTCAAGTCCTGGATTTCTTGTATGAACGCTTGGTTTCAGCTGTATCAATTGCACTAGCTATGGGGCAGGTGTAAGTGTCGACTGATAGTGACGACTGACATGGTATTGTCTTTGTTTAAAAACTACACATATGCATGTCACTGGCTAGCATAGAACATGTGTATGCAAATAAGATAGACTATAAAAATGCTTTGTATGCACAGTACGCACTGAAAGCATCTAGATTTTTGTATTGAATGTAAAATAAAATAATAAAAATAAAATTCTTTGAAAATACATATTTATATTAATGTTTATACTGTTAATAGCTGTTCATTTATTTTATAATAGAATATTTTTTCGAAGGGTTCTGATGTGACCTCATATCGCACATATGCTTGTGCGTATATGGCAATATGTTATGTCTGTCTACAGGCAAGTGTCGTGTAGGCATAGCATACTTAAACCCAGATTTAATTGGAAATGGATCTTGAGATCAACTTCAGTTTTAATATGGTCAGACCTACGCTCAAGTTCTGTGCTCTTTTTTAAAATGCTACCTGCATGTATACATGAATCAGCCCTTAATCAGACCCCAAGGGGTAGATTTACTAAGCTGCGGGTTTGAAAAAGTGGGGATGTTGCCTATAGCAACCAATCAGATTCTAGCTGTCATTTTGCAGAAGGTACTAAATAAATGAAAGCTAAAATCTGATTGGTTGCTATAGGCAACATCCCCACTTTTTCAAACCTGCAGCTTAGTAAATCTAGCCCCAAGTGTCTGAGGTAAATACCAAAGAATACATTAAGTTAAATGTTGAATATATATTTAAACTCTTATTGCGCTCCACAAACAACTGCATCCCAAATCACTCTAATCTGAATCAAACACAAATTTAAAGACATAAACAGAAGACAAAATATTAAGAATAATTCAAACAATAAATATATCTCTTTAAGATCTTTGGAGTGTGAACAAATTAAACAATATTAAAAGATAATACTTATATTTCATCCATGTCTTTTGTGTATCTTTGATTTTCTCCATCCAATGTTTTTGGATGTATTGCAAGATGAAGAAGAAAACAAAATATAGTGCGATATTGATTATACACTTGGTATCAATTAGTGATCTGTGTAACCCATGACAATATCCATACAGAATCAGATCCTTCAATATAGTGCACCTTTAACATGACAAATAGATTTTTCCTTCTTATTATCCAGATGATGATTTCTTATATAAAATCTCTCCAGATGTGCTGCCCTCTAGTGCCACACTTCTAACTAGAAGTTTTTTTTTGTTATTACATCTATAAGAGGCTCTGTATTTTCTCTTAGGGCTTCTATTCAAAAATGAAATTTCTCTCGTGAAATCTCACAGTATAGCATTGTTATAAACGAAAAAAAGGAAAAAAATGCATCTATAGATAGAAACATAGAAACTGAGAATTTGACGGCACATAAGTCTGCCCAGTTTTTAACCTATGGTAACCTATGTTAATCTCAAACCCTATTTGATCCTTTAATCTTTGTAAGGATATCCATATGTCTATCCCAAGCATGTTTAAATTGCTCTACTGTATTAGCCTCTACCACCTCTGATGAGAGCCTCTTCCAATTATCCACTGCCTTTTCTGTGAAGTAGTTTTTCCTCAAATTTCCTCTGAACCTACTTCCCTCCAGTTCAGTGCATGACCTCGTGTTCTAATATTTCTATTCATTTGAAGAATGTTTCCCTCCTGCACCTTCTTAAAACCCTTGATGTATTTGAACGTTTATATTAGAGATGAGCGCACTCGGATTTCTGAAATCCGAGCCCACCCGAACGTTGCCGATCCGAGTCGGATCCGAGACAGATCCGGGTATTGGCGCCAAATTCAAATCTGAAACTGAGGCTCTGACTCATAATCCCGTTGTCGGATCTCGCGATACTCGGATCCTATAAATTCCCCGCTAGTCGCCGCCATCTTCACTCGGGCATTGATCAGGGTAGAGGGAGGGTGTGTTAGGTGGTCCTCTGTCCTGGTAGATCTCGTGCTGTGCTGTTTAGTTCTGTGCTGTGCTGTTTAGTTCTGTGCTGTGCTGTGCTGTGTTCTGCAGTATCAGTCCAGTGGTGCTGTGTGCTGTGCTCTGTCCTTCTGAGGTCAGTGGTGCTGCTGGGTCCTGTGCTGTGTCCTGTTCAGTCCAGTGGTGCTGTGTCCTGTGCTCTGTGCTTCTAAGGGCATAGTTATTTCCCCAATATTCCCCTGTGTTTAAAAAAATAAAAAAAAGTTATTTAAAAAAATACCAAAAACTAATTTAATTTTTTTTAATTACCACAAAATTTGCACAACCAATCCTGCAGTATAAGCCCAGTGGTACTGCAATATTACAAAGTTCACACATTCTGCAGTATCAGTCCAGTGGTGCTGTGTCCTGTGCTCTGTCCTGCTGAGTTCCGTAGTGCTGCTGGGTCCTGTGCCGTGTCCTGTTCAGTCCAGTGGTGCTGTGTCCTGTGCTCTGTGCTTCTAAGGGCATAGTTATTTCCCCATTATTCCCAAGTTTTTAAAAAATAAAAAAAAAGTATAAAAAATTAAAAATTAAAAAAAATATATATAATTATAACCAAATTTGCAAAACCAATCCAGCAGTATAAGTCCATTGGTACTGCAATATTACAAAGTTCACACATTCTGCAGTATCAGTCCAGTGGTGCTGTGTCCTGTGCTCTGTCCTGCTGAGTTCCGTAGTGCTGCTGGGTCCTGTGCCGTGTCCTGTTCAGTCCAGTGGTGCTGTGTCCTGTGCTCTGTGCTTCTAGGGGCATAGTTATTTCCCCATTATTCCCAAGTTTGTAAAAAATAAAAAAAAAGTAAAAAAAAATAAAAAATTAAAAATTAAAAAAAATATATATAATTATAACCAAATTTGCAAAACCAATCCAGCAGTATAAGTCCATTGGTACTGCAATATTACCAAGTTCACACATTCTGCAGTATCTTGTGCTACATATAATGGAGACCAAAAATTTGGAGGATAAAGTAGGGAAAGATCAAGACCCACTTCCTCCTAATGCTGAAGCTGCTGCCACTAGTCATGACATAGATGATGAAATGCCATCAACGTCGTCTTCCAAGCCCGATGCCCAATCTCGTAGTACCGGGCATGTAAAATCCAAAAAGCCCAAGTTAAGAAAAAGTAGCAAAAAGAGAAACTTAAAATCATCTGAGGAGAAACGTAAAGTTGCCAATATGCCATTTACGACACGGAGTGGCAAGGAACGGCTTAGGCCCTGGCCCGTGTTCATGACTAGTGGTTCAGCTTCACCCACGGATCTTAGCCCTCCTCCTCCTCCCCCCCTACAAAAAATTGAAGAGAGTTATGCTGTCAGCAACAAAACAGCAAACAACTCTGCCTTCTAAAGAGAAATTATCACAAATCCACAAGGCGAGTCGAAGGATGTTGGTGGTTGTCAAGCCTGACCTTCCCATCACTGTACGGGAAGAGGTGGCTCGGGAGGAGGCTATTGATGATGTAGCTGGCGCTGTGGAGGAACTTGATGATGAGGATGGTGATGTGGTTATTGTAAATGAGGCACCAGGGGGGGAAACAGCTGATGTCCATGGGATGAAAAAGCCCATCGTCATGCCTGGTCAGAAGACCAAAAAATGCACCTCTTCGGTCTGGAGTTATTTTTATCCAAATCCAGACAACCAATGTATGGCCATATGTAGCTTATGTAAAGCTCAAATAAGCAGGGGTAAGGATCTTGCCCACCTAGGAACATCCTCCCTTATACGTCACCTGAATAACCTTCATAGTTCAGTGGTTAGTTCAGAAACTGGGGCTAGGACCCTCATCGGTACAGGGACACCTAAATCCCATGGTCCAGTTGGATACACACCAGCAACACCCTCCTCGTCAACTTCCTCCACAATCTCCATCAGATTCAGTCCTGCAGCCCAAGTCAGCAGCCAGACTGAGTCCTCCTCAATACGGGATTCATCCGAGGAATCCTGCAGCGGTACGCCTACTACTGCCACTGCTGCTGTTGCTGCTGTTAGTCGGTCATCTTCCCAGAGGGGAAGTCGTAAGACTGCTAAGTCTTTCACAAAACAATTGACCGTCCAACAGTCGTTTGCCATGACCACAAAATACGATAGTAGTCACTCTATTGCAAAGCGTATAACTGCGGCTGTAACTGCAATGTTGGTGTTAGACGTGCGCCCGGTGTCCACCATCAGTGGAGTGGGATTTAGAGGGTTGATGGAGGTATTGTGTCCCCGGTACCAAATCCCGTCGAGATTCCACTTCACTAGGCAGGCGATACCAAAAATGTACAGAGAAGTACGATCAAGTGTCCTCAGTGCTCTAAAAAATGCGGTTGTACCCACTGTCCACTTAACCACGGACATGTGGACAAGTGGTTCTGGGCAAACGAAGGACTATATGACTGTGACAGCCCACTGGGTAGATGCATCCCCTTCCGCAGCAACAGCAACAGCTGCATCAGTAGCAGCAACTACAAAATGGCTGCTCGTGCAAAGGCAGGCAACATTGTGTATTACAGGCTTTATTAAGAGGCACAATGCTGACAACATATTAGAGAAAATGAGGGAAATTATCTCCCAGTGGCTTACCCCACTTAGACTCTCATGGGGATTTGTGGTGTCAGACAATGCCAGTAACATTGTGCGGGCATTAAATATGGGCAATTTCCAGCACGTCCCATGTTTTGCCCACACCATTAATTTGGTGGTGCAGCATTACCTCAAGAGTGACAGGGGTGTGCAGGAGATGCTTGCGGTGGCGCGCAAAATTGCTGGACACTTTCGGCATTCAGCCAGTGCCTACCGCAGACTAGAGGCACATCAAAAAAGCATGAACCTGCCCTGCCATCACCTCAAATAAGAGGTTGTGACATGCTGGAACTCCACCCTCTATATGCTGCAGAGGATGGAGGAGCAGCAAAAGGCCATTCAGGCCTACACAGCCACCTACGACATAGGCAAAGGAGTGGGGATGCGCCTCAGTCAAGCGCAGTGGAGACTGATTTCCGTGTTGTGCAAGGTTCTGCAGCCATTTGAACTTGCCACACGAGAAGTCAGTTCCGACACTGCCAGCTTGAGTCAGGTCATTCCCCTGATCAGGCTGTTGCAGAAGCAGCTGGAGAAAGTGAGGGAGGAGCTGGTAAGCCATTGCGATTACACCAAGCATGTAGCTCTTGTGGATGTAGCCCTTCGTACGCTTTGCCAGGATCCGAGGGTGGTCACTCTTTTAAAGTCAGAGGAATACATTCTGGCCACCGTGCTCGATCCTCGGTTTAAAGCGTATGTTGTGTCTCTGTTTCCGGCGGACACAAGTCTACAGCGGTGCAAAGACCTGCTGGTCAGGAGATTGTCCTCTGAAGAGGACCGTGACATGCCAACAGCTCCACCCTCATTTTCTTCCACATCTATGGCTGCGAGGAAAAAGCTCAGTTTTCCCAAAGGAGGCACTGGCGGGGATGCTGATAACATCTGGTCCGGACTGAAGGACCTGCCAACCATTGCAGACATGTCTACTCTCGCTGCGTTGGATGCTGTCACAATAGAAAAAATTGTGGATGATTACTTTGCTGACACCATCCAAGTAGACATGTCAGACAGTCCATATTGTTACTGGCAGGAAAAAAAGGCAGTTTGGAAGCCCCTGTACAAACTGGCTCTATTTTACCTGAGTTGTCCCCCCTCCAGTGTGTACTCGGAAAGAGTTTTTAGTGCAGCGGGGAACCTGGTCAGTGAGCGGCGAAGGAGGTTGCTTCCTCATAACGTTGAAAAAATGATGTTTATAAAAATGAATAATCAATTCCTCAATGAAGTACAGCACTGCCCTCCAGATACTACAGAGGGACCTGTGGTTGTGGAGTCCAGCGGGGACGAATTGATAATGTGTGATGAGGAGGAAGTACACACTGTAGGGGGAGAGGAATCAGAGGTTGAGGATGAGGACGACATCTTGCCTCAGTAGAGCCTGTTTAGTCTGTACAGGGAGAGATGAATAGCTTTTTTGGTGTGGGGGCTCAAACAAACCAATCATTTCAGCCAAAGTTGTTTGGTAGGCCCTGTCACTGAAATGATTGGTTTGTTAAAGTGTGCATGTCCTATTTCAACAACATAAGGGTGGGTGTGAGGGCCCAAGGACAATTCCATCTTGGAACTTTTTTTTTTGCATTATATGACCAATCAACAGTCGTTTGCCATGTTCAAAAAGTAAAACCAAATTTAAACAAATTCAAGAAATTAAACCAAAAGTAAAATGCCCTGTCATAATTTAAAACAAGAGGTATTGACGTGCTCTAAAACTACTGTATTGTTGTTTATATTTTATAAACACTACACTTGAAAGCTTGAGTCTTTCAATAAAAAAGTAACTGTCCATTGCACGAATATTTGCAACAGGGACAATTTTAGGGTTAAGAAAGTCAACTAATAACACTTCGACGCTGTCTGTCTTTATAAACACTACACTTGGAAGTTGGAGGAGGTATTGTGGCCCCGGCACCAAATTTACTACCGGGGCCACTCCACTGTGCAGTCCATATTTAGGTGTATCAGATATTAAACAACGGTGACAGTTGATGCCCAATTTTTTAATTATATTGTGGCCTCGGTACCAAATTGTGTACCGGGGCCACCACACTACACAGTCCATACCCTTTTTTGGTGGAATTCTGACCCGTGGAGGGTTTTTTAATTATATTGTGGCCTCGGTACCAAATTGTGTACCGGGGCCACCACACTACGCAGTCAAGATAGATAGATGCGTATCATAGATAAAGTACATTCAGTGGTGTGGGGCAAATTGAAAAATATTCAAAATGCACTGACATTATCAAAAACAAGAGGTTGTCACACGCTAAAACTCCAACATGTATATGATGGAGAGGATGGTGGAGCAGCCGTATGTGCAGTGTAATGCAGACCTGTTGAAGGTTTTTTATATATTTTATTGTGGTGCCCAGTGCCCACTCCTCTACGCAGTCCAGATACATTTATTGGTGCGAATCATAAAAGTTCAGGGTTTTTAATATATATTGTGGTGACCCACTCCTCTACGCAGTCCAGGTACATTTATTGGTGCGAATCATACAAGTTCAGGGTTTTTAATATATATTGTGGTGACCCACTCCTCTACGCAGTCCAGGTACATTTATTGGTGCGAATCATACAAGTTGATGGTTTTCTTATTATATATATTGTGGTGACCCACTCCTCTACGCAGTCCAGATACATTTATTGGTGCGAATCATAAAAGTTCAGGGTTTTTAATATATATTGTGGTGACCCACTCCTCTACGCAGTTCAGGTACATTTATTGGTGCGAATCATACAAGTTCAGGGTTTTTAATATATATTGTGGTGACCCACTCCTCTACGCAGTCCAGGTACATTTATTGGTGCGAATCATACAAGTTGATGGTTTTCTTATTATATATATTGTGGTGACCCACTCCTCTACGCAGTCCAGAAAGATACCTCGTTGCAACGTTTTGGACTAATAACTATATTTCGAGGTGTTCAGAATACACTGTAAATTAGTGGAAATGCTTGTTATTGAATGTTATTGAGGTTACTAATAGCATAGGAGTGAAAATAAGCCCAAAAACTTGATTTTTAAACTTTTTATGTTTTTTCCAAAAAAAATCCGAATCCAAAACCTTAAATCCGAACCGAGACCTTTCGTCAAGTGTTTTGCGAGACAAATCCGAACCCCAAAAATAATGAAAATCCGGATCCAAAACACAAAACACGAGACCTCAAAAGTCGCCGGTGCACATCCCTAGTTTATATCATGCCCGCCCACCACCCCCGTTCCCTTCTCTGCTCCAAACTATACATATTAAGATCTGTTAGTCTTACTGAGTAATATTTGTGCTGTAGGTCATGCACCATTTTAGTTGCCCATCTTTGTACTGTGTATTTATATCCTTATGGGAAGATGGTTTCCAAAATTAAACACAGTATTCTAGATGAGGCCGTACTAATGACCTATACAGTGGCATTATTACTTCTTACTTTCTGCTACTGATTACCCTCCCTATACAACAAATCATCTGACTTGCTTTTATCATTGCTTTGTTGCAATGCTTACCCGTCTTTAAGTCACCTCAAATAGTGGCTCCTAGATCTCTTACCTCCTCAGTACTTTCCCTTATAGTGCCATTAATACAATATTTAACCTGTGGGGTTTTGAGATCTAAGTGTGTGATTTTGCATTTTTTTGCATTAAACTGTAAATGCCACAATCTTGACCATTCCTCTAGTCTACCTTGATCATTTGTTTTACCCCTGCCTCTGTGTCTATCCTGTTGCATATCTTTGTATCGTCTGCATAAAGGCATACTTTCACTTCAATACCATTTGCAGTGTAACCTATAAAGATATTTAAAAGCACTGGTCCAAGTACAGAGTCCATTGAATCCATTGGTCTGTACTCAATTTAAAAGAAAAACAAGGAACAGGAGAGTGCCAATAGTGTAGTATTTAAGAACACCAAATAAAAATTGTTTCAGTGAAATACTGTGTACATTATGTAAAAGAGTTAAAGCCTTATAGGAAGCCACAGCTTGTATAATTCAGCTGGTCAAAGGTGGATATCCATCATTTTTAATGCAAGTTTTTCAAGGATCTGTTCCAGGCCAGAGAACCACCCACTAAAATGAAAGAAAAATTAAACATCTCATGTGTAGTAATCTGTAGTGATCATAGAGGAATTACGATTACAAGCATTAACCTAAAACATAACTGGGTGAAATAAGGCTTAATCATAACTGCAGTGTAAATATGATATATCAAATGAATCCATTAATAAATTGAGCTACTAGGGTGTAAAATGTGGAGACAGAAGGTATGTTGTGTGTTTATTCGGTGGCTCTGCACATCCGGCTGTTAGAAGATAGCAGTGTCATCTGTGTCAGCTTCAAAGACCTCATGGAGTGAGCTATATCCTGGCTTAGGATGGAGCTTTGACACCTGAATAGATTTTTAGAAATCGCTCAGCATGTCGTCTTACACAAGAAGACCACGTGATGACTGCCTATATTTTATATAGACAAAAAAAATTCAGTTTTCAAATATGCCACTTAAAATCAATAAAAGTAGTGATCAACCACATTTTCCTCAATAGCATCATGAAGGGCAGCTCATATGTCAAATTAATCATTCTGCCACACAGAGAAGTTGAGGAAATTAGTGTAAGCTTCACTCATACCTTGTACCTAGGCCTGTTTGGTATCAATAGATGGGTAAATTCATAGGGGATCTATTAATAATAAAATTGGGTCTGTGTGACAATCCACAGAAAAATTAGGTAACATAGTAGAATTGGGTATTAAATCAGGCAATATGCAAATCATAGTTGTAAACAGTGTCACAGAGCACAGCCCCTGGAGGTGGGGAAAGGTGTGAAAGTATCTTTCAAAAGATGAGAACAGCTACAAGAAATTGTCAGTCTTTTGGAAAATCAATCCACATTGATAAGTTGTCCATCTTCAAAGACAATTTCCCATTGCACAGATTATACAACTCATGTAAGTTATATTCTGAAACTTTGTCTTTTACTTTTACATCTGTTTTGGTTATGTATGTCAATTGTTTATCTATTTGTTTTTATATCTGAGTGGACTGTATCTTTGTATATTAAATTTAAAAATGTAATAAGTTCCATGCTTCCTCAAATCTCTTAGGGTAACTAACACCCTATGAAGGCCAATGTGGATGTAGCAAGACCAAAGTGAATGCAAGTGAACAGCAAATGCTGGCCAAGTACAAGAGTCAGCATGCCCTGAACATAGAGGCCATGACCCACCTGACCACAAAGTAGTTCCAGAAGAAATGTGACGCTAAAGAAAACAACTTTCCATTTTCCTATTCATAGGATCCCTGAAAGGATTATCATTTGCTAAAGGAATAGGGGTGCTAGCTAACATTATGGCTATTGCCACATCAACCAATCTCGATTTTACTGCTTCCTCATTCCTAAAAAGGATACATACAGTTAGATTGGAATTTCTATAGGTGTCATTATTAGTTAGGAATTATGACCTTTACTACCTGATGTACAGGGAAAATTCTGCTTTTCTATTCTTCTAAAAAGCATTTCAGTTTGATTTAATGCTCCAATAATCTCCATGAATCTATAACTATGTTTAATTTCCACATTTCCAAGTTAAATAATCTGAAATTCTCATTAATTTCCCCAGACTTATTGCTTGAAGAACCGTTGAGATCATCCAATTATTCTAATTCAGGATGGACCTAGTCTATCATCTATATCCATGCATATATGTGATCTTGCTCTCTTCATTCCCTGCATAATATATAAATATTTCTTAGTGAGGAATAACTTTATCATCCATGAAATCAATTCCGTAAATTGGTCAGAAGTCCTGGGAATTATTTCATTTAGGCTGGGGACTAAAGTTGCACAAAAAACTCCTTCACAATCCATAGGTAAAGGTTTATCATAGGCTCCACAGACCCGATTCTGTTGAGCTTTGTTAACCTTCTACAAGCTACGAATGAATACAAAGAATGGAAAATATTTCAAAACTAATAAAAGTTCAAATAAAGCACCTCTAAGTAGATGCTTACCTTACACAGGTGCTCTTCTGTTTTTTGGGGGTGAGCCTCAGGCTCAGTAATGCTGGCAATCCAGTGGTGCTGCCCCAGAAGGTATCCAGCCATCTACTGCATCCTGAATTTGCCCAAGCTATACAGAGTTCAATAATCCCACTCCCGTTGTGCAGTGGCCAGTGACATTACTCTGTGGGTGCATGGAATTGTGCTGCAGTTGTGAGGCCCCTTTTATGTGCCTGAAACATCCTCCATCTTGGCATTGTTTTATGTTGTTGCATTGCATGTGCATGCACAAATCAGCACATCAGCATGTTCATGCCATTTTAATTTCAAAATCCAATTTGACCTATGTTGTTACCAGAGCTAGCAACTACACACCCAGGCTACCCAAATCTAGTGACTAGAATTTCAAGCAACAGGTACATTCACTTGCCCACAGCAAAATAACACAACAGTACATGTCCTCTCTATTCTCAGCTAGATACAGGAAAAAGATGCCAGGGAAGAGCAGCGGCTCTATATAATATGTTGGGTGTTTCTTTTTCCTGTCTCTACCTAAGGTTAGAAGAGATTGGTCCATTGTTAAGGCTGCCATAAATTATTGAAGTGGATAACTACTCCCTTTTCTCTTTATTTGGTAGGACCCTCAATGATTATTTCTTAATATTTGTAGTTGTAAAATATTTGGAATACTTGGGTAGAATTGTGAAATGTTGAAACTCTGTCCAATGCATATGGTACAACTTTGTAAAGAATATATCCCAAAATTAAAATATGGACAACCAGTAAAATTATATTGCTTCAGCACCAACCTCAATGGCATTAACTTCCACAATAAATGGTAGAAGATTGTTTGTATGGCATAACAGGCACAGAAATAAATCTTTTTTTAGTATTTAAAATTATGCAACAGCTTATTGGGACAAATTTGAAGGATAAGCCTATTTTTGGATTAAAGTAAAGATAGACCAACATAAAGAGGATATGTTGACTTAAAATCTCGGTGCACAATCTAAAATAGCTTGAACTCTATACACCATCATCAATGTTGAAAATATGGTCTGTGGAAGCATTTTCTCTGCAAATGGTTTACAAAAAACAGTCCATGGTGTCCCATTGAGAATTCAGATCTCAGCAGAAAATATTTCATGGTGGGACAGGCCATTTTGCAGAGGTGCAAAGTTATGGAGATCATCATCACCATCATCAATATTTATTTATATAGCGCCAGCAGAGTTCATAGCGCTTCACAATCGGGAACAAACAGTAATAAAACAATACTGGGTAATACATACTGAGTGATAAGAGGGCCCTGCTCGCAAGCTTACAATCTATGGGACAATGGTTTGTTACACAAGGGTAAGATGACCTTTTGCTTTGCTGTTCCACACAATTTCATCCAGAGTGAATTTGTAAATTCACATTTCATGAACTAATCGTTTATGAACAGCACTTGACAATTAATTCTCTATGTGGTTTTGTTGCGGTAAGACTAAGAACACTTAAGGCCAAATGTCACCAACGAAATATGTAAAACTTCGCACCCAAATGTGGAATGAGGTGACTATTTGATGGAACACTTTTGAAAATTCACCTTTCTCTAATAAAGAGGGCAAAAAAGGGGGGCTTATACCCACTATGAGCTGAATCTGTCTGCTTCTGATACTTTTTCAAAATAACTAGGTAACATGTTCTCTTTAGAAGACAGTCTTACAAATGGTGGATTAAGATAGATGCTATTAATGTGTAAGCAATATAGGTAACAGTCATGTCTAATGGCTAAACACAAGGGTTAACTTGATCTCAGGTTGTATTCTATGCCAGTGGTGCTTACAAGCCCTGGAATGGAAACATTAACCTGCCAGGCGGATGTAAGAGAATTGAAATTGAACCTGTGTAATCACTGTGATATATTTCCTTCAAAGTGGATTGCATTATTTTCAGGTCTGAAATCTACTGTGTCAGAATGTATGCAAATATGCAGTTTGATGTTTCATAGCTTTTACAGTTTGTTTATGTAAGCATACTCTCTGGACTCTCCCCACCTCCCCTGTTTATAGAAACATGCAATTCTTAGTATATCTCTCATGTATTTAAATATATTTAAATAGATGTGGAGACCTGTCTTCCAAATGCATTCTGGTGCATAAGCTATTGTGACTGCACAGGTCCATCATTTTTAGCTAACAAATTCCTTATGACAGCAATTTTCTTTATCTTTCACTCTGTTGTATTAAGCAGCTCTGGGTCAAAATGTATCACTTTCCAGCCGCAAACCTTTTTTAAGCGGGATCACCCTAATGAAATAGTCTGCTGCATTTAGATGTATGTAAAGGCGGATTTGGTTTAACAATGTATAAAACTACTCACAGAGGATTGATGGTTTTTACCTTTTCATTTAATAACAACAAGATTGGTTTTTGATCCTGAATTTCTGACCTGTCCAAGATTATAAACCAAGTGCCCCAAAGGATAAAGTTAAAAGTTTTTAATTATAAAATAGGGGTTTCTCTAGCATAACTTTCCTGATTCTGTAAGTATAACATTGTAGTTAACTGCAATTATTACAAGAAAAATGATCCTTAAAATCATTAAAATTATGCTGTTCAAATTCATAATAAGTATGTAAAATAAATGCTTCATAAAAATATTCCTTTAATAATATTTATTGTTTTGTTATGGTGCCCTGCTGTTTATAATGCTTTTGTATTTAAATAGCTTCAAGTCTCAGGCTAAACCCCTTCAGTGACACCTGCAAGTGTACAAATATACAAGCCTACTTACTAATGGAGGACTTTAATTCAAAGATATAAATGTATAACATTCTATAACACTTTTTTTTTAATTGCTTTTACAACATAATATTTCCTAAACCAAAAGTTCTAACAACCAGTCATCTGCTGTAAATGAGCTAAAATTCCAATGACATAAAATAACCTTGCAAACCGTCAGTGACTTTTGTGGTTCTAAAAGGTCTTATTATAGTAAAAGCTTGTCACACAGCACGTGTCAATAGAACCAGCATTTAGCACCTATGTCAGCAGGTCACCAGTCTTCAGAAAAAGCATTCGACTATCAAAATAAATTACAATAATGCAATTAGTCTCTCAGTTATGGTCACTATGGGTTAGCCAGTTATTATACAAATGTAAGTCTCCACAGCGAATACATAACATATTTCAGTTCACAAAGGTAAAATTTATATAAATATATATATATATATATATATATATATATATATATATATATATATATATATATATATATGTGTGTATCTGTATATGTGCTCTCTTCTTAATATGGATGCTGCATCCATGTCCGGATTAGAAGTTTCCTATTTGTGGTCCTGAGTATTCTGTAGATAGACGAGCAGGGCCTAAAGTAGGTTTGGACGCAATTTACACATCGTAAGTATAAGTTGCATCCTGCAATTTACAAATTTACATAGGATTCTGACTCACACTGACTTTAGATCCATCCCACACCAAATACTATTTAAATTGCATACACTTCGTTTGACACATCTTTGTCTGCCTTATGGGCCAGTGCGCATGATACACTTAAGTATCTCAGTCGGAGCGGGCATGTAAGGCAGAAAACTCAATAAGTAAATTTTAACAAATTATGTGATTTCCCCCAAAACAGCTTAACCAACCCTGGTATTAGTTATTGCTCTGTACGTGCTATGCCGAGTTGAAAGTAACCGCAGATAAATCTCTAGGAGACGTATCTGTTGCGGGTACTTTCTCCTGATACAAGATGATGACCATCAGCAAAGACCTTGTAGAAGTATAAAAAATAAGGAAATAAATCATTCATTTTTGTTAAAAAAAAATTATATCCCCCCAAACAGCTTAACCAACTCTATTGCTGCCAGTCTAAAGTAACTGGCTCTAGCAAAACTTGTGGGACAAATAGTGTGGGGTTCCCCCTCTGCCTGTTACTGTCACTTCATTGTCTACTGTGATGCTCTGTAATGTTCAAAATGTATTAAATTATTATTGATACTATTACTATTGTTATTGCTATTATTAATAATAACATATTGCTATTCAGCCAGATCTACCATACTCATAGCATACAAAAACCCTTATAAGTAAAACAAAGTATATAAAAACTCCCCTCTTGGCCTCTTACAAGTGCTCTGTCCATCGAGAAGTGCAGTACTAGTCTTTAAATTTTTTATTATGGGTGCAGGCCACCTTTGTCTATTTACTTTCTAACTCCACTCATACTACTGTCTGTCCAATGACCTCTACCGGTTTCTGCAGCATCAGTGTCTATGATGTATGCCCTATTATGTTCCAACTGTATTGTGTGCATAGTCTTTGAAGTTTTTAAGTATAGGTGCAGGCCATCTACCATCGTCTATCATCATCAACATTTATTTGTATAGCGCCAGCAAATTAAGTAAAAATTTACAATTGGGTATTTATCTACTTTTCTAAATAAGTACTGATGACACTCTATTTTTTGCAGCCGTTGCAAAGTTCTGTACATGCGGTTGCTGATTGTTGAAAATGCCCAGAAAAATCCCTCACAAGCAAATGCCCTTTTCCTCCACTTAATATAGATGTCACTGAATGACCCTTAACAACTTGACAAGAATGTGTTTGTGTGTCCCTGGGCGCTTGTGTGTGCCCCTCACACACCAGCACCCAGTTTTTTCCAGTTAATACAGATATCACTGCCTCACACAACATTATTTTAACTATAAAAACCTAACATTTTAAAAGAAATAAATCTAATTGTTTCTTTGGGTTCTGCTGATTATAGTGATACAGCAAAAGCACACTGTTTTTCTCTAAATATTAGTTTGTTCAGAATGATATCTAACTCTATATAGTACTGATCTCTGCAGAACTAAACTGCATTAAAATAAATTATAATCAATCACAGCTATTCTATTCTTTCCTGTGTACCTTGTACCCTCTCTAACGCTATAGTCTGGTTTAAAAGTAATTATCATAATGGAGCACTGAGTCTGACAACCCCTTCAGGCATGCTGTCTGTTTTTAAAATGGCAGATGAGGATACGTGGGAAGGCTTTATGTAGAATATATCGATCCAAAACTTGTGTGAATTCCGCCATTTTCCCAGAAGTTACATTTTGCCTTGTTTTCAAATCCGATTTTGGTGCGAAGAAAGGAATCATGACCCAAAATCTTGGATCTGTCGGATTTCTCCAAACCCGAACTGCTCATCTCTACTTTACATTACTAGATCCCCAATTTCACCTCTCATACTGAGATGGATCCTTGGCTACTGCACATGCACAGTAGGAAAAAGTGCTTTTTGTACTTTTGAGTCAGAGTTGTGTCTGACTCTACATGAGGCCCCTAGATAAATTCATATATGTGTGTGTGTGTGTGTGTGTGTGTGTGTGTGTGTGTATGATTTATACGTTTGTTTAATAATGCAAATTGAAATGCTAAAATTATTTGAGCCTTAAAAGAAGTTTAAAAAGGTAAAACAAATAAGTAGGTAGTATCTACAGTATTCAGCTTTTTGCAACCAGTTCACTGAAAAAATACTAATGTTCTTTATATGTAATCCCAATCTACACTGCTTTATGAATAAAATCGCAAAATAATGAAAATGCTTCACCCTCAAATATGAGTATATTGAAACACAAATGTTCAACTTAGGCAGGTACAAACAAAAATGCAAAAATATTCAATGGCATATATTTCCATTCAATTAACGTTCAGTGATTTGGGATGTGGAATAGAATTTTTCAGAAAAGACAGCATCTAATAAGCAACTTATTATTTCCTAAATATACTAAATTGTTTTGACAACCAGTGACATATAGCAATGATTCTAGATCCAAACGCCACACAGGAATTGAAAAAAACAAACAAACAAAAACAAACCTATCAATCACAAAACCAGAGAAGACGGCAGTAAAGGCAGTGGGACCCAGAAGATACAGTTAAATGTAAAAATAACTTCCACTTCCACTACAGATTTGTATATCCTGAGTAAATAATATACCACTCATTCATAGTAACGAAAATGTTAAAGAAATTTAAATTTGCAGCAAAACATGGATTCTTTAACACTTATGATGGGCATGCCAGTGTGACCAATGTTTTTGATGTCTGATAAGTATGCTGCTATTCTAGAACAAAAAGAAAGGCTATTGTTGGCAGGGAATGGCATGCAAATATAGTCCATTCTGTTAATAGCACAGTAAATGAAAAAACGTAATTTCCTAAAAGAAAAACCTAATGTAGATAGATGCGATGTATTACAGATAAAATACAATTGACTGCAAAGATTGCTGCTAAAATTTAAAATGATTATGTTATCTGAAAAGTGAGATACTGATCATGTAAATTGATAACTTCCTAGTGGTGAAAATGAAAAGTTTACATTTTGCATCAGCAGTATCATAACATAGTGTCCACTGGTAAAACTTTAAATCGCACAGAACATCTAACCAGTTGCATAGCAATTATATGAGAGTAATACAAGTTCCTAGATCAGCAGAATAAGTACACAAACAAGAACTATGAAGATAATTGAGAGGTGTACAATTCTGAGGACGTCCCTAAGTGGCTATATTGATTGTAATTCCCTTCTATTACTTGTATACCCCTATTCAAGTTGTTCATAACAGGCTGGTAATTCTTTATAACAAAGGAGTATCACTTCATAGAACCTGTTTGTCTTTAGATAAAACACAATTTAAAATTTATAAAGTGATTTTACCTTTAGAGAACCTGAAAATGCGAAAGGGTTTTGTGTGCTGTTGTTATTAGCTCCAGAGTTGTGAAAAGGCCAAAACATCATCCATCCATCCAATGTGCAATGACAACAGGCACATTTTATCATTATCAGGTTTATTTTAACAATATCCTCCAGATTTCCCATGTATTCTAACTTTATCAATGAACTAAGGACGAGAAATTGGTGTTATGTTAGAAACATTCACTCTTTGAACAGAGAGGACTATAAATTGCAAGCAACCATTTATTTTGGTAGAACTGTAGGCAATGCCCAGAAAGTCTGTGTGGAATGATGTGCGAGGAGGAAGGGGCAATGCAACACATGATTTGTAACCTAGTGGAACAAAATGTGTAAATCTGAGCCTAGTTGCTAGACTAAGATAGGTTCAAGCCAGAATGTAAGAATCAAGAAACTCACTGTGAGAACTGTTACAACCTTTTAAAGTTTCTGTTTCCCTCTCTTTAGTGCTAGGGTGTCACTAATTACTCTAAAATTCTATGCATAAAGAAGATTTAGCTTATATGAAATGTGTACACTTAATGAAATAATCATATTTTTGGCTGTTTAATGGCTTTGTATCCAAATCTCATGAGAATGATTTAGTATCCAAGCTTTCTTCTATAACTGAGCTGCAAACTCTTTTCACCTACCATTCGATAAGCAAAAGGGCATTATGTATAATTTTATTCATAGTGAATTTATTTGACTGGGTCTTTTACTCTATGAAGGAAACAAAAATATATCAACTTTTTCTTGAAACAGCAGCTTTCATCTTCGCTTCTCATCTATAATGATATTTTATAGTATGTAATTTTCAAACATTAAAAGGAGACAATATGCAGTATTGCATCCCATTATCTAAAATACTAGAAGAGAGCACATTTCTTTCAAGTTTGCATTAACATGTTGCTGTACATGAAGCTGCTTTACAAAAAAAAAAACTTAACTCATCTTATTATATTAAAATATGTACCACATGAACCATTTTGATGTGCATACATATTTTCTCTATTGGTTGTTTTACCTTTAATTAAGCTAATACAACTGTGGTATTAAAATTTAGATTAGAAAAATATCTCACAAACACAGGTTGCCTGCTTAGCACTATACTGTATACACCACAAATATATTAAAATAAAAATGACTATATAAAAAAATTATGAATACATCTGGCACTACATACTGCATGCATGCTGGAAATTGTAGTGCCATATATATGCAGTATAAATAGTGCCCCCTTCATGAAATAATAAGTGTTGCCCCTTTTAGCAATCAAATAATATTGCTCTTAATATTATGAACCAATAAACTTGCCACCATAAGTTAATCATAAATTAATTTAGCATATTAATCAATGATTGCCCCCATAAGTCTGCTTGAGCTATCTAGCCTATCAGAAATGGTTTTGGCTAAACTGCTGGTGGTTTAGTTGTTTTATATCCACCACACACCACCAGCCATTAACAGCCCAGCCTCAAACTGCCCTACAGTAAATGCGGCTGTTTGGAGCATTAATTTTCCAGCAATGGTTTAAAGCTGCCACCAAATGCTACCCATAAATGAAACCCAAAGAATCTGTTTAGCAAATTTATCCCTTGGCCACAATACTGGTTGCTCCCAGGAGAGAACCACTCGGCTAGGGGAGCTATCAGAGACACACTTCATCTGACCAAGCTGCTTAGTCCTAAATGGGCCATGAGGGACAAAGATGAGGTCCAGGGTTGTAGGAACTAGTAGGGGGAGGGCAGAGGGGGCAATGGGCAGTTCCCCCCCCCATTCCAAAAAACTTATGCGCAAAGGCCCTCGTGCTACTTTCTGAAGACTTGGTATCTGCTCTAAACTTGTGAAACTTTTTTAAATTATAGCTTGTCTTAGTATAACTAGCAAATATTCTTATATTCTTTAATATAGAGATCCATATTATAGATTTAATACAGATTGATTGATTTGTTTATTTAAAAAACTCTAAGTGTTCCGTTCATAAACATTTAATAAATAACCTCTATTGGTGATGAACAACTATTCACTTTATGTTTATCCTGAATTTTGTGCAGTGCGTCCAGTAACAAACATGAGATATAGCAATTTAAATGTATAGGTCACAACATAACCAGTGAGACAGTGACTATAAAAATACTCCCAATCAAATGAGATTAGGCTGTCAACGAAATCTGAATAAAAACTAGGTTAACGACTATGAAAATGTTTAAATTTTAAGATGAAAATTTGAATTTATCTATCTTTCTAACAGCTGTTGTACTAATTGGTAGTTAAAATTAATAATAATAACTATATAACAATGTATAAATACATTTTTATATTAAAATAAACAATAAAACTTGGGTTGGCCAACCCGTGAAACACTGACAAAAATTAACATAGAATTGGGAGTCTTGTATATCTACAGTCACTGTTATAACTGTTGTAAAACGAGAGACCAAACACGAGAAAAAGGGGCTCCAAGCCCTACAGTGGTCCTTGGACTTTTGCCCCCCATGAAAATTTTCATTCTTACTCCTATGCTGAAGTCGACGGGTTGGAGAAGATAGAATCACAAGGGATGAAGCCAAAGTCCATGGAAAATGTCCATGCTCATTCACAAATTATTATGCAATGACTCTGCTCCCCCACACTGTCAACTTTACTAAAGGCAGTAGGACAGGCCCTAGATTTGTATTGATCCCTCTTCTGAGTAGACAAAGAATAGCCAAATTTTATAATTATTCGACAATTTGGAATGAGAAAAAAAAGCAAAAAAACCAAAACGAATGTAATAAACATGACACTGAAACTATGAACACTGTCTAACAGTATAACAAATTATGATAACAGTAAAAGTAACAGTTAAGCTTACTCAAGTTTAGAAATCAAAGATCCATCCATGGGGTTGGTTTAAATTGTGGAATTATATAGGTTGATTTGCTCGTAGTTGGTAGGAGTACCACAAGGTATGTTGGAAACATTTCTTGTTTCCTGAACAAGAAGAGAAGTCTGAAAGTAGAAATCTCCAGTGTTGGTGGATTGTTGAGTATCCATTGCTGAAGGATTTCTTTATAACCTACCGCTGCTAGAACTGGAGATAGTTTCTTGTTTGTGCTTGGGATTCCTGGTTGATCTGCCACATATGCGAGGATAGCCCACTGTGAAAATTATATCTATAGACATACAATTTAGAGGATCTATTGCACTTGATTGTGATGTAATGCTTTACATTTTAAGTGCTCCACTTCTATGTGTATAAGTATATAAAGCACAAATAGTAGGTGCGCAAACTCACTGATTTTTAACGACAGTGACTGTCACAAACATGCTCCCAGCTGCCGTGACTTTGGGGGGTTCGCTGTATGAGGTCACACACGATTTCAGCCCAAAGTCTTTCTCTACCTATCACACAGGTTATAGACCTACGGAATCGCCCCCAAACACAGCGCTCTCACACCCCCAGATACTTCAGGTTTGCCACCACCTATTGAATATGGGCAATAGGACCCCAATATATTGTTCCACACTGGCACACAGGATTCTAGCTATCCACAGACTAGCATGACCCACATCAGCAAGCACAGGGTTAACTCTTCACACCTCTAGACTGTTACACAAATGGAAATGCAAGCACACAGCTTGTTAAATAAATGTATCAACAAATCACACACTGGCATTCCAAGGGTTAACTTGGTCGGGCTTTCTCTTCTAACAGGCTAATGGATTCGTTAGAGTATCAAGGACGCAACATATTAAATTATAGATTTAATATACAACATACAGAGCATACAGATAAAAATAAATGAATAACAATTAATAGATTGACATAACAGGCAAAATAGTTTAAAATAAAAGGGGTTACATTCAGAATAGCACTTACTTGAGTAGCATAATCTGCGCCATGGGGAATTGGCTAGGAAGATGGACAGCTTAACAATGTGGCTTGATTTCCCCAAAAGTCTGACCATTGCCCCTTCCCAACACAGGTTTTTTAAGCAAAATGAAATGGGATGGTCTTCACAGGGGCAATGTTTAATGCTAATAGGGGGCAGGGATGTCCCCTGGGTATCACTTAAGGCCTGTTCAAAACTATTCCTAAGATTTTACCTGTCTCAACTTTTCACAGATATATCCCAGCAACATAACTCCCTCTTCAATAAACCGGTCATAATCTCCCGCACATTTAAATACTAAACATGATGGAATTATGACAATGTGATATACCTTTTCCAAAGATATGTGATTTTAGCTGTTCACGGATACCACCCGTACCTGTCATTCACAACCCTGGTGTGATTTCTGCTCCTCAGTATGGAGTGGCACCCAGATTTCCCAAAATATGAACTATGACTACATTTTCCTTTGAAGGTCATATTTCTATATACCTGTATAGGCTTTCACATGCTGCCTACAAGGATCTCCAGCTGTGATCGGCCCCACCAAGTCTATTCAAGTGTCCAAGACTAACAGCAAGAGATCTTTGAAGCTGCTACAGGTGACATGGTTATCTTCTCACACTGGAATGTGCAAAGCCAGCAAATACATTTACATCAGACTCTCTGTCTTCACACTTTACACTTTAACAGCTCAATTGATCCATGGATTCATTTGAGACAACCTATTTAAACTTCAGTTATGATTCATACCTTATAAATAACTGCAAGCTCTCTATGTTCACGACAGTGACGCTGTCAGGAAAATCATCCTCACCTATTGTTAATGCCATGTATCTTTAGCCCAATAAAAGGTTTATAACAAAATAAAGAGGGAAAAAAACAAATCTAGAGTGATATTGCTTACAGTTTTTTTTCATTTTTTAATAGTGTGAATACAACACATAGAACAAGTTTTAAGTACATAACCCTTTGGATTTCTTTATTGTTCTATGTAATTGTGTATTTACACCATTAAAAAATGAATAAAAAATCTCACACAAGATTTGCTTTTTATTTTGTATCTTTATCCATACTCGTTATTTGAAGAAATCTTTTAAGAAAGGGAAGATATACCTTTGGAGACTACATATACTCCTAAAGAACATGCTTAAGGCCTACTTAAAAGATTATTCTCAGTAAGTGCACCACCAAAGGCTGGGGGGGCACCAGTTTGTAAAACAGCTTTTCATCACGTGGAATTGTGTAGCATTCATCACACAAGATTTGAATGTTGGACATTGATATTTTATTTTTTATTTGATTTTGGTTTCTTTTCTCCACTGGTATTAATTTAAAGAGGAATTAATATACTTTACAGTGTTACACTATGTTTCCAATTCTTTTTTTCACATAATCATCTCTATTTTGCGCTAAGAAGAAAAGAAAAAAGAAGGGAGAGGAAATTGAGAAGATTTCACTATTAATTTAAGTATTTTTATGATTTATTATTCTTTTTTTGTGTGGAACATCAGTAGCGCCGGGTATCTTTCTTACAAAATTATTGTTATAGTGTTTTAAAATTTGTGTGTGATTTCTACAAGAAATTTGGTCCACAGTTCAGTAGAGTGCTATGAGAATCTATTAACCCTTATATTAAATACAGTTTCTTGCTAGTCTGTTACGAGCCGCGGCGGTGCCCAGCCACCGCGACTCTCTCACAGGCGTCCCAGCCGTCGCTATGATGACCAGGACGTCACTTCCGGGGCTCGTCCTGGCCGTTGCCTAGGCAACGGTCAGGACCCTGAAAGAGAGAGCGCCGCGTCCCGGCAAATGAGACCTGCTGGGCGCGTGAGCAACTAGTACTAGCCTGCAGGCTAAATTTGTTTAATTTATTCATTAGGCATAGGCTTGCAGTTTCAGAGCTAGTCTCTGATTGGTCACACTGCGTATTTAAGGCAGGAAGGGCTTAGCCTCCCTGCCGGTTATAGCGTCCTGCTATCTGTTTGCTGACCTGCTCTGCCCTTTTTCCCTTTTCTGTGATTCTCTGCCTGGTTACCTGTGCAGTATCGGCTAGGGGGGTTCCTAACATAGTCCAGATGTGTCAGTAGGACTCCTTAATGTCATGATTTTCATATTCCTACTTTTTCTATATTCCTATTCCTATGTTTTCCATATTTCCTATAACTCACAATGTTCCTATTGTTCTGATGACAAATGCACCATAATTTACAAATTTATTTGAAATTAGTAAAATTATTGAAATATACGTCCGTAATTATATGTGGGCTCCAACAAATCGTATCACATTGGTGCCCAGTTCCTTGCTAAAGTAAAAGGGAGCACTATGTGTGATGGAAGAAACACCGCTAGAATTTGACATTTTAATGTAGAATTAACCCTATAGCAATCCTTTTTATAATTGCACTGACAAACTGCCCAGACCCACAGTGGTTTATGCATCTGTCTTCACTAACCACTGAGACTGGATCGAGTGTCAGTCAAACTGAATAGGAGGGATGGGAGTGTTTATAGCTCTTTGTAAGTGATAATAGCTCTTAGTTTATAGCCCTATTTCTCATATGTGCTGCAGCCATGGGCTATGGGGTTATATTCAGCTGCAGCTGTGTGGTGTTATAAGCTTTTGGTGATTATAGTTCTGGTGGTATAGTGAGGGTGATGTGTGGTGTAGCTATGTGACTTAGTTAAATGGCTCAGTGTAGGCTATGTGTATGTGTAAGTGGTTACTGTACGTTTAGGTGTGCTAGATGTAATGTTGTGGTTGTATATCTGTGGGTGCGTTTTTTTCCTTTACAGTTGCTCTTATAAGAACACTTTTGGTATTTTGTGAGTTGCTCCCTTTCACTGGTGGGTGATAAGCGGCTCCCAACAGCGTGGACGGAGTTTGCGTTCCACTGTGCTTTACTTCCAGTTTGTCGTAGAACGCACGACTTCAGGGTTTCTCGTACTGTTGTCCCGGCTTGGGTAGGTAGTGTTCAGGTATCCAATGAGTTTTGTCCATTGCAGGACTTCATTGGGTCTTGCCACGGAGGTGTGGGTGTGCTGGTCTTTGTAGTGGGATGCCTCAGTTGTCAGCCAATAGTATGAATCGGTGGGTGTGTTTAGGGCAGGATTTTAATTGTATGTCCAATTATTGGCGGGCAGTGTGGCAATGGCGTGTATTATATTAATTGTATGTGGCTTTTATTAAAGAGTAACTTTTTGGGGATCTGTGAATACTGGTATCTATAAAGGATTGGTGCTTAATAAATATGAATGCAGAGGGGCACTTTGCCTGCAAACATATTAGATAAGTTATGTGATAAAAATAGGACAGGGCTAAAGTTATATTTTGGGATAAGGAGGTTAAAGGAAAGTTATTTTAGGGGACGGGGTTAGTATATTCAACTGGAATATTTTGAGTGGAGAGGCATCTGTATAATATTATATGGGCTGGAATATTAGTGTGTGATGCGACTATTTGGAGATGGTGGGGGCGAAGAAGAATTTATTATCCACAGGGAATATAGGGTATACCTACTACAAAGGGTATCGCTATTGTTGTGGATGGATGCTCTATTTGCTGGAGGCGGGTGGCGAAGTATATAGAGTGCGATATGACAGGGCTTATGCCTTGTAGCCGGCTATTATTGTTTTGGGTTTTTTTGGTGACGAGGTTCTATGGTGCGAGGGTGGTGGTATTTGCATGGTTTGATAGTGCTATATACCACTGGCTGCCTACTACAACCAAGTAAATCATACTGTCTATTTGCCTACCTCTCCCTCCCCTATTCCCCCTCTCCCTTCTTCTTTCCATACAGGTTAAATAACAGATACAAACAAGGCGCCCCACCACAAAGGAACCGAAAAGGAATTGGAGGATCCACAAAAAAAATAAGGCAAGTGTGCTTAATCACCCTCCCTTCTCTCTCTATTGCTAACTCATACAGCACCTAGAACGTAAGAACCCACAGCTCCTACACCACTGCACACATCGATAAGAGTTCCACCATGGCAGAAACTCAAACAAAGTATAGAACCCACAGGAACTGAAATGCTTAAAACACCCGTAAAAGGCAGCAACCACTACACCAGCATACCAACATATCACAAGTGCAGACATCCAAAGTGACCCCCAAAAGGATCCCTACCCCCTCCACCTGTTCAATAAGATTATTTAGCTGTAAAGAAGCTTACTGTACTATATATGGATTCTCTCATTATGGGCTCTATGTAGAGTTGGGTGCAGTCGTAAATTACATGTGCAAAAAATAGACATTCTAAGTAGTATGCTGCGTCTGACGCATCTCAGCTCCTTCTCGTTATATTCAGTTTGTATCTTACACCAGGGGAAGAGCATGTGTGTTGTGTATATATATATATATATATATATATATATATATATATATATATATATATAAATATTGTAACAAAAGGAGGCATTTAGCTGGCAATATGCAGAGAAAACAGGGAAGTAAAGTAAAACATTTGTGCAGCAATGCACCTAGATTGAATGTAAAGACCTATGTGTAACAAAGTTTGGTTAACTTACATGATAGAGAAATCCTTCCTCTCAGCAAACAGACAGGGTGGGTCTGTTTAGTGCAAACAGAGCCAGTGATGGGGCGTTTCCTTTTAAAGAGAAGGTGGGTGTGTTTCCTGTCCATCAAGCTAAGGCTGGGGGAGGAGTATCAGGTATAAAAGCTTGTTTGTATCATCTGTGCACGGAGACCAACGCTGGGTAAGCTGGCTGGTCCTGAGAGAGAGCTGTCTATGTATAGCTAGCGTTTAGGGTCTCCAAGTATTGCTGTGAAATCTGTACGGTGTCAAAACATTTACCATCCTGACAATAAAACTACATAAAAAGGAATAAGTTGTTCGTGTGTGCTTCTGCAGTAGTGGGCTCTTGCCACAATATATATATAGTGATGAAGTCACTGGCTTAAGCTTAATGCTAAATCACAGAGATATTTGTCCTAGGTCTTCTGCCTTGTATACGCTGACAGCCAGGAGATTGTTTAGCTCTGTGGGGAAAAGCTTCCCACAGTGTGTTTCACAGCAGACCAATTAAGAGTTGCACCTGTGTGGGGCCTGTAAAAGGTTGCAGGCCTGATTACTCTGTCTCTCAGACCTGGGGGAGAGGCTGGCTGCCTCCTGAGAGGACCTGCTTATGGTGAGCAAATAACCTTTGTTTGGCGTTGAGTTTGGGGCACAAGGTCTCAGACTCGAGAGAGGGTATATTTCCCCCCTTAGCATAGCTTCAATGGTAAGATCATGCCATGCTTTCATGATTGCATTGCAACATATCTGTTCATATTGTGATTGCATTCTACCATTTGTTTATTGCAGTTTTACCACTTGATCTCACATGTTTTTTACTACTAAAATAAATAATTCTTTAGATATTCCCATATAGACTGGATTATGAAAGTAGAAGTGGTTATGCCTTCTGTCTGATTATACTCAGGCCAAAGGGAAGTTTATAGTGAGGACAGAACACCCCTGCAAGTGTAAGTCTTTTTTGTGCGCATGCACAGTAGTGAAATTTATATTTTGCACTAAGCAAATGGACTTGTGTACAAATCTACATAAGGCGCTATGTGGTTTTATTCTTTATGTTATAAAATATTCATTGGAGTTTTAAATTAGGATTGTGTCACAATCATGTTCAGTACATATGTTGCTGATTTTGTAGCACTATATACAGTAAGACAAAATAGAAAAGATACATTTTACATAGTAATTGAACTTTATATAGTCTTATTGGATTTTCCTGAAAGACTAAATGGAAATATATGCATACCACCAAAATGAATCATTAGTTGTTATTATCAGATGAAATGCAAATTGCAAAATCAGGCTCACACTCCAAGGTGCAATAAAATTCGGTTCCTAATCATACTTTTTGTATAATCATTGTATAATGTTTACTGCATATAAAAAAATCAATGGGAAGCAAAGGTTTTCTATAAAATGTAATTTGAAAAAAACAAACACATTTAAACATGTTGAGATATCAGATATATTCTTGAGGCATTTATTATTAATACATTTCTCTCTACAATAATGCCATTAATATTATCACAGTCAACGTCAATTAATAAAATGAATAAGAAAAAAAAGATTTTAAATGTGATCAATTCTTGTCAATAAAGGATAAATGAACACAAACTTAATAAGTGATCACAATTACATTAATATTTCACAATTCAAAACATTCCTTTCATTAACAATTTTGTTCAAACGCTTGGCAAGGTTTCTATAAAATAGGCATATATAGATAAATAGATAATAGCAGCAGAACATTAATAAATTAGATTAGTTCAAGGTCCATAATATTTGTGCAATCCAGATTCAATTAGAAGCCACTGTTTGCTAACAACAGGGATGCTTTTCTTCTGGTGCTTTCCTCTGCTTGCTACTGGCACTGAAACCTTTGTACTTTCATCTTAAAGTTACCAAATCTGAATCTACCAATAAAAAAAATAAAAAAAATAATATCATAATACCTTCATATATTTAAGGGTGAAACAATGTCTTGCCATTTGCCATCTTCTTATTCAACCAGTTTTATTCTTTTCCAGTACAATTATTCTATTGTAATTGAAAAACATGCACCAGTGATTACTGTGACTGTCTCACAATCTACAGCTAGATAGACAGATGTCCATGAATGGGCTTTTAGTTGTCAATCACCTTTGTTGGTAGACAGGACTTTTGCGCAAAAGCTGTTAGGACTCTTCCTTCAGTTTATCTCCTCCGGGAACTGAGTACAGTATGTGTATCTACATCTATTTGACATTCATTACTTTTACTTTGTCATTTATAGAGTGTTAAAATTTCTAACCATTACTTTATTTTAGACATTGGAAGATATGTTACTAATAACATTCAAAAAATTGGAAAAATTGTATAGAATTATTAAAATGGATTTTAAAACATTTAAAAAAAATTGTGCATTTTACCCTGTTTTCCCAGTACTTATTATGTATCTCTCCCCCATCCAATATCTTGTTTTCTCTATCCCCATGTTTGATATATGTTTCAATAAAAATATTGAAGTTAAAAAACAAAACTGTGATCTTAACATACTCATCGTTTTCTATAAAAATATGAAACATAAGTGGCATTATACTCTTTATTATTATTTCATGTGTTCTCATCTAACACTTCTAATGTTAGGCTTTGTGATTTAAAAAGTTTGTTCCTCATATTTGCAGAGCTTTTTATTTGTGCAAACAGACCATTTACAGGATTTACGTGATTGTAGCAGAAATTACTACTCAATGCCTGCATTAAATGGGACACAATTTTTTCGGTCTTCGGTGTAGAAAGGGGTTTATACACTGGATACCACTCTGCAGAGCCGTAAGGAGGGTGGTGCAGCCGGTGCGACCGCCCACAACTTGTACTGTGCAGCTAGCTAAGTCTCCCTCTCCAAATCGCCCCCCTCTCCTCCGTTTTTCTATACAATTGGTCGCATGCTGCCTGTTACTGCATAGAGGCAGCATGCGACCACTCTGATTAGACCTCTCTGCTCCTGGTCACATGATTCAGGTAGCTGCAAAGATTCCCCTGCTGTCTGCGGTCGACAGGCTTCCCCCCCTCCCCCCTCACTTCTCACCGTGTTTCTGTCTGCCTGTCTATCTCTCACCCCCTGTCTCTTCTCTCCTCTTGTGTTTTCCTGCTATTTTGTATGTGTGACTCTGCTTCCCCCCCATTCTGTGTCTGTGTATCTTTGTGTCTGTCTCTTTGTTACCCCACTTTGTGACTGTCTTTAATTTTGTTGAACTCTTTGTGTCCCCTGTTGTGTTTTCCTGTCGGCAGTTTTGTATGTGTGTCTTTGCATCTCTGTCTTATCTGTCTGTCTGTGCATCTCTTACCCCCACTTTGTGTATGTCTTTTAATTTTGTGTAACTCTGTCTCCCCCTGTGTTTCTTTGCCCACCCTTTGTTTTATCTATCTCCCCACCTTGTACCATTTGCCCCAACACCCACTTTTCCCCTGTGCCCCTCACAGCTACCTCTTCTTCTCCTCTCTTACCTTCTTCCCCCTCTTCAGCTAATGTTGATGGAGTCCTGGTGGCTGCCAATTGGAAGAGCTGTGGACAAACCTGAGTATGGCAGGTAAGCACAATCTTCTTATTTTAATCATTTTTTCATACATTATGGGGTAGATTCAATTACACGCGATGTTCTGAGGAACATCGCAGCTGTGCATTTTTATCGTTACTATGGTAAATTTTCCGCTGACTTCTCCTTACACCCCAATGGGGTGCGAGGAAAAATCAGTGGAGATATCTTGTAAAAATTCTGCAACTGCGATGTTCTGAATGACATGGTGGCTAAATGAATCTGCTGTTAGGGTCCTATTCATTAAGATCATAACCCCATTAGCACATGCACTTTTAAGACAGGGATTCCTCATTGTAGTTGCATGTACTAAAGGACAGATTTATTAAAGGATGAAAAACTCTATTACCAGCGAAAATGGGAATGGCGATAGTTTTTTTCCGTTTCACACTATACATCTAAGGTTTATTGCCAGAGATAATCCTGACGGTGGTAAATTGCGCCAGCTTTTAACATAATTTTTTAGATTAGCAGACTAGCTGCTGTATTGATAAATTTTAGCCGATTTAAAAACACAAATAATCAATAAACATTGTTATAAGTGTTATTTTTGTAACAGGGGTCTTTTTTAATATAGTGAGATACCTTAAAACATGAGATTTGTGATTACATAGCATACTTACATTGTATAGCAATACAAGCTTCTCACATGAATGGACTACACTCCCATGCACTGCTCCGGAGCAGCTACAGAGGAGAAGCAGACACGCCAGAATACCAGCTACAAGGTAAGTGGGCCTTCAGTCAATTACTTTTATAGGTGCCTCTGACTCTTCAGTGTTGTGGAACTACAAAGCACAGCATGCCCTACCAGAGGGAAAGCTGGAACTTGTCGTTCGACAAACACTGGAGAACCATAGTTTATACTGTATCCAGCCAGCCACATAATACACTTGTGGAACTGTCATCACAGAGATGAGCCGCTGGTTGTACAGGCTTGTTTTGTGATTGCTAACATTATTATTTATTAGAAAGTTTTTGGGTTTTTTCTTGTTTTGTTTTTATTTATTATACAAATTGGTTAACTAGGGCAATGTGACCTCCCAGGGCGCAATGCCGAGCTTTCGTTATGGCTGGGAGAGACCACCTACACCTACCAAGGTAAGGGATGGGGGGGGGGGGGGCGCCAGTGCTCTTTCTCGCCCAGGGCACTAAATTTTCTAGTTACGGCTCTGCCACTCTGTGAAGTTGACATGGACTGCACTTGAGGACACTGCCTGCTTACAACTTAGATTGGCTTTTGTTGTAAACTGATTCACAGTTACGTTTCTGTTTTTCATTGCATTTCAAACCAATGCTCACATCACAGTTTAAGTATGAATTCAATGCCTCCCCTAGTTTATAAGCGAGTTCCACACCACCATCCCCTTATATTATAGTCTTTGAATGGCATCAGAAGGTTCAGCAATCTTTGCCACCCACCAAACGCCCCTCTCTAAAAATGACCAAGGTCTCTTAATATCAATGGTAGACAAAAAAACTGGACAATTTGGTCTGACCAGTTTTTGTAAAGTGTAATTTACTCAGAAAATAAACCTGTATAGGTGTATTTGATTTAAATGTTTTATTATATTTTATTACACCTCTTCTTTATTATTTTAGTGGCTAGGTTTATGTCAAAGACCGTGTATAATCAAGGTAAATTAAATGCAGATATCATAAATAATAGAAGTGCATATACTTAAATTAATCTACTCAGCATGGTAATTATTTCATAAACTTCAGCATAGTTTACCTGTTTCTATCCTATTTGATTTGTGTTATTTGAACAAAGCAGAAAATATGTAAACACAAAAGTGTAAAATACGTTTTACTTGTTACTGTATATAGTGTGAAGTGGATAATATAACTCTTTCTTGTATCGGTTCGGAATGAAAAAGTGGAGGATCTGAATGATTTACTGGTAATGTCTTGGGCAGCAGACATTCCTTGGATAGAATGATGTATAGAAGCACAAAAAGACTTCCCTGTGACTCTGAAAATAAACAATTAAATGTTTTGTTTTATATTTTATTTTTTCTTTGTGACCCATCCCGGCTGTTAGTTGTGTATTCGGAAGGTTGCAGTGAAGGAAATAAGCTAAACTAAAATACAATTGAAATGTAAATAAATAAATTGAACAATGCATTACACTATAATAACTGCTGTGGAGGATCTTGGAAATGTTTTTACATGGTAACCCTATGTTTTCTCTTGTATGGGCTGGATTACAAGTTGAACGGCCTTTCCATAAGGTATAGTTTGAATGAATGACATGCAAAATTTCAAACCAGTTTTTTAAATATTGAGACCCTTTCACATTTGCCCCTTTTCCAAATTTTGCTACCCCGACCACACCACATAGCGGAATAAATTGACTGTTGAGCTGTTGCAGCTTTATTTATAAATTGTAAAATCTGTAAAATGCAGATTTATAAATACAGTGCGGAATGGTGAAACAGGAACTAAAACTTTATATTGGAAGAACCTCTATGTAACGCCCTAGTATCTCTAGTTTGACTTCTCACTAAGGCATTATGCTAGAAATACAAATGATAATTATCAGCAGGAAAATACCGAATATTGTCATTAATTAGGACTTGGTTTAAACTTACAAAAGTTTTTGTGCCACCTTCACGTTTGTCATACACACTGAAAAACTGACGTACTCTCAAATATTCAAATGCCAATACTTTTTTCCTCATTTCTGAGTATTTATTATTTTTAACAAATACATTAAAAAGAAAAAAAAAACTATATATTATGTGATATAAATAGTTTATTTACATTACAGAAAAACGCCAAGACAATGTATACTATTTCAAATATATCCATACATATTCAAATATATCTGTAGTACATGTTTTCATTGGTGTAGATTACCACAAATGCAAGGCAACATGTGTAGGTCTTTTGTCCTTATCTTGACTAATATTAATCTAGTCCAAGGTCTCTTCTGGTAGTTTTGCTATTGTGGAAACATGCGTGGTTCAAATTAACCTTGTTGATGCTCTTGTTGTGTTATCTGAACTGTAGTGGCCTGTGTTTTGCTTTTGCCTGTGGATCCTATTGCTTCTTGGACATTTTCTGCAAGGAAAAAACATATCAGTAAATACTTGTGCTCTAGAGCTCATACAATCTATTTTGTGTTACATATCCCAGATTACACTCTTTTTTTGTTAAAAAAGTAAGAACAATCATACATAAAAATATTTAGAGATAGTTTCTTAGAAGTTGCTTTTACTACATATCTGTACATGCTATTTTACTTTTTGCAATGTTGACATAATGGGAGTTTAATAAACTAAAAATGAAGTACAATTATTTTCTTTGAATTATCATTTGCCTTTACCTATGCTGCACTATCATTGTCATACCATGCAATGGGCGGGACTAATGTGATGCATTGTGTTGCTATGTGGGTCATCTCATAGAATGCCTGAAAGAAATTGAAAGAATTTGAATCAATCTATAGATGTAATTAAATATGGCACATCTCTTATAAGAGTTAAGATCCATTTAAATGTTTTCCTTGCCAAAATTCACTTTCGGGCCTAATAAAAAGCAGCATAAAAAATTTGGCTGAGGAGGGTCTAAAATCAGCCACTGTAATTAAAATACAATAAGAGCCAACACCAAAAAAGATGGGATTTAATCCTCAAAAACCTACAGAAACATGTAAATAATTACTTGTATGTCCTCTCAATTCACTATGCATATAAAACAGGTTAAGTAGCATAGATACAGCCAGATGTGTAGAGACACATATCCAACTTAAGAGTTGTTTTGATATCAGTAGATCTTATAACAATAGCTTCTATGGTATAGTACATGTAAGAGTACCCCATACAAAGGTGCCAGTACAATTAGAGTGAAGTGGGCTAAAAGGAGTCATAAAACTCTTTACTGGAAAAAAAACACACCCTTTGGAAGTTTTATAGTGTTAGGCTTATAGCCAATAAATACACACCCAAAGCCAAACATATAAAAAAATATTATTTAAATAGAAGAACTACTGATGTTTAGCTGTTTTACCATTTGTATATACAAAGTAACAAACCTTTTGCCTTCAATACATTATTTATAGGCATGTTCAGTTTATATAGATTATGGAAAAAGTTTTGTTATGATTGTGAGCCTTAATTATGCACATTTGACTCATATCATAAATTGAAGCAATAAATACTGTGGTGACAAAAATACTTTCTGAATAAGAAAACAGAAACCAAGTCTTATAAAATGTAGCATATTTATTACAACACTGTGAACTTTATATGTTTTTTTTATTACTTTATGTTGAAGAAAATATATTAATATCCTTGTAATGCCCATCTGATTAATATTTATGTTAAACAAGTCTTAAATGATTTATAAGAACAGCAATGCATATATCTGTGTACTTAGAAACCAAAGGAACAGACAGGACAGCCATTGTAAAATTTTAATGGCTTTCTGGAGGTTTATATACATTAATCCATACACTTTATTTTCTACCTAATCCATTATACAGTGTTCAATCAAGCAAGTCTCATCAATGTTCACTGCTGAATAGCTACAAACCTGTGATGACAGGGAACATTTTCTAAGTAATATACCTTTCTATTGTTTCTAGTTGAATGAATTTTACACTTCACTTGACAAACTTCCCCACTGCACTGGAATGCTTTGTAATGTCTCTCTCGTTTGCTATAGGCATATCCCAACTTGCAACCTATCCCCAATGGCATTTTTAGTGACATACAATTCTCTTCTGTCTTAAATTTGCCAAAAGCAGACTACGCATCAGCTGCAGAGGGAAGTCATGTGGACACTCAGTTGTCTACAGTAAAAAGATTAGCACAGGTTATTATTTTAAGCACTTGCACTTACAGGAAAATCAATGCACCACTTGTCAATCTGTGGTCTAACGGTCTACAGCATGCAGATATATTGCTATTTTAAGTAAAGTTTTATTTTAAGCAAATTTATGTTCTAAGATAGAGAGAAACATTTATGAATACATAGTTTTGAGATTCTCCTTACAAATTCACACAAATTAATTCTCTGTAATGGCCTGTTATAGTTAGCTTCCAGAGTCATAGGAAAACTTCCACACAAAGAAACAATGGGAGATAATGTAATTATAAAGACAAGGAATCAGGAAAACAGAGCATTACTGTTTTATACTGTCATGTTATACCAAATCAATACTTTATGGAAGTGTTATGCATGGAATGTAGAAACTATAGCACCTGTATTAAACATGCAAAGATCAATGTACATGTTGTGCTGCTGTTCATGTAATACAAACATAAAAATGCTGCCTGTCTCCTACTGCTTTGATTTTAAAACAATTCAAATTCCATTCCCTATCATTTTTCAAACCGCCACTTCTTAATTTTCACTACATTTTTCATATATACTATATAGGTTTATGATATACATAAGTTTTCTTCATTGAAAAAAAATATTTTTAAAACTGTTAAACATTGCTCAAACGTCACTTTCTGTTTTGTTGCAGTTTCACTCAACATTGAAGCATAAAACTATCAGAATCCCCACCAACATCAACATTTATTTATATAGCACTAGCATATTCCGTATTACTTTAAAATTGGGAACAAACAGAGTAATAAAACAATACTGGGTAATACAGACAGAGAGGTAAGAGGGGCCTGCTCACAAGCTTCAATCTATAGGACAATGGGAGCTTGATACATGAGGCTAAGTGCTACATCCTGCATAGCGGTCCAGCCAGATTGCAAAGGTAAAACGTATTTAGTGGGCTATATGATCAAGTCAAACAGCAATGTTGGTCAGGGGGTGAGATAGTTGTTGTCTTCTGGGAACTGTGCAAAGGGTGGTGATAGGGTACCCTAGGTAGGTTGAGGAATATTATAAGCTTGCTTAAATATATGTTTTCAGAGATGTTTGAAGGTTTGAAGTCTAGAGAAAAGTCTTATTGTGCAGGGGAGGGAATTCCACAAAGTGGGTTCTCTGTCTGGTAACAGAGAATGCAAGCAGGTTATAAGCATGGAAGAGAGATGCAGATTTTGTACAGAACAGTAGTGTCAAAATTGGGAGATGTTTTCATACATGTGAAGAGATGTTAGTTGATACAGTTAAGTTGAAACCCTGTATGTTAGTAGAAATATTTTATATTGGATTCGGTAATAAACAGGCATCCAATGTAGAGACTGAGCTGCTCAGCAGTGGAAGACAGATTTGCAAGGAAAATACAATCTAGACACTGTGTGCAAAATAGATTGTAGTGGGTGAGAGTAGGATTCAGGGAAAACCAGTAAAAAAGGAAATTTAATAGCCAATGAGAGAGATAATGAGTGTATGAATGAAAGTTTTTGCGGTGTCTTGGGTGAGATATTTGCAGATTCTGTAAATGTTTTTTTCGATGTATGTAACAGGATGTAGATATAGATTGGATATTGGGAACAAAGGGTAGTTCTGAATCAAGGATCCCACCTAGGCAGCTTGTGGGGTAGAATTTATTGTTATGTTGTCAACAGAAATAGAAAAGTCAGGTGGGTTGGTTGGAATATTGTTGGCTGGTGGAAATATTGTTATATGCCTTTTTTTTTAAATCAAGTATTTTGTATTGTAGAGTTCTGACAAAAGACATAGTATAATGAAATTAAACAAAAAAACAAAACAAAACAAAGCCATACAGCATAAATAGTTATATGATGTAGGTGAGCTTGATTCAAGCAGAACAGATGGATACATGGATGTACATAATTAAACATATATATATATATATATGTATATATAGGTATACATATATATATATATATAAAATATATATAGTTAGAGGACACTTAAAAAAATTGTCACCAGCTCTCATTATGAAGGAATGGTTAGAACTAATTTAGACTTTTATAGAGCGGGTATTCATCCATATTTTGTAACCAAGTCCTAATGGGAAAGAATTAAAGGATGTGTGTAACTAAATGTATAATATATATATATATATATATATATATATATATATATATATATATATATATACATATACACACACACACACATATACACACACATTTATATACATACATATATATATATATATATATATATATATATACACATGTATGTATGTATATATATATATATATATATATATATATATATATGTATACACACACGTGTATATATATATATATATATATATATATATATATACACACATATATATACATATACATATATACACATACACAAGTGTTGGAAATGGAAGTGTGACTGAAGAGGGTCCAATAGGTTATGTGAGGAAAGAAAGCGTGTGAGGCAAGTTTGGGCAATACTCTTGAGAATCTTGGAGGAGCATGGGAGCTGCGAGATAGGATGGTAGTTTGAGTGAGAGTTTGAGTGAGAAACTATTTTTAGAAATAATCACTGCTTTCTTGAAAAATTACAGAAATATACCAGTAGAGAGAAATAGATTATAGGTTTTAGTTAAAGTTGGTATGAGCACAGGAGACAAGGATCTATGGATTTGTATGTGTATTGGATCAAGAGGACAGATAGAACAGTAGGAAGATAAGAAAAGAGTAGATCATTCATCTTCATTTGTGAGATCACAAATATTGAAAGGGTGCCAGAGGTTGTCTGGAAGGAATTGAGCTAATTATTTGTTGAGGAAGAAGTTACCTTTTCAATTCTGATCTTATCAATCTTGACCTTGAAGTAGGAAGCAAGATCTCGGGCACTGATAGTAGTTGGAGGGATTGGGGTGGGAAGGTTGAGAAAAGATTTAAATCTGTTAAAAAAGCATGTCGGATTAGGAAGCTGAGCAGAGATAAGAGATTGAAAGTATGTTTATTTCGCACTGTCTACAGCATTTCCAGAGGAGTGGTAGATATGTGAGGAAGTTATTATAAGAACTAGATTTATGCCAATGATGTTCTGCTTTGTGAGAAAGTTTTGAATGGTGTTGTGTTCGAATAAAGCAACATTATAATATGGTGTGATTTGGGAGCAACTGTATGTATTTACATTGTACTGTAAAATATTTAGCATTTATAAGGTCTTTAGTGATGCATGTGGTGTAAATAACAGCGATTTATTAAAGTATTTTAAAGTGTGCATATCGGATAGAGGTATTCAAAGTTGTAGATTGTAAGAAGGGGGATGATTCTACTATAAAAATATTAAACTCTAGATGTCCCCTTGGGAACTTTAAAGTCCATACTGGTAACGTGCCACTAAATTTATAGAAAAATGCACATGAAAAACATCAAATTATAAAACAAGACCGCATGGAGAAAATGTACTGTATTGCACCATATGAACTGCATACAACAGTTTGTATGTGTGTATGGAATCCTTCAGTGTACCTTGTCTTCCATGTGCAACTAGCATCACATCATGCTATTGGTTTAAATTCAGTTTGCTTCATATGAACAGTTTAAAAAAGATCTGGGCAAATATCGCCCATCAGGTCACCATGGCAACTAAAAATGCATCTTGTCTACCAGACCATCCAATAGACTGTCTACTTACTCTTGTAACTGTATTGTAGGCAGTGTCATATGCAAGTTACTTGCAAGTCATATAAAACTGTGAGTAGGCGTTTGTGATTTAATTCCTAGTATGGTGGCTTAGTGTGTGTGTGTGTGTGTGTGTGTGTATGTGTGTTTGATAGGGAATTTAGACTGTAAGCTTCAATGGGGCAGGGACTTACGTGAGTGATAGATATTCTCTGTACAGCGGTACATAAATAGTGGGACAATAGTGGGGCAATATAAATAAATGAAGTAGATGTGGCTTGCAGCAACTCTGTTTCCAACCAAGTGTTAAATAATGTTGTCATCTCTATGATTCTTTTAATTTTTCTGCTCTCCCCATTAGGTATTTATGGATAGAGAGATTCAGAAGAGTTATTACTGATGAGTGCACAATACCAATTTATGGCACAAGTCGTAAAAGTTAAAATCTCTTGGAATCTCTCTTTAAGATTGTATAATTATCATCAATAATATTGAAAAAACAGACCCCTCACATTCTTTGTGCGCTGTGATATTTAAGGACATATCAACTGAGTGACAGGAGGCTGAGTAGCTGAAATAAGTTTGAATGAAGGGAAATAAGGAGACAGGAAAATGTCATATTTTCTCAAATATCACACTTAAAGGAGTCATGTCTGGTACATTAACAAAGGTATACTCATGACCTGTTATGGGGAGGAATTATTATCTTTATAGGACATGCTGGTAAGTAATTAGTCCAGGATAAAGAAGAAACCCTGAGTAGAAATGTGTATTGAAAAGAGGGTCATAAATTAATTTACACAGTCTTCCTGGCTCTGACATCACAATGGAAGGTGGGCTGTGAGTACCTATTGCATGTTTAAAATGTCCTTTAAGTCTACCAGAGTTGTTCACTTTCAGGAGTTGAATTCATATTAAGAAGTTTTCCAGCAAATTCAAGCTCTCCCAGCAGACATATATCTGATCATTCATTTCTGTTTTCCATTTACTCCCTTTTATTTTACAAAAACCTATTGTCTATCTATGGATGTCATTTTTGGTAATTCATTTTCATCTTAAGCATTGTGAATTTCTTTTCCATATTAAATCACACTTAATAAGTTCATGTCTCTGTATTATTACAAATTCTCATGCCAGACTTAGCTTGTTATTAGAACGCTACATAGTTGAAACAAAGGAGGTCATTTGGTTTATAATAACTCTGATTAAAGTGAGATGTGATATAATAGTTTAGATAAAGTCAGAACTGAAGCCTTTCTGAGTAAGAGTGTTAGCTCTTTAAACCAAAGCTCAGTGGTGGCATAATTGGCAATGAAAATGTTAGTGTGTATATAAGCCAAGAGAATTTTAAGTTTTCTTTAAATAAACCAGATGGTTGATTTTTGATTAAACCTGTCACCTACACGTCATGCAGGCTCCAATGAATGCTGGATCGTGACAGGCAGTGTATAATATCTTAATACCTAACTGTCATATTCGCTGCATACCACTGCTGACTGTCATGTCAACAAGGAAAAGCTTCAGTGCTAGCACTACTTTATCTCTTTCTATTCCTATATTCTGGTAGTCTATATTCTGGTATTCCTATAAGACTGTGTAGCCCCTAGTTATATAAGATTGCCACTTTTGGTATGTTGTGGTAGGCTACACTAGTATAATAGGTTTAATATGCAGCCTCTAATGGTAAAAAAAACTGCTACTATTTCTGTGTAATGGTATAAGAAGATGACTCTATAACCTCTGATGCATAGTTGACAACATTGTAAAATAATTTCCATTCGGAGGTTGGAATAGAGTAAGAGCATATGTATGTCATCCACATTCTTACTTGTATGTTACTGAATTAGGTTATAATGTATTTTTATGCATTTAAAAGAATCTCTTCAATAAACACTAACTTAAAAGCCCAAAAAATGAGATAAGTTAGGGAAAATATACAGAATAAGAGAAATTGCACAGTTCAGGTGGTTTGTATTAAAAATCAGGAGCATACCCAGGACAAATTCCAGAGACTTTAAATCCAAAGGTTTGCGACTAGGCTGATGTGTGATTGTCACTGTTAGTATAATATTGCAGGATCTCCTGGTATAATGACATGAGCTGTGAAAACCTCATTGGTCTTAAAAGCTTAGCCCTGATTATATAATATGATGGTTTCTGTTGTATAATATGCAGATCTTTATATAATATTGCAGTTTAATATATATATACAGACATGTCTTAGTTAGTGTATACTACTTTAAAAAAGCAAGCCACACTAATGAGGAGTTGGACATTTTAATTACTAGCTTTGAACATTTGGTCCCTGGCTCTTAGATTTCAAATTTATTAAGGACTAAGGAATGTGTTGACATCCACATATATATGTACATATTTTTAAATCCATAAAGACATTTCTTGGTTCAGGTGGAACTTGTGACCCACTACTTGGCAAATAATGTGTACCCAGCACTTCTTTAAACCTTTTCCTGTTTTTTTCCTTTTTCAAGCAATGACTAATTCAATGTGAACTAGATCTAACAAATCTTAATATTTTAGCTAGTAGTAAACCCAGTTTACACAGGATCCAATAGAATTATAATGACAATAGAAAATGCTTACCTCAAAATTATAAGTTTGTTTCAACTATTTTAGTTCTAATACATTCTGAAAAAAACCTTGACATATATACCCATGGATTTGCTAATAATCCTGTAACATAAGTCAACTTGTGTGTACAGTTTAATGTTTTTTTTCAAGTGGAACAGTTTGTTGTCTAAAAGATGCTACCTTCCTCATTCATTCCAAAATAGGTTAAGAAAACTGTGAAAACAGCGTAAAGATATTATAGCGAGCTGGTTAAGGCAGTGGGATGCGGTGATTATCAAGACTATTGGCCCAGTGCCAGAACTGGTGAAAGCCTGGTGGCACCTAAATGACACTTCTCACACTTGTAAGCAGGACTCAATTCCTGCTGCTTCTTACCTTAGCAGGCGGGAGGTGGGTATCGGCATCCTTCAGCTCTTCAGACTGGGAGTACGGCAATTGGTTGTGATATAATTGCAAAGCACCACATTGACAGAGTAACACTGAAATGGATAAGCAGTAGCCAGCAGCTTTGCAAGAAGCTGCTGGCTGATGGTCTTTTGTTAATCGCCAATGCACAACCAGGAAGAGGGGCACTTATTCAGTGTTTACCAATGGATTCATGAATAACCACATGGGTTCACCCAATGGTAGTGCCAGCCCTGCCCATTTCACACTTTTAACAATCTGTGCTCTATAAATGATATGTGCAAGGTAAATGCATTATTTTTCATACATTTCCACTATATATAACACTTATGGGCAACTTCAAAAGGGCCAAACATTACCCTTAATGAAAAGAATGAAAAAAGAACCTTGCCTCCCTGAAATGTCCCTCACTTACTCCAATATTCCAGCACATACCATTTAGACCCTCCATTTGCTCCAAAGTAGCCCCACATGCCCTCAGTCCCCCACTTGCTCCAAAATAGCCCAACATGCACTTTTATCTCACATGTACTCCAAAACTCATGTCAGTCCTAACCACATGCCCCACCTGTCACTTAGACCTCCCCATCTACCATCCAGATTACACTCAGACATCCCCACAGTCCCCTCACATGCCATTCAGTCCTCCCCACAGACAAAGCCAAAAATAAGTTAGATCCATGACATAGAGCTGGCACCCCCCATCCCCAGAGAAGGCTTACCATGTTGCTGGTTGCCCGTGGGCCACCTCTTGCCCACCACTGAAATATAATGCTTGATGAGTAATCCATCTGCCCACATTTGTTATTTGTTTGACCAAAATTGTTGTCTTCAAAAAAGTACACATACTTATTACTACAAATTATAAATCTTTTATTAGAAATTTGTAATAATTTGCTTATATTTTTAGAAGATATGTAATAGTCAAGAGTTTATTTGTTGGGAAATGGAAATATAATTCTAGCGCTTCCTTGCATGGTGAATAGTTTTCACTAGTGTCTGACATTGAAATGGGAATATGGTCATTTTATTTTTAACACTAACAAGCTATCTCAAAATCTGCCACATACTGCCTACAGGTTTGACAGCCCTTGCAATCTTAAAACCGAGATAACTGAAGTAGCTGATGGCATCTTAATGGTGCTCCTAAATAAACCTGTTTACTCAGTAAATGAAGTAGTATCTGTTAAGTGAATGTACCCTCAATTTATTGACTGTCATACAATATAAGCATTTCTAGCCTGATTCATACAGAATGTCAACCATCAAGGTAAATAAAGCACTGTTTACTGTGATGTACTATTCAGACACTTTCTCCTAGAACTCATTCCTCTACAAATTAAACTGTCAAATCAATTGCATGAATGAAGAGTTAAAATTACTCAGGTCCCAGGGATGAATCTACACATTTTAGAATGAAATGTGTAGCAAGAATGTAATATTTGTATAAGGGGCATTAAACATAACATAATATGATGGCCGGTGATATACTAAAATAGTATAGATTGGAAGCACACTAGTGGTTACTCCACATAATGTCTTATTTATTATTTTTTGTTGCACACTATATTTTTTATTCTTTGTAAGCATCCAAGATTGATTGACACAGTGCTTAACATCTTGAAGAATTCAGATACAACAAAATCAATATGTCATTAAAGAAGATTCTTTAAGATTTTGCTACACACTTCTTTTTAATACATAAACATAAACATTTTATTGCAAGAAACTGTAGCCCAGTTTAACTAAAGTCTGCTGAGGCCATGCACTTGTACATTTATTATCATGATTAACTGAGTATATATGATGATTAACTAAGGAATATATCACTGTCTATGTTATTTTTACTGAACATACCCCTTAAGATGTTTTAAGTTAATAAAAAGGAGCCTAAAGGGATTTATGTGCATAGGCATTAGCGAGGGGGGAAGAGGAAATCTCAAATTCTTTGCTTTTAAAGTGTAAACTTTTTGGGGAGGCAGGCAACATTCATGTAATGGGTAGAATAAATTAACTGGTTTGTAACAAATGTTCCAAGGACATTATGCTGCTGACCAAGTCAGCATCTAAGCCAATGCGGGTCTACCTGATATACTTGGAAGGCTGCATGTGCAACTTCAAATTTCAAAAGGGCAGCACATTATCCTTAATTTAAAGAATGAAACCCCAGTACCCCCATATGTCCCTCATATGTTTATAATTTCTGTCACATGCCACTTAGACCACCCACTTGCTCCAAAATAGCTCAACATGTGCTCATACCTCAAACTGCTATAAAATGCCTCTGCAAGCCTTCATATTCTATATGTGCTTCAATACTCCAGCACATGCCACTTAGACATTCTCACATGTCACATAGACCTCCCAACATCCATTCACATGCCCCTCACATGGCACTTGCTCCTTCCTCACATGCCCCTCGCAACTCCCCAGATGCCCCCACTCACTGGCTTATCTACTAAAAATACTTACCTTCCCAGCCACGGACAATAGAGGAAGTAGACAGAGTAATTGGTACAGATCACATTGCACTCCTTCATCTTTCTCATCTGGTGAGCTGCGTGACCTCTCTAAGATGGCTGCTCTCATTCAGCCTTATTTCCTGCCATAAGAGATTACATCAGATCTGGAGCATAGAGCAGCCAGCCCATAGTCCTCCTGTTGTCCATCATTGCTTTAAGTCCATCGTGCACAGTTCTGTCTCACAAATCATTGGCACTCCCCCTTCCCCATCATAACTTGTAAACTGAACTTATTGACTTTACATGCAAAGAACTACATTATAACTATCTTCAAAAAAATATACACTGATAAAGTCCATAAACATAAAAAAAGATAGTGATATATTACATCCAACACTATAAATAAAGTAATTGTTTTGTTCACTTGATCAAAATACAAAATTGGGATATTTCACATAATTGGAGTAAAATACACATCTCAAAATGCTTCAGTTTTTGCATCAGTAGCATATACCTCGTCCTTCCCTACCCCGTCCTACCTCTCCAGGTGCAGGGCAGATTAAGTGCTGGAATTATGCATAGCCGGATATATGTGTGCCTACTTTATGAACATCTGCAGAGCTATTTCACTCAAGATACATTAGGCAAACTTGCGTACATCCCATTCTGCATCATCCCAAAAATATCCAACATGTGTGGATGTCCCTGAAAATTATGAACAGTTGGCAGATATGCATATGTAAGCATTACACCTAGTTGAATAACTACCGGGTAGCAGGGGTAACAACTGCTAAGTGGTCCCACAACAGGTACGGTCCATCAAGAACTCTTAACTGCCAGGCCTCTTATAGCTGCCATGTGTCCTGCTTTGGGGTCATGCTCCCATCTGTGGTGAGTTTTATGCGTTCCCTGCTATGTGACCACCAACATGCCAGAATGGCATCCATGTATGTATTCTAGGACTTCCTCTCTGAGCAGGAAATGCAGAGGAAGAAGGCAAGGTTAAGAAAGGGAGGGAAAGGAAGGGGTGTCCCTCACTGGAAACCTTTGGTGAGCCATCAAGTTTTTGCAATGGGGCCCCCTGATTACACATATACTTACAAATCCCATTACTCACATACTTCTTTGTACGCTAGGCAATAGTTCATATATTGCACAGAAGATACCTAATCCTTTTTATATGTAATATAATAACATCAGTGTCATACATAGTACAATAACAATAGTACATATCAGATGATCTAAAACAGATGGGGAACACACTATTACTATGCAGATAGTGACATTCTTAAAAGCCCATATAAGGGCATATAAAGCTATTCTATGGAGAATGTGAAACCAAAGATGCATTAATACATTAATGCCAATTGCTGCACAGGCTCGCTGTGGCCGACAGAATTAAATTAAAACTCATCACCTACAAAGCTCTCAGCCAATCTTCTACCCCTACATCTCCAACCTCATCTCCAGCCACACTTCTTTCCACCCACTCCACTATGCCAATGACCACTGCCTCATTATCACACTGATTACCTCTTCGCACTCCTGCTTCCAGGACATTGCCCAGGCTGCTCCTCACCTGTGGAATCATCTCCTATGCTCAGATTATCCTCTTCTCTCCAATGTTTCAAGTATGCACTCACAATTGATTTCTTTATTCAAGCTTCCACCCCTCATCACAGTGCCACCCTATTTTTGTTTTCCTCTTCCCCTTGGGATGTAAGCTTTCACAAGCAGGTCCCTCTTTCCTTGTGTTCTCCTGCTACTATTTCATCACCCTCTGTATCTCTAGGACTGCTTCCTTAGCAATGTTTTCTATAAGCCCATGTCTTCTTTATGTTAAACCACTCTTACTCACTGCCCCATACATAACTTGATCTGCATTATCAAGTTATCTGTGTGATCTATTAACTAGCAGATGTCTGGTCTTTGTATTATTATGTCTAGTCTAGTAATTTATTGGATAATGTACTATGAATTGATGCTGTCTGTGTATTTCATGCTCTAATTTTCATATATGGCACAGCAGACCTTTTGTGGTGCCTTATAAATAAAAACAATAATGATAAAATTAAAGGTGGAGTGGAGTTTCAGTACATATGAGGGCGATCTCAATTTAGCAGTTTACAAAGCTTATTTAGCAGCACCAAAAGGCAAGATTTATACTCCAATATGGAGGTGTAGGTAAATATCAAATTTTGTTGCTTGAATTAAAGACGGCCTGTTTTTCCCTTTATTGTCAGAAAAAGAAGAATACCTTGACCTTAAAGTTATTATCACATGATGGGCCTACATGAGTGGAATACACATTACACTATAAGCTAGAAATGTATGAGGATATAAATACCAGAGGGTAGGGTGACCATACAAGAACATTTCCTTTGTATTTCGTTTTAACATAACCTTCATATGCTATACTAAACCTTATTCAGATTATTCATTTAATGTAATAAGCTGAACCAATACAAGTCATTCTTATTTTTCCTCTTGGAATGAATAGTCGGAAAGCTTGTTCTTGCTCAAACAGTTTAATAGCAATTTTGTTCCTATCCATAGAAGAAAACTAATAAAAGACATTTATTGTATAATATAATGAAGGTTAAACCCATAAAGCATGGGTAAACGCATGGCATTTAAAAGCTTTCACATTAAAAATATCTATGCAGCTCTTTTTTCACTATCCAGTTACATTAGTTGCAAAAGTAGAGTTCTCAGATAAGGCTGCAATGCCACTTACTTGTTACATTTTGATAAATAAATGATGACAAAGTAAAATCTATAACGGGTTACTTTTCACATGAGATAAAATACATCAAATTTTTGGACTCGGTGAGGACTAGATAATTGCTACTTGTGCTCTTATATGTTAAAAAAAAAAATCTTCTTTAAAAGAGGGTGTACTTTCTTTTGCACATGAATGTTTAAGCAACTGATGCAAGGTTACCACAAAATTGTAAGAGTTCACATTATAGTTGGATATTGTAACATGACACATTACATGTGTGCTGCTGGAAAAACTGCACACTTGTCTACTAATTTGAATCTATAAGGGCTGGAAATGGATGGCTATCCTGGCAAATATTTCTTTTAAAACCTAACAAAGATCAAACCTAACAAAGCTCATTTCTGGAAGTGCAAAACACTTGCTTATATGTGCTCCAAACGCATACATACAGTGTGTCACACGCCGGCCCCGCGGACGGGCACCAGCGTTGTTACCTTACTCCTGTAAGCGGGAATTCCGGTATCCTGATGACACCCTTGGACACATCCACCATCTGGCCTCTAGCTCAGCATATGTGCAAGGCCTACTTCCCTCTCTTATGACCGACTACTTGTTCCCCATTGGTCCTGGCATTTTGGAGCACTATTTAAACCTCCCACTTCCTCCTGTCCGATGCCTGTTCTTCGAGTTCCTTCTCTCTTCGTAAGGACCTAGCTCCCTTCGGTTTGACTCTCCTGCTGTTGCTCCAGTGTGGATGCTACCTCTCACAATTCCTCCCACTGCCGCTCTGAGTTACCATCTTCGGACCAGCTATAGTTCTATACTTCCAATGCCTTTATTGAACTGCTGCTGTACCATTGACTCACCTGCTGTTTCACTTAGTTGCCATCATCAGATCGGCTATAGTTCTACACCTCTATTGTCTCTACTGAACCACTGCTGTACCAGTGACTCACCTGCTGTTGCTCTAAGTTACCATCATCGGATCAGCTTTAGTTCTACATCCCTATTGTCTCTATTGAACTGCCGCTGCCCCAGGGACGCTCCTCCTTAGTTGCTTAAATGTGAACACTGCTAAACCAATACTTCGTGGAAACACATTTTGCTTTTATTATTGAATGTATTTTGTGGCAAAATTTAGACACATTCTACATTCTTTTTTTGTAAGAAATGGCTTCTCCCTTTCCAACGTTCCCCATAGCTCAGACTACAGCAGAATAAAGGAGCACAATACAGGAGATCTGCTGCAGCACCATGACATCATATACGCGCACAAATTTTAAGTTCTCAACATGCATGCGCAGAAGTCTCCTAGGCAACAAGCACTAAAAATGAGCAGAGTCTTGATTTCTCTATCCAGGATCCAGAAAAATGTGGGGAGAAAGTCCACTCCTTCAAACGAGGGTAATCCTGTGAACTTATCGTCTGCTACTTGTTTTCAATCAGCAAGCAATTAATTATATTAAAGGAATAGGGATAGGAAAAGGGGACAAGCTCTAAAGAGCACATATCTCCTCCTCCCATGTGGCTCCAAAATAAACAGGGACATCTTCAATGTAAAGATGAAATTAGGGTACTCATTATTTACTGCCTGCTGAATGTCTATGATCTGCAAGACAAAAGATAATTTAATTTGATGAGAAAAGCAGGGAGCACTAAAACGTCAGATCTCGCACTCTCTGGTCCGAATTCATCTTCTCTTTCAAATTAGTGTGTCACCTTTCTTGTTTTAACAAATTCAATTTAGGAAAAGTAATTAAGTTAGAAAGAAAACTATTTTAGAGTCACTACCCCCTTGTGTAGCTTAAAATAAGGGCACCTCTCTTTTAAAGAGACGAGTCCAAACAAAAAAAACTATTTTTAATAGGAATCTATTAGATACCAACTGTAGAAATAAATGTCATCGTTACGTCGTTGGATCTTGCTCATTTTGGATTCTATAAGTACCGCCCTCCACGACGATCCAGTGCCATTTCACAGAGAGGCACAGAAGGGGTAGCACGGTTCTTGGAGGTCTCTAGTGCAGTTGGGCAGCATCATAGCTAGAAAGGAAAGAGGAGGGGTAGCAGTGTTCTTCAAAGTCTCCAGTGACATTTTACTGAGTTATAGCTAACACATAAACAGGAGACCTCCATTGCTCATTGTCATTGCTGAAACATAAATAATAGGGCTGGCATTCTTGTTCTAAAGCTGCAGTCACATTGTACTTTGTTATATAGCTAACACACAAACAGGAGCGCTCCATTGCTAATTGTCATTGCTGAAATAGAAATCATAGGGCTGGCTGTTCTTCAAAATCTACAGTCACTTTATACTGTGTTATTTAGCTCACACACAAGCAGGAGAGGTCCATTGCTCCATTGCCAATTGTCATTGCTGACAATTGTCAGCAATGACAATTGGCAATGGAGCAACTGTCATTGCTGAAATAGAAGTAATAGGGCTGCCAGTGTTCTTCAAAATCTGCAGTCACATTGTACTGTGCCATAGCTCACCCAGAAATAGGAGAGGTGGTAGTGCTCAGTGCTGAAACAGAAATTCAAATAATAAGGCGATTTATTAACCCAGTGGGCTGTCACAGTCATATAATGTTTAGTTTTCCCAGTTCTGCTTGTCCCCATATCTGTGGTTAAGTGTACAGTGGGTAGAATGGCATTTTGTAGCCCAATTATTTTCTTTTTTGTAACCTCCTGGTACAGATGAGAAATTGCTTGTCTAGTAAAATGGTGTTGAGATGGAATTTGGTAACAGGGACACAGGACCTCAATTAACCGTCTTATTCCTGCTGCATTAATGGTGGATATTGGACACAGACCTAATACTAGTATAGTCGCCATGGCTCTTGTGATCCGCTGTGCGACTTGGTGACTCCTGCCATACTTGCTTCCTCTTGCAGAGGATTGTTTAACAGTCAATTATTGTAAACTACTAGTAGTCTTCTTCTAGATCTGCTTCTGGGTTGAAGATCCACCCCTAGCAGCAGGAGCAGCAGCAGTGGGCCAAACGCTCAAGGATTATTATGAGCAGTTCTGGATAGGGGAGCAGTAATCTCGCATTAGCAAATTGGATGCAGGACTAACTCCGATCACTTGTGAGGATATTGATATTAATGATGAAGGTGTTGGATGTGTAGATTGCAGGTGCTTGGATCTAGCTGAGATAAGGGAGGTAGCTATTGCTGGACTGCTTGTTGTTGTTTTTTTAGCATGTTTTTGATTTTTCCAAGAGCTTTCCATGAACTCACTTGTACTGGCATAACATGGATGAGGTTCCTAGATGGTTAAGGTCCCTACCTCTACTGAATGTGGCTTTACAATGCTACATATGGCTAGACAACTGTTGTCAGGACTTGGGTAAAAATAATTCCACACATAAGAGGTGGATTTTTTGGTCTTATTCCCAGGCATGACAATGGCCTTCTTCTTATCACTGGCTAGAACTGCTTCCAATGGTGCATGTCTTGCCACAGTAGAGTTCATTAACAGCACGGTTTGCTTCGGTGCATTAAGCCCATTGTTAGCTTGTTTTGTGGGGTCCCTAACAAACCAAGCACTTCAGCCATAAATGTTGCACTCCTTTGTCGCTGGAGCAATTGCTTTGTTAAACTGTACATGTCCTTTTCAATATCTTACATAAAGGTGGGTCGGAGGGCCCAAGGACAAGTCCGTCTTGCACCACTTTTCTTTTTTTTCTGCCACTGCTGTGTGGCAATGTTTCCTAGATGTGCTATGGACTGCCGTGTGTTTCTGTCATTGCTCTGTGGCTTAGCATCCAGCCAGCTCGCTGCAGTCCAAAACCAAAAAACGCAAGGGTGGTATTGCCAAAACCAAAACTTAAACCAGATTCAAAACCAACACCAAAACCACGGGGGCCAGTGAACATCTCTAGTAAAAATTATTTCATAAACTATTGAACTATTTGGATTTTGAACTGTTTTAATATATAAATGTTCTTTTTTATTGGTCATACAATGTTTCCAAAGATATTTGTTTGATACTTAAATCAAAGTTTGTGGGCTTAACTGCATACAACTGCATATCATTGCATGTGATTCATAACCAGGGGCCTGATTCATTAAGGATCTTAACTTAAGAAACTTATTTCAGTCTCCTGGACAAAACCATGTTACAATGCAAGGGGTGCAAATTAGTATTCTGTTTTTCACATAAATTAAATACGGACTGTTTTTTCATGTAGTACACAAATATCAACTTTAAATTTCAGTGTACAAATAAGCTATCAAGTATTTGTGTGCTACATGAAAAAACAGTCAGTATTTTACTTATGTGCAAAACAGAATACTAACTTGAGACTGAAATAAGAAGTTTCTTAAGTTAAGATCCTTAATGAATCAGGCCCCAGAATATTATTTATATTATTTCATGGTTATGCTGACTGTTCAATATCCTTCAAGTTTCACATTTCCAACCTGTGAAGAAGCATTTAAATAGAGACTCTTGGCTACTCTGTTCATCATCTAATATAAAAAGGTCATATTTTTAGATGGTTGCATCAGTTTCCAGCTAAAAAATTCTCACTAAAAACTATTGATGTTAAAGAGAAGAAAAACAGCGGCACTGAGTACAATAAAGCTCACCGACTAACTGCAAAATATAAGAAGGCCCAGTGCATTTCATTTTGCAATAAGGCAACTACTTGTCCACTTGGAAAATAAGATAGAGCATGTCCACTTTCAGGTGTGGAACTTGCCAGTGCAAACTGTGAAATTATTTGCAGAACTGTGGACCCAGTTGCATGCACACAAAAGGGAAATTGTCATTAAAAATTTCAACTTATTTTTTTTTACTAAAATACTGGTAGTTCAAGACTCACTTATATCTCATGTAACGCTTGATAACAAGGGGACAATGAGTCTGTCTTTATTTCATGTGTTACATTTGTAGATTTTAATGGGTTTATTGCATTAGGATTTGTCCTTGTAAGAATATGCTTTCATGAATAGAATACAACCGTAAGGTACAAAAATTATAAGCCCAATCTCTAGCATCTCCAAAGTCCATTTACAGGAGCAAGCTCCCAAATGCCCCCATGAAGGCACACCCTTCACCACTTCAAGATTTAAATATTGGATAACACAACTTGAAATCTTGTCTTTGCATATCAACAAGGAACGTCTGTGTCCACCGTACTTCTCCCTCTACAAAATAAGGATCAGAACCAGACATATTTATATATCACGTCACTAGTAAATTATATATTATTAATCACTGATTCCTGTCATGTCCAATAGGTGGTGTACCCCTGAATACAGAGAAAAAGTGTATTCCTATTAGAGATGGTCACTGACCACCGTGTTTTGGTTTTGGATTCGGTTTTGGATGTGGATTACCGTCATGTTTTGGTTTTGGTTTTGCAAAACCGCCATTGCGTGTTTTGGTTTTGGTTTTGGTTTTGTTTGGTTTTGTTTTGCTATTTTGTTGAAAAATACATGTTTTTGTGCCTAAAATAACCCAATTTAGTGCTCCAACTGTTTTAGAGATAAGTAATCTAATTGTTGAGGTAATAAATCATCCAAAAAAACTGTTTAATTCTTCGTTGGTAGGCCTTCATTTATTCTACACACAAAACAGATTGTCTTCCTATCCCTCTATGCATATTGGCAATGCAGCCATCGTCTTTGGATGTATATTACACCCTACACTTATAGTTAAATATGTAAAGAAATGGAAAAAGACAGTATGCTTTCTGTCTCTATAGGCCACCCTCCACTTTTTAAAAAAAAAAAAAAATTCAGCCATTATAGACTGTACAATATTAATTGACATGGAGAAAGCCAGTTTGGTTTCTGTCTCTCAAGGCCCCCCTCCACTTGTATAAAATACCAAAAAATCCAGCCGTTATAGACTGTACAATATTAATTGACATGGAGAAAGCCAGTTTGGTTTCTGTCTCTCTAGGCCCCCCTCCACTTGTATAAAATACTAATAAATTCAGCCGTTATATACTGTACAATATAAATTGAAATGGACAAAGGCAGTTTGGTATCTGTCTGCATCAGATCCTCTCTCCACTAGGAGTAAAATAGAAAACTATTCAGCCGTTATATAATCTAGAATATAAATAGAAATTGAGAAAGGCAATTTGGTATCTGTCTGCATCATAATCATCAACATCATCATTAGCGCCCTCGTCGCCTACACAAATCTTCCCCACATCCTCTTCGAATTCCAAAGTGGCATCCTCAATTTGGGTATCACCGGCTACACGCGGGCTATTAAGGCACACATCAGCAGAATGCTCACGATTAGACATCCCACTGTTGGATGGACTCTCCACAGGGATTGTTGTCATTTGTGAATCAGAGCAAATATTCTCCTGTAATGCCTCACTGTTATCTTGCAGCTCGGCTTTGACGCGTAACAGTAGTTGTGCACCAATTGTAGGCTGGGTAACTTTTTGGGATCTGCCACTAATAGCCAAAGGTGAAGGCCTCATTCTCTCTTTGCCACTGCGTGTGTAGAATGGCATGCTTGCAATTTTTTTTTTATCGTCACTTAACTTTTGCTCAGTTACACTTCTTTTTCGCTTCAATACAGTAAATTTTTTTTTGGTTTTTGTTTTTTGCACTAATTTGAAAACACTCTGTTGTTTGACATCGCCTTGGCCAGATGACGTACTGGGAACACTAACATCAGGACTGGTGACAGAACCTGGTTGCTCATTCAGATCATATGTGGACTGCTTTGAATCCATTCTGAGCGCAAACCACTGGGGAGTGCTAAAAATTATTTGGTAGATACTGCTGACAGATATGACTTTTGACAGCCAGAAATATTAATGCACAATTAGGGAGGACACCCCAAAAGCACTGAGGAGTGCTAAAAATTATTTAGTATATACTGCTGACAGATATGACTTTTGACAGCCAGAAATATTAATGCACAATTAGGGAGGACACCCCAAAAGCACTGAGGAGTGCTAAAAATTATTTAGTAGATACTGCTGACAGATATGACTTTTGACAGCCAGAAATATTAATGCACAATTAGGGAGGACACCACAAAAGCACTGAGGAGTGCTAAAAATTATTTAGTAGATACTGCTGACAGATATGACTTTTGACAGCCAGAAATATTAATGCACAATTAGGGAGGACACCCCAAAAGCACTGAGGAGTGCTAAAAATTATTTAGTAGATACTGCTGACAGATATGACTTTTGACAGCCAGAAATATTAATGCACAATTAGGGAGGACACCCCAAAAGCACTGAGGAGTGCTAAAAATTATTTGGTAGATACTGCAGACAGATATGACTTTTGACAGCCAGAAATATTGATGCACAATTATGGGGGACACCCCAAAAGCGCTGGGGAGTGCCAAATATTAAGAAAAAATAATAAACCTCTATCCTCCTCTCTGCACTAGCGATTTTGGTTAGAGCAATTGCAAGAACAATATTGTATTCTCTGTCCCTGCTCTAATTAGCCTATGACTACACCCTGCTCTCTCCCTCTGTCAAATGGCAATGGATTGCTGTGGAGGCGTGTATTTATAAAGTTGAAGTATCGCGAGAACCAAGCTCCGAGATCCGACGACGTCACGATGACGTTCGGCCTCGATTTGGATTCGGAACGGGCGGGAGAGTACCGAGCTGCTCAGCTCGGTACTCGGATACCCAAAGTTCGGGTGGGTTCGGTTCTCGGAGAACCGGACCCGCCCATCTCTAATTCCTATAGAGGGCACTCAAAGGCTTGTTTATATAGAATTTAAATCTTTGTTGATATACATTAAAAAAAAATTACTTTGCACTGTAGGCAAAATATCTAAAAACAAAATGTTATTTGTGATTACTAAAGTGAAAAAAAAGTGAAGTTAAAAAATGTAATAAACTGTGAACTTTTGGGGGTAAATTTATCAAGCTGCGGGATTCAAAAAGTGGAGATGTTGACCATAGCAACCAATGAGATTCTAGTTATCATTTATTTAGTACATTCTACAAAATGACAGCTAGAATCTGATTGGTTGCTATAGGCAACATATCCCCATTTTCAAACCTGCAGTTTGATAAATTTACCCCTTGGACTCTTGTCTTATTTATTTATAGACATTAGGTCTTTCTCAATAAATTGTAGACACCATTCATATATTTAAGACACTATCAGATTTGTAATTATCTTCTTATTTGTAGTTATCCTTACATAAATGAGTATATTCTATAGGAGTCACCAAGTTACAAAACAACCTATGGTAAATCAAGATATTCTCTTATATCAGTGTTCTATTAACCATCAAGGCGTTTGCTCATAACCATGTCCTGTCACATGGCACTCTCATTTAGAATACAAATTTGCTTCCCACAGTTCCCCATTTGTATATTACTCTTTCCCACATTGCGATTCTATTCTGTTTTGCACCCTTCAAATTGCCTGATAAACACTGGTATTCTTTACTTAACGTAGATGTCTAGACCAAAGTTACATAGTTGAGAGCCATGTTTTAGCGTGGCGTGACCCACCTTATCTGAAATTATGCCATTGCTTTTTCAAGGATGAATCCCGACTAAAGAGTTCACAAATATTTATGTATGGTCCAAGCCACTGATTGGATGAAGACTATGATTGGCATCTCTAAATGCTAACTGGTCCACAGCTAAGCTCCATTCTCATAATGTAGCCATGGTGCTTCTCCCATCAGAAAATGCAACATTTTGAAGTCACTACCAACTTCACCTACTAAGCTATGCGTGACCTATCTAAATGGGCACATTTGTGCAAAAATAGGCAGATGATTTCACAGAATGACTGACATTCACACTGTGTCGCTGCTTTTTTACAGCTTTGTAAATAAAGTTTATAGGATAATATGACCAATTTCTACTGAAACAATTTGCATTACATACATTTTCACAGTTCACCGTTAACAGTTATTTCAGACATGCTGTGACATCCAACTGTAGTGCACCAGGCTACCATCAGAAATCTTGAGGCCCCCTAAAACCTGATAAATGGGGCTCTTTGCCTGTGACGCTTCTAATCTCATCACTTTCATAACAGTATTTTCACAGCAATTCCTTCCTGGTGGACGGTATAGATATCAGAGCTTATTATGTGTTTGTACAGTTCCTGCTAAGAACAAATGAGCTTTGGGAACCGGAAGCTAGATGTAAATGACAACTTTGGATGGTTCTTCATTATAGCAACAAAGAAGTGGCTGAGCAGGGGAAAGGTGAGGTTTGAGTGGGGGGGTCATTTAGGGGTCCTGGAATATCTGCATTGGGATGGTGCTCATGCTGAGTTGAACTTCTGCTCCAGCCCACAAATCACTAATCCCAAAGTTAGTGGTTTTCGTGCATGCTCACATGTAACAAAAGGAGTGTTATAATCCCAAAAATTTGCGTTCAACTTAACTTCAGAACCAGAGTGTCTGGCACCATCCCACTGCAGATATTCTGAGATCACTACTTGACTCCTGGTTGTACCCCAGCAGCAGCTGAGCGGTACATGGAAGAAAATTCACTGAGGTAAACTCCATCTGTAGTCTGAATTGTAGTTATAATGTGGTCAGTTTCACTTAATTCACACATTAAGCTTACATGTATAACAGTTATAGCTCAATAGTAGAATACAGGCTGCAATTATTTCACTTTTACTTCATATTTCAACAAAATAGCAAATGAGATGATTATTTTCAATTACTTTTGTTTACATATTCTTGTGTATTACTCCTTTTATCTCTATGGTTTTGAAACTTATCACCTGAAACATATGACAGCAATTTTCCAATCAAAAACATCACCAACCTTGTAATGCAAAGGACTACAACACAGATGATAGCAATCTGAATGGTTCCAATCACTGCTGCTATTAAGACATACTGGAAACGTACTGGGCCAGGAACCACGTATAAAACATTAAAGTCCTTCTTTTCACATTTTGAACCACTGTATCCTGCATCACATCTGCAAAGACAAACACATTTTTACAATTTTTTCTGAAGCTAGAATAGGTGCACGTTTCTGGCAGATACCTATATATCTCATTTATTGCAGTAATACTAGATATTTATCTGACTTTGGCAAAAAAAATTGTAAGCCTTAAATGTGTGTCATTTCTCTTTTCTCCCACCAAGGAAATTTTTTTCAGCTTCACTGAAAAAGTGAATAAACTTTATTTCTAAATATTAGCGCCTATAATACAATAGACTCATTTTACATAGAATCAAAGATGGCGTAGATATTCCCCACTACTTGATATGCCCTTGTGTAGTATGAAATGGTTACAAAATCAGTTAAAACTAACGTAAAGGACTGTGTCTAGCGCAATTGGGTGTGCCTGTATACAGCATTTCTGCCCCTGTAAATGTGTGCAAAGAGTGTCTTCTTAGTTTATGTATATAATGTGATTACTGTAAATTCATGTAAGTATTGATTATATATATATATATATATATATATATATATATATGTGTATCTACTATATAAATGCGTAGTGGCGTGTGTGAAAAAAAAAACCAAGCTGCATCGCCATCTGCTGGGCAGAGTTATACACTGACCTATATATTTCTTGAAGGAGAAGTGACAGTTGGGAGTGGTTAGTGGTTGCCGGGGGTGACAGTGGGGAGTTTTTAACACCTTAAGTAGCTTGATGAAGGATGTGGCGATGAAGATGAAGGATGAGGTGATGGAGAAAAATGATGAGGTGGTGACATGTGGACAAAACCACGTTAAAAAAGGGCGCTTGCGTCGGGAAGTAACGCTCTTCCCCTGAGGAGGCCTGGGCTAGGCCCAAATGCATGACAAGAACCTTTTTAACACCTTAAGTAGCTTGATTTGACTAGAATGCATGAGTATCATGCACGGGTTAACTTGTATATATATATATATATATATATATATATATATATATATATATAGTATAAAGGAATTCATAATATATGCATCTTATTTTATGTATGCTGCATTTATGTTTGCAACAGTGCATAGATTGCACTTACTGTAGACTGCAGTTTATTTACAGTGCTGTTTATTTAGATGTAAAACATCCTCAGAGTGGTTTGCAGATCTACAAATTTGAACGCAAACTGTGAAACTTAAACATGAGCCGCAAATGTCGGACCACAGTTTAAATTCATCATCTTACTGCGAAGAAGATTGAGGCCCGGATTTGATCGAATTTCTAAGAGATTCAAATTATTTGAGCATCCCCAGTATATTGTATAAGACGGTTAGCAACAGAGATGGGATGCTAAATTATGTGGAAGTAGACATTTCAATATAATATAATAAGAAAAGTGTTAAAGGCATCTGGTATTTCAGTTAATTATTAAATTCAGGGTTTTAAAATTAAACAATGATAAGTTTAATAACTGTAACAGTGTCAACTGAATAGTAACTCTTTCAAGCCCTTTGTCTGATCTTTAGCTTATAGAACATGTTAATAATCTGCACTCATGCTTTTATGGTTTCCTTTCAGTACTGTTCATTAAAAAAGATAAGACAAGTTTTATTGTATAAGTTATATGTCAAAAATGTGCTGCCTGAAAAAAGCAAACAAGTGATGACGGTTAAATGTCACAATGGTAACCAAGTTACCACATATCTAGAAACTTTACCAGAGCTCTATTAAAGGTTATTGCTTTCAATTTTGCTAAATGCAATGTTCTTGAAAGACATGAATCATAAATCATAAATCATTTTAGTTAATGTGAACAGTTCAGTTCCCAGCTAGAATATTGAAGGTGGGATGGCCTAGGAGCGGTATTTCTTTTTTACTTGGCTGTCATATTTTAATTAAATAATTTGTCTCAAACTGCATTGTATTAAGAAGAATGACTGTGCACAAACATGTAATATGAAAATAAACACAACAAATAATAAAAGATGCATCCTGAAGGTAGAAACTTAACAATGCAAATCACATTTTAGTCTACCAATGTTTAGTGTTCAGGCACAATAGTTACTGATTAAATTATGGGACTTGCAATAGAAAAAAAATCACCAATCACCATATTGACATTTCATTATTTTGGCTTATGAAATGCTTAATGCCTTGTGGAAAACTTACATATGTCACATATTTTTAATGAACAAACGTGGACAAATTTGCAATGGTTGTAATGGAGCCATAAGAGTATCACATTTTGCCAAACAAAACTGTCCCACTTTGCTTAGATAAAAAAATGTGGTAATGATAAAATCATTTAGTACATGATCAAAACACAATGCTGTCACCCAGTCACCAAGACCATGCTGGCGTCACTTCCTACTGTGGAGCTCCGCTATTTCAAGTGGAACAGCACTGAATCCACCAAACTTTCGCAAACATGCAAAGAACAGCAGCACACTCGGGTTTTCAGCTTCACAAAAAGTTATTTTTTTGCATTTAATTGCAGAAAGTGCAGGATAATATATAACATTTTGGCATTCAATGTTATGCCAAAATGTTATATATTTTTTCTGGCATTATCTGTGGTTAAATAAAAAGGAAGAACATATTGTGAAACCAGAATCTAGAGTGTGCTGCTATTCTTTGCACATTTGCAAAGGAATTTAGCTTCCCATAAGAACAGTAAGAGTAATACAACCAATAGTAAAACAAGGACTTTCATATACAGGTCAATGCAATTTCTAATACAACAGTCCAAATAACTCTAAATATGATACAACCACTGGACATGATTAAATGCATTATGCTATATACAATAACAAAGGATATTAAGTCACACAAACATCTGGGATTACATTTACTAAACCGCATGTTTAAAAAAGTGGAAATGTTGCCTATAGAAACTAATCAGATTCTAGCTGTCATTTTGTAGAATGTACTAAATAAATGCTAACTAGAATCTCCCCTTTTTCAAACCCGCAGTTTAGTAAATATACTCCCTAGACGTCAAAGTTTTACTGAAGCAAAATACACAGACGTTTTATTTACAGGATAAACATACATTAGACATAACGTAAGTGTAATATTATTAGATTAGGGGCAAATCCATATTTTGCAACTGACACTTTTTAGCTTGGAAGCATTTTTAATTACTGTTTATTGTATTAAACACAATAGCATTATGTGGCTTTTATTAACATTCATTACATTGTTGTTTGTTGAGGGTTATATAATATCCTTTAGGCTCAATACATCAGTTACTAAACTATTTCTCTTCTCGGCTTCCATTATTTCTGTTCAGTGCAATAACCCACTATCATATTAGAAAACTGTAACATTCCTATCTATTACCATATCTTTCTCTACTTCCATATATTCCAGTTGATTAAAGTGGTCTTCTTTATAACTATTTGTTGTGCCTGCCCCCTCACCTTCCAACAAGCCAACAGTAAACACAAACTCATCTTTCATTTAAAATCCAGCTTCTCTTATCCTCCCCACCAATGTTTGTGTTCACCTTATTTTTGAAACTCAGGTCCACTTGGCTTTTTACAAAGGGGCACGGAAATCTTTGTCACTCACTGTGTTTTCATTACAAATCAGAACTGTATTGGATAACGGAGGCATGAACAAGTACTACTGGGCTGCTATGGCTGCGACTATCTCTCCTACTTGCTTATACTCAAGCACACATTTGAGGATGACCCATTTTCTTCAGCCTTTACCATGGGAATGCGTCAAGATTAAAACCTTACTACATTTTTCTTCCAAGTTTTCTCTTATATTTCAGAATGAATTTCAGTTTATACCTTTAACTTTCACACCTTTGCACCCCAAAAGATCTTGCACCCCACCCCAAAAAGCCGTGCACCCTAGGCTGCAGCCTAGTAAGCTTATTGGATAATCAGGACCTGCCTGGAGGTTTCCATATAGTTGTTGGGACTTTTTCCTTTTGACCAGAGGCTGTCTCACAGTTTATGAGATCTTGATTGGCGTTCTTGCAGATAAGCCAGTTGCTTCTATTTGAATGTACGCTTAATGGATTACCATTTTATGTCTTATGTCTATTAAATAATTTTTATCTTAAAATTACTTTGGGATTTGGCATACTTTATTAAAAGCTGTAATATACAATATTTTTGGTATGCATATTGGTCTTAATATATAGACATTTTGCATTATTTAAAGCAAACTGCACTGTGAAATTTTCACTCTTCATTGTGAGCAAAATAGCATCTTTGTGAAGGAAAATAACCTGCCTGAATATGTGAAGAAGACAACAAGCACTTCAGATAATCTATTTTGATTTATACATTTGGTATGCGGATATTAATTTGAGCACTTCACTGTTGTTTTGGAATAATTGATGATACTACACTATGTTTGGCAGACTTTTCTTGTTTGTATATGCTTGGGTATTTGCTTTCATTTAAGCCTCTATGGGGGGTATTTAATTGGCCACGTTACTCTTGAAAGTAACGCGGCCTGCGCACTATTGCTGTTACTGCGGTAACAGTGTACATAAATACCGTTAGCACGGTAATCTTTAATGCAGGTTTTTGCTCGTGGCTCAGGGAGCCACGAGCAGAAATATGGGTTAAATATACTGTATTAATGGTAATACGTTTAACACAGCGTTATTCTGGGGGGAATAGAATTTTCCCCCATGTTTGTTACCAGAGATAGGAAAATCTACTAAAATTCAATTCACAGAACTATTTGGACCTTCCAACTGGAAATCAGTAGGAAAGTAATTTTTCACTGCAAAGACATACCAATTAAAAAAAAGCAATATCATTTATTAAATACATTTAGGAAACAAAACAGTGACATGTCTTGTCAACACAGGAAGGGTTTGGTGCAGATTGGAGACATTTTTTTCTAGCTGCTTTAAATTTCTCTTGAAAAATGTAATAACATAAATGAGATTTCCATTTCACACATGTCCTGTTCTCTCCAGATGAATATTTTTTTCATCCAGTGCAGAAAATAAGACATTGCAAATTGACCATACAAAGAGTAAGACCTACTGGAAAAGGGAATCTTTTTTTGGAGAATGTGATTTTCCCCTTTTTTTCGTACTTGAATTTACATTGAATGTTTTTTGGGTTCTTTTTAAAGAAATTCATATCTATCTGAACAAGAGTTCTAAAGTCAAATTCATTATATATATATATATATATATATATATATATATATATATATATATATATACATATATATTTTCTATTCAGCTTGGCTGCTGTGTCAAGCTTCACAGCTTAATGCTGTTTTCAGATTCATATTAGTGGTAGGTAGTTGAGGTGCATCATTAGCATCAGAGCAGCATCACATCATTACAAGTAAACTACTGATAACAGATGAATAATTAAATATTTGAGGATAAGCTATTTTAATGTAAACACAAATGCTACACGATGGATAATAAATGTTGCTGCTTATTTTATTGCACAGACATGTTTGCCATGCACAACATATTATTTTTAATAGCTATAGGGTGCTCTTAGATCTCATCAGCAGAACAGTTTTCTTTCAAGTTGGAAATTTCTTTTTGTACAAGAATATCATTAAAAAAATTTTTTTTTAATAAATTGTAGTATTTCAACAATTCTATACTAATTAAAACAAAATAGCAAATATACATTAAGAACAACATTTTATATGTCATATGAAAACATTTTGAATAAAGTTTTGTTTGAACTATTAAAACAGGTTGGTGAAGAGATTATCCAAAAATCAAACTACAGAACTTAATTTCTAATCATCCTGCAAACTGAATTGCAGGACATTTGTTCATTTCTATAATAAGAAGTTGTAGCTGCAATTAAATTGAAAGGACTTCGTACCTGCAATAAGGCTCCAGCATGTTATCAGAATGCTCACATTTGCCATGCTTACAGTAGTCATCATATACATCAGAACAGGAAATGAGCACCCCTCTTGCAGTTTCTTCTAATTTGTTTGCATTCTCTAAAAATAAATACAGTAACATAATGAGCAAGTTCATAAGAGGAAAGAGAATCCACATAGTCCATAACATATTCAGTTTCTTTTAATCATGCTTTTATTATCAATTGTATTACTAGATTTTTACATACACATATTGCAGCACTACATAAGCTTAGTCATTCATATTATATATCAGGAAAAACAGACAACCCAACATCATTTTAAAATGTTCTATAAATCATAACATGTTTTTAAATTAATTTGCACTTTATACTTCTCTCTTACTAAGAGAAACCTTTCTCCAATCTACAAAAGACCTTTTGGTGGGTATTCAATTGTTAGCGTTAACGGGAAAAAACGAGCGCTCAAAAAATCTTAGCGTTAATACGGTAATTACTCACTCAATTTCAGCTCACCGTTCCCTGAGCGGCGAGCTGAAATTTTGCGAGTAAACTACCGTATTAACGCTTTTCTCGCGCAATATTACCGTATAAACGGTAATATTTTTTGAGTGCTCGTTTTTTCCCGTTAACGCTAACAATTGAATACCCCCCTTAAAGTTAGGGTTTCAAATATCAACATTTATCAGAACAGTCCTGGTTTGGAGAACATGCCAGTGCTATTTGTGAGGTGCTAGGTGTGTGCTGATAAAAAGATCTGCTGCAAATATGCCATAATTCAGGAAATTGCATGGTTTCATATTTGGCATCTGCTTAAAGATGACTTATAGCTAGAACTAGGTTTTCTAGATTATATATAATAATGTACATCCTACAATATGTCATTGATTGTGGATTACAGTATTAATAGAAACACTGAAATCAAGTTATAGCAATTACAAAGTTCTCTATAAAACAATTCCTGTAACATTTATTTTGTGAAAACATAAGAGGTAATTTAGGAGCCGGAAAAATGCACCCCCTGCAGCACATTTGCTTTTATCCTTGGAAAGTCACTTTGAGCTTTTTTTTACAGTTACATCCTAAACCTGGTCTGTTTGCATATGAGCAAGGTTGCACCTGCACACATGCATTTCCATGTCTGTATTTTGAGTTGCGTGCATCTTATGATACGTGCAATCTTAAATCTAGCGTATTGCTGTGATTGAAGCAAAGATGCGACAACCATCATCAACGACTCCTAAACTTGTACTATGTTTACATCACATAATTATTATATTATTTAATAAATTCAAGATCCACTATGTAATTCAAAATAAGAAGCATATCACAGTAACCTTGCATCTGCATGTGCTTAATGTCCTGCACTTGGTTAGCCCCTGATCTGCCTTTACAAGCTCAAGTGCCTACAAGCACAATAAACAGACAACTGTAAATATGGACACAAGTGATACATATGTGCAGTGCATCAATTTCACACCGGGAGGCATCTTTACGTCAAACTTTGCAAACGTACAGGTTCAGTTAGAAAGGTGCATGGTGGAAAGAATAAAAAAGTAAAGTCCAGCCTACTACCTATCCATTTATCTATTAAATTAATCATGAGAGATTGTCTTATTTTATGATTCACGAGTATGATTTACGAGTATAAACTCCAATTTGTACAGATATTTCCATGTTTACTCACCAATCCATGTGCTTTTTGTAAAAAGGTGCACATTTGCAGAAAAATAGACATATGATATAACAAAAAGTTATTTGTGTTCTAAGTCTACAATTTTGCAGCTTTGTGTATATGAGCCTTTTTGAATTTTCTAACAAAGCAACATAATTTCATTTTATACTTTCTCAAGCAGGCTATGGCATGAGGTCATATGGTAGGAAACAGTGATGACTCTTTTAGCAGAGGTTAAAGGAGTAAGCAATATAGCACATATAATACAAATATAATACGTGCTTACTGAAACTCTATTTTCTTTTTAGTTGTTGTCTTCTAGGCAGTTTCGAGATTAAATTGGACAGTGAATAGAAACAAATAAAATGTGAGCTGTGGGTAGGACTTCACAATTATTAATCGAAATATGAGCCTAGACGTGGATGAGGGTCTTCAACACACGTCTAGTTCTGCTTCACTCCTCCGTATGGTAAATTTGCCTTAAGTTGCAAAAGACCTTATCCTGACATTGAACAGTGTTCTACGTGTAGAATATGTTCTGACTGCAGGCTTTACTGAACATTTGCAGAAACCTAAATGGAAAACAAACATTACTTATTATACATGGCACTTACATGCCTTATGAAACTAAAACAAAATTTATAATTCCGTAGAAATCATTTTAAGTTCAATATTTTTGTTGGTATTCGCATTATAAATATTGTACACTGCTGGAAATAAATATTCAGAATGTTATAGAATATTTATTTGTAGGACATACAATACATGGTCTCCCTTTTAGCACAAACAGTGTCATGTCCTACATAATTTCACATCCCAGCATTACTATTCCCCAGTGACTTCATATGCCAGTTTTGGCAGAAGTAGAAAAAAGTCATGTTAATGGAAACTGCTAGGTGATATCTGCAACTAAATTGCACTGGTAGTTTGCTTCAAGGCACAAAAACTGAATGACAAAAAAAATAAAATAAAATAAATGACAGGCATATTTATATTCTGTAAGCAATTAGGGAAAGTCATCTTTGATTGGTACTATAACAACTTTTCAGCTATGTGCAAGACTGTGCATATAGCGTATAGATAACACTGTCTTTCTTAATCTGCTTTTGAGATCAATGCAAGGGCCAGGGAGGCTGATATTGTATCATCAAGCCCTTAACTAAATTTTACTATGAGGCGCGGCGATGCCCTGAAGCATTGTTCTGCTCTTGCTGCTCATCCATGGATGTATGCACTTTTTGGAAGAAGGATGACAATGGGTGTTCATACCCTAATCAAATGCACCTAAAATTAGCTTGCTCAATGAGTGAGTATGTTGGACTGTTCCAGAGATATATAGCTGTTAGGGTTGAGCAAGAGATTATTTTTCATTTTACTAAACACTTTCCACTAAATACTTTAAGTTTAAATCTAAATTAAATATATTTTCTTTAGCAACAGCCATGGAAAAGAAAGATGCACACACCAAAGAGGATCTAACTGGTAGCTTTTTCAATGTTCAGTAGGTCAAAAGTATGCTTTCCACTGAATAATCACTGTGTCACATACATAACATTATCAGGTTTGAACTATCTCGCATTAATACCTTTTTGTGCAAATCAATTAAAACTGGTGATTTTATTAGGGATGTGCACCGGCCACTTTTCGCGTTTTGGGTTTTGGGTTCTGGGTTCTGATTACCTTCAGGTTTGGGGTTCTAATGGGTTTTGCCAAAACACCCCCTCAAGGTTTTGGGTTCTGATTTTTTTTTTAAAAAAGCATAAAAACTGCTAAAATCCAGATTTTTTTTTTTTTTTTTTACTCCTAAGCTATTATTAACCTCAATAACATTCATTTCCACTCATTTCCAGTCTATTCTGAACACCTCACACCTCACAATATTGTTTTTAGGCCAAAAGGTTGCACCGAGGTAGCTGGATGACTAAGCTAAGCGACACAAGTGGGCGGCACAAACAGGACAGAGCACCGGACAGCACCAATGGACTGAGCAGGACAAAGGACACCACCACACACCCTCCCTCTTCCCTCTCCAGTGCCCGAGTGAAGATGGCGGCGGGAAGCGGGGAATAATATGAATCCGGATCTCGCGAGATCCGATGGCGGGATGATGACCGTTTGCCTCGTTCTGAGATTTGCGTCGGGCGGGAATCCCCGAACAGTGCTCGGAGCCGGGCTCGGATCGGCACTGTTCGGGGGTGTTCGGATTTAAAAAATCCGAACCCGCTCACCCCTAGATTTTATGCATATGCAGAAAACTTCATGCACCAAGCATACTGAAGTCTGAGGTTTGGTCATAAAGTTAGATGCGCTCGAGCAGAGAATATTTAACAACTAACTATTAATAACTATTAACAATTAACTATAGGGATTAGGGTCTATCAAACCCTGCTTATGCAATGTTTTTTTTGTTCAAGCAGTCATTTACTAATCATATTTATTGTACAATATTGTGTAAGTACACAAGGAAGCACTAAGAACAGATTTGTTAAGAAAAGGAAATTCCACAATGTGTATGATATTTTAATTGGTGTAACTAGCACTTGTTATTGGTGCATGCACATGGATATCACATAATGTTGCTTGCCAGAAGAAAGATGATAGAGCAGGTCAATTTTTATAGATGAAATATAAAAGCTAAGATTTTCACAGAAAATTTCATGTGGAATAGGAAAGAGTCCAAATCTGTAATGGATTTTGTAACACATCTGAACCACAAATTATTTTGATAAGGCCGATTGTTTGGTGCTTCGACAGAGAGATTGCTAGACTTAAATCTCCTGTAATTCCAGTTCTTATTATTGAGAACATTTTATGAAAGGACACTAAAATCGCACAAATCCAATGCTTCAGTATTCGCAGTCCAAGTAAATATATATAAGTTTTGTGGGAAAAGGTAAAAAAAACAAGAAAACAAAAAAGTGAGGTATTGTTGCCTGCAAATGTATAATACAGTAATCTTTTTAACATGTTCCCTTTACACATTACCACAAAGCATCAGATCTTTATACATACAAAAAACAAAATATTGCAGTGTGTATACCTGCAGGGTACTCTCTCACCAATTTAATACCTTACAACCATTACACTACTGTATCTATAACTTATGCATACTTGCCAACTCTCCCAGAATGTCTTCTGAAAAGCTGGCAATTCTCCCACAGCTGCCCACTTCCTAGTGAAGTGAGCAATGTTTGAGCCTCCATGAAGCGATTCTCCAGCCCCCCCCTCCCCCCCCAAGACTCCTGTAAGTTTGGCAACTATGAACTTAGGTTTTTACCAACTTTCTGTGAAACAGCCTAATTTATTTCCCATTTAGTCAAACCTCCACATCAGGGTGAGAGTCTGCCAGATGGGAGGTAGGGGTGGACTGCTCCAGAAATACAGGATAGTCTGTCCCATCCTTGCTTTGGGTCTGATTCATTAAGGATCTTAACTTAAGAAACTTCTTATTTCAGTCTCCTGGACAAAACCATGTTGCAATGCAAGGGGTGCAAATTAGTATTCTGTTTTGCACATAAGTTAAATACTGACTGTTTTGTCCAAAGTTTGATGTTGTCTAAGCACCCCTTCAGAGACTGCTGAGACTTCTTAGTGTTAGAAAAAGTGTAGTTAGCTAATAAATTTGTGGTCACAAAAGGGATACATTAATATTTACTCCACTTTTCACATTTGACAGCACTGAAGAAATTTGTTATAATACAATGTACCATAGTTCGCAACTGGGTCTGTCACAGGTAAAATTTCCCAGCTAGATTCAGGAGTTGTTTCAGGGATACACTAACCATTTGGTTGCTATTTATCCTTTATCTAGTCATACGTCATGCCCTACACATAGCAGCTATTTTCAAGACTGACTCAATGTGAAGCTTCAAATGAGTTGGCTGCTATGTACAGTAACACCACTAAGACCCTTTAAAGCCATCTTGTGCCTACTAAAGAGAGAGTGATCTGCAGGATTGGATTGGAAATCTTGATAACAATGGAAGCTATTATAATTCTTCCTATAGTGTGTGGACTGCAAGGCATTGCACTGGTATTGTGTTTGCTAAATTAAGTTTAAAGCTCTCAGCTATGCAGCTGATACAGTTAAAGATGGGCAGACTATATGTTGGTGTCTTGCTAGAGTGGAATTATCCCATGGTGCAAAGTGATCACATTTTGTGGGAATACACCTATTGATGTATTCATAAGGACATGGTAAACAGAGAGAAAAGAGTACCCAATAATTTCAAATAAATTAAGGTATCCCCTAGATCCAAGAAGGTAAAGGGAAATGGGGTGTTTGACAAAGTCTATTGTTAAAGATGACACTAGAATGTTTGATGTACAGCCCTATAAATGCAATTTTCATTTAATTCAAACCAGGGCTATATGTAGCTACCACAGTACCAGCATTTAGTATATCTGTGTTGGAGGGTGTGATAAAGGAAATGTTGACAACTTTTGACAAACACAAGCGGCAGAGACTCTTTTACCAGGTACATCATAGCTGAAAAATGGGTGTGATGAAAACCGTGTGGGCATGATTTGTCTAATGTGGGCATGGTTTTATATCGCCAACAAAATATATGAAATATAGCTATAATCAAATAAAACTCAGTGCTACCTGATATATTCAATGAAGAGCTTATTCTAGAACACCTGTACAATAAATATAACATTCTATTGACTAATATACAATACAGCAAGCATACTAGTGACCCATATACAATGCAGAGAGCTTTCTGGTGACCCATGTACATTACAGAGTGCATTCTAGGAAGGTTTCTTTGATAAAATACAGAGAGTATTCTAATGATCACTAAACAATACAGAGAACATTCCAGTGACCTCTATACATTCTAGTAGATGAAACAGAAGGCATTCTTTTGATTTCTTTATTCAACACAGAGCATTTAGTGACCGATATACAATGCAGAGAGCATCTTAATTACTTCTATACAATGCAGAGAGCATCCCAGTGACTGGTATACAATACAGAACATATTCTAGTGACTGAAATATAACACAAAAAGAATCATAATAAGCACTATATAATGCAAATAACATTCTAGTAACATCTATACTATATAGAGAACTTTCTAGTGACCTCTAAACTAAGCACAATATATACTATAAATGAAATTTGGCCCACTAATTTATTCATAAAATAATTTGGCCCCTGTAAGATAATTAACAATAATTTTTGCCCCTCTAAACAAGTAATCATGATTGCCCACATAATTAAAACTTGTATCCTCCTGTTATGTTAATATTGGCCAGCAGTGGAAAGCTGATGTGTTTGCTAATCTCACCTATCCAAAGCAACATCTTTAGTCTTGTAATTTTCACAGCAGTCTGGGGGGAGTTTTCCAAAATGGCCAAAGGTAGTGTGTCAATAATTGCCAAAAGTAGTATGTTGATTTTAGTTACATCACTACTGATGATTTAATATCAACTCGCATACATAGGCAGGTTCAAACTCACCCGAATAAATGACTGAAAAAGGCAAATTGCCGCTTGAAACATTTTACACCAGATCTCTGTTGGCTTTACAATTCAGCCCCCTCCCCCCCTGCCATATCTTTTGGTAACCTAATTAAACTACGTACTACTCCTGTTTTCCCACTCTGTCTCCCATCTAACTGCAGATACATTTTTATTGTTGTTGCGCATGTTTAGAACCGGACGATATGCAACAGAATACAGCCACATCCAAGTCAGCTTCAAGCGTAAATAACACTTACTACAACCTACAATATAGGGGAGTGAACGAGGTGGGGAATGGGCGGATTCACCTAGACAATATACAGTAAGGGCACTCCTGTGCAGCCATATCCAAATTAAACTCAGGCTCACACAGGAGTATGCTGGTTTTCTGCCATATCTCTTGCTCCAACTGGGGGGCTAGTTTAAGTTCTGAATACTGGTGCTGACTTCTGAGTATGTATGCAAAAACATGTGTTTGCAATCAGGAGCAATTGTAAAAATTTATTTTATGTACAGTAGATATTAAGAACAGCCTAATAAATGTTTTTCCATAGAAGAAATTCCATTATTAATCATAAGTGACTATAATATTGAAAGGCAACATTAATTGAAAAACAATATATATTTTCTGTGCGTACTTTTGAGATTTTATATTCCCCATAGGCATTGTAAGTATCTTGCAGTGTATGATATAGTAGAGCAGACCTACACCCGTAGTCAACACAACACGTATCTTTATATTTAATCCTTGTTGACTTTGGGAGTAAGCAGAGCCGATTGTGGTTTAAAACAAACGCACAATGCTCTCATTATGAGCTGTCAATAAGCATGCAGAAGGCCCCCTGGCCATTCCACATATTCTGTATGCCTTCTGGTTGCTAGACATGGCCATGAACTGTAAGGCCGGAGGTGACGTGATCCAAAGCAGCTCAGACTGCAGCAGGCCAAAGGACATGTGACCCTCTGATCCATGCCACATCTTAAAAGATCCACAGGTGGAAAACCTGCACTCCCTGAGGACTGGCTTAGGGAAACTCTGGTTTAAAGACTCTGTATTACTATTTATTTTGCATTGTTCAGAGACTATGATATGTAACCATCATATATTGTGTAAAGACTGTGTATGCTGCAAATCTACTCTTTGGTGTTCATGTGTTAACTATTACGTATGTATCATCATCATCATCATCATCATCATCTATTTATATATTGCCACTAATTAAGCAGCGTTATACAGAGAACTCGCCCACATCAGTCCCTGTCCTGAGAGAGAGAGAGAGAGAGAGAGAGACTAGGGTCAATTTAATAGCAACCAATTAACCTATTAGAATGCTCTCGGAAGAAAACAACGCAAACACTTGGAGAACATACAAACTCCACACACATAAGGCTATGTATAAACGCATTGTCTGATTTGCCAGAATAAAATGTAAAGTTAGTTTGCTGACTAATACTCTTTATTGTGATAATATGTTCTTAACCATCGTCAGCTGAAGCAGCTAAGAAATTCAATGAGGTGGATTGAAACCAGCTCAGGAATGACTGCATATTCTTCCCATAGAACCCGCTCCTTCCATCTGCAGCTTGATTGTTTATATATCTTTCAAATATTACATTCCTCTGTCCTCCTAGTCTGTAGACTATTTACACCATTCTTAAATTATTTAACGTCACTCATCAACACCTAACTACTCTCCAAAGTGTTCAGTTCATTCATACATTTTGAAGACAATGTCACCTGCTAAGAGAAGCTCTCCCCCCTTAAAATGAATGCAACCAGAAGCAGTTAGTTGACTATGGACAATAATGGATATGACATAGATAGCAAGAATAGTGTATGGTTGGTGTAGATTCTAAAATGTATAAATAGCAATAAAAACAGCAAACAGACCAGCGTTACCCTTAAAACATAAATATTTTTTCTTTAAAAAAATATATTAATGAATGTTTGTAAAAAAGTTAGCACAACCACTTAACACCTAATAGGTTATCTCGCTATAAACAGGCTAAGCGTTATGTCAGATAAACAAAATGCATTTATTTATTTCTGTACTAGTACATTTAGATAATTAATGTATAATTAATGCTTCTTGCAAAATAAACACATTTGTTATTGTCTTTAAAATAGCCCAGAAGGTCTAAGCCTGTTATATAGCTCTGTCCAAAATCCTTCAAACATTTCACTTTCTGTCACAGAGGTCAATGTCTACTTCCACTAAAACATAAATCAATATTTTTTGAAGATCAATGTGCACCCATAAAAATATCAATAACATTACTTTTATGTGCCAAATGCACATATATTCTTCAGTCAGATGACATCTGCTAATGCATCTTAAAATTATATGACCGTAATATAAAATTGCTACAGTAAAATCACAGCTGAAAAGGCTACATTTCACAGTTGATACTTTGAACTTTAAAGAAAAATTATGTTTATAACAGCCTTTATCATTTATTTTTATGTGAATGGTTTCATTGGTGTTTTTTGGCTTTTGTTATGTGTCACTGCTAAACCAATGTAATCAGTTTAGAGTGTGCATCAGCAATAAATGTAAAATATTTTAGGACACGTTGCTTAATTTTATGCTTAGAAGCATTGGATTTAGTCAGCACTCTTACTTTTGATTGCTAATGAATAAAGCTTGTCCCTGTTAGGACATACTTGAGTCTGTTTGAAGATACACAATAAGACAGAATATGTCATACAACAGTGTACAATAAAAAGGCTTCTAATTAAAAAAAAAATGAAGCAGAGGTTAGGTTCTTTTGCCTAGATCTACAGTAAATGTATCTATATTCCTTACAGATCTACAGTAAATTTATTAATATTTTTTACATTCCTGCTGTGTTATTTCACAGCATGTAGCATTTGTGCTTAGAATACAATTTTGATAAAGAAAAGGGCATAAGAAATTGCATTCGGAGAATCGGTGTGCGCATCTATAGAAAAAGTAATTTAATTGCACACAAATCTCTAGTTATATTACAGAACTACAATTGCAATATCATACATAATGTTTATTCTTTAACATTATCACAAGATCTATACAATTTTTTATATACAAAACATAACGGGATTATAATAAGGCTGCAACTGGCAGAGGTGTAAAAGGTGTAGTCTTACCTTCAACATATGTGCTAAAATACTGTATGCCAACTGTCGAGATTACTGATCTGGCATTAAAGTACTGTATGCACGATCTTATCCTTGTGACAATCTGTTCACATCATTAAAAGGCCATGATGGGCAGCACTGTGACTCAGTGGTCAGCATTACTGGGGTCATGAGTTTGATTCTACCAGGACCCTATCGGTTTGGAGTTTGCATGTTTTCCCCGATTAGCCTTGCAGCAATATTTAGGATGAATTGATATATGAATATGTGTGTCAGGAATGCAATATAGTAGGAGGTTGCAGTATTCAAGATGGGAGCTAATGAGAGAATGGATAAGAGTTTTAGTATCATGCTGAGTACAATTATATAATATAATTGAGTGTGTTGTGGGGAATTTAGATTGCAAGCTCCAATTGGGAAGGGACTGATGTGAATGACTACTCCTCTGCTCTAGACTAGTTCTGCATAATATGACTATCACTATACAAAGAAGGAATATTAATGATGATGATTAGCATGGGTGGGTAAAACACATGGAATGGGGACACCTGCGATCAGGTCATTCAAGCCATCCTTGAACAAGTGGATGTGTGTCCCTTGGCCGTCTACATGGAAAACTTCACTGGAAGCTCCTTTCTACCTTTGTCATCCTTAACTAGGAGAAAGTGTTGAGTAATGGTGTGGCTCAAATCCTATCAATCACGCAGAATAAATTAGCCTAATTTGGCATTGACTTAATTATCTATTGATTTGTAACTACTTTCATGTCATGCCAAACATGATTCCAAGTCATGTCATACTTGATAAAATGTAGTTTATATGGCATGCCAAAAGAGCAAGACTGTGAATTGCATTCAGATGTAAGTACTCCCTCTTGCAACCAAGATCAACTGCCAATAGCTGACATCCTCTATTCATTAAAGACACAGAATGATTGCACCTGCAGATCTTAGATGCATATATCTTTAGTGGCCCAGCACATCTCACCACATCGGTGTAAAAAACTAGGAGAAAAACAGATCACTTCAGAAAGTCTGTCACAGCTTCTGCTGCAGCGTTAAATCTTGTGTTGTTCAGAAGGAAGAACTGCAAAATTTGTCCTGAAGGGGGAATAAAGAAGACATTGCGAGACTTCAAAAAGTCCTGGCATAGATGAAGAAGAGGAAAGAGAAGAAACGGTGGAGGAGGTTGTAAGCAGTGTCACGTCTGGTAGCGAAGGAGCATAAAAGCAAAAAGCAGGGCTCACCTCCCTCTCTTTCCAGCAGAATAGAGTGATGTAGCCCCAACCATCCCACACAGTTAAGAGTCTAGCAGAAGTTGAGGTAGAATGTACCAAAGTCTGTGGAATCTGGGAATCTGTTATTTATTTTATTAAAAAAGTGTGATGAGATATATTTATGACAATATTTAAGTTAAATAACAAATAATATATATGAAATTAAAAGAATGGAGATAGCTATGTTTTTGATGTGTTGTGGTTAAGGGTGGGACTATATTGCCCATTGGACGGTTATAGTTGTCACCTGGACAGAGCATCAGTTGACTTGTTGGTTGGGTACGGTATATGCAACCTCTGATTTTGGTTATCGGGCATGAGATCATTATAATCATTGTTTATTTATATGGAGCATAGATTCAGAAGCACCTGACATATATGATAATAGTAAGCATAATAGCAGGTCCATGGGTACAATTCAGCATAATAATAAATGCATGGATACAATTAATCACATGGCATACAGAAAGACATGACAAGGGACATACAAGGTAGACGGATAGTGGACAGACATGACACATATAGTAGAGAGGACCCTGCCCATGAGAGCTTACATTCTAAAGGAGGAAGGTGAAGAAAGACAGTAGGATCAAGTGGGACAATTTTTTGGAGGGTATGGACCAAGTGTGAAGAGACATATAAAGCAATTAGCAAAATAAAGATACATATTTGTGGAGCAGTTTGTTAAAGCACAAAGCATAAATTCCAGGATGGTGCAGTAGCATGTGATTCTGAGGGAATCCAGGCAGAGCGTAGGTAGAATGGAACAGAGTAGAGCATGAGACGGAGTAGGGCATTTACAGGAATGGGAATGAGGGTGAGCTAGGATGGAAAAGAGAGGAATATAGAGATATCTCTTCCTGTTGATCTCTGGGATGCAACGCAGGGGCTGGATGGACTGGGGGACAGGGGAGCATTTGCCACCAGGCCGGTACAATAGTGGATTATTTTAGGCTAGGTCACTTCTACTTTCGCAGAGTATCAATTATCCTGTGCTCAGGTTTCTCTTCTTTATTCTCATTGCTCCTGCTGCTTCTGGATTGATTTTGATTTTGACCCCTGCTTCTAAACTGACTACACTATCTCTGCACGATTTGATATTGTATCATGATCTGGTCTTGACCTCAGATATTCCTGACTACTTGTTGCTTATTCCTTTGGCACCTGCTCTTTCTGCTTTCATATTGACCTGACTTGATCTCCTCTGTGGCTGATCACCAACTTCCTCACTAGAACTGTCTATGAGGGCCGCAATCTACACATCCCACTGAGTCAAGCCATACCTCCTTGCTGGGGTCCCTGTTAAACAACAGGGGTGTTTTAGAGTCGGCATCTCTTGATTCAGTTCAAGCAGGTTCACCCATTTCTAGGTGACCAGTCCAATAATTAAAGAGGAGAAAGTAGTGGATGTAGTGGAGACCTATCAGGCCAGGTGAGCAGTGGCACAAATGGTAGGTTGCAAACAGGGCTGCTCGGAAAAGGCCCAAATCCCAGCCTGCAGGCATTGGTGATCCAGTTCCAGCTGCTAATAGAAGGTCCATGGTACAGTTCATTGAATTGTATTGTTGTGATACAGATCTGAGTCTGGACAGCTGTTGAAGACTAGTGATAAGAGTTATTATGAGGATAGAAAGCAGGAGAGTCTTTCACTAGGGTCACAGAAGTATAGAGTTAGGGATGCAAAAACCCAAGGCAACAAGGATGTTGCAGCCTAGTCTGCATTGGCAAGTGGTGAACATAACTGTGGCCTTTGGGGGCCCTTGACACCCCTCCCATTAGAGTTTACAGGCTGTGGCTATATTTTCTTCACTGCTTGGTATTGTTTATTATGGGTTGAAAGTAACTATTATGATAAAATGAGCGAAAGAAGGACAGATAGCTTCCCTATCTAATGTTATATGTCATTCTAATGCTTAATGATAACAAAGTTTTGTTAATAAAAGCAAGTGTATTTTTTTCCTTATGCCAAAAATCAACATAGATACATTTACAAGTGTTTAAATTAGAATGATTGATCATTATCCGTCCATTCCAACCTTGTCCATATACTCCCAAAGCAAGTCCAAGTGGAAACATCAAGAAAGGCAAGAGTGAACCATTGAAAGTGATTTAGAGTTAGGTGCAAATTTTTCCCAAAGGTGCAAAATGTGCATCAGAGCAAACCATGTGAAACTGCAATAGGTGCAAATGCAAAGTTTTTTTGTATGAAGGGAAAATAATGCTTGCTCTTGCATGCTGTGCACAAATAATGGCTTGCTCTACCTTTGCACTGCATTTTAGTGTAGACCACATGCCTTCACAATTATAAATCAGGTTGTTCATTTTACATCACGGTACCCTTCCCCTCTATACATGATGGTTTGTCCAGGTGCAAGTTTTGAACTTAATAGCTAGATTTACTCCTAATTCAGAAGGGTCAATTTATCAGTGGGCAGAAAAAGCCCTAAATCTGGTGAAAACAGAAGTTTTCACTGTATTTAGGTCTTCAGCTGGGGCTGGTGAAAGCTATGGCTGGGTATTGCTGGTGGTAGTCTCTGCCAATTGCCACCAGTGAATCTTCCTCATGCCAACAAAAAGACTTTTTAACAAGAACAGCAGCAATTGCCAGAGGTCAGCTAAGGAAAAATGCTTTATCAATAAAATAAAGTATTATTTTACTTTTTTATTAAATAGTTATTTACTATAATAGCAAGAAAAAGTAACTGGTGCATCAGATCATTTGCTTGACAACAGTTATAAGTCTTGGGGATATTACCCTTATTGAAGATTAGTGGACAATTACCCTCAATGATATACTGGCACAATGCTTTCAACGCACTCCTCTCTATCAATGTACCTGCCATCCTTAAAAACCTGTTGTTTGTTCACCCAAGATAATAATTTTTAGTTATAATAAATACCTGTACAAAAATAGAAAAGGACAAGAGGTGCCTCCTAGTGAAATATTTATGACTTGCAACCTTTTTCATAAAATAAAAATTGCTTACCACATATACGATCATAAACAGCCTAAGTGTATATTATGACCACCATAATACACAGATGGGCTGTTTATGATCGCATATGTGGTAAGCAAGTCGTAAATATTGCACTTGGAGGCACCTCTTGTCCTTTTGTATTTTTTGCACAGGTATTTATTATAACTAAAAAATAACTAAAACATGTTTGTAAACTTTTTCCAATTTTTTAAAACTTTACATAGATGTAGAAAGAGTCTTTGCACTGGCCTGAAAAAGTAGTAAGACATCTGTTTCTGCTGCCAGCCAGTATTGGCTGGGAGTTTGAGCATTACTCAGCTGCCACTGCAAAATGTATTGAAAGATTGTTTTATAGCATTTTTTCAATATTGCAGGGTCTTGATAAATAGACCCCTAAATCTTTGATTTTTTTTTTATGAAACAGAAAATTGTGATTGTTTTGTATTCATGTGTGTATTGTACTTATGCATATAAAATGCAGCCTTGTAGATTCCATATTGCATAATGTCCATAGTTGCCTACTTTATGGCTCTGTCCTCCGGGAGAACAGGTCACGTGACAAGGGTAGGAGGGGGTGTTGTGATGTCTTTGCGTCACCATAGTCATGCCCCCACTATAAATTGCCTAAATTCACGGCATTAGATAGTGGGGTGGCGGGCCTTAATTCGCCCCACCCACGATATTCAATGCCGTGAATATCGGCATTTTTTAGAATCCGGGAGGGTTGCCTACTCCTCCGTGAGCTTCCCAGAAATTTAGGGAAAGAGGCAAGTATGATCATGTCTGACAAAGAGACCTAACTTCATAACTTTGCTTGGTTCATAAAAGCAAGGTGACCTTCTTGCTAAGCTGTTCTTATGTTTACAAATGTTAAAATGGAAATGTTTTCTCATTTCTTTGCCATTCCTGATTATTTTATATAGCCCCAGTGCATTATGAAAGAGAAACTGAACACAGACTGGAAAAGAGACAAACAGAGAAAACACAATATGCATTTAAACAATGCTCAATTGGTATTAAGGGTCCTAAAGGGTGCCAAGAATACATTCCCCACACCAAAAAATCGCCACCACCACAGTGGAAACTCAAATAGAATGAAGCAAAAGACATGACAGGACATACAAGAGAGAAGCACAATAGACAGACATGAGGCAGACATGAGACAACAGGTAGAGAAGACCCTGCCAGTGGGAGCTTACATTGGAATCAGCCACATGATTGGCTGATTAGATATTTGCATTAACGAGCAGGTGTACAGGTGTACCTAAAGAGGGAAGTTTACCAATTGCCGATCCATTTTTTTCCCAATACCATAAATAGACATTTCAATTGCCACTGGCAATTCCTGGGGCCTGGTTCTCTAGCTGAGGGTATTAATTTGGTCCTGGATGGGTTTTTCACATGCGTATATGCAATTTAAAATCTGCTCAGAACGCTTGCAAAAAAAAATAGAAAAGAAATTACCATCTCATAAAACTATATCCATCGATAAAAATGTTTTTTTTAAAAAAAAAAATTTGAAAAATGTTTTCATTTATATTTTATATTACACACATTTATCAGGATGTTCTTAATGCACACTGTACATACAATCTGTTTCTATAGTTTAACTTATTTGCATACACATGTTCTGTGCCATCTAATGGCATGTATATGTGTAGTTTTTAATATAAACACTTTGCCGGGCCAATCATCACTATCAATCGGCACTTACATCTGCCCTGTAGCTGGTACAAATGATAGGGCTAAAAACCACATACTTAAGAGAAACCCAGAACACACTCTTGGCACGTCCTTACTGTACATTGGCTACATTCGTCTACTCCTTCCCTACTCCGCTCCGCCCTTCAAGTCGTAGGCAGTAGTAAGTGTAATTTGGGTTCATACATGAATTGCATACAATTATGTTCATTGGCGTAAGGTCCGTTTCTTAGGATACGGAGAACTATTTCACACAAGATACAGCCTGCTAGGAGACTAACGTCTGGACATGAATCAGACAGGATATCTGTAAAAAGTTTTAAAATGACCTAATTTCATTTCTTTTTCTTTCTTTTTTTTTTGTTAAACTCTGTCAAATTCCACTTTCTTGCTTTCTGGAACATTACAAATCATCTTATTTATATGGAGATGAGGCAATTTGACATTTACAAATGCCATACATTTGCATATAAACGTATTTTAATTTTTGCCCAGTAAATGCAACAATATAGTATTTAAACAGAAAGAATTTCCAAATTATTTTTCATTAATTACAATTAAGCAGTAATAGGGTGAAAACAGAAAATCATTATTAGGATAACTCGATGTGTGTACAATGTAAAACTATATTGCGGTGTTGAGGGCTGGATGTAAATAAATAACTTAAAAAGAACATCTTCAATTGTCAGTTTGATAGTAAGGAAAATAAAATTCACAGCCATTAAGAAGAGACATGGGCAAGACAAAATGGGTCAGGTTCAGGCAGCTAAGTAGTGCAGAGGATATTTTAACCCCTGGTCAACAGAATTTCTATATCTACCTTTTCTGTAGGTGAAATTCTGAGGACACCAAACTAGTGAGTGATTTCTATTACATATATCATAGATTATCTTAATTGTGATGCTTGTGTAAAAATTGCATTTCAGTAAGGGGAATTATTTTACACCTCCAAACATTACTGTTTAGTCCACATATTCAAACTCCCTATAATTACTAATAAACACTACAAAGATCTATAGATCTATATTCTTATATTGTTTACATGCTTTACATAATTTTACTTTTTTCTTCATTATTATGATTATGTACTTTAAATAAACATTTTAAAAAGGTCCGCAATTTTTTGCATGAAAATATAAATATTTTTACATTTCATTTAATAGGTAGTACAAAGGTTTCTGGTAAATATGTTTCTTTTGTTAAAAAGAGTTTCTGTTTTCTATCTTAAAGTAATCTCACATATTAGCAGTAAATTAAGTGACAGGTTCATGTTTCAATTTGGTGGCACATGAATCACAACTAGATTACTTCCAGAAAATTCTGTAGCCAGTTACTATGTTCGAAAGATCCCTGCACATGCAGAACAATTGGGGTCATCTTCCAAATGAATTTACGAAAATGGACAATTATGATCCAGCTGATTTCAGATTTATTGTTATCAGGTATCAGCTCATTTTGGGATCACAAATGTAGCGATACCAGGCCAACTGATTGCTATAGTCAGTGATATTTTTTGTATCCATCATAATCCCAGATTTAAGTCTCAAAAGCAGATAGTGATTCACTAATTACATACCGTCACAAAAATATGTCAATTTCTTGTTGCTGGTTATACCAGCTATTATTGAAAAATACTGATTACTAAAATTACCAAAAATATAAGGGGGATGCAGTTCCCCGCAATGTGCCATGGAGTGCCTCCAGAGCAGTCGTGTATGGATGTTCAGGGATTTTTTTCTCACACCCCATAGAGATGCGCAAGAAAATGATCAAGGCCTGGCTACTGAGACACCTGAAAATGAGCGTGATGTCCAGCGGCACATTGTGGGGAATTGAAGAACCAGCTAAATGTTAAAAAAAGGATCTGCTAATGGCATTTCAAATCTAGGCACATAAGTCAAACTAAGAGGTCTATTTACTAAGCAACTGTTTTCTCCAGTGAAAAGCCACTGCAGATTTAAATTTATCAATGGGTTAAAGAAGGAGAAATCAGAGTTGCGCCCTGCCACACTGCAAAAATTGTTCAGGAATGGTTATAGGAACACAATAAAGAGTTCATGGTGTTGACTTGGCTTTCAAATTCCCTAGATCTCAATGCAGTCGAATATCTGTGAGATGTACCGGAAACACAAGTCCAAGCCATGGAGGCCCCACTTTGCAACTTACAGGACTTAAAGGATCTGCTGTTAACATCTTGATGCCAGATACCACAGAACATCTGCAGAGGTCTTGTGGAGTCCATACCTTGACGGGTCAGAGCAGTTTTGGTAGCACAAGGGTAACTTACACAATATTAGGCAGGATATCGGTGTGTGTATGTATATATATATATATATATATATATATATATATATATATATATATATATATATATATCTAATGCTTAGTGGCATCTGTGTGTGGGAAAAAAAAAACCAAGTTGCAGCGCCACCTGCTGGGCAGAGTTATACCCTGACCTACTTAATTCTTAGTGTGTGTGTGGGAAAAAAATTTCAAAAGGGCTGAAATTTGGTAGGGCTCAAACTCATTTTCGTGAGGTAATTTTACCTCATGAACACACATGTGTAGAGGCGTGCGTTAGTGTGTGTGTGTGTGTGGAAAAAACTATTTTCTCAGAAAGGGCTCATCCAATTGACCTGAAATTTGGTATACTGACATTATTTGACAAAAAAATTAGAATAGTCAAGTCAGTTAACTTCCATCATCCCCCCTTCCCCCTGTGGGAGGGGTAGTAAAGGCTAAATTTACGAGTTGAGGGGTCAAACTCATTTTCGTGAGGTAATTTTACCTCATGAACACACATTAAAAAGGCTGCTTGCGTCGGGAACTAACGCTCTTCCCCTGAGGAGGCCTGGGCTAGGTCCAAATGCATGACAAGAACCTTTTTAAGACCTTAAGTAGCTTGATTTGACTAGAATGCATGAGTATCATGCACGGGTTAACTTGTATATATATATATATATATATATATATATATATATATATAAAAAACTATATTTGAAATATTTAAATATTTGATTTTATACAATTTTTATAAGGGGTCTAATTATTAATAAGTGGGGATAGAGCTGGTTTTATTTCGCCTTTTATCGCAGTGATAAGTGAAGACCTCGTATAGCTATGATTTATCAAACTATATTGCCATTGCAGCAGAATGATACTCAGCTGCCCGGCAAGTGTAGTCTTATTACTTCACAAGGTCAGTCTTGGTGGATCTGTACATGCATGACCTGGTTTGCTGCTTCACGCATGTGTAGTAGAATACTGATTTGAGCTTTAAGTACCAAACAAAAATGTAAAAAAAATTTAAAAAAATAGTAAAAACAAATATTTTGCGTGTATTCCACTGCATAAAAATGCTTTATTTTAATAAATAAATATTTTAATTGAATATTTTCTGCCATCGCCATCCTAAAATGGCAATAGTTGAAGAAGGATTGTGGCAGTATTTGCTTAAAAAGAAGCTTTATGTTCACCACAATTTATTTGACTAATTTTGCATAGTAAATAACTTGCTTTACAAAGGAAAGACTTTTGGTGGGGGTCTCTCCTTTGGAACCCTGCCATTCAATGTATTTAGCAGGTCTGGTGATCACTTTCAATTCTGCTCAACTCTTTACTTATCAGGAAACATTTGACCAGGTAGTTCCAATTGAAAGCCATAGAGCTGCTGTGTTCACTCTCTCCTACTGTAAAGAGAGAGGATCAGTGCTGTGAAAGTGATAGAGGTCTTTGCTATATGTAGTTCTGGGATGTCACAGCTACTGTGGAGTTTAGTCTATTTTTCTATTGCCAACCTGTGTTTGAGCTGGCAGGAATAGATTTGTGGTGTCTAACGAAACACCAATATTACCAGAAACCCCAATAAGGAGATTGGGCTTCGCTGCTGATAAGTTCACAGGTTGCGCGAAATCTTCTACCCTGCCAGGGGCGGATCCAGACTTTTGCTATACCCCGGGTGATTTTAGGGGGGGGGCGATTTAGGCCCTGCCCCCTTTCTAATTTCTAAGGCTGCCGGCGGCTGCACAGTATGTGCAGGTCCGCTCGGCAGTGACAGTGTGCTGCCCCGCTGCTCTGATTGTGTAGCAGCCGGGCAGCACACTGTCACTGCTGAACGGACCTGCACAGTGTGCAGCCGCCGGCAGCAAGCCCCCGCCACTGTACCCTGCCCCCAGGTCTGACAAGCTGGAGTCAGTCAAAGAAAAGGACAGGCCTGTGTAGCGGGTAATGGTACATCTACAGACTGTGTACCAAACTGAGATCACTAAGTTTGGCAACAATCAAAATCAGAAATAGTAACAAAATGACAGGCAGTGGAGAGGTTAGCAATGGCCACAAGCTACTAGAATACACAGGAATGCTTGCGAACATGTAGGAACCTAACACTCTGGCGTAATACTGTTTGCCGAATAGGTTTATATAAGCTGCATATTGAGGACGGCGCAGGGAACAGGGATAAGGATTGAGAGAGTGTGCTGAACATTGGGTCCAGTAAGTGACTACAGGAATCTGGGATTGGCACCTAACACGGAACCTGCTAAGTACAACTAATCTAATCTATCAAATTATCATCACTAACTTTAACCTGTCACAAACAGCACTCAGCACACTCATGACCTATCTCATACACTACAGATATAACTGGATCCCTCCCCTAAGCACACTCACTTTCATACATATCAATAGCTGCCATCATCTATTGTATAAGGCCAATAGAAGCCTGTAACTTAATTACCCAATTCTGCACACTTTCACACTTGAATTCAAAGGAGTAACACAGCCAAGCAATCTATCTCCTCTAAACAGTCTATTGATTCATTTACATTTAGATGATCTGTATCAGTGTTTCAATCATAATTAGGGTTTTGCAACAACTTTCAGCACTTTACTTTTTCCTGTTATATATGGATTCATTTAGAAAAATAAGGAGATCAACTTATTAAATTGGAATTTAATAAATTAAAGGGTACAATATTTACAGAATTTAAAAACAATTAATGTAGATAACATATAACATACTGCAAAATCAATTATAAAATAAAAGGAGAAAAATATAGAAAAGTATAGAACTAATATCTAGGCTTAAACCAACTGCCGGATTGGCATGGAAAGATGGACAGCTTACAATTTGATTACTTCCCAAACTTTTAAAGGCTGCTTCATATTTTAGTACCACCTGCTGGTGAGATCTGTGAGTGGTCATCTAGACTGATGACAGAGTTTCACAACTCACTTAAATCCCCTCTGCTTATAAGTAGCATTTTTTCTGGTGAGTATCATACAAATCTAATATTAGCATTAAGCAATACAGAATAAGTTTACCAATATATAAATACCAAACAAAGCTATGTAACAGAGCTATCTAGTTGAACCAATGCTCATTTCCTCCCATTCCTAGCGTGACAGACATATCTATTAGACATACGGTTTGCCCTTCATCTTCTGTTTCTGAATATGTGATTGCTGCTAGAATTGATAATAGGATGTATACTTAGGTTGAATTAGGTTTTTATCAATATAGATTAAAGGAAACATCCATGTGAGCACATGCGTTCTTTATGTATGTGGAATGTAGCTCACCCCACTCGCCCTTCCCCCTCCTATGAGACAGAGCCCTGAAGTCTTATTAGATGTCAGAAGTTACTCCAGTGACAGACAATAGCTTACACCATAGGTTCTCAGGGGAAAACGGAGGATTTTTTAGGGGGGGTTTTCATTTTTTAGCGATGCTGTACTGTACAGCAGCTGCAGCGCTGTCAAAGAAGCATCCGCGGCAGTGCTGTATTGTACAATACAGCACTGCTGCGGACGCTTCTGTGACAGCTCCGCGGCTGCTGTACAGTACAGGGCAATGTTTAGTGCCCGTTAGTTCGTGGAGGGGAGGGGTTTCTGGGGAACCAGAAACCCCCCCCCCCTGCGTGCGCCCCTGGTTCTTTGAAGCTTCACTCCTGCACTCCTCCCCCACAGGTGACAAAGCTATCTCATAGCTGAAGTCGCACTGTATTCCCTGAGAGCTAGACTGTAAGCTCTCACGAGCAGGGTCCTCTCTAGCTATTGTCTCATCTCTATCTATTGACTGATTCCCTTGTACATCCTGTCATGTCTTTTGCTACACTCTGTGCGAGTCCCCACTGCATTACACACACTCACCTGTGCTACTTATGTATATTACCTCATTCATTTGTAAATTTACTGTTTCCAGTGTTATGGAATCTGTAGCACCTTTAAAGTAAATAAATAATAAGAATAATAAGAATAATAATAATAGTAATAATATATGTCATAGAATAACACAGGCAAATTCATCCCTGATATCAGCCACAACATTAACACCACCTGCCAAATAAGGTGTATTGCCCCCAAAACAGCTGTTATCCATTGATGCATGGATTCCACAACACCTGTATGTGTCCTTTGGAATTTGGCATTAAGACATTGGCATCAGATTGCCACTGCCATCATGGAATGCTGTTGCCTTTAAGGAGTATATTTAGTCTGCAACAATGTGTAGATAGGTGGCACGTGTCAAAGTAACATCCACATGAATGCCAGGACCTAAGGTTTCCCAGCAGAACATTGTCCAGAGCATCACACTGCATCCGCCAGCCTGGCTTCTTTTCATAGTGCATCTTGGTGCCACATCTTCCCCACATGTACACGGCGGTCCATATGATATAAAATAAAACATAATTTAGACCAGGCCTCCTTCTTCTATTGCTCCATGATTCAGCCCATTGTAGGGCTGTGGACAGGTGTCAGCATGGGCACTCTGACCGGTCTGCGACTATACAGCCCCATACGTAGCAAGCTGTGATACATTGTATGTATCGACTCCTTTCTATCATAGCCAGAATTAACTTTTTCAGCAATTTGTGCAACAGTAGCTCTTCTGTGGTATTGGACCAGATAGGCTAGCATCGCCCCTCACGTGCATCAAATGCCTTGGGTGCCTATAAACCTGTAAGGAGTTACCGGTTGTCCTTCCTTGGACCATTTTTGTAGGTACTAACCAATGCATACCGTGAAAATCCCACAAGACCTGCTGTTTTAGATATGCTCTGACCCTGTCATCTAGCCATCACAATTTGGCCCTTGTCAAAGTCACTCAGATCCTTACGCTTTTCTATTTTTCCTGCTTCCAACACATCAACTTCATGAACTGACTGTTCACTTGCTGCTTCATATCCCTCTCTGGCAGACTTCATGCTCTACCCTCCATTAATTAATGAAAAGGGTGCTGTGCATGAGTGAACTAAGGTCGGGCATGTGTATTAAAGACTCCAAGTCAGATCTCAGAGTTATTGTAAAAGTAAAGTCATCGTCAGGACAGCCTCACATCGGATGTGCTGTCCCAGGACAATGGCCACATTGTATCATCACTTATCATTGTGCTGAGGGATGATAATAAATGAGGGAGGAAAATGCGACAAATTGATAAATAGGCCCCAAACTCAGGACACTGTGGTACCGAAATAGCCACCAAAGAATCCATAGAAATGATGATTTGTTACTAAATTTTGGGTTATAAGGTGCTGGCTGAGATTTTGTGTATTTGCACAGCTGCCTTCAGATATAAAATGCAAAAGAAAGACATTTACTAATCCGTTTTAATAAATGTAACAACATGAATGATTTGGGATACTGTGAGGTCGCTATAGATAGTTACAATGTACACTGATTGCATTAAAATGGACTCACTTATTTATTGCTCAATAAATAAACACTTTGGTCAAATAACAAATATCTTTTTTCAAGATAACAAGGGAACAACAGTGTGTAAGACAGGAAGGTGATTTGCAGTGATTTACATTATATGGAAGCCATTAATGATTAGTGAGAGCACTGACAGTGTCTCAAATAGACAATTCACATCTTGCCCTTTGATGCGCTTTTTATGTCTAATTGCAGATGAGGGCAGAGGTAAATGTAGGAATTGAGTAGTAAATGTTCTTCAAGAAAAGTAGAAATCATCACCTATTTTAATCGTGAATATAAATAAACTCTAACAGATTTTCATAAATAGACAGAGAAAGATGTATTTCTTTTTTTTAGATCAGATTTTATGAAAATTCAACATACCACCATAATAGTGTATGAAAAAAAGTGGCAATTATCTTTGTAAATGTTTGCTCTGTGCTGAAAATATTTCTGGAAGAATTTTTATATGGGTAGACAAGAGGAAACAAACGTGGGACATTTATGAGACATATGGGGCACAAAGGTCACAAGGCATAGTTAGGAAGCATGGGGTGAATACTGGGAGACTGTCACACACCAGGCTCTCAGGTTCTGCCACTTACCTCTTCACTGGCTTTCCAAGTTGTCCCTGCGGTCCTCAGGTTCTGCTGGTTTCAGACCTCTCTGTAAGATGCTGTCCAGTCTGTCTCCACTCCAGAGATCCCTCCAGAATCAGAGTATAGGCGTAGCCATGTTAGATTCAGTCACATGTTTTCTCTCAGCCAAACAGATGATAACAGCCTCCATTTCAGATTCCTTCCAAAACCAGTTCATGGGAGCTGCCATCTTGGATATAGTCACCTTATCCATCTCAGCAACTCAGAGTGCTGCTTCTGCCCAGATGACTACAGTCTCTAATCAGGAATCAACAACAACTATAAAAGGACTTCCTGGAGCCCTTACCTGTTGCCAGTACAATGTTGTATTTCAGATGCCAACCTGGTTCCAAGCAGTATTGCTATTAATCCACCTTAGACAGTGCAGTCTGCATTCTGAGTCCATCCATTCTGGTTACATTCCAGTTACTGCATTGCGGTTATAGTGATCCACTTCCAACATTCCGGTTACAGCATTCTGGTTCCAGTCTGGTTATAGCAATCCAGTTCCAGTCCGGTCCAGCAGTCCAGTTCCTGTTTGCTATCCTCTGCTAGTGTAATCACCATCTTCACCAGTCCATTCACTACATGCAGAGAAACATTATCAGGCCACCCAGCTTTGTCCACGTAGTCACCAGTCTAGCTCCAGAGACACAACCCAATCGGGGTGCAGCCAGATCCTCAGGCGTGACAGACACAGTGGTGCACACAATGGACTTGTCCTTTTACATTTCTAAGAAAAGTGACAAAACCCTCACAATGATAGGAAAGATAGCCATCATGGGTGAAATGTCTGGGAATAAGATAAGTGTTTTGTGTGTTTTCTACTCTTGGTATTTTTGTGTGATGGATTTTACAAAGGGTGGAGTTTTAGGAAGTTAGCTAAGAGAGACGCTAGTACAGTGGAAGGCATGGGGCTTTTACTATACCATTAGAATGACTGAGGGCACATGGTCACAGGTGCAATATCTTTTCTACTAAAAGTTGGAAAACCATAAGGTGACCAACCACAGCACTGCAACAGCCACTCATTACCACCAGAGATTCGTAGGTGATGCAGCAAATGCTACCAATTTGTATTTATATTGAATAATACTCATGCCGTGGTAGCTGCTCAGAGAGATCGAGGAGTCAACAAAATATCACGTTACTAATACCTGTTGCTGTAGCAAAAGGACTTGACATGACCCCTGGTGGTAATAAGTAGGGATGAGCGCACTCGGATTTATGAAATCCGAGCCCACCCGAACGTTGCGGATCAGAGTCGGATCCGAGACAGATCCGGGTATTGGCGCCAAATTCAAATGTGAAACTGAGGCTCTGACTCATAATCCCGTTGTCGGATCTCGCGATACTCGGATCCTATAAATTCCCCGCTAGTCGCCGCCATCTTCACTCGGGCATTGATCAGGGTAGAGGGAGGGTGTGTTAGGTGGTCCTCTGTCCTGGTAGATCTCGTGCTGTGCTGTTTAGTTCTGTGCTGTGCTGTTTAGTTCTGTGCTGTTCTGTGCTGTGCTGTGCTGTGCTGTGCTGTGCTGTGCTGTGCTGTGTTCTGCAGTATCAGTCCAGTGGTGCTGTGTGCTGTGCTCTGTCCTTCTGAGGTCAGTGGTGCTGCTGGGTCCTGTGCTGTGTCCTGTTCAGTCCAGTGGTGCTGTGTCCTGTGCTCTGTGCTTCTAAGGGCATAGTTATTTCCCCAATATTCCCCTGTGTTTAAAAAAATAAAAAAAAGTTTTTTAAAAAAATACCAAAAACTACTTTAATTTTTTTTAATTACCACAAAATTTGCACAACCAATCCTGCAGTATAAGCCCATTGGTACTGCAATATTACCAAGTTCACACATTCAGCAGTATAAGTCCATTGGTACTGCAATATTACAAAGTTCACACATTCTGCAGTATCAGTCCAGTGGTGCTGTGTCCTGTGCTCTGTCCTGCTGAGTTCCGTAGTGCTGCTGGGTCCTGTGCCGTGTCCTGTTCAGTCCAGTGGTGCTGTGTCCTGTGCTCTGTGCTTCTAAGGGCATAGTTATTTCCCCACTATTCCCAAGTTTTTTAAAAATAAAAAAAAAAGTAAAAAAAAATAAAAAATTAAAAAAAAAAAAAATATATAATAATTATAACCAAATTTGCAAAACCAATACAGCAGTATAAGTCCATTGGTACTGCAATATTACCAAGTTCACACATTCTGCAGTATCTTGTGCTACATATAATGGAGACCAAAAATTTGGAGGATAAAGTAGGGAAAGATCAAGACCCACTTCCTCCTAATGCTGAAGCTGCTGCCACTAGTCATGACATAGACGATGAAATGCCATCAACGTCGTCTGGCAAGCACGATGCCCAATCTCCTAGTACAGGGCATGTAAAATCCAAAAAGCCCAAGTTCTCAAAAAACAGCAAAAAAAGAAACTTAAAATCATCTGAGGAGAAACGTAAAGTTGGCAATATGCCAATTACGACAAGTAGTGGCAAGGAACGGCTTAGGCCCTGTCCCGTGTTCATGACTAGTGGTCCAGCTTCACCCAAGGATCTAAGCCCTCCTCCCCCCCCCTACAAAAAATTTAAGAGCGTTATGCTGTCAGCAACAACAACAAAACAGCAAAGAACTTTGCCTTCTAAACAGATGACATCACAAATCCCCAAGGCGAGTCCAAGGGTGTTGTTGGTTGTGAACCCTGACCTTCCCATCACTGTACGGGAAGAGGTGACTCCATCCAGCATTTGCAGCACGCCCTCTTCATATGCTGGAAGGATCACCCACAGTCCAGTTACAGATTTGGCTAATGAAGGTGTGAATGTTGTACACTGGGAGGAGGATATTGATGTAGCTGGCGCTGAGGAGGATGTTGATGATTATGATGCAGACAGATACCAAATTGCATTTCTCAATTTCTATTTATATTCTAGATTATATAACGGCTGAAAAGTTTTCTGTTTTACTCCTAGTGGAGAGGGGATCTGATGCAGACAGATACCAAACTGCCTTTGTCCATTTCTTTGTATATTTGAATTGCTAGTTCTACAGTCTATGCAGGCTGCTTTATTTATATTCAACTACAAGTGTAGGGCGGGGGGGGGCATAGATAGCCACCAAAGTAACGTGGTCCATTTAATTTCACTTTCTAGCTCCACAGTCTGTGCAGCCTGCTTTTTTTTATCTTCAAAGTATTTATATTTACAAGCCTTGCAATCTAAATTAACTAGAGGTAGTGACGTGGTAGAACTCCAAAAGGCAGTTTGGAAGCCCCTGTACAAACTGGCTCTATTTTACCTGAGTTGTCCCCCCTCCAGTGTGTACTCGGAAAGAGTTTTTAGTGCAGCGGGGAACCTGGTCAGTGAGCGGCGAAGGAGGTTGCTTCCTCACAACGTTGAAAAAATGATGTTTATAAAAATGAATAATCAATTCCTCAATGAAGTACAGCACTGCCCTCCAGATACTACAGAGGGACCTGTGGTTGTGGAGTCCAGCGGGGACGAATTGATAATGTGTGATGAGGAGGAAGTACACACTGTAGGGGGAGAGGAATCAGAGGTTGAGGATGAGGACGACATCTTGCCTCAGTAGAGCCTGTTTAGTCTGTACAGGGAGAGATGAATAGCTTTTTTGGTGTGGGGGCCCAAACAAACCAATCATTTCAGCCAAAGTTGTTTGGTAGGCCCTGTCGCTGAAATGATTGGTTTGTTAAAGTGTGCATGTCCTATTTCAACAACATAAGGGTGGGTGTGAGGGCCCAAGGACAATTCCATCTTGGAACTTTTTTTTTTGCATTATATGACCAATCAACAGTCGTTTGCCATGTTCAAAAGGTAAAACCAAATTTAAAAAAATTCAAGAAATTAAACCAAAAGTAAAATGCCGTGTCATAATTTAAAACAAGAGGTATTGACGTGCTCTAAAACTACTGTATTGTTGTTTATATTTTATAAACACTACACTTGAAAGCTTGAGTCTTTCAATAAAAAAGTAACTGTCCATTGCACGAATATTTGCAACAGGGACAATTTTAGGGTTAAGAAAGTCAACTAATAACACTTCGACGCTGTCTGTCTTTATAAACACTACACTTGGAAGTTGGAGGAGGTATTGTGGCCCCGGCACCAAATTTACTACCGGGGCCACTCCACTGTGCAGTCCATATTTAGGTGTATCAGATATTAAACAACGGTGACAGTTGATGCCCAATTTTTTAATTATATTGTGGCCTCGGTACCAAATTGTGTACCGGGGCCACCACACTACGCAGTCCAGATACTTGTTTGGTGGAATTCAGACCAGTTGAGGGTTTTATTATTATATTGTGGGGACCACTCTATCTATACCACACTACAACTCTATACCACTCTATTTCATACTTTAATTCTATTTAATACTTTAATTCTATTTCATACTTTAATTCTATTTAATACTTTAATTCTATTTCATACTTTAATTCTATTTAATACTTTAATTCTATTACTAATTACCATAAAGAGGAACTGCCGCTTCTATTTAATACTTTAATTCTATTAGTAGTTACCATAAAGAGGAACAAAATAAACCAATTTTACCAAAAGTATAATATGACTTAGACTTACAAACACTACACTTGAAAGATGGTGCCTTTAAATGAAAAAGTCAGTCTTCATTGCACGACTATGTGCAACAGGGACAGTTTTTTGGTTTACAAAGTCAACCAATAACACTTGGACCCTGTCTGTCTTTAACATACTTGATGGGATCTCAATGACGAATTGTCTGTACCATGTTTGGAGGAGGTATTGTGGCCCCGGTATCAAATTTTGTACCGGGGCCACCCCACTACGCAGTCCAGATACTTGTTTGGTGGAATTCTGACACGTGGAGGGTTTTTTAATTATATTGTGGCCTCGGTACCAAATTGTGTACCGGTGCCACCACACTACGCAGTCAAGATAGATAGATGCGTATCATAGATAAAGTACATTCAGTGGTGTGGGGCAAATTGAAAAATATTCAAAATGCACTGACATTATCAAAAACAAGAGGTTGTCACACGCTAAAACTCCAACATGTATATGATGGAGAGGATGGAGGAGCAGCCGTATGTGTAGTGTAATGCAGACCTGTTGAAGGTTTTTTATATATTTTATTGTGGTGCCCAGTGCCCACTCCTCTAGGCAGTCCAGGTACATTTATTGGTGCGATTCATAAAAGTTCAGGGTTTTTAATATATTGTGGTGACCCACTCCTCTACGCAGTCCAGGTACATTTATTGGTGCGAATCAAACAAGTTGATGGTTTTCTTATTATATATATTGTGGTGACCCACTCCTCTACGCAGTCCAGGTACATTTATTGGTGCGATTCATAAAAGTTCAGGGTTTTTAATATATTGTGGTGACCCACTCCTCTACGCAGTCCAGGTACATTTATTGGTGCGAATCATAAAAGTTCAGGGTTTTTAATATATTGTGGTGACCCACTCCTCTACGCAGTCCAGGTACATTTATTGGTGCGATTCATAAAAGTTCAGGGTTTTTAATATATTGTGGTGACCCACTCCTCTACGCAGTCCAGGTACATTTATTGGTGCGATTCATAAAAGTTTAGGGTTTTTAATATATTGTGGTGACCCACTCCTCTACGCAGTCCAGGTACATTTATTGGTGCGAATCAAACAAGTTGATGGTTTTCTTATTATATATATTGTGGTGACCCACTCCTCTACGCAGTCCAGGTACATTTATTGGTGCGATTCATAAAAGTTCAGGGTTTTTAATATATTGTGGTGACCCACTCCTCTACGCAGTCCAGGTACATTTATTGGTGCGAATCAAACAAGTTGATGGTTTTCTTATTATATATATTGTGGTGACCCACTCCTCTACGCAGTCCAGGTACATTTATTGGTGCGATTCATAAAAGTTCAGGGTTTTTAATATATTGTGGTGACCCACTCCTCTACGCAGTCCAGGTACATTTATTGGTGCGAATCATAAAAGTTCAGGGTTTTTAATATATTGTGGTGACCCACTCCTCTACGCAGTCCAGGTACATTTATTGGTGCGATTCATAAAAGTTCAGGGTTTTTAATATATTGTGGTGACCCACTCCTCTACGCAGTCCAGGTACATTTATTGGTGCGATTCATAAAAGTTCAGGGTTTTTAATATATTGTGGTGACCCACTCCTCTACGCAGTCCAGGTACATTTATTGGTGCGAATCAAACAAGATGATGGTTTTCTTATTATATATATTGTGGTGACCCACTCCTCTACGCAGTCCAGGTACATTTATTGGTGCGATTCATAAAAGTTCAGGGTTTTTAATATATTGTGGTGACCCACTCCTCTACGCAGTCCAGGTACATTTATTGGTGCGATTCATAAAAGTTCAGGGTTTTTAATATATTGTGGTGACCCACTCCTCTACGCAGACCAGGTACATTTATTGGTGCGATTCATAAAAGTTCAGGGTTTTTAATATATTGTGGTGACCCACTCCTCTACGCAGTCCAGGTACATTTATTGGTGCGAATCAAACAAGTTGATGGTTTTCTTATTATACATATTGTGGTGACCCACTCCTCTACGCAGTCCAGGTACATTTATTGGTGCGATTCATAAAAGTTCAGGGTTTTTAATATATATTGTGGTGACCCACTCCTCTACGCAGTCCAGGTACATTTATTGGTGCGATTCATAAAAGTTCAGGGTTTTTAATATATTGTGGTGACCCACTCCTCTACGCAGTCCAGGTACATTTATTGGTGCGAATCAAACAAGTTGATGGTTTTCTTATTATATATATTGTGGTGACCCACTTCTCTACGCAGTCCAGGTACATTTATTGGTGCGATTCATAAAAGTTCAGGGTTTTTAATATATTGTGGTGACCCACTCCTCTACGCAGTCCAGGTACATTTATTGGTGCGAATCAAACAAGTTGATGGTTTTCTTATTATATATATTGTGGTGACCCACTCCTCTACGCAGTCCAGGTACATTTATTGGTGCGATTCATAAAAGTTCAGGGTTTTTAATATATTGTGGTGACCCACTCCTCTACGCAGTCCAGGTACATTTATTGGTGCGAATCATAAAAGTTCAGGGTTTTTAATATATTGTGGTGACCCACTCCTCTACGCAGTCCAGGTACATTTATTGGTGCGATTCATAAAAGTTCAGGGTTTTTAATATATTGTGGTGACCCACTCCTCTACGCAGTCCAGGTACATTTATTGGTGCGATTCATAAAAGTTCAGGGTTTTTAATATATTGTGGTGACACACTCCTCTACGCAGTCCAGGTACATTTATTGGTGCGAATCAAACAAGATGATGGTTTTCTTATTATATATATTGTGGTGACCCACTCCTCTACGCAGTCCAGGTACATTTATTGGTGCGATTCATAAAAGTTCAGGGTTTTTAATATATTGTGGTGACCCACTCCTCTACGCAGTCCAGGTACATTTATTGGTGCGATTCATAAAAGTTCAGGGTTTTTAATATATTGTGGTGACCCACTCCTCTACGCAGTCCAGGTACATTTATTGGTGCGAATCATAAAAGTTCAGGGTTTTTAATATATTGTGGTGACCCACTCCTCTACGCAGTCCAGGTACATTTATTGGTGCGATTCATAAAAGTTCAGGGTTTTTAATATATTGTGGTGACCCACTCCTCTACGCAGTCCAGGTACATTTATTGGTGCGATTCATAAAAGTTTAGGGTTTTTAATATATTGTGGTGACCCACTCCTCTACGCAGTCCAGGTACATTTATTGGTGCGAATCAAACAAGTTGATGGTTTTCTTATTATATATATTGTGGTGACCCACTCCTCTACGCAGTCCAGGTACATTTATTGGTGCGATTCATAAAAGTTCAGGGTTTTTAATATATTGTGGTGACCCACTCCTCTACGCAGTCCAGGTACATTTATTGGTGCGAATCAAACAAGTTGATGGTTTTCTTATTATATATATTGTGGTGACCCACTCCTCTACGCAGTCCAGGTACATTTATTGGTGCGATTCATAAAAGTTCAGGGTTTTTAATATATTGTGGTGACCCACTCCTCTACGCAGTCCAGGTACATTTATTGGTGCGAATCATAAAAGTTCAGGGTTTTTAATATATTGTGGTGACCCACTCCTCTACGCAGTCCAGGTACATTTATTGGTGCGATTCATAAAAGTTCAGGGTTTTTAATATATTGTGGTGACCCACTCCTCTACGCAGTCCAGGTACATTTATTGGTGCGATTCATAAAAGTTCAGGGTTTTTAATATATTGTGGTGACCCACTCCTCTACGCAGTCCAGGTACATTTATTGGTGCGAATCAAACAAGTTGATGGTTTTCTTATTATATATATTGTGGTGACCCACTCCTCTACGCAGTCCAGGTACATTTATTGGTGCGATTCATAAAAGTTCAGGGTTTTTAATATATTGTGGTGACCCACTCCTCTACGCAGTCCAGGTACATTTATTGGTGCGAATCATAAAAGTTCAGGGTTTTTAATATATTGTGGTGACCCACTCCTCTACGCAGTCCAGGTACATTTATTGGTGCGATTCATAAAAGTTCAGGGTTTTTAATATATTGTGGTGACCCACTCCTCTACGCAGTCCAGGTACATTTATTGGTGCGATTCATAAAAGTTCAGGGTTTTTAATATATTGTGGTGACACACTCCTCTACGCAGTCCAGGTACATTTATTGGTGCGAATCAAACAAGATGATGGTTTTCTTATTATATATATTGTGGTGACCCACTCCTCTACGCAGTCCAGGTACATTTATTGGTGCGATTCATAAAAGTTCAGGGTTTTTAATATATTGTGGTGACCCACTCCTCTACGCAGTCCAGGTACATTTATTGGTGCGATTCATAAAAGTTCAGGGTTTTTAATATATTGTGGTGACCCACTCCTCTACGCAGTCCAGGTACATTTATTGGTGCGAATCATAAAAGTTCAGGGTTTTTAATATATTGTGGTGACCCACTCCTCTACGCAGTCCAGGTACATTTATTGGTGCGATTCATAAAAGTTCAGGGTTTTTAATATATTGTGGTGACCCACTCCTCTACGCAGTCCAGGTACATTTATTGGTGCGATTCATAAAAGTTTAGGGTTTTTAATATATTGTGGTGACCCACTCCTCTACGCAGTCCAGGTACATTTATTGGTGCGAATCAAACAAGTTGATGGTTTTCTTATTATATATATTGTGGTGACCCACTCCTCTACGCAGTCCAGGTACATTTATTGGTGCGATTCATAAAAGTTCAGGGTTTTTAATATATTGTGGTGACCCACTCCTCTACGCAGTCCAGGTACATTTATTGGTGCGAATCAAACAAGTTGATGGTTTTCTTATTATATATATTGTGGTGACCCACTCCTCTACGCAGTCCAGGTACATTTATTGGTGCGATTCATAAAAGTTCAGGGTTTTTAATATATTGTGGTGACCCACTCCTCTACGCAGTCCAGGTACATTTATTGGTGCGAATCATAAAAGTTCAGGGTTTTTAATATATTGTGGTGACCCACTCCTCTACGCAGTCCAGGTACATTTATTGGTGCGATTCATAAAAGTTCAGGGTTTTTAATATATTGTGGTGACCCACTCCTCTACGCAGTCCAGGTACATTTATTGGTGCGATTCATAAAAGTTCAGGGTTTTTAATATATTGTGGTGACCCACTCCTCTACGCAGTCCAGGTACATTTATTGGTGCGAATCAAACAAGATGATGGTTTTCTTATTATATATATTGTGGTGACCCACTCCTCTACGCAGTCCAGGTACATTTATTGGTGCGATTCATAAAAGTTCAGGGTTTTTAATATATTGTGGTGACCCACTCCTCTACGCAGTCCAGGTACATTTATTGGTGCGATTCATAAAAGTTCAGGGTTTTTAATATATTGTGGTGACCCACTCCTCTACGCAGACCAGGTACATTTATTGGTGCGATTCATAAAAGTTCAGGGTTTTTAATATATTGTGGTGACCCACTCCTCTACGCAGTCCAGGTACATTTATTGGTGCGAATCAAACAAGTTGATGGTTTTCTTATTATACATATTGTGGTGACCCACTCCTCTACGCAGTCCAGGTACATTTATTGGTGCGATTCATAAAAGTTCAGGGTTTTTAATATATATTGTGGTGACCCACTCCTCTACGCAGTCCAGGTACATTTATTGGTGCGATTCATAAAAGTTCAGGGTTTTTAATATATTGTGGTGACCCACTCCTCTACGCAGTCCAGGTACATTTATTGGTGCGAATCAAACAAGTTGATGGTTTTCTTATTATATATATTGTGGTGACCCACTCCTCTACGCAGTCCAGGTACATTTATTGGTGCGATTCATAAAAGTTCAGGGTTTTTAATATATTGTGGTGACCCACTCCTCTACGCAGTCCAGGTACATTTATTGGTGCGAATCAAACAAGTTGATGGTTTTCTTATTATATATATTGTGGTGACCCACTCCTCTACGCAGTCCAGGTACATTTATTGGTGCGATTCATAAAAGTTCAGGGTTTTTAATATATTGTGGTGACCCACTCCTCTACGCAGTCCAGGTACATTTATTGGTGCGAATCATAAAAGTTCAGGGTTTTTAATATATTGTGGTGACCCACTCCTCTACGCAGTCCAGGTACATTTATTGGTGCGATTCATAAAAGTTCAGGGTTTTTAATATATTGTGGTGACCCACTCCTCTACGCAGTCCAGGTACATTTATTGGTGCGATTCATAAAAGTTCAGGGTTTTTAATATATTGTGGTGACCCACTCCTCTACGCAGTCCAGGTACATTTATTGGTGCGAATCAAACAAGATGATGGTTTTCTTATTATATATATTGTGGTAACCCACTCCTCTACGCAGTCCAGGTACATTTATTGGTGCGATTCATAAAAGTTCAGGGCTTTTAATATATTGTGGTGACCCACTCCTCTACGCAGTCCAGGTACATTTAGTGGTGCGATTCATAAAAATTCAGGGTTTTTAATATATTGTGGTGACCCACTCCTCTACGCAGACCAGGTACATTTATTGGTGCGATTCATAAAAGTTCAGGGTTTTTAATATATTGTGGTGACCCACTCCTCTACGCAGTCCAGGTACATTTATTGGTGCGAATCAAACAAGTTGATGGTTTTCTTATTATATATATTGTGGTGACCCACTCCTCTACGCAGTCCAGGTACATTTATTGGTGCGATTCATAAAAGTTCAGGGTTTTTAATATATATTGTGGTGACCCACTCCTCTACGCAGTCCAGGTACATTTATTGGTGCGATTCATAAAAGTTCAGGGTTTTTAATATATTGTGGTGACCCACTCCTCTACGCAGTCCAGGTACATTTATTGGTGCGAATCAAACAAGTTGATGGTTTTCTTATTATATATATTGTGGTGACCCACTCCTCTACGCAGTCCAGGTACATTTATTGGTGCGATTCATAAAAGTTCAGGGTTTTTAATATATTGTGGTGACCCACTCCTCTACGCAGTCCAGGTACATTTATTGGTGCGAATCAAACAAGTTGATGGTTTTCTTATTATATATATTGTGGTGACCCACTCCTCTACGCAGTCCAGGTACATTTATTGGTGCGATTCATAAAAGTTCAGGGTTTTTAATATATATTGTGGTGACCCACTCCTCTACGCAGTCCAGGTACATTTATTGGTGCGAATCATAAAAGTTCAGGGTTTTTAATATATATTGTGGTGACCCACTCCTCTACGCAGTCCAGGTACATTTATTGGTGCGAATCATAAAAGTTCAGGGTTTTTAATATATATTGTGGTGACCCACTCCTCTACGCAGTCCAGAAAGATACCTTGTTGCAACGTTTTGGACTAATAACTATATTGTGAGGTGTTCAGAATACACTGTAAATTAGTGGAAATGCTTGTTATTGAATGTTATTGAGGTTAATAATAGCCTAGGAGTGAAAATAAGCCCAAAAACTTGATTTTTAAACTTTTTATGTTTTTTTCAAAAAAAATCCGAATCCAAAACCTTAAATCCGAACCGAGACCTTTCGTCAAGTGTTTTGCGAGACAAATCCGAACCCCAAAAATAACGAAAATCCGGATCCAAAACACAAAACACGAGACCTCAAAAGTCGCCGGTGCACATCCCTAGTAATAAGTGACAGTAACAGTGAAGATGAAAGGCATGCTGTGGGTCTTATAAAATGCTGTAGAGTTTGTGGCCTGCATTATATGCTGGACAAATTAGGGGCTTCAAATGTTGCTGCATAGTTGGAGTTCAATCTCATTAGTATATTCTGGTGATTATTTTAGGTTTGCATAATCCAACATACAGTTTATACACATTAAGGTATAGAATAATGGATGCATGTACACTGAATGCTTTATTTTATGTGTAAGATGACTAGTTTGTAAGTGTCTTGAGCACATAACTATGATGGAAATGCTTAAGACATATATGGAGATTTAGACACTTGTTCATTATAGCGTTATGCAACATTAAGTTCGTGTTCATAGCATGCATCAGTGCTTCGGTCACAGGAACTCAGCTATGCGCATGCAAACAAGGTGTGTAAACACAGATGGCCTAATTCTTTAAGACACGTATAATACGCACAATTGCGCTGTGCATGCCCAAATCTGGACCATACGCCACAGAACGCAGCAACGCTCAATTAATTTCAAGCACAAAGGACACTTTCTACAGCCACGTTTTCAGCAAAGTATCGGGGATGGGATTGGGCGTATGCATGTAGTCAATGCACAGTAAGGGCGTGCCAGACTCAAGCGCACGCGACAGCTTAGAATTCAAGCTCTGAGCATCTCTCAGGTGCTTGTTTTTCAGCTGCATCTCTTGTTCCAGCTACAGGTCTAGTCTAAGTGATGATTAGTAGCAATGACGGCTGAGTATTTCATGGAAAAATTAAATTAAAAAAACTTTTTATTTTTTAATGTTTTATCGTTTATGTCTATATTTACATGTGACTTAATTAAATAGTTTTTTTTTTCTTCTGTGCATTCTTTTGTGAGTTTATCTTCCATATAGTTATTGGATGTCTCTTGCAGGGTCTTGTCTAGTAAAGCAGAGCAGACCTCAATCTGTATTAAACATGTATCTTCAGATCTGCTCCTTGTTGAATTTGTGTGTACATACCTGATTTATGTGCATTTTTTCCCCAAAAAAACATTCAGAATGCTGCCATTAATGAATCAGACCCAGAGCTCCTAGAGCCACTAGTCGTATTGTATTAGAATATTGTGCTCACACAACCAAAACGGGCTTTCTGTTCACTTTATTTATTATTTATTTTTAACTTTTATTTGGCAAAGTGTTGAATTACTGGTAGCACAATACAAATTAATTTGGCATATTATAAAACATTGGTCAGACACAGACCATATTTTCCTGACTTTGATATTTAGTGTATTGTATTGATTTATCCCAATACATCCATAGATTGCTTGATCGTGAATAAACTTTTATGGGTTTGTGTTGAAAAATCACATAACACAGAACTCACTGTATACACTGCTAGCTTAGTGCACAAAACTGGCATTATGGTAAAAGGTGGTACTATCAATAGGGTAACATGTTACACTGAAGATAAAAAGGCATTTATGCACTTTGGGGATCATGTTGAGTAGTGCCAAGACCCATGTTTAAACAAAAGCTATTTTCATACACACACAAAATGTGTATCATTAGGTCTCTATTTATCTACTTGCATATCAGTTCAATACATCTATAGAGGTGGAATAAGGGACAGTAAAGACATGTTTACGTACATGTGCTCTACTTAGAGGTAGAGGCATATGCACATACGCCTGTCAGGAGTAGTATAAGTTGTGGGTGCACATCCCCAGGAGTAACGGTTTGTGATGCTGTTGATGATCGTCGGACGTTTACAGTTTAAATTTTCTTAAACTAAATAAATAAAAGGTGTGCCGAGCCACAGAGAACATTAATTGTGGATTTTCCACATGATTGCAAAATAGATCACTAAATGAGGCAAAATTATAGAAAATTATAGCAATCTCTTCTAAACTAAAGCGATTGTACATCATACCTTCAACATATCCCAATCAAGAGCTGTAGCGGTATTATATTATTGGTTGTGGTCAACCCTCTAAAAAATCCTTTTAATTGTGCTTTAGTTGATATCAGCTAAATGCAGGTATCAGTATTTATAGAATGAAGATTAGAAAACTTTGTTAAATTAATTATATTTGCAGCAAATATTTCATACTTACCAACCTTTTTAAAGTTCTTTCCGGGAGATCCCAGGCAGGGGGGCGTGGTTGGAGGGTGGGTGGGGCAGGGCACGGTGAATTATGTCATTTTGGCCCAGTTCCCCGTGACAATATGCTGTTTTTGTCACTGGGGCGGGGCCAAAATGACGCGATTTTCCGCAAATCGTGTCATTTTTACAGCAAGAGGTATATTTGAGGGATATTTGCCTGATCTCCCGGGAGTCCGGACATTCCGGTAAAGTTAGCAAGTATGAAATATTTTCTGCCAAATTTATGAAAGCAAAATAAGTGCTTATTGTACCAAATTTCAAATGAATAAATCAAACCCTCTGTAGCTATTTTATGTAAAGCAATATAGTAAAATCAGGTATCTATCTTGTTCCTTCTGATATGTTAAAGAAAATCAGATTGCATTTTCTACCAATATAAACTGTTATGCTTATTTGATATCTGTAATTAGTTAATCAGGCACAGGATTTAAGTAAAATAAAATTGTGGTAGTTATTTATAGGAAATTTATCACTTAAATAATAGGCTGTAAATGTTATTAAAAATAAAGAAAAGGATATGGTAGAGACAGAATTAATACAGAGAATAGGCAGGCAACCAGCTGACGAGTGTTTTTGACTTGTTTCTAAAAATAGAGTAAGGTTGCTTGCAAGATGACACTTTTAATAGCAGATGGATATGTATGACCTGAGTTTTCAGACGGATGTCAGGAATACTGACATGCTGAACAAGGAATATCATTTTGTTAGCTTACTTGATAGAGGCATTTTGTATGATTAATGAAACTGTTTTCTCCTCTTTTTTCCCCTCTCCTGTATCCATAATAGGCAAAAATGCATAAATGATTCATACCCCCAAGCAAACAACCCAAACCTTAACAAATAAGTCATTTCAGCAGGAATTTCTTTTTTATTTATTTAAACTACATGGAGACTAGGGTGCACCATGACGAAATACAGCTTGTTTATGGATAATACTGTGCAATATCAGTTATTAATCAAAATTAACACATCTATTGTTAAGTGTCTTAGAATATAATAATACAGAGGAGAATTAATTATAACCGGCAAACATAAGAATTATTAAGGCAGCTGTTTTAAAATGCTATATTTTTTTTATACCAAAAGATGATAGGGGTATTCTTGTTGATTAACACAGGCAATATAACAGGTTGCATGTGTTATGAAGTTGTAACTTTAAGCACCCCAAATACTGGGATAGGCAATCTCTCTCCATCTTATCTAATTTTTTTGGCATGTTTAATTAAACATATGCTGGTTTTAGAATCAGCAGATTTTCCGGAAAAAATTTAATCTGGAAGAGCTGTAGGAAAATGAGACACAGCCTCACCTGAAGACTAGTAAAGAATCGAATGCCCCATTCTGCTGAAAAGTAAGCAATACACAGCCTTTTGCTATAACAGATTATTGTTGTCAATGGACATACATAATGTCGTTAGGGCATTTTCGACTTGACTAGGTCAATGAGCAGTAATAGGAAGACTTTAAGGCAATGCTCCTTGTGAAAAACATTCAAATTCTCGCCAAAAATGAGAACGGACTTCTGAAAATGTAAATTAATTGCAGCATTGTGTGTCCAAGCCAATCCACTGAGTTTTAGAGGATTGCACAGGCTTCTACTGACACAGAACATCCCCCTGAAACCAATTAGTTGGAACCAGTTGCTCTGGTCAGTGGGTGGGACTCACACAGGGCTGCCATGTAAACAGGGCCGCCATCAGGGGGGTACGGGGGGTACTGTTGTACCGGGCCCATGCTCACCAGGGGGCCCGGTACAACAGCGCAACACATACTTACCTGGGGGCCTGCTGTCTTGCAGTCTGCTGGTCTCCGCTACTCTGTCTTCAGCCTGGCTGTCACCGTGACAGCCAGATCACATGATTGCAGCAGGAATGATTCCTCCACCCCTGCGATCACATTCTGTGCCTGGCTGTCACGGTGACAGCCAGGCTGAAGACAGAGTAGCGGAGACCAGCAGACTGCAAGACAGCGGGCCCCCAGGTAAGTATGTGTTGCGATGTTGCTCATGGGGGGGGGGGGTCCTGCATGTAAATGACATTTTCTGGAAGTCTTTTCTCCTGCTATACTCTGTGTGTGACCCACAAACATCCACCTACAATTGTTTTGCCCTATCAGCAGATAAGTACATGTTATATGTTTTGGGAGCCTTTTGCAGCTTAGTTAAGCACAAACACTGATAAGCCACATGTGAACAATCTGTCCATAATAACTGAGCTCTCTGTATGGCAAATTAGTCCCCTATCTGGTTGTTTTTTTATCCAGCTGTTTGGATCACATGATCCAGCTTAACTTGATCTGTGTCCTATGCAGGCCAAGCAGATTGAAAACTTGATTAAGAAGGATCACACTTAGAAATCCTGTATACAGAAATGTACACTGCATACCATTGAAGAATATTATTTTACCCTACAATGTAACATGGTTTGCATTTTCAAATGTCTTTTTTTTTCTTCCACACTTTTCTAGATTTTAAAAATTTGTTATGACACAAAATAATGTTTGCATTGACTTCTATAATAACCTTATCCATTATACTCATTTTAGGTTTATAATTGCTAAAATCTCACCTAGAGATCTATGCTCGGCTCTGCATGATATGTTTTAGAAACGACCATAAATAAATTAGTGCTTTGAGTGTTTTAATAAGATACAGCAGTGATGCGCATTGTACAGAATGGAAAATGCTTGAACATGAAGTCATGCTCTGCTGTTTGAGGACAGGAGGCTCTGGGGAAATATATGGAAGTGTTTCCTTAATGGAATGCAGGTGGATTCATGGAATTGTCTAGCAAAAGAAGAGCGCAAGGCTAATCTGGTAGGGAAATCAAAATTATTAATGCCAAAAATAACATAAATATATATAAAAAATGTTTTGCGGCTTAGCAGAATGTAAAAACAGGGTTATATGGAGGGCGAGCTAATATTTTCTTGGCTTTTCTATATATATGTACAGATGAACAAAAAGTTAGTAAAGCTGTTAACAAGCTATGTAAAAAAATCACCTGAGTTGGTCAGTTTTTTTTCTGACAGTCCATTGACTAGGTAATGCTGCTTCATGCATACGCATTTTATGCGTCATTTTAATACATCTGAACTAGGATGGAGGACATGTAGAGATGTTGCCTATAGCAACTAATTGGATTCTAGCTGTCATCTTATAGAATAAATAAATAGGCAACATCTCCACATTTTCAAACCTGCAGCTTGATAAATTTACCCCTAGGAGTGAGTTAGAGACAGTAAAAATAGAAACTGACAGAGGAATGTAATAAGACAGACTTGATGGATAAAGTACCTTAGAATAGAGCTGAATATATACAGAGAAGAGCTCAGTGAGTGGATTGTATGCTGACTTACCTCAGAGTCTAGCAGTGTGATAAAGAAATGTGGTCTCGAACCTGGGGGGATTAGTCTCCAGTAAAGTAACCCAGGAACACAGCCCCAAATTAAGAATCCCATTTAAAAGAGCAAGATAGGGGCGTGGCCTTATCAGCTATAGAGCTAGACATGCACTTTATAGCTCTCCTGCTACATCCGATAAATTATCCTGATATCGTACCTCTGTGGCCTCCAACAAATTCCAATATATTGTGAGCAAAGGTGTAGCGCTCAGCCTCCAGCTGTTTATTCCTGATATTGTCCGCCATCTGGGGCATAGATCTATCAAGTGGGATGGCAAGGGAGAGGCATGCTGTGGATATGTGAATAATATATATAAGAGACCGACGCCCCATGTGTAACATCTACTCATTAACAACTAAGTGTTTGGGCACCTGAATTTTGTCCCTCTGAGACTTTACAGTGGCAAATTGTTTGAGATTGAGGGAAGGGATAAATTGAGCCTGCATAATAGCTGCCATTTGCCACCATTTTGAAGCCATACATATTTAACTGCTTCATCTGGCACAAGTCCTTCTGTATACCTTCCTATATGCCTCAGCATCATAGTGACTTCCTCATAAACCTCTAAAGTGACTGACCCCCTTTATTATTTAAATGCCTGTAACAGTGCTAAGTACTGTTGTACCTTAAATCTCTCCTCTGCATGTTAAAAATAGAGGTCATTCTTTTACTACTGCACATCTATATTCAAAGACACTGGATTGCTCACAATTGTAACAAAATCATCTGCTCAAGACTGTGGAGACACATCATTGACAATAAGGATACTTGTTGCCTAGCATATACCTGATCTGCTGGAAGTAACATTTTCAGTTTATCAAATACGCATAAGTATCGGTTAATTGTGAAATTATATTGTATCAAGCACACAATGCTAAATACAACACAGAGGACTGTAGCTTGGGAGTCATCCTTGTGACAGGCCCAGGATATTATACATACAACATGGGAGTCTATAAACCGGGATATACTCTGCTACCAACCACAATAATATGTACTTACAGCACGCACGTCTGTAAATTGGGATTTGTTCATTGTATTCACTTCACAAATTTGTACCTACAGCACTGGGGTTTGTAGTCTGGGATTTATTGTTGTATACTGTTAGAGGAAGCCTTTAACACTGTGGTTGAGAATTAATAGAAAACGGTTTGGCACCACAGCGCAGCTTTGGGATTTGTAATATGGGCAAGCCAAACCACGCCACTGCGACAACGGCTAAACTGGAGAAAAATACTCGAAAAACCAATTCATCTCAGAGCTCCAGGATGACTTCTTCACCACCCCTTGTTTCTCAGTTTGCTCCGTCTTCTGCGGAAGTAGATGCTGCAATGCAGACTGATCCCCATCCCTCCAACAGGTCCTGTTGCCCATCACATCCTCAGAGAAGAGGGTTATGGACAAAATTGGTGAGGTCCAGGCCAACCTCTTGTTAATATGTTATGACCTTCAAAAGATGTGGGGGAGAGTGGGAGAGGTGGAACATAGACTCTTTAATCTTGAGAATTCTACTGCCCCCCTTCGTGGTGAGATTTCCCATCTGACTGCCCAGATTGGCCAATCCAGAATTAAGATGACAGATATGGAAGGCAGGCTTCGTCGCAAAATTCTTTGATTTGTTGGGCTGCCAGAAAGAGTGGAAGGCGCCAAACCTGAATTATTTCTAGAAGACTGGCTCATAAAAGAATTCAGCAGAGAGGCGTTCTCCTTGCTCTTTGCTGTGGAAAAGGCTCACCGGCTGCCACCTCAGCCCCCAAAGCCAGGTGCACCAGCTCGTACCTTCATTGCCAAGCTGATGCACTTTAAAGACTGAGATATGATCCTTCGGATGACCAGACAGCAAGGCCCCCCTACGGTTTGGAAATCAAATGATAATGGCAAAAAATCATTGAATTGTGCCTAGTGATGGGTTTGCATGTATATGGGATATTTTTATATTTTGCTACTGAAGTGGGAGAAAATGTACTAGCAGAGTTAGGCTCTGTCTGTTTTATAGATAGTGGGGGTCTAGGTTTTCTCTTGCTAGGATTTAGGATTGTATTGATAGGATGTTTTTTTTTTGAGGGGTTTTGAAGGATCTAGGTATGCCTTAGTTAGAATGGGTATACAGGGTGGGAAGGGAAAAGTTGTCATGTTAGTTCTAAGTCGCTATATCATCTACCGTATATACTCGAGTATAAGTCGACCCGAATATAAGCCGAGGCACCTAATTTTACTACATAAAACTGGGAAAACTTATTGACTCGAGTATAAGCCTAGGGTGGAAAAGAGCGCTAATTTAAAAACCTAAATAAAAATGATAGGTTCAATCTATGAAATAATTTTTAGCTAGATGACAAGGAACATTCATAAATGATTATAAAATCATTGGGTAACATGGTGGCTGTATTGTTTGTTCATTATGGAGAGAGAGAGAGAGAGAGAGAGATATTTACCCGGCAGTGGAACGCATATGCGTTCCAACAACAGGAAGTTCGGCATTTGGAACGCAAGTTTGCGTTCCAAATGCCGAACTTCCTGTTGTTGGAACGCATATGCAGAAGTTGACAGCCAGGGACCGGACACCAGGTAAGTTCACCCGTGTATAAGCCGAGTGCCCTTTTTCAGCATACAAAAGTATGCTGAAAAACTCGGCTTATACACGAGTATATACGGTACTTAATTAAGTTGAACTGTCTTTTTCTACATACTCCAAAATAATATGTTGCTGCTGTACTATACTGGCTGCTACAATTCTTTCCATACAGTTTAATGGGTTCATTCACGAGATTGTCCACTCAGATCAGATGGGGTTTATAACTGGAAAATCTACGCTTACTAATGTTAGAAAACTTTTTACGCAGATTCAGAGGACCTGGTCAACTGTGGAGAGGGCAGTGGTCGTGTCCTTGAATGTGGCCAAAGCCTTTGACTCGGTTGAGTGGGACTATCTCTGGCATGTGCTGGCTTAGGAACCAGGTTTATTAGTCTTGTTAGGCAAGAATGGGTGTTAATGGATTCACGAGACCCCCGTTTGGTCTGGGTCGGTAACTCACAGGGCTGCCCTCTATCCCCTGCCCTGTTTGCTTTAGCGATTGAACTCCTGGCCTGTTTAATCTGATCCCATGAGCACATTAGAGGCATAAAGATGGGAGGAGTCCATAACAGCATAGCACTTGACACGGATCACATGTTGGTCTTCCTTGAGGAATCTGATAGGGAGTTGAGGATTATATTCATAACTCAAGATCAATTGTTTTTCCGATGGGGTGACAACCTCTGACAGGTGCTGTGTACTGTCAGTCACTACTGTGGATTAACAGGTTTAAATATTTAGGTATCTGGATTACAGCCCATGCATCAGAATATATTGCTCTAAATATTGACCCAATTACAGAATATTTAAAGACCAAAAGCCATACATGGGGTAAGCTGCCTCTCACAGTCAATGGTAAGATCAACCTAATAAAAATGGTGATCCAACCGAAGTACTTATATCCCCTCCATCGCTCCGCGCTGTATCTACCATTGAAGGTTTTCCAAAACATTAATAAACATCTCATTTCCCTGATTTGGAGTTGTAAGAGAGCAAGGGTGTGCTTTAACACATTACGTAGAACCAAAAATTCAGGAGGACTAGCTCGGCCCGATCTTAGAATTTATTATTTTGCTTCTCAGCTAACACATTTGGTCTCATGGTTAGGCGATACACAGAACACCACTCTCGGACACTTCTTGGGCGAGCAGATGGACCCCTCCCTTGGAAATTTGCAGGTTTTGTTATCTAAACACAGACCTAGCAAGGTGGCTCCTATAATACGACAGGCATCAATATTTGGGCAATATCACATGCTCTTATGGGAGGTGAAGGGTTAGATCCAGACACTCACTCCCTTATGGTTCAATACTGGTTTCAGGAAACTGGTTGGGTTGGAGGGTTCACTGCTTTGGAAGGATGCAGGAATTCACACCATTTGTCAAATATATATATAGACAATCAATTAGCTACATATGAACAATGGAGAGCGACCTTCCTATTACCCAACAATCAGTTCTTCTGGTATCTGCAGCTGAGACATGTACTGAATGCCCAGTTTCCTGAGGGTTTGCTTCATATGTCAGAATCTCCGATGAAAAATATATTACGATATGGAGGGTCATATAGGTCTATTTCTGTGTTCTATGCCTTATTATTGCCTCAGGTATCCCCGAGAGGATTAGATCTGCTCAGAATAAAATGGGAAGTTGATCTAGGGGTTCTTTCTGATAAAGAGTGAAATATAGTGGTGGAAATAATAGACATGCCACATCTTGTCTTAAGTTTCAGCAGATCCATTTTTACATGATACACAGAGTATACTTAACACCAGCCAAGATGCATGCAATGGGACAGCGCACCTCTTCAGAGTGCCCCAGGTGCGGTATCACTGAGGGCACTTTTTGGCCTCTTTTATGGTCATGCCCAGTTGTTCAGTCCTTCTGGAGCCAAATATGGGACTGCATTTCCTTCACACTACCTATGTCCCCATTGATATGCCCTAAGATCTGTCTGTTTTACACTACACTAAAAGAAAATTTAAGTAACCCACTCTTCAAATATATATTTACCTTAGCCTCCCTAGCTAAGGCTATTAAAGCTAGGGGATGGATGGCAACAGAACCACCTAGTGTATGAAATTAGAAAAGCCATACATAAATACCATAAGATATGGCACCACTGGTATAAATCAACTTATGTTATTCACCCTCATCAGGATGATATGATGGGTTTGGGGAATCGCCAGGTGGATGGTTAGCTCTCAGCCCTATGCAGCTTCCATAAATTTAACCTGAAGTGGAATAAAAATACTATGATGGTATTATCGGCCTTAAAGTTCACAAGATATCACTGTATAATATTTATAGTGACATAGGTAGGGATAGATGTTTATTTAAATTGGATGCTAGATATGTTATTTGTATGTTATAACTATAAAATCTCAATAAAAATACTTTATTAAAAAAAAAGCAAGACCCCATGGAGAGGAGAGTTCTGCTGGCTACAGAGAGTCAGCATTGTGTATTGAAGAGGCTGAGCAACACTGGAGAAAGTGTCAGAGTCCAGGGGCTGAAACTGCACAAGAGAGAAAATTAAAGGTCCCAAATAAATGAGTAAAGACACCCCAGAGGAGGAATATGCTGTAGCTGAGAGTGCATCTGAGACAGTCCCAGAGCCTCGTGAGTGATGTTACCCCAACATTGGAGGGGTGAGTTGCAGCAGAGAGTGCAACAGAAATAGTGCCAGAGCCAATTAAATGAGATATAACCCCCACAGTGGAGCGCTGATTGAAACACTGCGAAAAGAAAATGGATGTGTTTTGAGGCGCCATTATAAATGTACTTGCATTTCTTACTCTGAAAACAACTGTACAGGAGAAATAAGCAGTTGTTTAGCTTGTAACTTTTTTGAACTGTATCTGCAACTTAAAGTCATGGTGCAGGAGAAAATGAGGAGTTGTACATATTTACTTTACTGTCTGCATCCCAAATATAGTGATGGAGGAGAAGTAAATAAAGAATTTATATTTTGCAACATAGAGATGGTCTGGCACCCAACTTATTATTGTTTCTGTTGCACTGCACTACCACACAATAACACTTGTGTCCACACTTAACATACATTGGTGTGAAACATGTATGTACAGGGGCACTCTGGTCATATATGCCCACACCCAAGAGTTAGCCAGAGCAGAGAAAAAAGCACAGGTAAGGGGGTCCATTACTTATGCACTATGCACCACTGTAGACACACATGATTGCAGGGGGTTAAAATTGAAATAAGGCATGCTGAACCTGAAATGTATAAGTAATATGAACTGGGATACACTAACACTGTTTCTCAAATCCAGTCCTCAGGGAACCCTAACAGTGCATGTTTGTGATGCCTGGTAAGATGGTATCATCATGTAAACCTTTTGTATAAAATCAATAATTTATGCATTCGGCAATGTGCATATAGAAGGGAGCACCATGGAAATGGTCTATTGTTGAATTTAGTAAAGACCTTTCAAGAGACAAGGTTGATCATAACAGACAAACTCATCTCACATTTTGACACTCTGTCACTACCTATCAAGTTGTTATGTGAAATGTTAGGAATTCCCAGAAAAACAAAATAATGTTGTAGTAAAACAAATATGGAGTTTATGGAGTTTATTGCAATTCATAGCATATACAGATGGTCTGAGTACAAGCACACTGGATATTGCAGTAATCAAAAAAACACTGGTGTAAACACAGGCTCTGAGGTAATGCAGAAATGTAATACAGACTTTGTGGCAATACAGGAATATAAAATTATAAATATAAAGCTTTACTGTGAATGTCCCGCAGAGTGAGTAATGATGATTACCAAAGTCCGTGTCTGGGGATACTGGGTAAAGCTATATGAATAGTGTGCCAATGCAAAGCCAGATATCAGGAAACAGCAGATAATAAATTGCAAAGCAAGGTATCAGTAACCAGAAGACTACTGAATGAGTCAGGAACTGTTTGATGCAAAGTCAATTTAATGTCTTAAAGCATTCATATAGTGAATACATTGGTGTCTAATTATTTAACGGAATGCTCATCATATTCAATGCTCATCATATAGTATTTTTTGTCTAAGAAGGGTGGACAGACTACTTTATAATTCCATGAAGGTAGACATTTTGTGCCTTTAAGGAGAGAAAACCAAAAAAAGGAGTTTTCTCCTGGACAAATCATGTTACAATGCAAGAGGTGCAAATTAGTTAATTGTTTTGCACATAAGTTAAATACTGGCTGTTTTTCATATAGCACACAAATACTTGATAGCTTTATTTTTACACTGAAATTTAAAGTTGATCTAGGACATGCCCTACGCCAACTATAAATATGACCCCACAATTTTAAATATACCTCCCCCTCCAAAGCATCATGGTTTTGCACAGGTGTAAAGTTATTCCTTTTTTATGCTTTGCTCTCCTTAATGACTCAGGCCCTAGGAGTGTTCTCTAAGAAATGTATTTAAATCATGTGCCCAATTGTCATCATTTGTATTATGCACATGAGCTTAGTGTTTATTCAAAACTATATACACTGCACCTACTCTAAAACCATTAGAGGAAGAAAGGTGAGTTAAAATCGTTGGTGTATGACAGTTATGGTTGACAGCAGATGACTGTTTTATGATTTCTACAGTGACTGATTCCTGTTTCTATCTCTCTTTGTTCCAAGAATACCATATCACCGGATACTACAGAGAAATACCAGTCATCAATGGCTCCTTTAATATTGGAGGCTGATAATGCTGTTGCCTTGCAATTGCCACATACACTTTTAACAACTGCAGCTACATTTGTTATTCCTCTACCTTAAGTATCAAGTATTAAGTATCACAACATTTAGTTTATAAGTTCATTTGGGAATGACCATATTTACCTACTGTTCCATGCATATTGGCATACTCTCCTGGAATGTCCAGGAGACTAAAACTCGAGGAGTCCTCCTGGATTCCAGAGAAAATAGACCATCCCCTTGGAGCTTGTCGAAGTCAGCAAATTGGATAAAGTAATTTCAATTAATATCGAGCAAACTTGATTGTCATTGTCTGAAATTATGCGTAGAGCACGTTACAGCGTGGAAGGGCGTATCCAGCCGCAACATGTGGCAATAACAGTTTATACACTTTTGTAAACATTCGCACAAACACACACATTTCTAAATAGTACACATTAATCGTAGTTGCAACACATAGTTATTTATGTTGAAATATAGTAGTGTTTATGTGCAATATTCTAAGTTATATGCATATTAGTGATACATATGGTTCAGGTTAAAGGAAATGTGTCATATCTGATATCATATTAATCCCCTTTACATCAGCAGCTGTCCGGTGCATTCGGCGAAGAGATCGCACATTGCATACTCTAGTTATTGATGTTAGGGAATAAACCTTTAATATGATGCTGACTGTAAAATGCTAATAGACTGGTTGTAATTGGAGTTTTGGCAGGAAGAACAGAGCACATCCCCTGGAGAGATGACCCCCACCTTTGGATTCCTTAGATTGAACAAGCCTATAATCTACAACCCCCTGGATCTTCCTTAAACCTGGACCAATAGGAGCAAGCCACACCATCTGCATTGTTTCACTGTATTTCTGTTTGCATATAAGCAGGAGCTTTTCATCCAGTGATCAGACATCTTGTCCACAGACTTCAGGACTGAATGACTGCTCGCTGGATCCAGAGCGCCTGCGATAAGTAACGGCTGTACTTACTATTATTTTGCTTGAATGATTCTGCTACTTTTTGAGAATAAATATTTGTGCGTTGGAAACACAAATCGAAATTTGACAATCGTTATTGGATAGCGATAAAACTCGCATAACAATTTGGGGGCTCGCAGCAGAGGTTTCGTTGCCGGACGATCAGGGCCGGATTAACCCGAGGTCTAACTGGGCTATAGCCCAGGGGCCTTGGGCATCCAGGGGGCCCTTCAAAGTCCACAGCAGCATTATTGATCGGTCCGGGGGTGGAGGCGCCCCCAGCCCGATCAATGCTGCTGAGCACAGTCAGTCCAGTCCTCCGTCCCCGGCGCTCAGTACACTGCTTACTGAGGAGATCTCGCGAGTGAACTCTCGCGAGATCTCCTCAGTAAGGAGCTTACAGCGCGCCGGGGACGGAGGACTGGACTGACAGGTAAGCGCTTTGGGGGGGGCCCTCACTGGGACGGGGGCGGCGGGCGGCTCACAATGGGGGCCTCACGGGGGAATGGAGGCGCCCTTAGCCCAGGGACCTCCATTCCCTTAATCCGGCCCTGCGGACGATACGCAAGACCAACGGATTTTGGTTCCGCAACAAAGGGTGGAGACGCGTCATATATACGGGTAAGAATGCAATGTGTTCAAAACCTGAATTTTACTCTGTGTTGTGAAACCGAATGTCCGTTTTGTATATTCTGAAGGTGCGCTAACTGGAATCTAGGGACAAAAGAGAAAACTGTTTATTTTTATTGTCATATTGTATTTTAATATATTGTATTGCTTAGCGTATGTGTATTTCCTGCCTAGCGTATGCGAACTTCCGGTAGATTTGCCACGTGGTTAAACAATCGTTTTGAAAATCGTTTTGATAGTTGTTATACATGCATAGTATAATCACTTGTTAAAACCTCTGGGACATTATTACTGTTGTTGGGAACTTTGATTTTCTGCGCAGAAAAGGTGTATGTCGTATGTGATTTGGTGACTTTAAATACACTGAGGTTGTGATCTATTGTTGAATAGAGTGTCAGTTGCTGTCTGACGAGGCAAGTGCCCAACTGGTGTACGGTATACAAGGCAGGAATACTGGTGGCGGAAACAGAGCAAGTTTTAGCGGCGTGCGCCCAAGAGTAATCGAGTCATTTACTGATGACTAGTATCTTTAAGCGTTGCGAACGGACCGCGTGGTAAGGAAAGCCATGTTCGTGACTTGGGAGCACGGGGAGAAATTAAGTTGGTAATTGACTTTACCGGATGCTGCCAGCTGTAATAAACTCAGCAGATTTTGTTGGAGAGTCAGGGGTAATCGAGGCGCTGATAACCCTTTAGTCCGCATTGATATTTCTGTATTAGGGGTCTTGTTTATGACGGGAGGAAGCGAGTGGACACGGCTTGTAGCAAATACGTCCACAGGCCGGTAAAATATCTCTAGCGGTAGATTGCAGGTGGCAGAGTGTTGAAAGTAGTGGCAGGATATTGTGAAATTTCTGGAACCCTATTTTGTGGCAGGATATTGTGATATAGCTGGAACCCTATTGTTCAGCATGGGTGCTAAGCAGACGCTAGAGATGGCCGAGGTGCTGCCTAAGGAAGGGTCTATTGGTTTAGCGAGGTTTCTCATGTGTAAGAAGTATGGTGCATACGCAACTGCGTATTGCGACACGTGGGTCAAGATGACAAAGGATTGTGTTAGGCCTTTCCCAACAATAGGGATTTTTAAAGCAGAGGTACTGAATAACGTAAAAGATAAAGATAAAGTGTGGTTGACTAAGTCAACGAAAGTGAAAAAAAACCATAATGATTGTTTGAAATTGTGGTAAATGGAAGGCAACACGTGGCAGGGAAGCGAGTGCACAGCGGAAGTAGGCGGTGGCGAAAAGCATGCGCACAACGGAAGTAGCCGTTGAGAAGTGTGGCGAACGCAGCGCAAGCGCGCCCCCGCTACCCTATGTGGCGGGAGGTGTAAGTACAGCCGTTATTAAAAATGAAAAAAAGGAAATTGTTAACTTATATCCTGTTTTAAGTCAGTTTAAAGCAAGTGTTTCTGAAGAAGAGGATGAACCCAATGTAATTTCAGCCATTGCCCATGCTGTTAATATGCTAGAGGTTCAGCGTAAGTATGGAAAGGGGGCAATGGCTGAGATAGGTGAGAGTAGTGTGACCACTGGAAGAGATAACATCCAAAGTACTGAAGTAGTTAATCCTGAAGATAGTGAACCAGTGGGTACGTATCCTGTCCGCACAATATCAGTTCCCAATGGGAAAGCCGATACGGATGGTGTAGTTCCTTTAAGAAATGTTACAATGCATTGTCCTTGGACTAGATCAGAATTACGTTCCATTATGACTGAATTCCCAGATCCTAGAAAAGAGTTTGCTAAGTGTCATAAATTTGTTAAAGACTTAGGAAATGCACACGAACCAACCAATAAGGATTGGCGTGTAGTGTTGAGGGCATGTCTTCCTCCCAATACTAACAAACAAAAATGTATTAAACATTGGTCATTGGAGGAAGACGATACCTTGACAGATGGGGTTAATCAAGAGAATATAGAACAAAGTGTCAAACATTTAGCAATCTATTTTCCTGTTGTAGTAAATTGGAGTAAGGTTTTCACCATAAAACAAAAAGATAGTGAAACTGCAGCGGGTTATTTTGCTAGAGCTCTTGCATCAATGACACAGTTTACTGGGATATCAGATATAAGGGAGAACCCAGATCATAGGGAAGTAGCTGTAACGGTACTGATGGATGGTTTAAAGGAAAGCCTAAAGACAAGAGTACAAAGCTCAACACCTGGTTGGAGGGGTAGCATGGTAGATTTTCTAAGAGAGATTGCCGTGGAACATGGCAAAAATATTTTTAGGAAGAGGGAAGAGAAGAGTGATAGGTTGATGACGGTGAGTATACAAGCGTTAGAGGGAATACATACACGGCCACCAACATATAACCCACATGAAAGGAAACCTAAAATGTTGAGATGTTATAATTGCAAAGAAGAAGGACATATGAGGAAAGATTGTAGAAAGGGAAGGTACAATCCTAATGGAGGGTCACATAGATATCCTCCAAGGAGGAATTCACAAAGACAAGAAGACTCATACCAGCCCGCGCATGTTATAGCAGCAAATGCTGCGCGGGAAAGCGATAGTCAGCGCTAGGGGTCAGGTCATACATGTAGTCTACAGCCAGTGAGGTTAACTGAGAGTCTGAGCGAACAACCAACAATGATAGTTGACATAGCTGGTAGGAAACAAACTTTTCTTGTAGATACAGGGGCGGCCAGATCTGTGATAACCTCTTCTTTCAATCTACAGGAGACCAGTAAAACTATTCCAGCTATGGGGGTAACGGGAAGTGTGTTACATTATCCTTTAACTAAACCCACAGAAGTTACTATTGGGCCTCTGCATACTAAGCATTCGTTTCTCTTGGCTGCAGCGGCTCCTACTAACTTGTTAGGGAGAGACTTGTTATGTAAAATGGGATGTGTCATATACTGTACCCCAGATGATGTATTCCTAGATATACCAGAGAAGGTCGTGCATGAGGTACAGGATATTTTAGACACCCCTTAAAGGTTGATGTTGCAATCTACTGTTATAGAAAAAAGTCCATCTCAAGAAAAGGGGATGTTGCTGGAAATATCGGGTTCACTATGGACCAGAGATGGACACTGGATTGATGGCAAATGTAGCTCCTGTGATGGTAAATCTAAAAAGTGGTAGGATAGCCCCAAAAATCCCACAGTATCCATTAAAACCAGAGGTGGAACTAGGGGTATATCCTGTTATTGAGAGGCTGTTGCAACAAGGGATTTTAATTCGTACATCCAGCACAGCAAATAGTCCCATTTTCCCTGTGAAGAAGAGTGGGGGGAGGGGCTATAGATTAGTCCAGGACTTAAGGGGAATTAATAAAGTTGTTGAGAGCCAATACCCTGTAGTGCCCAATCCAGCCGTCATCCTCATGCAGATTCCACCGTCTGCTAGTCATTTCACTGTCATTGATCTATGTTCTGCTTTTTTCTCAGTCCCTCTTCACTCTGACTACCAATACCTTTTTGCATTCTCCTACCGGGAGGTGCAATATACATGGACCAGACTGCCCCAGGGGTTCATTGACAGTCCCAGTATTTTCTCTCAAGCCTTACATGACTGTTTACGAACTTTCCAGCCTAACAATGGGTCTGTTCTAATTCAATATGTGGATGATTTGTTGCTGTGCTCTGATTCTTTTATGTCATGTTTACATGATACTTAATTGTTGTTGCTCCATCTCTCGCAAACAGGGCACAAAGTGGCAAAGGACAAGTTACAGCCATGTCAGACTAAGGTCAAATACTTAGGACATTGTCTCACCCAGGGGCTAAGACATTTGACGACCGACATAATTGAGGCCATACAACACATGACTCTGCCGCAGAGCCAGAAGCAAATTCGTACCTTCCTGGGGATGTGTTGATATTGTAGATCCTGGATCCCAGGTCTTTCTATTCTGGCATTACCATTGCAGGAGCTAGTCTCTTCCTCGAAACCAGAATGTGTCGTACACACAGAAGAGTCAGAGCAAGCGTTCTTTAATCTTAAAGATAGTCTAACTAGAGCACCTGCATTGGGAATACCTGATTATGAAAAGCCTTTTGAGCTGTACGGAAGCTGATGGTTGTGCAGCAGGTGTCCTCACACAGAAACATGGTGACGCTAGCAGACTGGTAGCATACTACAGTGCACAATTGGACACTGTGGCAAGATCACTCTCAACATGTCTCAGAAGTGTAGCAGCAACAGCTCTTCTGGTCAGTAAGAGTGAGGACGTAGTATTAGGACATGATTCAACTGTCTATACACCCCATGCTGTATCAGCTCTGTTAAACTCAGCTCAAACCAGACATGTTTCCTCAGCTAGATTCACAAAATGGGAACTAGCTCTGATGGCACCCTCAAACATCACCATCAAACGATTTAGCACCTTAAATCCAGCTACATACCTTCCATATGTGTCTCGAGAGACACAAAGGGTGGGAGGTGAGGAGACCCTCCTGGGTGGTGATGAGCTTGGCAAGAGTACTGATACGCATGATTGTATGGAATACCTGAACCAGACCTTTACTGCCAGGCTCGACATACGTGACACCCCCTTAGAAAATGTAGATTTTACGTTTTATATAGACGGGAGTTGTCATAGACAGACAGAGACGGGAGAACTATGTACTGGTTACGCTGTTGTAGACGATCAGGATGTTGTAGAAGCTGAACCCCTTGGCCCACCTCACTCAGCCCAGGTGGCGGAACTAGTAGCATTAAGGAGAGCTTGTGAGTTGGCAAAAGGTTAATCAGCTAATATATATACTGACTCTAGGTACGCCTTCGGGGTAGTGCACGATTTTGGGGCCCTTTGGCGTCTTAGAAACTTTACGACAGCAGCAGGCACATCAGTGGCACACTCCCAACACATAAAAGGACTTTTGACAGCGATACAGTTACCCAGGACGGTAGCCGTCATAAAGTGTAAAGCCCATACCTCTGAAGAAGACCCGGTGTCATTGGGCAATAACAGGGCGGACGAAGCTGCTAAATGGGCAGCAGGGCAACCTATGACTGTATCGACCGAGACTATGATGGTTTTTCAGACATTAAACATGCAGAAATTAATTGAAATGCAATACTTGTGTTCCCTGCAGGAAAAGGCGGTCTGGAAGGCGAAGGGATGTGGTCAAGAGTCCTCAGGACTCTGGAGAGATGGACAAGGTAAGCCTGTAGCTCCCAGAGCATACTATCCAAGCCTGGCTGAAGCAGCACACGGTCTGACTCACCTGGGTAAAGAAGGTATGTGCAAACTGGTGAGAGCATACTGGTGTGCTCCTGGATTTTCCTCTCAGGCTGGTAAGAAGGCAATGTCATGTCTTACTTGTTTGAGGAAAAATGTCGGGAAAACTATTCCAACTGAGCCATCCCACATCCCTCCTACAGACGGACCTTTTCAGGCAATACAAATTAACTATATACAATTACCACCTTGCAGGAATCTAAAGTATGTGTTAGTATGTATTGATGTGTTTTCCGGTTGGGTAGAAGCATATCCGGCAGCCACTAATACTGCTGTGTTCACTGCAAAGAAAATTGTACAAGAGTTTGTGTGTAGGTTCAGTATCCCTAGAATCATTGAAAGTGATAGGGGTACCCACTTTACTGGTGATATCTTCCAAAATATGTGTAAGCTCATGGGAATCAGTAGCAGACTTCACACCCCTTACCGACCCCAAGCCAGTGGTAAAGTGAAAAGAGTAAATAGTACTATTAAGAACAAGCTTGGTAAGGTAATAGCTGAAACTGGGTTAGCGTGGCCTGAAGTTTTGCCACTAGTCCTCCATAGCATCCGAACCACTCCTAGACCTCCTCTTAATCTGTCCCCCTTTGAGATACTGTTCGGCCGACAACCTCATTTGATCGTGAGTCCGCAAGATGACTTAAAGTGTAATAATGAAGTGACTGTACAATATCTTATCAAAATGAGCAGACAGCTAAAACAACAACAATAAAAACTCAAAATGCTGTCACCTGGTATGCCAGAAACGAACTGTCATGATGTTGAACCTGGGGACTATGTTATGATCCGCAATTTCTTTTGCTCAGGTTGTTTAACAGACCGTTAGGAAGGCCCGTACCAAGTGCTGCTGACCAGTACCACATCACTGAAGGTTGCAGAGAGAGACACTTGGGTCCATTCCACCCACTGCAAGAAAGTCAGTAACCCGGAGAAAGTGCGAGATAAAGCTGAGACGGACGACTCTGATCTGTCACTCGTAAACCTGTTCCGGGAGACCTAAAGCCAGCAGTCAAGACACCTGAACTAGAGACATTGCCTCAGAACTATCTTTCCAGCGATGGAGTGGCGGTTTTTGTTTTTCTTTTGTTCCAGGATTTTCCTTGTTTTTACTTTTTCTAGGACACTCGATTTTTGTGAAGGAGGATGGAGGACAGAGGCAGGTTCTGGTAGTGATACGGATGAGATGGAGTTATTAGAATACCCAGAGCAGCCCATTATTAAGCTTGGTCCAGGGGTTATGAAAAGGTCTGCTAGCGGGGGGTGTGGCCTAACTGCCATTTTGGAAGGACGTGCAGGCTTGGAGCTCTGTGTCCCGGGACCCTGAATATCACCTTTTGGGGCCTGTTATCTACCTATTTCTTTTCAGAGGGCTGCCTAAGTGCCGTGGGCACGGCTGAAACCTACAAGTGCCGCATTTGAGGCAGATCCGGTGGCTCCTTGCACAGGGAAGTGCTGCAGCCCGGCTTGTGTGTATGGTGTCACCCATCCTACCTTTCTGAGGATAGCTGCATGGTTCTTTGGCCTCCTGCCCTGCTCTTGGTGCCTCCCCGCCGGATGTGGGTCTGTGCTGGAGCTTGAACCGAGTGAGAAGACCGAAAATTAGCCACTTCCGGTCCGCGGAGGTGCACTTCCGGTCCGCGGCTGGGCACTTCCGGTCCACGGAAAACGGAGGCCAGATCCCCGGCCTAAAGTTGGAGACTCCTCGGGCACCACCAGTGTGGGAGAGGACCTCCTCAAACACCCATTGCAGGCGAAAACCGGAGGTCTCGGACACCCGTACATCCGGTTCGCCACAGGGACGCTGTCTGTGGGCTCACATCATTGAAGTCTCTGTGTCTTCCTCATTAAGGCCCCCGGCACCTCTCCACACCTTGCCTCACTCGCAGTGCCTAAAGTAAGTGAGATCAAAGTATATAACTCCATTGCCCCAACCTGGAGTGGCAATCTGATTGGCCCGATTAGATTGTAGTATTGTGGAATAATACTGCCCTCTTGTGGTGGCTAAAAAAAAATAAAAAAAATAAATAAATACTACATCTACTGTTTATTGCTGTTGCAACTATTTTTATCTAGCTAATGTCTATTTGAAGGAGCAGCGTCAAATCACGGTCTCTTTACACGCTGACACCCATCTCCTGGCCCTTATCCGGTCGCTGAATATGTGATCTTCTCCAATCAGGCTGGACCGGGACTGACCCCTATAATACTGACCAATGTAAAAGTGTGTCCCTTTTTCGCCTCCTTTCCTCATCCCAGCCTTCCTCTGCCCCCTTCATCCTTCTCAACTGGCCGACGGCTCCCAGCTTTTCCGTCATGTCCAACAAACCAAAGAAAGTGACCTCCGGGTCCTCTGCTAACTTTTTTGGTTCAAAGAATAAACCGTCTTCCCCGCCTTCGACTCGTACAGAAGCGCCTGGCTCCCAGCCGCCTGCTGAAGTTGAGCTGGACCCACAGATCCTAGCCATAATGACCAGTCTACTAGAAGGAGTTAAGCAAACATTCCACCAAGAACTCTCCAAAGTTGTTAATGACTTTAAAACCGAACTAACCTCACTGGGCAACAGATCTGACGCGCTGGAATCAAAAACAGACGACCTCTGCCGCTCACAAACTACGATGGACAACGAACTTACCCGTCTTCGTGACGAAGTTGAGACTCTGAAGGAACAGCAGGAGGACTCTGAGAACCGATCTCGTCGTAACAATATCCGTATCAGAAATGTCGCTGAAGAAATCTCTCTTTTCTTAAAGACCTTTTTCAACATATCCTTCCGGAGCTTTCTGACACTGACTGTTTAATGGATCGTGCTCATAGGGCTCTTCGGGCCCGTCCTGCCAATGGCCTGCCTCCTCGAGACATTATTGTGCGCCTGCACTATTTCCGCACAAGGGACCGAATTCTCTTCGCGACTAGAGATCAATCTGCTCTCTCTTTCCAGAACATGGACATCCAGCTGTTTCAGGATCTTGCTCCCTCCACAATTCAGAAACGGAGAAACTTGCAGCCTGTTACTAGGATTCTGCGACAACATAATTTCCGGTATCGCTGGTGCTTCCCGTTTCAACTTCAGGTGTTTGCAGCCAACTCATCTTATTATATTAAAACGGTGGACCAAGGACAGGAACTATTGGCGAAACTGGACATCCTTCCCGTAACGACTGCTTCGCAGACCGGCTCTCCGAAGGCCCAACGATCAGCGCCTCCACAACCAGATTGGACCCGTTCCTCCCGCCGCAAAGTCCGAGATGCTACGCCGCCATGACATGTCTTTTATTGTTACTGATCATTTCCTTTGCTAATGTTTCATCCCCACAGGTGGACTTCCTATACGGGTTGGAGCTCTGAGCTCCTTGTCTTCATCTATAGATATATAAGTTTTTCTATGTTGCCAGTTTGTTAGTATATTTATAGTGGTATTTGTTTGACATGGCGTTAAATTTGAAGTATCCTGTTGCTGCTATAATCTCTTGTGTTTTACTTTTGGTAAGGTGATCCCTACTCCCTTTACTCCCCCTCCCTCCCTTATACTCTCCCCCCTCCCCTAAAGTTGAAGAATCTTAAAGTTCTAATACTAATATGTTGTTAATGCACACTTTTTTGCGGTTAGTTAATACTATTGCAGGGGAAAAGGAGAGAGGGAAGGAAGTTTTCTTTTTTCCCTTTTTTCTTTTTCTCTTCTTTTTGTTTGTCTTTTCTTAAGATTTTTTCATGGGTCTACGGTCCTGGTCTCATTCCACTTTATACACAGGACCACCCCCCCACGCACCCTTTGATATTGTTATTTGTATTTACTCTCACTATGTTTTTGAACCCCTTCTGGGTTCCTTTCACACAGGGTTTACGCCCAATTGGGCTCCTTCTTCCTCTTCTCTTTTCTTTCTTTTCTCTCTACTCTCCTTTTTCACCTTTTCCTTTGCCTTCTCTCTGTTCTCAAGGACGATTTAATAACTTATTCCATTCTTCCCCATCACTAGTCAAGCTGCCGGGATTTATCACTTCTTCATTGCCATGGCCTTAAAAGTTTTTTCGATCAACGTCAACGGCCTTAACTCCCCTCGTAAACGTACGATGCTACTGGGAGCCTGTAGGAGAGAAAAAGCGGATATTGTCTTTCTACAGGAGACACACTTCACTGGAGTCCACTCTCAGCTGCAGGGTAAGCAGTTTTCTCAGACTTTCTTTGCCTCGGCGGACTGCAAGAAGCGGGGAGTGGCTATTTTGATCCACAGTAAGATTCCCTTCCTGCACTCCAACACTTATGCAGACCCGGAGGGTCGCTTCATACTAGTGGGGGGTACTCTTTGATCTATCCCTGTTACCCTGGTTTCGGTCTATGCCCCTAACCAGAAACAGAAGCCTTTTTTTACCAGACTCTTTAAATGCATTGAGCGGCTGGCGCGGGGTCATGTGATAGTGGGTGGCGATTTTAATGTGACTCTTGATCCTGTCCTGGACAGGTCTTCCCCTTCTTCTTCCCGGCGGGGCTCTTTCATTTCAGCAGAATCTACTTCACTTGCCACACTGCTCTCTCATCATCGCATGTATGACTCCTGGCGACTCTGTAATTCAGACGCTAGGGATTACACCCATTACTCTGCCCCCACCAATTGTACTCCCGCATAGACATGATACATGTATCCCATGCACTCACTCCCTACGTGACTCAGGCGGGCATCACCCCACTCTCATGGACTGACCACTCAGGGGTGTTCATTATTCTAGACCTCCTCAAAACATCACCACCCCAGGGAAAGTGGCGCCTAGATGACACTCTCCTGCTCAATCAGACGACCCTCTTAGACCTCAATAACTCAATCGCCAATTATTTCCAAGATAACTCTGCTATAGATGTCCCCCCAGGCATTATTTGGGAAGCACACAAAGCCACTATACGTGGTCATTTGATTAGCCTGTCTGCGGCTTCTAGGAAAAAAGCTGCAGAAGAGATATCTTGTTTAGAGCACAGATTGGCCTCTCTTCTTTCCCAACACCAGTCTCTTCATGACCCTGCTCTGCTCACCCAGATCACCTCGTTGAAAGGTCAACTTAACACTCTTCTCTCCCGTAGGGCTGCTATTACTATGCAGAAATTACAGCAACGGTACTACGATAAATCTGACAAAGCAGATTCTGTGTTAGCCAGAAAGCTTCGTAAGAAGATGGCTCTAGGTCACATCGATAAAATTTACAACTCACAAGCGAGCAGAGTTACATATAACCCTAAGGAGATAGTCCAGACGTTTCAGGAATTTTATTCCTCCCTCTATAACTTAGCCCCACCACCCCCCCTTCTAAGAGCTCATACGGTGCCGTCTCTAGACGAATATCTAGCCGCCACCCCCCTCCCTAGGCTCACTCCACCTCACATAGAGTCCCTGAATGAAGACATTACCCTTACCGAGGTTTTGGTGGCTATTAAATCCCTGAAACCCTCTTCAGCTCCAGGCCCTGACGGTTTCACCCCACAATATTATAAGAATTTCGCTGCAGCTCTAGGCCCCCATCTGACATCTTTTTTTAACGAGATCTTGGATGGTGCCACGTTTGATGCAGCCACAACCAGAGCTAACATCATTGTCATTCCAAAGCCAGGGAAGGACCCAACTCTCTGCTCTAGCTATAGACCAATATCCCTCCTCAATGTGGACCTTAAAATTTATGCAAAAATTTTGGCCTCTAGATTGAATCCCCTCCTCCCTTCCCTCATCCATCCCGACCAGGTGGGATTTATCCCAGGGCGTCAAGCCCCGGACAACACTAGGAGAACAATCGACCTGATCCATACAATTCACAGGGGTAAGCTCCCCTCCCTCCTTATGTCATTAGATGCTGAGAAGGTGTTCGACCGCATCTCCTGGTCGTTTATGGTTGGGGTGCTGGGAGCGATGGGTTTCTCTGGCAAATTTATGACTGCCATCTCAGCCTTGTACCGCTCCCCATCGGCCACAGTCTCTGCAAATGGTCTGACCTCGGTCCCCCTTACTATTTCCAATGGCACACGGCAGGGCTGCCCCCTCTCCCCGCTCATTTTTGCCCTTATCATAGAGCCATTAGCAGCTAGAATCCGGGCTAACCAGCAGATACTAGGCATCCCGGTGGGTAGCTCTTTTCATAAGATAGCATTATATGCGGATGACGTCATGTTAACTATTGCTCACCCAAATCTTTCCGTTCCTCCTCTTGTAGACGAATTAAATCTCTACGGCCACTTCTCAGGATATAAAGTTAACACTGACAAGACAGAAGTCTTAGACTTTTATGTTTCCTCAGCAGACAAGGTGTCTTTAGAAAGTTCCTTCCCATTTAACTGGCGGCTTCAAAAACTCAAGTACCTTGGGGTATACTTGACTAAGCAACTTCACCAGCTTTTTCAGGCCAACTTCCCTCGCATCCTTGCTCAAATTAAGTCGGATCTTGTTTCGTGGTCGCAATTATACATCTCCTGGATAGGTCGTATTAATGCGGTCAAGATGAACATACTCCCTAGACTCCTCTACCTTTTTCAAACCCTCCCCATCCGGGTCCCCCCCCTACGTTTTCAAGTTTCTCCATTTCCATGTATCTAAATTCATCTGGGCAGGTAAGCGCCCCCGAGTCCGTTTCAAGCTTTTACAGAGAGCCCCGCGGGGAGGGGGACTGGGAATCCCTGATTTTCGACGCTATTACCTCTCCGCTCAGCTTGCTCAATGCGTTCTGTGGTGTAGTTTAACTCCCTCCAGGGTCTGGGTCGAGATCGAGGCTGAGAGTCTGGGTATGCTTTCCCTATCTACTCTCCTATGGCTCCCACGGGCTCGTCGACCAAAACGTGTCTCCCTTTATCCGGTCATTATACATTCCCTGGCGGTCTGGGACTCATGCTCTCAGAAATCTGGCCTCTCCCCCCATCCCTCTCCCCTAATTCCTTTGTTTAACTCCTCAGACTTCGCTCCAGGCTTTACCCCTAAAGCATTCTCCTCGTGGACCTCACAAGGGGTCCGTTTCTTAAACGATCTCACCTCTACGGCTGTGTTTCCCTCATTTTCTGACATCCAATCGCAATTAAATATTCCCACTAAATTATTCTACCAATTCCTCCAGCTCCGCCATTTTCACCATACTGCCAAAACTCGCCTCTCCTCCCGTCCCCTTACCACATTTGAACATATTTGTCTCCGTCAGTCCTCCACGAAAGGCCTTATTTCAACATTATATTATGAACTCGCCCCACCTTCCTCAGACCTTAGAGTTTCGCATGAACTGGCCTGGGAACGTGATATTGGTGAAGTTCTTTTGAGCGAGGAATGGTCGGAGATATATGAGAATGCTGCCTCCAGCTCAATCTGCGTTAAAATAAAAGAGAATGTCTATAAGGTATTGTACCGATGGTACTACGTTCCCTCCCGGATCCATAAAATTCTTCCAGACTCTTCTGATCGCTGTTGGCGCGGGTGCTCCCATGAGGGTAACTTTATCCATATATGGTGGACTTGTCCTAAACTCTCAAACTTCTGGGCCGAGATTAAACACCTGATCCAATCGATTCTCCAGATAGCGATACCATTAGAGCCTAAATTTTTTCTCTTGCCCTTGGGAGCACCAGCGGCGACTCGACATGAGAATAAGTTAGCTAGGCATATCTTATCGGCAGCTACCTGCCAAATAGCAGCAGACTGGAGGCAGCAATCTCCACCTTCGCTTCAGGCCGTTATTAACAGAGTTTGGCAGGTTCAGCGCCTGGAATACATGACCAGCATTATCAATAGGACATCAAGATCGTTCACTAAGGTATGGAGCCCATGGCTCTCGTTTTTTCAGGCTTACTCCCCTTTCACTTGACTTTACACCTACATATATCCGTCCTCTTTTTGAGAACCCCTTTCTTCCTTTACTTTTCTGCTCTGTTCTAGTCTCTCTTCTCCTCTCTCCCTGCGTTATGCCCTCCTCTTTCGCGGCATTTCGCTCTCTCCCTTACATCTTTTAAAAAAAAAATCTTGGTCATTCTTTATACACGTAATTTGACCTCCTTGCACTGATTTTTTACGATATTCTGTTGATTTTATATCATGTTTTATGTGATGTGGTTTTTTTTTCTTGCTGACACTGCATATCGGTTTTGTTTGTTATTTGACCTTCCAAAAATAAAAATTTAAAAAAAAAAAAAAAAAGAAAAGGTCTGCTAGCTCGGGAACTCTGAGACAGTGTGAGGGGCTATTGTCTGATGAGTATTGTATCTGTAAGTTCTGTGACTCCCTAGTTGAAGAAAAGTGCATCCAGCGATGCCAGTCCACCAGTACCCTGGACATGGGCGGGCATCCTCTGAAGGATTATCACTCCTTAGTGGGTAAGGTTCTAAATCAAACTGAGTACTGGGTGTGCTCACATGTGCCTCAGGGACAGCATAACATAGGACTAGTAACATTCCCACTAAACAGTTCTGAGGTACTAGAAATGAGGGGAGGGAGGCCCATAGAAGGTAGGCACAATAACACTAAGTCCCCTAGTCTGAAGCTTCGACAATATTCCTTAGACAGATAATTACTGTGCCTAAACATCTCTCATGCAAAGCATCTGGAGAATTGAGAAGCTGACCTATCAGATCAGACAATGGCTCGCCACACTCATTTTGGAGGGAGACTTGTAAGGTCACCAATAGGCAGGACTGTTGATGGACACCACAAATTAGGGCGTGTAACTAAACATAAGAAAGTATCCATTGGAAAGGTCTCTATAGGTGATTGTAAGAATGTCATCCATGCTGACACGTGTCTCGGACAAATGGAGGCACTAGGCATGGGTAGTTTTGTCAAAACCTTATGTGATATAATTAATGGGCATATTGTTCCTTATGTTCTCCCTGATGATGTGTACTTTGTTTGTGGGAGAAAAGCTTATTCCTGGGTGACTCCGAGTTCCAAGGGTTTGTGTTTCTTAGCTAAACTTGTTCCTGAAATCATGACTATTACTCATGAAGAAAAGGTTGGTATTCAGAAGACTACATCACCACCCTACATACACACACACACAGTATGATCACCGTGGCAAGAGAAATATGATTCCTGGTGAGGAGCCCATAGCTACAAAATTGATTTGTGAAACCGCTGGTTTTCCCCCACCATTGGATTCCTTAGATTGAACCAGCCTATGATCTACAACCCCCTGGATCTTCCTTAAACCTGGACCAATAGGAGCAAGCCATACCATCTGCATTGTTTCACTATATTTCTGTTTGCATATAAGCAGGAGCTTTTCATCCAGTGATCAGACATCTTGTCCACAGACTTCAGGACTGAATGACTGTTCGCTGGATCCAGAGCGCCTGCGATAAGTAACGGCTGTACTTACTATTATTTTGCTTGAATTATTCTGCTACTTTTTGAGAATAAATATTTGTGAGTTGGAAACACAAATCGAAATTCGACAATCGTTATTGGATAGCGATAAAACGTGCATAACAAGCTCCTCTCTGGTGTCTCTTGGAGGGGAGATCCTAAAAGTAGGCAAACATGGTTACATGTCATGGTATGCAATCTGTTTTGTCATGATCCTTTATTATACTGCGCTGCTTAATATGTCAACTCTTTTTAAAAACAAAAGAGATAATAGTAAAAGATAATATGCATTAGAGAATTATGTGGCTAGGTGAATGTGTTTCAAACATTGATTTAAGCCCCCCTCCCCATCTTCACTTACTATGAAGTTTAAACCAATTACAAAGAAAAAGTACAGAATTCAGGGGGGCAGGGCATAGTAGCCATTGTGGTTTCCTCGATCTCCTCATTTTCAGTGACCTGAATTCCTTAACCTCCGGGCCAGTCCCATGGCACCCCCTTGAAATGCTTAAACTCCTGGGGTCTGTTTGATCTCTGCATACCACCACCTAAATCTGCCTGCTGAGCATTGTTCTCCCAGACACCCCTGGGGCCTATATCACCCGCCAACAGACCACCACACCCTACCGACCTCTCACAGCCACACAGAGTCCCTCCAACATTTTGAGGGGAGCAAGCTGCTCGGCAGACTCAAGTGTCCGGGACTCTGTGATGAGAACGCACCATCGTCAACCTGCACTCAGAGACTTCCATATGAGCGGGGCATCGGAGGGTTTTCAAAACCACAGTGGTATGCTTCTCACTGCTATTATCACTCTAGCCCCAGACACTCTCCCTCACTCTGCATATGGTGCTGTGCATAACCCCCCCTTCTCCCCGGACACAGGCAGCGGTGACATCCACAACCATCTGAGCGCTGCCACTTCTTGCTGCATCCAGATCCCTGAAGCCTGCATCGCAGCTAATTTAAGAGTCCCGCGGGTAGCCTATCCTTCTCCAACATAGGAGGGATGATTCTCCTTGCCCTTCACTCTACAGCACCTTCCAAGGCATGAAGACAGCTCCATCTCCATTGAATGCTACATAACACCCACTGGAAGCACACTACACATTTCTGAATGCCTGCAGACACCAGGCTCTAAAGAAGCTATCAGAATAGGTATCTTTCTTGACAATTTGTTTCCCCTTTCATAGAATGAGATCGTATAATACGGGACTGGCTGAGGAGTGGTCCTATCCATGTTATAGTATCCATCAGAGCTCCAAATGGTCAGTTGTGGAGCTACACTCCTTTGTCATCATCTGACCAAAGACACTCACTCTAACCATAATATGAGCTGATGGCATCTCTCACTTACCAGCCCAAATTCCGATAAAAGTCTATTCACCTGTAACTGCAGGTCAGTGTATTACTGCTGCCTCATCTAGGTGCCCATGTATTGGTCTTCACAGACTTTTCATTTCCCTTTCTCTCAAATAATCTATTTGTCCCTTCCACCATATCGAACAAATAGCCCGTTCAACCTGCCATGTTCGCACATTGAGAAAAATCCAGTCCAAACGTCTCCACTTCGGGACCCACTCCCTCCCCTGAGTGGGACCTAGAAGAAACCCAACCCTCGGGAGTGACTTGCTCCATTCCAGATCTTTTGACACTCATTCAGACCACAATACAAACAGAAATGAGAGTGATCATTCAATATATCAAAACAGATGTTGCGGATCTGGGTTCCCAAACAGACTCTATAGCGCACAGATTTGACGATATCTGCAGTTACAAAGAAACAGTGAAACATAAGCTGGTGAAAGATTGTCAGTCATTGGCAGATATGCAAGAACAAATTGAGGACATTGAAAACTGTTTGAGGCATAATAATGTCCATTTTAAGAATGTACCAGCGTCTATCAATGCATATTTCCTTCACAAGTATCTGGATGGCCTGTTTAGCTAATGCCTCCCCAACTCGCCAATCTCTGATTTTCAGTTAGACTGAGTGCATTGATCTCATGGCTCCAAGCCGCTGACAGATCAACCGCAAGAGACATTGTGGTGAAATTTCATTACTTTAAAGTCAAGGAACTATTAATTTCTTCAATTCACAATGACTCAGTCATTTCTTATGCTGGGCATAATCAACAGATTTGCCAAGACCTAACCCCCTCAACTTTGCTTAAAAGCCCTTTGAAATCATCACACTCATTATTGCTGGGGTTTTCCTTTTCATCTCCAAGTAACCCAGTGTAGTATAACTCACAGTATAAAGACCCCATAGGACAGCCTAACCATACTTAAGAAATTAGGAGTCACCCTGATTCCCCCCCACACACTTCATCAGACCTTTCCTCCGCATTGCTTTGTAGTGCAAATACCCCTGGTTGGTCCAAGGCTTATACTCCAGACTGGGCCCCTCTCCAAGTGGAATAAGACTCATTGCCTTTCTATATATGTCTGGTTTTGTTTTTTTTGTCTTGTCTCTACAGGTCTTGCAGGATTACCCACAAACATTTCAATGATCTCACCTCTGGAGCTTTCAGAATCTTCTACGGTAATTGTCACTTCCAGACAGTAACCACTCCAGTGTATTTTTACTTTCTCTCTTTGCAAATGTTTATGTTAGATCCTAATTGCATTATATAATAGGCAAACTTTCTCGCCAACTTTGGTAGGAGCCCTGTCACCCCCCCCCCTTTTATTTACGGTTATGTCATTTCACTTGTTGAATGTGTTTCAATTTGTTGGTAACCTAGTTCTTGAAGTGAAGAAGTTGACACTTGTATTTAATGCTAATGTACATCGGTCATGCTGGTATCTGGACAGTCATCCCATTTGCCTTTCCATGCTTGCTAGGTTCCTCTTTGCCCTTTTTTAAGCTTTCATGCTATAGACCGTACTCCTGGATGTGGTGTCCTCTGTCACTCCTCATTTAGTTTCAGTGTGTGCTCCCTGGAGTTCAGCCCCGTGCCTCCCCCCCCCACACACACTATTTTTCCTCACTTTATATTTATGTTTAATATTGGTCCATAATTTGGCTGCCAGTCACTTCCCCACAGACCCCTGACACACAAGATGTGTCCTTTCAAGTACTGTGGACTTGAGTGCTGCTTGCCAGTCTGTAGTTCCTTCCCCGCCTCCTCCCACCCCCCATAGTAACCCCCCCTCAACCTAATTTGTCTTGTTTCTTTATACAGGTTCTTGGCATTCTAGGCTCAGCCTCAAACCCCTCCTTCTGACATGACTCTTAAAATAGTGTTCCTAAAGGTGAATGGGCCTAATGTTTTGCAGAAGCGCACAATGGTGTTGCATTACTTTAGATGTTTGAAAGCCCACTTAGTTTTGCTTCAGGAATCTCTATTGCCCATTCGCACCTGGGACCCACTAATAGGACCTACACAAGCCTTTTATTCCATTTCCACTTGTAAAATATGTAGTACGGCCATTTTAATACACCACTCAGTTCCTTTTAGTGTGGACTCCATGATTCTAGACTACCAGGGTAGATTCACAATCATAATGGGAACAGTGTCCCAGACCCTTATCACAGTGGCCACACTTGATGCAGGGCGGAGTGCCTTATTTGAAGACTTTTTTCATAAACTTTGCTAGTCTGCCAGGGGACACATCTTTCTTGGTGGGGATTTTAATACTATTTTAAATGTGAAATTGGACTGCTTTCCCACTTCCCCTTCCCTCCTTAGGCCCTCTAAAGAAGCTCATCAACTATCCTCTCTGCTCAGGTTACACGGCTTTTATGATACTTGCAGAGTCATAAAGTTGCCCGCACAAGCCTATACTCATTTTTCCCTCCCACACAATATTCGCTCACATGTTGACATGATACTTGTCAGTAAATTGGCCACTTCCATTCTGTGCTCCTCTGATATTCCGACCACTCTGCGATCACACTGCACTTGTACCTAGGTGCAATTACTCCCCTTTGCTCATCCTGGTGCCTTAGAAATAGTCTCCTCTCTCAAAAGGAGGATAGACAAAAACTCTCAAAGGTGATCACAGAGTTCAGGGAACTTATCGACCCCAGATATTCCAAATATAATTGTTTTAGTGGCCCATGAGGCAACTATTCAACGCCTACTCATCATCATGTCTGCTACCATAAAAAAAATCCAGGCAAACTCTACCCTCAATCTACAATCATCAATATCCTCTCTTACAGTGATACATCAATGTCACCCTAAGCATAAGATGTATCTAAAAGTTCTCGCGCTGAAAGGCCAACTTCAACAAATCCAGTCCTCCAAAGCAGCTAATGCCCTGCTCTGGCTAATTCAGAGGTACTACGAGAAGGGAACTAATAATGACTCACTCTTTGCCCATAGCCTTAGATCCAAATGAATACACAATAGAATAGTCTCTATACAGGATCCATACTCTAAAATGATCTATGGCCCATAAAAATAGCAAATATCGATTTTATGATTTTTATTCTAAGTTATATGATCTGCATGCAGACAATTTCCCCCCTAAAGACCACCGGACAGAATCAAGCATTCTCTTGGGACATACTGCCTTCTCTCCCTTTACGAAGCTCAACCAGCCTCCCTTTATGTGGAAATCACTGCAGAGAAGCTTAAGCAGACCTCTGTTACCAACCCTCTGTCATATGCTACTCAATCTATTTAATTCCATCCTCCAGTGTAAGAAATTTGATGCAGCCACCACCAGAGCAAATATTGTAGCTATCACTAAAGAGAGTAAGGATCCCAGCCACTGGTCAAGTTATACCGTAGACCCATATCCCTCTTAAATTTGGATCTCAAACTATTCGCCAAATTATTAGCTAATAGACTCGCTTGGTGATATCTTCCCTAGTCCACCCAGATCAGGTGGGTTTCATCCCGAACTGTAAAACTGCAGACAACAGTAGAAAAGCCATTGATTTAATCCATGCTACTAACATGCAAAAGACTTCCACTCTGGTGATCGCCCATGATGCTGAAAAAGCTTTCGACTGAGTTTCTTGGCCCTTAATGTATAAAGTCCTAGCCACAGCTGGTATTAAAGACCCCTTTCTCAAGGGTATAACCTCTTTATACTTCAACCCCATGGCCTGAGTGCTGGCTAATGGTTGAACATTCTCCCCGTTCCTGATTCATAATGGTAGGAGACAGGGTTGTCCGCTGTCACCCCTCCTCTTTACCTTAATGATGGAGCCGGTGGCAGCTATAATCCAGAACAATTCCAATATTTCTGGCTTCACAACTGGTGCATAAGCATTTAAACTTGCAGTTGAAGTCCTACTCACCCTAACGGCTCTTCATATATAAATTCATGACAGAGATTAAGCATTATGGTCTGTTGTCCCACTTTAAGATAAACTCAGATAAAACCTCTCTCCCGATATTCAACAACATTTACAAGCTACCTTCAAGTTTAATTGGACGCCTGAGAAAATCAAATATCTGGATATCCACCTAACCTAACACTATGACAAGTTATTTAAGGTTAACTTCCCCCCTCTTAATTAATTATCTAACACATGTCTTCCCCCTATGCCCTCTACTGGCTGGATCCTAAAGATCAACACCTTTACGCCAGCTCTCCCCCACAGTCCGTTTTTCCTTTCAGTGTGGAAATATTGTATCTCTGCCTTCAAGCTTGTAGACAACCCGAAAGCATGATCCCCTGTGGCAGAAACCTTCTTTTCAACCTGATCTCAACCCAAAGGCCTTCACTGACTGGACAAAACACTTTACATTTCTGTCAGATATAGTCCCATCAGGCTCTTCTCTTGAGTTTTCTGAGCTACATGATCACCTACACCTTTCACACTTTTCATCCTTCTCTTTCCATCAATTTCTCCAAATTCGTCATCTCTACAACTGCCAGATCCTCCTCCCTACTAGAGACCTGCCAGATCCTCCTCCCTACTAGAGACCTTCTGTTTTCACAAATCCTCCTCTAGAGGCATCATCTCCAATTTTTACTCAGTTTTGATGCATCATAGCCTACCCTACCACCGAAAGAGCTTCATGAGTAATGAATCTCTTGATATTAAAGTATGGGCCTCTATTCAAGAAGCAATTGTCAAATCCTGCATATGGATTAAGGAAAATTTATATAAGAGTTTCTTCCGATTGCACTTGGTACCCTCCACACTGAAAGCAATCTACCCTCATCCACTGACCATTGGTTGCGGAATTGTAGCCAGCGTGACATTCTGTCTCATGTTTGGTGAAGGTGTCCTAAAATTGTGCCCTTTTGGCGGCAGGTGTCACAGCTCAGAAGGTGTTACACCTGCAATTCCCCTTTTATCTCCTCTACTTCCTTCTGCGTCATCTAGCTCCTGGAATTCATAGAATGATTTGAAACCTCATGGGCAACGTTATTACTGCAGCTAGATGTTTAGTTACCAGGAATTGGCAAAATTCAGAAACTCCTATACTCCTAGCTGTCATTATTTATATCTGACAGACAAATACATTTGAACACATCACTAGCATTATCAATGACTGTCCCAACCAGTTCTTGTCAACTTGTCATTTCTTCCTATTGAACTCGATTCCGCTTTAATTTTCTATTCTGCTCCCCTAACGTTCCCCGGGTTATCCTGTCTTCCTTTGTCTTTCTCCTCTTCAGTCTACTCCCCCATTTAATACTTCATTGATCTTTTAGTCAACAATTTCGTGTTAGCTATGTGCTCCCAATTTTGTGAACATGTTTTCTGAAATGTAAGCTCAATTGTATTGAATGCATTCAATAGCCTAAAAAACTGTATTTTTCTAATTGTATGACACAGCGTATCTGTTGCTTATACCTAAGGAATATCTGTTGCTTATACCTAACGAAAGTCATTGCTGCTAGCAGATCAGATTCATGCCGTGACCATCAGAGCACACAGAAGAGTAACATTTGTCCCTGTCAGGCGCCGTGTCTGCACTGACACTAAGTGCCGGACACTTTCGCCTGTCTTGCCCGGATCATCACATCCCGTTATCTAGCAATGGACGCTTCCTGGTTCCTGTCTGGGGTCACGCTGCGAGCGCATGTGCAGAGGAACAGCAAAGGGGCGTCTCACCTGTCAGCAGTCAGCGTCCCTGATCACCAATTCCTCGCCCACCTATCACAGCTCCCAGCCATCTATATTAAGAGGTTTCTAGGGTGCCAGGGTATTGGTTCTCACACCTGCTCCAGCGCCTTGTCTGTATCCAGTATCTGTTCGTGTTGTGTCCCGGCTACCTCCTTTGACCTCCCTTTGGACTCTGTTTTGTAGCTTGCTGCAAGTACTGGTTTCCCGACTCATGGCTTATCTTTGACTATTCTTCGGATCTCCCCTTGTACCTTGCTACTTGGCTGGTTCTGACTCAGATTGATTGACTACACCCGTCCACTCTGTTACTACATTGGTGGTGGACTTGGAGAACATGCCCACCCTCTTGCAGCAAAGCTCAAACTCCCTTGTGGGGCTACCTGGCGAACACCAGGGGTGCATTAGACTCTGCGCTTCCCTACTCAGCAGTGCATATAATGGCTAGTAGCTACTTTACAGCTTGTGACAGTCCCATAATCATGTGTGGAATAGTGAACTTTGGCCAGACAAATTGTCCCACTATTTTTTGGGAATGCATAAAAATCATAGACTTATGGACTTGGTATGCTCACATCAGCATGACAGTTGTATGCATTAAAATCTACTAAGTCATTTTATGAAAATAATACCTTACCATTAGGTACAGAAAATGTAAGGGAACAAAAATGTTAAGCACTTTTAAAATTATGTTATATAAATTGACTAACATAACAAATATGATAAGTATGTTATTTTTCAAAGCCATTATAGAGGCATTATAGTTAATCAATATTTCTTTTTACTCTAACCAGTATCATTTTATATTGGTTTTTTTCAGGACAGATAGAGCTTTCTTATTTTACTTGTAATAAACAGGCAAGAATAGGAAAGAAACACACTTCAAAATTACACCAAATGTTACTTTTATGAAAATAGAGAAACCCCCATAATTTATTGGAATAACAAGTAAAGTATGTATACTTTCATAAGACATTTGATGTACTTATATAGGAGCTTAAGATGGTAGTAGTTTTATTTTTTAATTCTTTATTTATTCCTTAGCTACTTATTTTTTCACCTTTACTTGATTTTTTTTTAAAACCTTTAGGATACACAAAAGACTCTAGTGGTGTTGCTCCTCCTCCCACTCCCTCTTTTCCTTCTCCCCCTCCTACCCAAACCCCCCTATCCCCTACTCTCTACCCCCATAACTATCCCCCTCCCATCCCTCAGTACCTCCTCATACCCCCTTTCTTCTGTCCCTTTACCGACTCCCCTATCCACCACAATATTAATTCCAACTCTGGATAGGTCATCTGAATCTCCTATTGAGAGGGCTCCTGTTACCCACATTAGAGACTCACAATCTCTTATGACATGCACCCATAGCTTTGCCCTACATGATACCTGGTGCATTAAAAATGCGGATGCTAAAGACCTCACATACTAATTGATCCCACATTGCAGTTATTCTAATATTGACATGATCTTTGTCTCTCACTCTCTCACACAAACAGTACTTGATACCTGGATCTGCTTAGGTGGACAGATCCCGTAGGAGTTTATATAATTTGTGACCTGATTAAACTAGTCCCGTTGGTGTCTTGATCACTCTCTTTTACTGTCTCAGATGACCTGTCATAAGATTAAAGACACAATCACAGAATATTTTTAGCTTAATGATTCAGACAAAATTCTATCAGGTATTCTGTGGAATGCCCATAAGGCTACCATTAGACGCAAATTGATAAGTAGAACCTCAGCTGCTAAGAAATTGGATGCACAGGAGATTGCCTTCATTGAGAGAATTGCTTCCTTACTTCCACAACAGAAAATCCCTCTTCGGCTCTCTTGGTCCAGATTACAATGCTAAAATGCCAAATGAATGCAATTCTTACTAGCAAGGCTGCGAACACTTTGAAAATATTTATAAATAATTTTTATGCAAAAGCCGATAAGGCCGATTTAATGCTTGCCAACAAGCTGTGCCAGAAAAAAGCTCAAGGGTTGATTGCTTAAATTAAAAGCATGCATAGCAATCAATCAATGCATGACCTGTTGCAAATCACTGAAGAATTGCTCGACTATTACAAAGCATTTTACAATCTCCCTGGTACTCCATATTCTGCTACTTTTTGAAAGATGAGACCACCTCATTTTCATCTTCACTCCCTTTCCCGTGCAATTTCCAATACTGACAGTGCCCTTCTAAATGCTGAGATCACACAGGAAGAAACGGTCTCGGAGAACAAGTCACTGAAATCGTCTTCTGCCTCGGGCCCTGATGGTGTTATCCCTCATTATTACAAAACATTGGACAATATACTCGCCTCCCCATGACAGATTTTTTTAATGACTGGTACCCCGCTTAATGCTGCAATAACTTTGGCCACAATCATTGTCATTCCGAAAACAGGCAGAGATCCCAACTCCTGCTCCAACTCTATACCAATATCATTACTAAATGTAGATTTAAAAATGTACTCAAAAATTCTAGCAAACCGATTGAATTCCCTTCTTCCCTCCCTGATCAACTCAGATCTGATTGAGTGTATCCTGGGCTGCCAGGCCTTAGATAAGACAAGCCATTGCACTCTATTCATATGCGTAAGCAACCATTCTTAATTATGGCGCTTGACACTGAAAAAAGCTTTTTATCATATTTCATGGACTTTCATGGTCTATTGGCTTTACATAAATCCCCTACTTCAACGATATTTTCCAATGGAGTTGCTTCTCCCCCTTTTTAATCTCCAGTGGTAGATGGCAGTATTCACCCCTCTTACCCTTAATTTTTGCACTATTGATCAAACCCTTAGCCACAAACATCCGCTCCACAGATTTCTCTACCTTTTCCAACCTTTGCCTGTTCGTATTCCCATGTATTTACATTTTTACAACATTACACATCACAGTTCATATGAGACAAGAAATGCCCCAGGATTAAGGTCTGCAGAGATTTGCACAGGGTGGAGGCCTCGGAGTCCTCAATTTCAAGCATTATTATTTAGCAGCAAAACTTACCCAATGTGTCATATAGGACACTCCTGACTCCACTAGAGTCTGGACCTCGATTGAGTCAGAGTGTCAAAGCATCTACTACAATGCCTCTCTCCTGTTGATCCCATCTGCCATTCGTCATCTAGTTGTGGCTCCCACACCAACACTCTGGGACCACACAAACTTGAGATTTAAACTGGCTCCATACCCAAGTCTGATCATTCCACTCTTTGGCAACCCAACATTTCTACCTGGTTATATCTCAACATGATTTGAATTTTGGAAAAGGCACAGCATTCGATATCTTGACGATATCATTAAGGATTACTCCTTCCCTTCATTTCATGATCTCAAAACTAAATTTGCTATCCATAACAAATATTTCTTTCAATACCTACAATTATGAAACTTTCATGGAACTAATAAATCATCTTTAAGTACTAGACTATTGAGCTTTTTTGAGTCCCTTTCCCTCAGGCAATCCTCAACTAAATGTCTCATATCCCTTCTATATTGGTAACTTATATCCTATGATATGGTTGTTGGAGACTCTCACGAACAGGCATGGGAGGAAGACCCGGGGGAGACTCTGGATGGAGAGGAATGGGAAGAAATAAGAGCCACCACTGCCTTCAGATCTATCTGTGTACAAAATAAAGAAAATGTATATAAGCTCTTTTATAGGTGGTAACTAGTTCTTGCTAAATTGCACCAAATTTTCCCTGAATCACCAAGCAGATACTGGAGAGGTTGCGCAATTGATGGATCCTTCCTCTATATATGGTGGCAATGCACCAAACTAGTTGTATTCTGGCAAGAACTCCAAAAATTTGCATACCACCTATTGCAAATCTATATTCTCCTCTCCCCCAGGTTTTTCCTCCTATCACTTGGGATCCCTTCTGCTACTGTCCCTTTAGATGAAAATGTTCAGATACATAGCTTCAGCTGCCCTATGTCAAATAGTCACAAATTGAAAACAGCCCTCTGGTCCAACGCTTCATTGGCAGAATTTGGTACACATACAAGATGGACTATATGACCATCATTATTCACAACACATCTAAGTTATTCAATAAAGCATGGGCATCTTGAGCCTCCTATTTTCATATTCAATTCTCCTTCTTAACATAATCTAATTTCTTAGTCCTGATCCTTTTGGTCCCTGCCCCTTTCTTTCACCCTCCCACTCCCTTTTCTTTATTGTTCTCTAGCTCATAGTATTTCTTTCCTAGCGGCACAACACACTGCATATTACCTGCTGCAGGTAACATCAGAACTATGAATTTGAATAATAAAGTTTTTAAAAAGAAGACTCTAGTGGGTATCCCCCAGCATTTATATATCCAATGTAAACTGGATCTAATAGTAACTGACAAGCCATGTACTATTAAATTCAGTTTGCAAGCTGTGACAGGATGGACCACCTATGCCATCCTGTCTGCTGCATTGCTGGGGACCGGTGGAGCTTGCATTGCCACCATCCCTTTCTTTATCCCGAATGCGCCCTCTAACCGCAGTAGAAGGGACTTAAGCTGCTGCCACCACTGGACTTCTTAGCGGCATCCAAAACTGCGTCCTGTGTAACTGTCACTGCTAGTGTACCCCCTTGCTGGTACACATGGGCTGGTACCCTTGACCTCTTGCCTTCAGATCAGGGTTGCTGTGGATGGTACCCATATCACACTGGCCAGAGCTGCAGGTAGTGGGCAAAGTTTTAGTACTGAAAAGCTGAGTCCAGCTGCAGAACAGCAGGAAACGGATTAGATATGGGTCTAATCTGTAGATCACAGGAATGAGGCGTCAAAGCAAGTTCCTTAAGCAGTGTTGTTTATTAGCTCAATAAGTCCTAAAAAGGACAGTTACAGCCACTAGTTGAAGGTACTAGCGACACCCAGAAAGGTACAGACGGACTGATAAATTTCAGTATAAGCCAGTCCTCTTTTTATACAGATTCTGACACACATGTCAGCAGGGGGTAATGCCGCCCCCTGATCCTCCCTGGCCCCAACACGTCTGAGTTATTTTTAGTATCAGGATGCAATATGTTTCCCATAACATGGATTTAAATGCAATGCGAAGTTAACTAAATTTACACTAATCTTCTATATCCCAAACCCTTCTGTGTGCATTATTCTGACAGAATCTGAGATGCAGGATAACAAACCACACAGACAAAGAGGCAGCGGCCCCCTACTGTGTATACATGCTAAACAGACATGTTGGACAGGAAAGGTCTAATTAACATGAGGGACTTTCTTTATAAAAGTTATACAAATCCAATCATGACATCCTCTCTCAGAAGTTACAAATCAAACCGTTAGAAATTAATGCATTTCATATACAGAAATATAACACAATATAAAAAAATAAGTACATTTCTAATACACAGTATCAAGAATTAGTACATTTCTAACAATATAAATTGGCACACTGTGCTAATAATTTAAATATATTATTACAATAAGTTATTTAAAAGTGATCCAGCCACACAAGCCTTCATTTGTCTTGTTATACACTGAGGGATGTCCCAGTGACATCATGGTGTGACATATCAGGATTTCCCTTACTATCAGAGAAGCAGAGTGATCTCCATGTCAGCGAAGCAAACATGGAGATGTGAAGCAAATAATGTTAATTTAGAAAGCTATGTGTAGTGATCATGGAGCAAGGGCTAAATGGTTCTGGCTCCAAGACTGATCTCCCAAACTGTCATTGACAACTGGAACATGCAATGGGAAAACATTAAGGGGAGAATGACCACCATCTTTAAAAGCTGCTTATACTGGTCCATAAATAATAACGGGTTAAGTGCATTACAATTTTCAATAAATTAAAATTACCAATTGTACACAAAATTTGTTTGAAAGACTCATAGGAGTTGAATGTTTATGTTTGCTATTAAATAAATGCTGATTTACGGCCATCAAACAATACAAGCTAATTCTAAGTGACCTATTACTACTTAGGGACTTTGACTCTCAAAGCTAATCAGAATAGTAATGAATCTATTTTTTCTAGCCTACTTTTCATTTCTTCTGTTTTGGGAAAATAATGTAAGTGAATGCTAGAAATTCAGTGGGGGATGTATCAATAAACGCATCAGCCAATTATAGTATATTCAAATACTGCAAAAGGCTTGCAAGACTGCAATCCAACAATGCTCACTTTACTAAAACAGAATACAGTGTAATCTAACATAGCACATGCTAAGGCCATGTAAGGTATTAATTAGAACAGTGTGGTGTGTATATTTTATTATGTGGGTTACATGTATGTTAAAACTAAATTACAACAGACCAGAATCTAATAAATATGTTTTTAATGAGAAATTAGTATAATATGTTGTGCTTTTTGCCTTTATTGATTCACATATGCATTTTGCAATGGAACAGCTTTCCACATTTCATTATTACAAAAGTGAGATGAACATATTTAGTATTTACTTATGTATACACTACAAATATATTATATATAGCAAAACAGGGAGAGGCAGAAGTATTAGCCATTGATGCACTTACAGGTAGTGAACAAAAATGAAAATAACTGGGTAGTGGCAAAACTACCACCTTTGCGGGTGAGTGGCTAGTCAACCCCTTTCTGAGGCCCCGACGTCCTCTCCAAGGCTCCTGCTCTGCTCTCAAAGGAGCAGAGTAGATTACTCTTCTGAGCATGTACAGGTGCTGTGCATGAAGGGACTGATTCATTAGCGGACGTGTTGTGTGCGCAGTAGGCTGCTGCCTACTGTTACTTGCCCAGGATGTTTGCTACCTTCCTCTCGGGTGCCCGCTCCCCGGCCGCCACCTCCACTCTATCCCGTGGCTTGGGCCCTACCTTCCACTGCTAAACGCACTGAACCACCCGGACTACTAATTCCACCGGGAACTCATCTGCCTCTACACGTGGCCTAATCCTGGGGAATCTTACCTGGATTGCCTGCTGTTGTGCCACCTCCGTTCCCGCTCTGCTGACCCTGATGCCGTCCGCTGCTCCTTTCTCTCCCTGTAGTCGACATCATACAAGCTGCTGCTCCCACGTGCTGCTCCGGCTCAGGTCCGGACACTGATGCTGTCTGTAACCTCCACACTGATGCTGTCGCTGTCTCTAACCTCCACGCTGCCACGTCTGGTCTCCTCTCCGGTCTGCCTGTGGTCCTGCTGTTCCTCCTCCGTCTGCTGCTCCGGTTCCACTGCTCCGGCCTGCTGTCTCCTGCTGCTACAGTCCCGACGCCGTCTCTGGTCTCCACGCTGTCTCCTGCCTCCATGCAGCCATCCCTCACCGCCGGTGGCCTGCTCCTCCAGACGCCGTCTCCTGCTGTCTCCTGCCGCCCCATGGAAGCCGCTCTCCTCGCTGCTCTGCTCCTGCCCTGAGGCCATCTCCAGCTGCAGATCTGATGCCACCACGCTGCCTTCTCTCCGCTGGTTAGTCGGTAGTTAGTCAGCCTCCCTGGTCGCCTCTGAGCCCTTCTCCTGCTGTGTCTCCTCTCTTTCTCCCGCTGGGCCTCTGCTCATTGCCCCCAACATTAGCCCTCTCACAGCCTCCGTCCCTCCCTGGTTTCATCTGTGCACAACCCCTCTCCCCCTGGCCATGGTCCACACACAGACACTCACGCTGCCACTACCTTTCCCAAACTTAAGGCCCCTACCTAGTCCACTCGGCCCACCAATACTCTGGATCCTCCTGATCCTTCTGGCCCACCTGTATTCTGACCCACCTAATCCTTTTTGGCCCACCTGTACTCTGGACCCACCTTATCCTTCTGGCCCACCCGTACTCTGGACCCACCTAGCCTTTTGGCCCACCGGTACTCTGGCCCTCCTGAACTCTGGACCCACCAAGTCGTTATTGGCCCTCCTGAACTCTGGACCCACCTAGTCCTTTTTGGCCCTCCTGAACTCTGGACCAACCTAGTCCTTTTTGGCCCTCCTGAACTCTGGACCCACCTAGTCCTTTTTGGCCCTCCTGAACTCTGGACCAACCTAGTCCGTCTGGCCCTCTTGAACTCTGGACCCGCTTTTGTCCTTTTGGCCCTCCTGAACTCTTGGCTCTCCTCCTCCCTGGACCTTCCTCACCTCTGGCCTCACTGACCTTTGGTCACCTGGACTCGGGACATACATTTTCTCCAGAACAGCTTATTCTATTGTATTTTATCTTATTGTATTTTATTTTATTTTTCTTCAATTTTATTTGAATGTCTACTGGACTCCATACCTTCTCTGCCACTGCCTTTCTGTTCTACTCGGTTCTATAGCTCCTACCTACTCACTGTTTCACTCTGTTCGTCAGTCCGTATAGAACTTAACTTCTAATTTGCTCTGCTTCACTTCGGACTCCCTATTGCTGCCCTCTCCTCTGTGTTACGCCCTCATACCTCCCCTGCTTCCTCTGGCCATTCTCTTATTCCCCTGTCTCTCATCATGCTGCCTCGCTCCTTTCCTATACCCATCCCCTCCCCCAGCCCCCGTCTAGGGCCCTAATCTCTCTGTCCCATCTCTCACCCCCCCCTCGCTCCATCAACCCTGACAAACTCATCAATATCTCCCCTGTTCCTTCCCTCCCTTTTTTGTGTGCCCTCTGGAACTCCAGGTCTGTCCGTAATAAACTATCCTCCATCCACGACCTCTTCATCTCCAACTCTCTTAATCTTCTTGCCATAACCGAAACCTGGTTCACTTCTTCTGATACTGCCTCCCCTGCCGCTCTCTCCTGTGGGGGCCTCTCTTTCACCCACTCCACCAGACCAGACGAGCGTCCATGAGGTGGAGTGGGCCTCCTCCTATCCCCTAACTGCACTTTCGGGTCATACCCACTTTACCTTCCTTCTCCTTCTCCTCCTTTGAAGTTCACTCCATTCGGCTCTTCTCCCCCATCCACCTCCGTCTCTCTGTCATCTACCGTCCCCTTGGCCCTACATCTCTTTTTCTTGACAACTTCGCCGCCTGGCTCCTCCACTATCTTTCCTCTGACCTGCACTCCATTATACTGGGTGATTTCAATATCCCTATTGACAACTGTTCTGACCCTGCCACCATCAAACTTCTCACCCTTTCCTCCTCCCTTGGCCTCACTCAGTGGACCTCCTCCACCACCCACTGTCTTGGTCACTCCCTCAACCTTGTCTTCTCTCACCTCTGGGATCTCTCTGACTTCTCCAACTCTCCCTTCCCACTCTCCGACCACCATCTCCTCTCCATCACTCTGTCCTCCTCCTCTGCTCCCACCCTGCCTAAAGCCACCCTCACCAGGCGCAACCTTGACGCCATTGACCTCATCGCCTTCTCCTCCTCTCTTGAAACTCTCCTATCACACCTTCCCTCACTGGCCTGCCCTGACCAGGTGTCCTCTCTCTACAACCAATCCCTAACTACTGCCCTGGATACCGTTGCCCTGGCCTCTTCTAACCGCCGTGGTAGCCTTATTCCCCAACCCTGGCACTCCAAACTCACCCGCTCCCTCCAAAAGTGCTCTCGCACAGCCGAATGCCTCTGGAGGAAATCTCGTTCCTTGGCTGACTTCCTTCACTTCAAATTCATCCTCTCCTCTTTCTGCTATGCCCTGTCCCTCACTAAACAATCCTTCTTTAAGTCCCTTATCTCTTCTCAGTCCTCCAATACCCACAGCCTCTTTGCCACATTCAACTCCCTCATCTCCCCCCCTCCCACTGTCCCGCCTTCCCTCTCTGCTTCTGACTTTGGCTCCTTTTTCTCTTCCAAAATTGAAGCCATCAGACAGAACATCTCCTCTCCCGCCACCCTCACCGCTTCACCTCCCGCTATCAACCAGCTGTGGTGCTCCTTCATCCGTACATCAGGTGAAGAGGTTCACTCCCTTATTCTTTCCTCTCCACCCTCTGCCTGTCCTCTTGATCCCATCCCCTCCCACCTCCTTCGCTTTCTCTCTCCTACTGCCTGCTCTTACCTTGCACACCTCTTCAACCCATCACTCTTCTCTGGCATTGTACCATCCTCATTCAAACACGCTCTTATCTCCCCTATCCTCAAGAAACCCAAACTTGACCCCACCTCTCTTGCTAACTACCACCCTATCTCTCTTCTCCCATATGCCTCCAAATTACTTGAGCGGATTGTCTGCAGCCGCCTCACCACACACCTCTCTGACAACTCCCTCCTTGACCCTCTCCAATCCAGCTACCGCCCCCTCCACTCCACCGAAACAGCCCTGGCTAAAGTTACTAATGATCTCCTATCAGCCAAATCCAAGGGTCGCTTCTCTATACTTATCCTCCTTGACGTCTCCGCGGCCTTCGACACTGTGGACCACCCCCTCCTGCTGCAAACTCTTCTCTCTCTCGGCCTCTCTGGTTCTGTCCATGCCTGGTTCACCTCATATCTTGCTAACCGCTCCTTCTCTGTATCCACGTCTGGTTCTTCCTCCACCCCTTCCCCTCTCCCTATAGGAGTCCCTCAGGGCTCTGTTCTTGGCCCTTTACTCTTTTCGCTCTATACTTCCTCCCTTGGGGCTCTCATCTTCTCGTTCGGTCTTCAGTATCACCTATATGCTGATGATATTCAACTCTACATCTCTTCTCCTAATCTTTCCTCCTCCCTCCTCTCTAACTGACTGCCTCTCAGCCATCTCCTCACGCTTTCTTAAAATTACCATCTCCAAAACTGAACTCATTGTCTTTCCCCAACCCAGATTACCATGACCTCTCCATCATTGTTAACAACTCCACTATCTCCTCTGTCACCCAACTCCGCTGCCTGGGAGTCACTCTTGACTCCTCTCTCTCTTTTGCCCCCCACATCCAATCCCTCTCCCAAGCCTGTCGCTTCCAACTCCGTAACATTGCCCGCATCCGTCCCTTCCTCTCTCAAGAGGCCACCAAAACTATCATCCATGCTCACATCATCTCCCGCCTCGACTACTGCAACCTCCTCCTAACTGGCCTCCCCTGCTCCCACCTCACCCCCCTCCGCTCTAAATTCAATGCGGCTGCGAGGCTTATCTTCCTCTCACGCCGCTCCTCCTCTGCCTCCCCTCTCTGTCTTGTCTTACACTGGCTCCCCTTCCCCTATAGAATCCTTTTCAAACTCCTTACCACCACTTACAAGGCTCTCTCCCAGTCTACTGCCCCTTATATCTCTAACCTCCTCTCCATTCACACTCCTGCCCGCTCCCTGCGCTCAGCCAATGATCGCCGACTCTCCTCCACTCTGATCACTCTAGAATCCAAGACTTCTCCCACGCTGCACCCCTTCACTGGAACGGCCTCCCTCGCTCCATCCGTCTCTCACCCAACCTGTGCTCCGTTAAACGGGCACTTAAAACTCACCTGTTTCTTAAGGCCTACCAACCATCCACTTAACCTCTCATCTCTTTGGTTCTCCCCTTTGCCTCACTGGCTCCCTTCTGTGCCTGATTCTGTCTACCCTCCCTTAGGATGTAAGCTCGTATGAGCAGGGCCCTCTTTCCTCCTGTCTCCTTACCTGTTCTTTCACTCCGTCTCTACTGTATTTGCCTGCCCGGAGTTTACGAAGTATTGGTATTTTATGTTTAATGTTCTGTACTGTTTTGCCCTGTATGGTCTACTGTTTGTACTGTGTACGGCGCTGCGGAAACCATGTGGCGCCTTACAAATAAACGATAATAATATCACTAGTACCACAAGCTAGTGTGTAACTGTCCATTTTAGGACTTTCTGAGCTAATAAACATTACTGCTAAGAACCCTCTTTTTTACGGTAATTTACCTGCTGTAATTCCTGTAACCTACATGTTAGACCCAAATGAATCCATTATTTGGCTGTTCTGAGGTTGAGACCAGTACCAACACTCTGCCCGCTACCTTGTAGCTCTGGCCAGTGTGATAGGCCAGGGGGAACCATCCATCTGCCCTGATCTGAAGGCAAGAGGTCAGGTGTACCAGCCCAGGTGTACACTAGCATCGAGAGTTACCCAGAAGGACGCGGTTCTAGGTGCTGTTAAGGAGCCTAGTGGTGGCAGCAGCAAAAGCCCCTTCTACTGCAGTCAGAGGTCATATTTGGGATAAAGAAAAGGGGATAGTGGCAAGGCAAGCCCAGCCGGTCCCAAACAACACACGGACAGGGTGGCATAGGCGGTCCATCTTGTCACACAGGCCTTTGTTACATATCAGTCTCCATACTTGAGAGGTGAGTTAATTTGATTTCAACTGCGTTTCAATTGTTGTTTGCAGCATAGATGATATTGTAGAACTTGTAGAACTTGAGGATCCTTGACATTGGGTTGTAAGCCTAAATATTTTTAGCAAAATATGATAATATCTCACACTTTCATTTTGCTACATGCATACAGATTTCCAATAGTAAGGATAATCAATGACAATAACTGTTTTGAACTGTATAAATATGAGGCATTTATATTGCCATCCAGCTGATACTTTGGAGAACATGAAAATTAAGTGCAGGCTTATTTCTTTACTATATATAGTGATCCTGCACTGCTGAGTTTATAATATGCAATACTAAAGAACGCCTCATCAATATCTAAGTGCTGGTCATCATCTTTAATATTAGTGAAATCACAGTTTTAAAAATAAGCAGTTGCCCCCATTCACCCCTAACCAGCCATTCTCAAAACAAAGAATTAATTATTTTATTTACTAATGGATATACAGATTTTAAAAACATTTAGTAGACAGACAAAGGCATGGAGAGGCTCTTTCCTGCAGGCTAAATGACAGAAAGCTGTAAAATAGAGTTTAAAAATCATAATATACTCGTGGACTTGAATTACCAACTTCCAAAGCTATGTTAGCAATTAAAGGAATTGAATGTGATCATAATCTCCCTAAAATTGCTTTTTAAGAATTTTCATCCACCATCTTAAGATAGACCAAACAGTGATTGTAGTGGTACTTAAATAAAATTAATCAAACATCTTCTTTATGATATATTTAAATTGCAATAACAGAAAAATTCTTAATATTTTTAGGAACAAATTGATTATAATGATTTAACTTTTACATAGTTAATAAATACTTATTATTCATAAGTATTTAATACCTAGAAATACATACAAATAAATAAAATCATACATTTTGCTTTGTACAGGAGACAGTGGCCTGTAATTGAAAGTGAAATATGAAATACAGCAAACCTGACACTATTTTGTGTTACAGATGTTCAGAATTAATTAGGATTTACATTTAGGCAAACAAGTGTCTGCATCTTGCATTTGCCTCAGGGATGTGCAATGTCAGCTGGATTACTTAAAAAGAACACACTTAGATATGCTAAGTAGCTTAAAAACAGAAGCATATGTCAGGAATCTTGACTACACATAAACACATATTTAGTTGTAGCAGCTATCTTAGTGAAAGTGACGGTGGAATCGCAAATGTCCTTAAGTGTTTAGAAGGAAAATGGGGGAAATTAAATGTAAGTTTACAAACTCTCACATTCACTGCATTGTACAGTGGTAAACTTAAAACATATTATTGTACCCAGAGCACTTTAATTTAACAATCCCCAAAAAGGTAAATTTTCCCGATTACCAGTATATATACAGTATATTAGAGATTAGCGGTTCAGATTCAGAGAAAGCGACAAATCTTGGATCAACAGATACAACATTTGAGGTTTTTAGTAGATACAAAGCACGACTCAATTCTTTGTGCCAAAATCGGATCTAAAAACGAAGCAAAATGTAATTTCCAGGAAAATATGGAACCAAAACACTTGTTTGGGTTTCAGTTAATGCATTGTTTCAGTTAATGCATTCCAAGCTGGAACGCATAACGCCGTAGTGTGCATTTGATAGTGGAAGTGCATTATTGCACCTCCTTGGTACATGCCTTAGGTATTCATGGAGAATACAAACATGCTAGGAGGTGTCTCGGTGACTCACCTAGGAATCGCTGAGTTTGGTAGTTATAGTGAAAACCCATTTCTATACTTGCAGTTTTGGAACTTTCTGTTTATACGTTCCAGGGTGGAATACATATTGTTTGGAGCGCATTTAGCGAATACAAGGGAGCCATTTCCTCATATATTTTGCAATGATATATTGACTACCACCTTTTGATCAAATGTAGTGAACTTATTCCATATAATGTGAGATATGGAACTGAATTAAAAGAAAATTAAAGCAGAAATGGTGATTGTATCTTTTAGTAAACTGTCATGTATTTTTGCGGCTACTCTGTCACTAATTTTAGCCAGCCAGCTCGCTGCAGATTTTGGCCAAAATTAGCGAAAATTTGGACAGTTGTTAAGAGATGATTAGAAAATAGACTGTAAAGGACTGTAAAAGAATGTTAATTCTTTAAATAGTAAAATAGATGCACAAACAGCTCAAAATCACATAATTTTAACTATTTTTCACAATTTTTAGTTAAATTCAGATCCAAACCAAAACCACAACACGGGGGTATATATTTATGTGTGCGCTGACACCATACACATATACAGACACATATTCCTTTTTATAATTAATCAACTTCTATTTGATATTTAATGGCCAATCATTCTTCTTACTGATCATTAATAATTAGTGCCTTTATATGTATACATCTTCTCCTCGCTGGGATGACTGTGGTCTTGCTTGACTGCATTATTTAACCACATTTTTGCAAAAATCTATCCATGTCATGCTGCTATTAACCAGCCCCAAGAGAAATAACAAAAAAAATATTTAGTTTTAACTCAGTAGAGGACTAAATTTGTATGTAAGAATATTTGTGGTGCTCTTTTCGGGCTCTCATTGGTGGACATTTCCTTGCTCTTTGAGTGTAGAAAGAGAATGTGGCCAACCCTGGCAGAGAAGCAAAACCCAAAAAAATGGATGGTTTTAAAGGGAAGATTTATGCTACGGGAAAGGTGTGGGAATGTGGAGGTAATTCATTTGGGTAGAAATAAGGTCCTAATTAACAAAAAACACATACAATAAAGTGAACTGCATATAAATTAGTTTTGACAATCAAGAATATATTTGACGCTGAATACATAGTCAAATCTATAGATCTTCAAGGGCTACAATGACTTACAATACTGTTCTTGGTATTTCATTTGTGCTTAATATAGATGAACTACACGTCATTATGTGCTTGTGTGTAATTTTGCAGTAACAGAGTATTAATTGACCCATAAGTTTTGGAGTGTTGATACTCACAATGGTGTCTCCTAGTGACTAAGAAGTTTCTGTCATGAAAAAGAAGATTTTAGCACAGTTAAAGGTAAAGGTCAAGATTGAGATAGCTAGAAAATCTGTCCTATTTTACCTGGCCAAGACTTACTTTGAAATCACTCACTTTGTGAGGTGAGTAACGGATATGTGCTTAGTTCGTGAGATTTTACTTATCTGGCTTGCCAGCCAGAGTCCGGCTGCCAAACATTAGAATGTCCAGTCCTCCTGATGCAGGGGCCGGCTGAGCTGGGGGGCAGGGGGTATCTGTCCCCCAGGCCAGTCCCTTAGTGGGCTACCTTGGGCTGGGTCACCTACATATTTTTCAATTAAAATGTTCCTAATAGGCTGCTAAGTCGAGTCTTGTCCCCCTGAGCTAAAGTTTACCCAAAATTTAGCTCAGAAACTTTAGCCAGCTTTCCCCTGTCCTGATGTAAGTAGCATACTGATGTTTCCTGGTCCAGTATCTTGTGTTGCTCCCTGTAGATCTTGAGTGGTAAGACTCAGTTAGTCCTTGCTATCTTCTTACCACTCTGTCCCTGCTCTAATCTTATCTCCTGCTGTCTCTAGTCTCTCTGTATCTATCTTGTCCCCTCTAAATATCCCCTTATGTGATTTTTCCATTTTAATGTCTCTCTATTTATTACTCCTGTAAGTTCTCTATTAATCTCTTTCTCTGTTACTGTTGCTCCCCTTTTTAAGCTCTCTTGTCAGATTTCTATATTTCTACCTTTCTTACTCTTTTTATACTACCTGCTGCTTACTTTACTTCACTTAGCTTGTCTGCTGCTTCTCTCCTTTTAATCACACAGGGCCTTGGTCATTGAGGAAAGTAAGGCAAAAAAAAGAGTAAATGTTTTCCGGAAAAAAACATGTTACAATACAAGGGGTGTAAATTAGTTTATTATTTTCTATACAAGTTAAATACTAGCAGTTTTTTCATCTAGCACACAAATACTTAAAGCTTTATTTTACATTGAAATTTAAAGTTGATCTAGGACATGCCCTACCCCAACTTTAAATCTGTCTCCACATTTTAAATTTACCTCCCCCTTCAATGCAACATGGTTTTGCCCAGGTGCAAAGTCACTCTATTTTATGCTTTGCTCTCCTTAATGACTCAGGCCCATCGTTTCCCAGTGCTGTTTATTTTTTCTGCATACCTCAATTCTATTAGGATTTCCAATACATTTTTACATTTTAATTTATCAATTATATGTAGCGCCTGAATTTTATTTTATTTTGCCTGTTCAGCATCAATTGCTATTTATACCATATCTTGCACTTAAGCCTTCCGAGGCTCAAGCTATCTCCTGATAGGCTGACTGGGAGAAGCGAAGGCTCCCTCCACCCCATGTGATCAGGTCAGTGACTATGTAGGGATGAGTGGCACAGTGATTTTCTTGACTGCCAACAACTTCTTTGAGATAACCTTCTCTCCTTCACTGGCAGGCCGCAATGTTAACTCATGTCACCTGAAAGATTTAAAGAGCTTCTCTTCTAGGCTAAACTTTTTAATTATTAAATATGGGTGGGGTACGGAATAACGGTACTGATTGCACCGACAAGACTTACCACAACATCTCGAGTCCGGACAGCTGCTTCCCCGTTGAAGATCCATCACAACTCTCTGTGAAGCGATTTGAAGAATTCCCGAAGAAAAAAGACGCCGGCTGGACTGGATGACGTCACTGACAAAGGCAATGCTGTTAACGCTGCTTTTAAGGGAGTAATGTAAGTATGGGGCCATGTACGATATACAACCCTTTGTAAAGTACATTTTACATGGCCCTATAGTTACATTACCCCCTTAAGAGCAGCGTTAACAGTGTCGCCTATGTCAATGACGTCATCCAGCCCCGCCGGCGTCTTCTTACTTTGAGATTGTTTCAAGACGCTTAACAGGAGAGTCGTGATGGATCCTCATCGGGGAAGTAGCCTTCCAGACTCAAGATGTCGTGGTAAGTCTTGTTTGTGTAGTCAGCATCGATATGCTGACTACCACCGATTAAATATATATTGCCGCCGTCAATTACAAATACATACTTATATTATCACCATCCTTTGTGGGAGCATTTGAAACTAATATCACTATTCCCAGTACTGGGAGTACCTTTTAAGGGTGTTACATATCGAGCATGATTACATTGTTGAAGGTTGCATTCATTTAAATATTATCAAGCTTTCAGGACACATTAACCTTCTACATAGAAGAATACACTGGTTTCCTGTTAAGTCTTCTACTAAAGAAGGTATTACCTTTAAATGTCATTTGCAATTTTATTTAATTACAAAATGTGCTTTACTGGAGTATATCCGTTATCTGTTTTACAGTGATGTGTCTGGCTAGAAACCCATTTATCCATTTTCCATTTAACCAAGCTTTATTCATAACACCATAGATCTAAGCAAGATTGAAGCAATGCAAAAATAATTATGGAATTATAATAAAAAGTAGTATATTCATTTCTATTTAATACATAATGGATCTTTCTGCATTGATGACTGCCTATGCAACTGTCCACTTTAACCTGCTCTATAGAATATAATAAGTAGTAAGAGCAAAAAAAAGCAGGACATAAAGCAATATGGTTACTGTCTGGAAGTCTAAATATAGCATGTAAAGTGTTTATCTTGTGAATTTTCACAGTATCTAACTAAGCAGCAAAGCAATGACCTGAAGTGGACATAAAAATAAAGACCATGTGTTATTGACTGCAAGTTGCTGGCTTAAGAATTCACAGCCATCAGCTCAATTGTCAACAATGTACAGTAACACATTCTCCTATATCAAATGTCCTGTCCTACTTGAGCCATGACCAAATAGTCAAAAAACATTTTCTCCTTGCTGCACTACAGGTCCCAGCATGACCAGGCTGCCGTTAACTGACTGGGCATGCTGGCACTTGGGAAACCACAAAGAAATATATAAATAAAATATACACAGCCATGTAAAAATTACTTTTAATGAAATAAAAACACCCCTACACAAACCCTCCCTTACCCTCTTTATTACTCACCTACATCCAGGGGTCTTCATCTGTCATATATCCAAATGAGTCTTGCTTGACAAAACAAAAACCCAATTACACAACAGTAAACTAGCTCTAATAAGCTCTGTGCGCTTGAAGTCAAGCATCCGCTGGAAATTCCCATGTTATAAATAGAACCAGTGTGGTTAAGAACTCACTTTTGCTAAAGAAACAAATTTCAGTAATTGACAGTCCAGTTTTTTTTATATATGTATGGATTCCCTCATAATGTGTCAGTGCCACAAGATTGGCAAATTTGATTTGATGAAAATCTTTAAAAAGGGAACAAAATTGAAACCAATAAGTTAAGAGCTGCGACCCAGACTTTAGCCATGGGTAAATCATTGGAAGGGATTCTGAGGGATGAAATTCTGACATGTAATGTAGAAATGAATTTGATAACACCTTTCCCACATGGTTTTATGAAGGACTGGTCTTGCCTAACTAATGTTTTTTTTGTTACGAGGCGTTAAGTTTAAAACTGGATTTGGTAGTGCAATCAAAGTGATACATTTATATTTTTCCAAACTGTTTAATACTTTAATGCATCTGTGCTAGGCCAAAATCACCCAGTGATTCAGTGACTGTGCTGGGGGGCTTGGAACTTTTATTCTTCCCAAAAGGGAATGGACCCTGTTTCTCCCCATCTGCCAGGAGCCAGAAGACCCCAGAGAGGAAAAAAAGAGATATTCAGACTCTCCATCATTGAAGCTAGGGAGAGATCCTTGACATGACCAACTTCCGGAGCCAAAGGGTCCCTTAGGAGGCAAGGGTCTTCAGAGCCGCCTCTTTTGCAAGGCTCGGGCAGGTCCCTATCTCCCCAAGGTAGGACAAAGCTTTCCTTAGGAGAACTGGTTCTTCAGTTCCCCCAGGAGGGAGAGAGCCTCAGATGACTTTTGAGGCGGACTGCACATAAGGGTCTTAACCCAAACCATTCAAAAATACGTTCCACACCACAAGCAAACAAAAAAAAATAAAGAGTGCTTCTTTTATAAGTGCTATGTGTCCATAAATAAAATAGTGCCTGCACCCCCCAGCCTAATGGCTGGTGGGTCTGAAATATTTTCTGGAGGTTAAGTGTTTTGTGTTTGTGCTGAACTCGTAGGGTGCTGCAGGTTCCTATCACCAGTGAGTTGGATGGGTTTTGCGTGAAGGCAAATATTTCCTCTTACCAGGGGCACATCAGCAACTCAGGCTTCAGGTTTCACCGGTCTCTTGACCAGAGGACCAGGTGACAGCCCATTGCCTACATAGGGCACCTTTAAACACCACTGCACACATTGGCATCTAGACTTGATCATAGCCAAAAGACAAAGAAACTAGGCAACTAACAGTGTACTTCCACTATCTTAAGATATTCGCAACTCAAAATATAGACATAAAAACACAATTCTGTGGACACATTTTGCTTCTAGGTTAAGGGCACAATTTTATGTGTAACTACCTTTATATAAGCAATTCCTACATTTGGACAAGTAAGGGGTGTTGTGAGTACTTATGTAGAGAGAGGGGCCGGGACTGGAGAGACAGAGCTCTGCCCAACAAGATATGCCAATCAGCTAATCAATGAAATATGTGTGTTGTGCAAAGCTTCGTCTCTCCACCCATCCAGAAGTGATGATGGTGAGTGGAAGAATTGTTTAAAACTTTCTTTTAGCCTATACAGAAATATAACTACAAAAATATCTTAGCTTGATGACAAGTCCTGTCTAAATGAGAGCTAAATTATTCTTTAATTCATGTTGCATTATGTTATGTGTTTAGCTTTATTCCATTGCACATTTTCTGTATTTAATATTATGTTTCTTGTATGTGTAACAGTGTTAGCACTATGAAAAATATGTTCTACTGAAGGTGTATTTTATGATCAACAAATTATGTATACCTAAACATTTTATGTCATGAATATAATTGACAACAAATCAGTATACACAATACAGAAAAAAAGGTTTATTTTTAGTAGGCTAGTAATGAGCAATCTAAAAAAACCTTTAAAGCAAGTACATATTTACAAAAATAGTTGACATATCTATAAATAATGCAGATTAGTAAATTAGTCCTTAAGCTTCAAAGAACCTACCTATGCAAAAACTAACTTATGCTGAGGGCTTTTTCTAATGTTATTATAAGGCAGATACAATTGTTATGTTTATTCATAAATGATAGTCTAAAGTATTGCTATGAATATTTACACTGGTAACCAGACACGGTGCATCTTTGTCAGAGAGATGGATCTTCCTGCCCATTATCAAGTTGGTGCTGAAATATGAGAATGCAAGAACTTGATGGGAACTTGATGTTCAGTAATTTATTTTCTAGCTCAAGTAGTTTCAGTAAATTGCTGAGGCCATTGTTGTCTAGTACTGAGTTTAATTTATTCTTCTGCAAATATCAGCCTAGGTAGTACAATCTTGTGTTCACAATTACATCTTATTTATTTCACTTAGATTAAACTATTAGGACAGACATACAGCAATTTCTATTTAAATCCTTCTTGACAAACAAGACAGTCACTGTTACACTTTCATCCACCAGTGAACTGAAGTCATTCATTATGTAAATGACCCATAAATTTGTTTACAGCCTTCCAATTCATTAATGGATACAAGGAGAAAATAGAGAAGTATGAGGCCATTTGAGCACTAATACACCTTAAAACTGTCTGTGACTGCTTCATAGAACTTACTCTAAGATTATAAACAGATCTCATTTTAGAACAGGCTACTGATGTTTAATTTTACATAGGCAAAAGAGAAGGAAAACAATGTAATTAAAAATGCTTATACTTTATAATCTTTTGGCAGAAGAGAGAAATGTTGTCAATTTTGTTCAGTTCATTCAGAAATTATTTGCTTTTTGAGCTCATTTCAAGTAAATAATCCAATAGTTTAGCAGAATTGCAACTATTATGATGTTATGACCACTGTTTTCTATAACATTGCTGGTGAATGTATTCTGGATAGGGTCATGGTCCTGTATCTACAATGTTTCATTTAAAATAAGATACCTATATTAATTAACAATGCAGGTCATCTGTAGTTTCAGCAGTGGGTGACAGTGTGTCTTTCGTTAAAGAGAATAATATTTCCAGTTTGGTGATGTTTGTGGTATCAGAATTATTATTTAGGATTTATAAAGGGCAGGACCACCAGACGGAACACTTGGCAGTTGTGGCAGATTTTAGACACATTGCTCCCATCATTAAATGGCTCCTTGGCCACTGTATATTTATTTATATGCATAAAATAAATGTAGTTGTAAGCATCCAAAGCCTGGGATTGCTGTGACAAAAAGTGAAAATATATTTGCAAGGGAAAGTCTGATTGGCCTTCTATATCACAATAGTAGGCAGGGCCAACATCAGAAATCATGGGGCACATTGTGGCAATGGTTGTAATTGTTGTCTTAGGCTTGGTACACAACAAAAAAAAAAATCTCCAGATGCGATATAGATTTTACCAACGACTGAAAAAATCAGCATACCGATTCATGTGTACATGTTTTACAAGATTTATCGTTAGTTCTGTGCTCTTCATCGGTCATAACCATGGGCTGAAAAGATTGTGACCCTGCACACTCCATAGAGATGAATGAACACTGCAGGTCCTGAGAGCATACACACTGCAGAATTGGAACGACATCGTTCCATCATTGAACAAGGTTTTTAGTTACTTTTAAAAAGCAAATCAAACAATACAAGTTTTGGAACGATAATCGTTAGAGTGTACACACTAATGCGATATCGGGTCGAACAGTTGTTTATCATGTGATTGGCCCGATAATCAGCTGGAAAACCTGTAGTATGTGCCCAGCCCTACTGTTAGATTTTGACACAATGACCATTTGAATAATGGCAAAACTAAATGTATCATTTTATAATACACTGTGAAGTTAAAGAAGGAAAAAAAACAGCCATCAATAATTTGTGATACAGTTTACACAGCAAGTAATGCAAATTAATAGATTAGGCCATAAACTGCAAAATTAATTTAGAAAGAAAATCCTTAAATAATGGTCGGGTAAATAGAGAGCTGTAATTAATTAGATATAATTACATTGTATTTTGAATACATTTTTAAATAGTTGCCTTCATGCAAAACTCATACCAGAATGAAATTGTTATTTTAAAAGAATGGTAGAAAAAGGACCTACAACATGCAGCGTCAATCAGAAAATAACAGGGTGCTTTTTCCTTACGTAAATTAAAAAATGTGAGAGCTTAATGATACCATATGAAATGCGTTAAATATATACATACATGCGTAGGGACAAATTTAATCTCAACGACAGCTATGCAAACTAAGAATAAATTCAAGCATGGTCAATGATATGAGAACTTCATTACATGCTAGTAAATTGTTATTATTATTATTATTATTATTATTATTGTTATTATTATTATTATTATTATTATTATTATTATTATTATTATTATATTGTTTATTTATAAAGCAATGATAGCTTATGTAGCACTGCATATTTATGTTATCATAATAAAAAACTAATGATGTACAAAGACATGAAACAGAAGGTAGAGACAGCCCTGCCCAAAAGAGTTTACAATCTAAGAGGTATAAGAACAATTAATACAATGTAGCGGAATAACAATTGTAGCTGCTTGTGGGCAAATTGTGTGGCTAATGTAAAGCATTAGCATTATCAACGACTGATATTATAGTAATCATCTGTGACTGTCATTTCTGTGCAGCCACGGGTGGTGTGGTACGTTTGGAATAAGTAGAGAAGATAAAAATTATAATGAAAATGTGACATATGGAATGTAATATTTTGTAAAATGCTGCCAGAAGATGAATCAGCAGAAAAGGTACATTCAATGTACAAAAAATCAACATGCAGCATGATCCAACAGATCTGCTGGACACCTTCTAGTGAATGGCAAACATTTAGAAATATACAACCCACAGAGAAGGAGTATAAATATAGACAACTTTCAGTAGTGTGTATCAGAGTTTCTAGGCATCATTCCGCAAGTACTAAACCTTCAGCGTGTCACATTTTGAGAATTTCTTCATATACAAACCTATCCATTTATTTAAAAAGGATACACATTATCATACCCATTTCCAAATATAGAAAACATCAAAACATGATGTTTTGGGAGGTACTTGAGGACTAAAGTGGTGCATTACATTATATGGCCAATCATCATGTATGGTTTGCTTCTTTTTAGAATGTTTCTAACTAAATGCTACTGGATATCTTCAGCATGTCCAAGATGATTTATCTGTCTCATAGAACACCCTTGTAATGTTAGACCCTTAAACTGTTTGTAAACACCAATAGCCTGGGCTACTCAAGCTTTTCACCTTCATCTGCCCCCTTTCCCCATAAGGCTTGATTTGATCACTGTTACTCTTTTGTCCCCAGGACCTTTGAACAAAGCTTCTGGTCCTTCTTACTTGAAGTAAAACAACAGAGGAAAAGGCAGAGTAATATAAACCACGGTCAGAAAACACATCAGCAGTGACAGTACAAAATCAGTGGGTGCAGGTAAGGTTAGGAAAAGAGCAAAGGTCAGAGCTAGTGGAGTTCAGTCAAAGATTCAGACAGTACGTGAATAAAAACAGAATACAGATATAATAGGATAGGTTTAAGAGAATGTTTCTTATGACACAATATTTGCTGGTAAATAATTAAACAAACAGAGTACCTTTATCTCCTACTCAGGGTCAGGGAACTGCTCTCCATTAATTGCCAGGTATTTTATTTTATTTGTGTATTTTATAATATTTATATGATTTTTCTGTGCAAATATGAGCCTCACATCTCACATTGGAAGCCTCATACTCAGGGATGTAGTGCCAGTGACTATATAAAAGACAGTCAACATATTCTGAAACTGCAAAAGTGTGGGACTCCCCAATGCTAATTTGTACCAGTGATGATTATTTTCCAAAAATAAATATATAAACATTTTATAATTACTTAACTTGTTGTGGTCTCAATTCGCTATGATACTGGGATTTCTTTAACCCACAAAAGTCCTGTTTGGGACAAAAGAGCACTCAGGTAAGAGTAGCTCGGCAATATGTACATGTGTGAGCTTATACAAAGTGTGTCTCTAACAGTGTCCACTTAAGTATCATGTTACTGAGGTCTGCGGTAAAAGCACTCACCCAGCAACTCCTGAGTGGTCACGTAGATATAGTGTCAACAAGACACGTAAATAACAGCAAAATTGACTTTCTTGGTCCTAAGTAATTGGTGAAAAGGTAAGATCCTCAAAACTGTTTTTATATGTCTATGTCTATGATATCATGTCATATCAATGCTCGATGTCTGTCATATAGATTATATTGCTTAATTAATTGGACAACATTTCTGATCTGCATAGTGGTGCCTCTAAAATTCTAACCATGGTGAAACAGATGGGGCAGATGAAAATTCATTACTATATGTTCCTAAATCTCAAATATGAAGCCTTACGTAGTATGCTGAATTATGTGAAACTGCAATATGTGAATGGGAAACTAAGCCTTTTCTTTCTATTAGCCTCAAATTCCAATGAATGAAGCATGTCACACCCAGCCATAGGTATATGTGCATACCAAAAATAATATTTGCTTATCTGTATCAGTTTCTTGTTACCACAGCGATAAAACAGGTTATTCCAATGTGATATACCAAGTTCTCTCCAAAACCAGACAAGAACGAACAAAAAATGTATATACCAAATAGTGGTCATTCATTGGTCTGAAAATACTACACTATATGCTATTTCTATTTCTTCCTTAGTATCTGGTATCGGAGATAACTATATATTAACCATGAAACAACCTGGTATATCACTGTGGTAACAAGAATCCTATACTGTATAGATAAGCAAACACCATTAATATTTTTGGTTTACACATATACCTATGTTTGGGTATGATACCTATGCTTGGGTATTGCACTTATTGGTCTGAAAATATTACACTTTTCTTGGTATCCTTGTTTTTATTTCTATGGTCATACATGTTGGAATACTATGTTCATGGTCTTTCCTGAGACATCCAGGATTCATGTATTGATAAGCCTTTAAGATATTTACACCCGGTACGCCTTTAATGACCACCTACTACTAGTTTTTGGCTTTCATCTCTAACTACTATATTAGGTATTAGGCTCCGTTCTCCTTCTTTTCCCTACTTGACCTAGATTTTCATTTGCTCGTACTGACCACCTGGCACATTGAAGGAAGGCAGTCTCCCTGCAAGAAGGCAGTGTTTATTGGTGTAAATTGACATTCTATACTGAGTAATTTCAATATAGTATTGAAGCACCAATATTTATTGTACATAACGTGTGTGTGTGTGTGTGTGTATGTATATATATATATATATATATATATATATATATATATATTACACTATCAAGCCCATTTGTTTATTTTCTGGAATCAAAAATCTAATTTAAGATTTCTATCAGTTGCCTAATGACTGTCATAGTACCACTGCATGTTCCATTTATTTATTCCATTTTCTTAGCTGCAGTAAAATCAGCCAAGTATAACATGGTTTAAATACTGTTTATTATTTTAACAGCACTGCATTAATTAAAAAAAAAGACATTCCATTTGATGCCAACACTAATGGACAGAAGGGAAGATGTAGTGCTAGAATTACCAGATTACCATTTAGAGTTAACACATTGTGAACTAAACTATACACTGACAAAAGTTCATACATAGGCCCTATTTTCAAAGAGATGGGTCACTCATTTTGCCTTTGTTATATACCTCTTGTGGACATTTCATGAAGTTTGTATGATAAAGTACAAAAATAAATCTTATTAGAAAGAAATGTTTGCAGCTTTCTGTTCTAGGCACCATTTGAAATGCTAGTCTTAGCTTGTTCATTTCTTTCAGTACTGCTAACCTCTATGCTACAACTGCATGTAAATAGCATTTTTCAGAAGTTCCTTCTACTTTTAGAGAGATGTATATGAATGTCTTGAGATGAATGATGGTAAATCTGGCTACCAGTAACTTCTGCTAATGATGTCTAGGGTTTTCTTGAAAACCGGGTTGACCTGTGACCTTACTTCCTTTCAAAAGGAAAGTTTACAGATGGAAATTGCTCAGCTTCAATATAATATAATACTTTTTCTATGTAGAATTTTTTTATTTGAATCTTTTTTTAATGTCTGTTGCTCTGAAGGAGGACTGGATAAATATCATACAGCATTCATCTTTCATGATCCTTTGGAGTCCAGAAGGCGTAATAATATATTGAAACAAAATAACTTATTTTGATCAAAGATGCAAATTGGCATATAAGCTGTTTTTATCTAGACATTGCAATACTGTTTTTAACATTCAAGTAGTGAGAGACAAGAACAGGAAAACGATTAAGCTATTTAAATATGCAATGATGAACTGTGTAAGGTTACCAGGGTTGGTACCTTTTAGTGTGATCTTTTTTCACCTGGGTACAACGCGATCTGGATGTGAAAGAACAGTTGGTGGCAGGGCAAATTAAATTGTTCTTGCAGCTGCTACAATCTCCTACATTCTGTAGCAGAATGGCGGAAATGTCCAGATATTTTACGGGCCACAGACAGCATTTCCTGCACCTCCGTCATTTTTCAAAAAGCTCTGCACCACCAAGTTTATGGGAATGTGATAGAATTCACCCAGCTGTAATGCTCTCACAATATTAGTGGCGTTAATAGAAATGACATATCCTGAGGATATTCCAAGCGGGATAAGCCATGTTGTAATAACATCGGTGAGTTTTTGTAACAGATTGTCAGCTGTATGCCTCTTAGTGAAGCCGCTGATACACAGAGTAGCCTGCCTCTGAAAAAATGTGAAGTTGTTGGGTGCATGCTGCTGCTGTTCCTGCTGGTAAAGGCAAATCACCAACCCAGTGAGCTGTCAGTCATATAATCTTTAGTTTGCCCAATTCCGCTTGTCCACATATCTGTAGTTAAGTGTACAGTGGGTAGAATGGCATTTTGTAGCCAAATTATTACATTTTTACAAACCTTCTTGCACAGGTGAGGAATAGATTTTCTTGTAAAATGATGTTGTGATGGAATTTGGTACCGGGAACACAAGACCTCAATTATCTGTCTAAAACCAGTTGCATTAATAGTGGATATTGGATGCAGATCTAATACTAGCATAGTCGCCATAGCATCTGTGATCCGCTTTGCGACTGGGTGACAGCTTTCATACTTGCTTTCTCTTCCAAAGAACTGTTTACCAGTCAATTTTTGTAAACTACTAGTAATATTCTTCTTAGTCTGCTCCTGGGTTGAAAATCCACCCCCAGCAGCAGCAGCAGCACTAGCGCTAAACAATTCTTCCGAGGATTCATAGATAGTGGAGGAGTCATCTAGCCTTACAACTTAGATGCAGGACTAACTCCGATCGCTACAGAGGATATTGATGAGGACGGTGTTGTGGGTGTAGATTGCAGGTGCTGGGATCTAGGTGAGAGAAGAGAGCTAGTTGATGCTGGACTGTTTTTTGTTATTTTATTAGCATAAGTTTGATATTTTCCAAACAGTTTGCCATGAACTTGCTTCAAATGGTGCAACATGGATGAGGTTCCTAGTAGGAATGCTCACTGACCCCCGTGAAGTGGTTTTATTTTGGATCTGGATTGGCTGCGTGTTTTGGTTTTGGTTTTGGCAAAACCACCCTCAACCTTTTTTGTTCCTACATTATTTTTAACCTCACTAACACTAATTTCAAGTCATTTGCAGTCAGTTTTGACCACCGTATTGGTCACATTATTATTTTCATACACTTTCGGACAAATATTGCAGTGACCTGGTTGGATGCTAAGCGACAAAGCAATGACTCAAACACACTGCAGTTCCTAGCACACCTAGGACACATTGGCACATATCAGTGACAGAAACGAAAAGTAGTGCAAGATGGAATTGTCCTTGGGCCCTCTCACCCACCCTTATGTGGGATCTTAAAAAAGACGTGCATACTTTAAGAAACCAAACACCTCAGCCACAAAAGTGCCACTCCTTGTGACTGAAGTACTTGGTTTGTTTGGGCCCCCACAAAACAAGGTAACAATTGCCTTAAGCCAGTGCCGTAACTAGACATTTTAGTGCCCTGGGCGAGACAAGGCACCGGCGCCCCCCATCTAAGTGGGAGTGGCATTTTACAAGTGGGTGTGGCCAACCTAATGTGGGGGTGTGGCTAGCACCTTACTGAAATAACTCTGTTACACATATTTGCAAATGCATGAGATATATATATATATATATATATATATATATATATATATATATATATATATATATATATATATATATAGACCAATGGGACACCCCAGTCCCCATTGAGTATTATGGGGACTGCTGGATTGTGCGATAATTTGCTTAATGAGGAAGATATCTCCGATATCTCCTGTTAGACTTTTGTTAAATGGCCACATTACTTAAAAATGTCTAAGCCATTCAGAAAAATCCATTTCGCATAGTTTAGGGCTCTGTGATTGTACAATTCATTATCCTTTATTGGATATTAATTACATATTACTTCAAATGTTTGGTTAAATTCAACTTACATAATGTACAATTCTGTCCAGAAAAAAACCATACATAAAACACAATTGTATACATTTATAAATCTCTGTGATATTATGCACCACATGTAATGAAAGTTATTTCTTATCAGTGTTCAGCACTGAGGCAAACATGTGAAATGGTTAAAAGATGATAACCAGTTAAAATTCACAAAGCTTCTATTTATAAACAATGTCCTGAATGAACATTCCTCCTAATGTTTGTAAATCCTGAATATTGGCATAGGTGTCCAGGAATAGTGGAAACGTTCACTTACAGTTAGTGGCAGTATATCCCTTTCCGTGTCCGGTTTCTATCTGCAGAGCTTGTTACCTCTCCTATATAAATTGGAGGGTGATTAACTCCTGGATCTGGCGTGACTGCAGCATTCCATCCAGCTTCTGAAAGGGACTAATACACACGGACGTCATGAGAGAGAGAGATTAACTTTCCGCAGTGGAACGCATGTGCGTTCCACCGACAGGAAGTTCGGCATTTGGAACGCAAAGCGTTCCAAATGCCGAACTTCCTGTCGGTGGAACGCACATGCGTTCCACTGCGGAAAGTTAATCTCTCTCTCTCTCTCATGATGTCCGTGTGTGGACGGTAAAAAGGCAGAAGATAGGGCTAGGTAGCGGGCGGCTGCTGCGCCCACTTGGGCTTGCGCCCGGGGCGACGGCACCGTCCGCACCACCCTAGTTACGGCTCTGCCTTAAGCCACCTAAGTTAACAGTGATGTTAATGAACTCTACTGTGGCAAGATGTTGTTGTCATCATCCTCAGTCTCAACCTCACCCTCATCAGTGTGTACATCATCCTTACACATTATTAATTCATCACCGCTGGAATCCACAATTACAGAAGTCTCTGTACTTTGATGTAACTGGTGGTAAAGGCCTTCCTCATGGAAATTGTAGTTCATTTTGATGACCATCATCTTTTCCACATTTTTATGAAGTAGCCTCCTATGCCAATCACTGACAAGGTTCCCGGCTGTGCTGAAAACTCTTTTTGAGTACACACTGGAGGGTGGGCAGCTTAGGTATTGCAAAGTGTGTTGTTACATGGGGCTCCAATTTCCCTTTTTTTCCTCCCAGTATGTTAAGGGACAGTCTGATGTGTCTATTTATATGCTTTCGTGAAAATAATCCTCCTCCATCCTTTGGATGCTGATTCTAGGATCAGGTGGAGTTATGGCAGAGGTGTTTTTTGGTCAATTCTTTTAGACCAGACCAGATGTCAAAATTTGGTGCAGAGTCATCTGCATCATCCCTGGGTGTCTTGGGAAAGCAAAGTTTTTTCTTAGCGGCAGTTGAGTGAGAAACTGCAGGAGGAGACACCGTTCTGTCACGTAACACTTGAGCTGTCAACTTGCTCACCAGGAGCTCCTTCCATCTCTTCAGATCTGGGTCAGTTGAAAACAAAGAGAAGACATAGGTCTTAAACCGAGGATCAAGCACAGTCGCCAAAATGTAGTGATCCGATTTCAAGATTTTGATAACTCTTGGATCCTGGCGAACCAAATAAAGTACTTGATCTGCAAGTCCGAAATACTTAGCGGTATTGCTTTGTTTAATCTCTAATCTCTAAAGTCTAATTAAGGGAATAACTTGACTCAAGCTCACAGTGTCTGTACTCACCTCACAGGTGACTACTTTAAATGGTTTCAGCACCTTACATAACATGGAAAGTATTCTCCACTGTGCTTGACTAAAATACATCCCCCTCCTATTTTAATGTCATGGCTTGTGGAGTAAGCGTGGATGGATTTTCGCTGTTCTTCCATCCTCAGAATCATATATAGGGTGGAATTCTACCTTGTCACCACATCTTGTTTCAGTTGGTGGCAAGGCAAATTAAATTGTTCTTGCAGCTGCTACAAACTCCTACACGCTGTTGCCGAATGCCGGAAATGTCCAGATAATTTACGGGCCACAGACAGCATCTTCTGCACTTACCTGTCATTTTTTTAAAAAAGCTCTGTATCACCATGTTTATAGTGTGAGCAAAACAGGGAATATGATGGAATTCACCCAGCTGTAATGCTCTCACAATACTGGTGGCGTTATCAGAAATGACATATCCTGAGGAGAGTCCAAGCGGGATAAGCCATGTTGCAATGACATCCCTGAGTTTATGTAACATATTGTCAGCTGTATGCCTCTTAGTGAAGCCGCTGATACACAGAGTAGCCTGCCTCTGACAAATGTGACGTACTTGGATAAATGCTGCTTCTGTTCCTGCCGGTGAAGGCGAATCACCAATCCAGTGGGCTGTCACAGTCATATAATCTTTAGTTTGCCCAGTTCTGCTTGTCCACATATCTATGGTTAAGTGTACAGTGGGTAGAATGGCATTTTGCAGCCCAATAATAATATTTTTATGAACCTTCTGGTAGAGGTGAGAAATAGCTTTTCTATTGAAATGGTGTCATGCTGGAATTTGATAACGGGGACATAAGACCTCAAGTAACTGTCTAAAACCAGCTGCATTAATATTGGATATTGGGCACAGATCTAATACGAGCATAGTCACCATGGCGTCTGTGATCAGCTTTGTGACTGGGTGAGAGCTTTCATACTTGCCTCCTCTTGCAAAAGATTGTTTAACAGTCAATTGTTGTAAACTACTAGTAGTCTTCTTCTGGGTCTGCTTCTGGGATGAAGATTCACCCCAAGCAGGAGCAACAGCAGCAGCAGTGGGACTAAAGCTCAAGCATTCTTCTGAGGAATCCAGGATAGTGGAGGAGTCATCTAGCTTTAGCAACTTGGATGCAGAACTAACTTTGATCGTTACTGAGGATATTGATGAGGACGGTGTTGTGGGTGTAGATTGCAGGTGTCGGGATGTAGGTGAGAGAAGATTCCTAGCTGATGATGGACTGCTTGTTGTTATTTTTCTACCATAACTTTCTGATTTTCCCAACACCTTGCCATGAACTTGCGTCAAATGGCGTAACATGGATGAGGTTCCTAGATGGTTAAGGTCCCTCCCTCGACTGACTGTGGCTTTACATACACTACAAATGGCTAGACAACTGTTGGCAGGATTTGTGTAGAAATAATACCACACATAAGAAGTGGCTTTTTTGGTCTTATGTCAAGGCATGACAATGGCCTTCTTCTTATCACGTGCCTGAACTGCTTCCACTGGTGCAGAATTTACACAAACAACATCCTGTTCCAATTCCAAGTGGCATCCTCAATTGGTGTATCACCGGCTACACTCTGGTTTGTTCAGGTACACATCTGCAGAAATGCTAAAAGGGGCCTTCTTTATGGGTACACAATCAGAATGGTCACGATTACACATAGCACTCGTGGATGGACTCTCCTCAGGGATTGGTGTAGTTTCTGAATCTGAGCATACATTTTCCACTAATGCCTTACTGTTTTCTTTCAGCTCGGCTTTTACACATAAAAAAAACTTGTGCACCACTTTTGGAGTCCGAATTATTTGGTCTTGCTTGGTCACGAGTGACCTTACAAGAAGATGCCTCAGTAACAATTTTAGATCTCGCACTCATAGAGAAAGGCGAAAACCTCATTATTTCTTTGCCACTGCGTGTGTAGAATGGGATGTTGGCAATTTTTTTTTGTTTGGCAGATAACTTTTCCTTGATTACAGCTCTTTTTTTTCTTCACCATGGTAAAAGGTGTTTTTTTTATGTTTTTTTTCCCTGACTTAAAAAGACTGTACTTTTACATAGGCTTTACCAGATGACGTACAGGATTACTATCATCAGGACTGGTGGCAGCAGCTGCTTGCTGCTCCTACTCTTCTGTGTACTGCTGTGAATCCATTTGGATAACACCATACACTTTTTGGTGCAAATTCAGAAGAAAAGCAAGCAAGGACTAGTATTTGTATGTCAGCAATGACAATTAGCAATGGAGCAATGCAGCTTTTGTCTTTGGGTGTATATAACACCGTTCACTTTTTGGTGCAAATTAAGAAGAAAAACAAGCAAAGACTATTATTTGTATTTTAGCACTGACAATTAGCAATGGAGCTTTTGTCTTTGGGTGTATATAACACATTACACTTATTGGTGTAAATTCAGAAGAAAATTCTACAAGGACTAGTATTTGTATTTCAGCAATGACAATTAGCAATGGAGCTCTTATCTTTGGGTGTATATAACACCCTACACTTTTTGGTGCAAATTCAGAAGAAAAGCCTGCAAGGACTAGTACTTGTATTTCAGCAATGACAACTAGCAATGCAGCTCTCGTTTTTGTGTTACCTATATAATACTGTAGACTTTTACTGCAGAATTACACCAACCCTGACAGCAATATATATATTTTTTTTATGCAATGAGAATTACCAGCGCACCTCTCCTTTCTGTGTGTTACCTATATAACACAGTAGAATTGGACTGCAGAATTACATCAACCCTGTAAGCACTATTATTTGAATTTTTCTGCAATGAGATTTAACACAGGAGCTCTCCTATCTGTGTGTTACCTCTATAACACAGTAGAATTGGACTGCAGATTTACATCAACCCTGCCAGCAGCAATAGTATTTGTATTTTAATGCAATGAGTGAGATTTAACTTTGGAGCTATGGAGCTCTCCTGAATGTCAATGATTACTTTCTTTAACACTGGTACCACCCTCCTCTTTCAATTCTCTAACTTTACCTGCCCAACTGCTCTATACTCTATGCTACCCCTTCTGTACCCCTCTCTCAAATGGCGCTAGATTGCCGTGGAGGGCGGTATTTATAGATTCCAAATCTCGCGAGATCCGAGATCCTATTTCTGACGAAGTCACAATGACGTTTTGCCTCGTTTCGGAATCCGAAAAAGCGTTAAAGTACTGAGTCGACTCAGCTCGGTACTCGGATCTCCTAAATTCGGGTGGGTTCGGTTTCTGAGGAGCCGAGTCTGAGCATCTCTAGTTCCTAGATGGTTAAGGTACCTACCTCTACTGACTGTGGCTTTACAAATGCTACAAATTGCTAGACAACTGTTCTCAGGATTTGGGTAAAAATAATTCCACACATAAAAGGGTGGATTTTTTGGTTTTATGCCCAGGCATGACAATGGCCTTCTTCTTATCATGTGCAAGAACTGCTTCCACTGGTGTAAGACTTACACAAACATCATCCTCATCAACATTCTCATTAGCGCCGTTGTCAGCCACACAAATATCCCCCTCAACCTGTTTCAGTTCTGAAGTGGCATCCTCAATTTGTGTATCACTGGATACACTTGGGCTGCTCATCCACAGATCTGTAGAAATGCTGAAAGGAGGCCTCTTTATGAGTATAGTATCAGAAAGGTCAAGCTTACACCTAGCACACGTAGATAGACTCACCTCAGGGATTTGTGTCATTTCTGAATCTGAACATACTGTTTCTTCTAATGCCTTACTGTTTTCATCCAGCTCGGCTTTTACACGTAAAATATTTGGGCACCACTTTTTGAGTCTGAATGACAAGGTCTTGTATCGTCATGACTGACCTTACTCGTAGAGAAAAGCGAAGGCCTAATTCTTTTCTTGCCACTGTGTGTGTAGAATGGCATGTTGGCAGATAAATTTTTCCAGCACTTAACTTTGCCTGGATTACAGGTGTTTTTTCTTTACCAAGGTAAAAGGTGCTTTTATACATTTTTGTTTCCCTGATTTAAAAACACTAAGCACTTTAACAATGGCTTTAGCGGATGATGTAGAGGGATTACTATCAGCATGACCGGTGCCAGCAGGTGCTTGGTACTCCTGGTCTTCTGTGGACTGATGTGAATCCATGTTGATGACAGAGTACAAATGTGACTGTAGACTTTAAGTAACACTGCCAGCCCTTTTATTAAAATTTTTCTTTCAGCACTGAAAACTGCCACCTCTCCTATTTCTGGGTGGGCTATGGCACAGTACAATGTCACTGGAGACTTTTTATTACACTGCCAGCCCAACAATGTGTCTTTCAGCACTGAAAACTGCCACCTCACCTGTTTCTGGGTGAGCTATGGCACAGTACGATGTCACTGGAGAATTTTAAAAATACTTCCAGCCCTATTATTATAATTTAGCTTTCAGCACTGAAAACTGCCACCTCTCCTGTTTCTGGGTGAGCTATGGTGAGCTATGGCACAGTACAATGTCACTGTAGACTTTAATTCCACTGCCAGCCAAACAATGTGTCTTTTTTAGCACTGAAAACTGCCACCTCTTCTGTTTCTGTGTGAGCTATGTCACAGTACAATGTCATTGGAGACTCCCAAGAGCAATGCCACCCTTCCTCTTTCTCATTCATTAATGATGCTGCCCAACTGCACTGGAGACTGCCAACAACCCTGCTACCCCTTCTGTGTCTCTCTGTGAAATGGCGCTGGATCTCCGTGAGGGTGGTACTTATAGAATACAGAACTCGCGAGATTTGACTATTCAGCAATGAGGTTTTGCCTCGTTTTCACTTCCGAGGGCACGCGAAAGTACTAAGTCGGCTCATCTCGGTACTCGGACCCGCAAAATTCGGGTGGGCTCGGTTTTTAAACGTAGCCTGCAGTTAGTCACATACTGAACTGTTATGCCTTACATTTTCTATAAGATTTACATTAGGATCAGAGCATGAGTATGAGTGTGCAAGCTTAATCTTTCATTTTAATTCTGTTTAACACTTTTAAAGCTGTTACTCCTTCACACTTGCCCTGTACCCTAATAAAAAATTTTTTTTTATTATTACTACATGGTGACTTTTTTGTAGTGAAAGTACAGCTCACTTTTGCTCACACCCCATAGAGGTACAAGCAAAAGTAAGCGTTACTTTTAACGTATAAACAGTAATATAGCGTGGCCGTGATGTTCTCAGAAACTTCGCTCCCAATTGAACCTGCCCCTTAATGTCTAAAGTATGCCTTTGCTGTTTTGTCCTGTATTTTGTAACATCAAAGTATGAGGATACCGGGATAATGTTTAGCCCTGACAGCTGACTGGTCTGTCTGTAATTCAACCCTTTGCACTGGCCTTAACGGTATCTCAACGTAGGTTAAATAAATTACCTAGGCATAGTGGGTAAAAAACACACCCTTTTATATAAAAAAGCAAATATAAATAATGTATAAATAATAGCAATAATTTGACAATACCAGAGAGTTCACCACACTGTGAACTACCTTACAAGCTTCTTTGTCTCAGCCATGCTTTTCCCTCCTCTAAGGTAGGGACAAAGATCAATGTCCTCCTGCTTTTGAGCAGAGCCACAAATAAAGCATAATTCACAGAGGCTTCAGTGTCCACACAGGCACAATCCTGGATGAGTCCCACAGGATTAGTGACTTCTACTCAACACTGCCCTGAAGAGAGACCCCCGTGGCACTGCATCTGTATCTTTTTGATCCCAGGTAATTTAGGGGCAGGAGCTGCCAGTGGACTTCCTCAGTCACCAGCTCACTAGCAGGGACCCTGTGGTGTGTGGCTCCTACATATCTGCTAAACAGGATACAACACCTGCTGCCGGTGTAAAAATGCAATGGCCAGGATGCAAAGGAAGTACACAAACAAAGGCATGTTTACACAATAATAGCAGTGGGCTCAACCCCACCAGACAACATTTAAGAATATACAATAGACATACCATGCATACAAACATTGATAACACAGTACAATCCAATCAATATTAAACACAGTTTGAAAGGGGACACCCAAGCTAAAGCTAACCTGAAACCCTATTTTCAAGCTCTTGACAGCCCCATCTTCTCACACAGAGTTTGGGATAGCTGGCACAGAGAGGAGGACAATTGCCCCCAGGAAGATAATTGCCCCAGGAATCCTTACACTGGTTCATCTGGATCCCCATAGTATGTTTGATAGAAGGAGAGCATGTAGTATATTTTTGTCAAATATCACATGTTACCCCATATAAGTATATATATATATATATATATATATATATATATATATATATATATATATATACTTATATGGGTTAACATTATGTGATATTTGACAAAAATATACTACATTCTCTCCTTCTATCAAACATACTATGGGGATCCAGATGAACCAGTGTAAGGATTCCTGGGGCAATTATATATATATATATATATATATATATATATATATATATATATATATATATTCTACATTAAAAAGTGTTTATGGTGCTTTGTTTGTAAAATATATTTTCAATACTACAGTCTGCCCTTCTAACTGAATTTTCTTTTGGGTACTGCAAAACCGTAATATTGTATAAAGTTATATTCTGCAAGAGCATTGAAAGTACACATATTCTGTAAAATATAAAAATGCAATTTACTGTTTTTAATATTTTAGCTCTATGTTTGGTTACTATTCATGTTGATGTGTATTATATAATAGAATGTCTACTGGTCGACAACCACTGTAGGCATAAATCCGAACAGTTCAGTACAGACGTCAATAGCATACAAGGCTAATAAATATTCAGTTTTTAAGAGATGTCTCATAAGAGGTCCATTATTACCCTACAGGAAACATGTGCTGGGTTGTCATAAACATGTATGGTGGTGCATTTGTTACCATGACCCTCCTGTTTGTGTGGTTATGTAGAAAACACCGAAACAAAACGCCAAGAATGAAAAACAGTCTGGAAATAAGATACAGTGACTACATTATTGTCAACTGCTTTAATTGTCTAAATAAAAGGTTGAGATCAATTTGTGAATAATATTCATACATATTTGACTATTTCTAGCACAAAATGTCTTGCTGAATAAAGTTAATTTTACAGATAAATATAATGGAGTGATCTCTCGTTAGTGTATCTTTAAGACCTCTCTCACATCATACTGTCAAACACTGACTTTCAGCTACTGTCACTGCTACTGGAACCTTATGGGAGAAGGTATTACAAATTGTTTTATCCTTGCACATTTACTCGAAACAGTAATGCAACTCTTCAGTGAGTTTTTTTATAAGGTTATATGGAGGTAGCACTCTATCATTATGACAAAGGAGTATTGACCATTCACTTAAAATAAAACAAGGAACACACACTCTAAATATGCTCTTTGAATCACAAGTGAAATTTTCATCTATGGTACAGTAAACCGACTATCATTATTTTTGATGGCTACCTTTGTTACACACAAGTTTTTATTATCTGAAATGAGTGCATGCATGTAGCATGTTCTATAACAAACAAAATAACTTCAAAATACGAGTTAGTCAATATTTTCTCCAGCATCTTGACTGTTTATTTAATAGAAATTCAGACACGAGGAAATAAAAATGAAACTTTGAACATGTTTTGCTTGCGTATACTGTGATATAACCTTTCTGTCTTAGTACAGAACATTATGTTCTTCTTTAGTCATTGATGTCACTCTGTGCAAGATGCCAAGTGGCATAAATGCTTAATAATAAGCGTACATTGCAGAATATAAGTAGATAGTTAAATGTGTAATTCATTTACCTGCATAGTCTGTCCTTGCATAATGACTGTCTTCTGATTTTGTGGTTGCTGTTGTATTTTCTGTAAAAAATAATATGGTGAGATTAATTGTAGCTATATTTCTGCATTTAACTGTAGCCATTTCCACTGGCAGAATCAAAAGCATACTAAATCATACAAAACAGCTACGTTTCTTCATTACAATACAAGATCATCTGTAATTTGACAGAGATATCTGAAGTGCACTATGCTCAAAGGCCCGTGGGGCCAAGCCAGGTACCCTCTTACTCCCCCCACTTCTGTTAGGTAGTGGCATGTGCTATGGTTGATGGAAACTATTTGTGTGAGATGTACTAAAACATGTATGTTTTTTTTTCAATAAAGATTTTTGCAGCATATTTTATCTACATCACACCCACATTAACTCCATATGTTTACCTGTCTTTCAATTGGTGCAGTCTCCTCCCTCACTTGTTTTTTCTGTTCACTTTATCCTCCCTAAGCATATTATTATTGCAACAATCTGAGATAATTGTTCAGTTCACAGTCTAACTTGGGAACAAGTGTAAATATGATACTTATATTAGATTCTGTATTTTGACTCCATTGTTCTGGATATATTCATGACTCCCAAACAATAACTACTCTCCTTCAGAGCTTGAAAACCGTGGTAAATAAGTGTGGGACATTCAAACATATGAAAATCTATTTAATTTGTCTCAATGATGTTGTAAAATCAGAAAGTTAGTAAAACAAAGGCCATTTGGGTCAAGGTCCTCATTCTATTAATGTGGACTTTTGATTCTATAAAATCATTTGACTGAAGAGTACAAATGTCCATAATGATTGGCAGTATAGTAATTACGAGCAGTGAGGCCTACATACTTTGACACTGTACACATTTTTTGGTGAAGAGCAGTGATATGTCAATGACTTTATGCTGCACATAAATTTCATTTCAATTATTTTTTTGATTAACAAAATACATTTAAATCAAACTGAAATTGAGCAATCCCACACAGGGCTACAAATATATATTAGCTGACCAAGGGCAGGGGTCACATTACCCCATACCTATTTACAGAACATATGTTGTAACACTGTATCAAGACAAAACCATTTGTAAAACTTTTTAAGCAAGGGGTCCCTATGTTTACAAAAAATGACAAAAGTCGGACATCTGTTAGAAATTGGGATTTTCAAAAATCTTTTTATGTAAGTGTTTAACAATGTAATAGGAATAGAAAATAGCTATCACAGGAGATTCCAAATTCTGAAATAATAAACCCTGAGAAAATTGCAATATAAATCTATTAATAGTTGCACTTTTGAATTGTAACAAATTAAAAGAAGACCACAGTGAATAAATTATGCAAAGTGTTTGGTATGCCTTGGGTGTGGGTCCAGTATTTTCGTATGTATATTAAAAAACAATGTCTAGACCTGGAGAAAAGTGTGGATGGTTTTTGGGAGGAAGGGTGGTGGGAGGGGTGAGCCACATGTAAATACTAGCATGTAGGACTATTAGTCTTGCTCATTCAGTACCTGGGATTGGGGTGCTGTGATAAGTGTACCATAAATCCCAAATTTTATGGATTTATTTTTTATTCTGTTAGTCTGCAAGCTTGATATTAACCAAATACGGTTAATTACTTCAAGTAATGAGGGAAGGGGTCTGTCTTTTTCCCAATTATGCGCTATTTAGAGCTTGGCAGCGCAGCACATGTGCATAATGAGTTTGTTGGTATGAGGTATAGGTGTGCACAGTAGGAGGTTGGAAAGGGAGAGATTGAGAATTAAGATGGGTACACAGTACAGGTTTTTCAACCAACTATTATGCCAATCACACGATAAATGACTGTTAGATTCAATATCACATTAGTGTGTATGATCATGTGTTATCGTACCAGAGCACATCATATCATTTAATTTGATGCATAACCTGACTAAAAATCACTATCAACGATGGAACAATGTCAGGCAAATGTGGAAGTGTATATGCACTGACGACCAGCAATGTAGACAAATCTCTATAGAGTGTGCAGAGTCACAATCTTTTCAGCAAACGGTTATGACAAATGGAGAGCACAGATCTTAAGGTAAATTATTTACACGTGAATCAGCATGATCATCTGGACTTTCAGTTATGGTAAAATTGTTACAGAAATTGCATCTGTAGAAATTTCCTGTAGTGTGTACCCAGCTTTAGTCCTTTTATGCTGCCATTTACCGTAGAGATGCCATTCCAGAAGGACGCTATGAGAGGGCAAGACCAGAAGATATGTGGATAGATGCCCTTTGTCCATACTGTCTCCAGCACAGATTTGATATTTGGGGGTAGATATAATGAAGACCTTCTGAAACCAGGTACCGCCTCAAGTAAATCTTGTAAGAGTTCTCTCTAACTGCTACACTAATAGAGCATTTTGCTAGCTTCAGAGCAATCACCTCCCACACTTCTTCTTCTAGGGCAGCACCAACATTAGCCTACCATCAGCCTTTGCGGGTGTCTAATATTGGTGTTTCTGGAGCAAGGATCATACTGTATAAGAAGGATAGTACACCCCCATTGATGGGGTAGTAGATACAGGTATGCTCTAACTGAGATAGTTTTCTAGATGGAGAATCTTTGAGGTTAGAATGAACAAAGTGGCACATTTTCAAATACTGATAGAATTTTGTTTTGGGGAATGAGTATCTCTCCTGGAGCTCTGTGAAAGGAATTGGGATAGTTTTATAGAAGAAGTTTATGATTGATTAACTGTACTTAAATTGTGTATATTAGTAAACTGGTTCAGATTTTGGATTGGTTAATGTTAAAGCTATCCTAAGGGTCAGAGTTATTATTTTAAGCTTTGATTTTTAATTGTTTGTGCCAGGAACTTGTGGATTAACTTGGTCCAATAAGTTTAAAGAGTCTCTTTAAAAAATGATTTCTGTTTTTTATAGGACACTAGGGATTTGTGATAGAAAGATATTATATGGTTGCTCCATTATTAGGAAAATAAATGGGGGCCCCTATACTTTTGACCTAAGGGTAATTACCTTTTTTGTCTATTTATTTATTTATTTTTTTATTTAAAATAGCCCTGATCCATGACACAATTCTTTCCTGGCTCACTTACCTATCCAACAGCTGCTTCACAACCTACCCTCTCACTATCTCTTGGCTTCCCACAAGACTCTGTTTTTTTCACTCTACGCTTCTTTGGTGAAATAATATGCTCATTTGGCCTTCAGTACCAGCTCTATGCGGAAGACACCAAAATCTATTTCTCCTCCACTAGACTATCCCCTTCTCTTCTTTGTTGTGTGACCAACTATCTCTCTGCTGTCTTTAAATGGATGTCCCAATGCTACCTAAAACTTATCAGGTCCAAAACAAAGTCTATCATCTTCCTTCACCTCAAATATCCCTTACCCGTTTGGACCAACATGAGGTGGGATATGAAGTTTACCTGCAGGACTCTATACCCCCGTTTTTTTTTGCTGTTTAACATCTAATCCCTGTTAGGAGGAATTGCCTTTCCTTATTAAAATGTGCCTCATTTTTTTTTTATATACAAACTTGTTTTCAGTTATCTTTGACAAGTGTTTGCTTTTATATTATTATTAAAGGGTAATACACTATGTTCCTCTTTTTAATGTTTTATTATAAATGCATCCATTTGGAGTATCCAGGAAATCCTTGAGTTTTGGGAAAAACACCATCTTAAGAACCACTAGAAGGACCAGAAATGTGGGCATTATTAAGCGTATACACACTGAAATCTAGTAAGTGCATTTTTCATGAGGGGCTCCGTCTAACATTGGGAGACCCCTACATGTTTTGATGTGTTTCACTACCTAAATTGGTATGGCGGTTCTTTTACACATTTTCCCCTGGAATAGCTACATATGTTTGTTTGTGAAACTTTTGGAGCTATAATTCTGGATTTCTTATTGATGGTCATGATTGATCTTTTGCACAAATTTGAACTCTACGTTTTGCATTTAATGAGTAAAACACATGTAGTGATGTTATATCATTTGTTAACGTACTACACTATTGCTTTATCTACAATTTCTGTGTCTTGAGGTGAAGTTGTGACCTTATGCCTAGAAAGAACAATGTAAAAAAATGCAAGTTTTTTTGTGATATTTTCTGGTAGTTTATTGGACTGTGTCAAAAAAGACAAGTTACAGTTACCGCCATTATCCGCACTTCCAGCTTCAGTATAACTACTTATTGTATATTTGGTTTTAGTGAGACAATGTGAAGTCTGGATATAGGCAGCAAATCTGAAGCGTGTGCGGTTAACCTCTAAAATTTATCATGTCAGTTATTAAAAAAAACTGATATGATAAAGCTAGAGTATGCAATTTTGCAACATGGCAAAATCATGCTGCACTGCAGGGAGGTCAAATTTAAAATGTGTGCCACTTGGCCTATCTAGTCTGCCCATTTTTTAACCTATGGTAACCTCCAATCCTATTTTATCCTAATTTCTTTGTAAGGATATCCTTTAGTCTATCCTAAGCATGTCTAAATTGTTCTATTGGATTAGCCTCTATCACATCTAATGGGAGGCTATTTCAGTTATCCACTGACTTTTATGTGAAGTAATTTTTCCTCAAATTTCCTCTGAACCTATTTCCCTTCAGTTTCAGCGCATGTCTTTGTGTTTTAATATTTCTCTTCCTTTGAAGAATATTTCGCTCCTTTACCTTTTTAGAATCTTTTGTATATTTGAAAGTTTCTGTCATGTCCGCCCATTCTCTTCTCTGCTTCAAACTACATATATTAAGCCCTTTTAGTCTTTCCCGATACGATTTATGCCATAGGCCATGCACCATTTTAGATGCCCTTATTTTTGCAGTCGCTAATGTATTTATATCCTTCTGGAAATATTATCTCCAGAACTGAACACAGTATTATAGATGAAGCCGTACCAATGGTATTACTGTTTCCTCTTACTATGCAAGCACACATCTGACTTGCCTTTCTCATTGCTTTGTTATATTGCTTACCTGAGTTTAAGTCACCTGAAATAGTGACTCCTAGATCCCTTTCCTCCTCAGTAGTTTCCAATAAAATGCTGTTAATACTATATTTATCCTTTGTGTTTTTAATACCCAAGTGCATGATTTTGCATTTTTGGCATGTAAATGTAGTTGACACGCTCTTGACCATTCCTGTAGTCTACCTAGATCATCAATTATTTTTTTATCCCTCCTGGTCAGGGTCATCTTAAGAGCATTATATTCCCCTGGGCAAAGTAGTGCACTGGGGCCCTACTTACAGAACCACTCACCCACTTATGAACAATTAGTACGTGTACGTTGTTTTCGTCAAGGTCAAGATATGTATTCGCAACAGTAAGATCGTATGTACAGATAACAGTGATTAGTCCACCTAAATCTCTTAATAAAGAGGGTTTGAAGGTTCTGCATAAATTCCCTGGAATAATATACAGAAAAGTTGGCAAGTCTATGGGGCCCCTATGTTCGTGCCCAGCGTGCTCATGCATTAAGACAACCCTGCTCCTGGTGTGTCTACCCTGTTGCATCTCTTTGTGTCATCTACAAAATAAGCATATTTTTCCCTTCAATACCATTTGCAATGTCACCGATGAAGATATTAAAAAGCACTGGTTCAAGAACAAATCCTTGGGGTACTCCACTGGTAACCTTTCCCTCCTGTGTATACACTCAATTTACTACAACACTCTGTTTTCTATCCTGCAACCAAGATCTTATCCATTCAACCATCTTAGAAATCAACCCCAAGCATTAGAGTTTCTTTAACAGTCTGCAATGCAGGACAGTGTCAAAAGCCTTACTAAAATCTAAATTAGCTACAACTACAAACCCCCCCCCCCCCTTGATCCATTACTTTAGTCACCCAGCCAAAAAGTCAATAAGATTTGTTTGACATGATCTCCCCCCAGTAAATCCATGCTGTTTGGGGTCTTGTAAGTTACTAATTTAAGATATTATACAACTCTTTCTTTTAAGAGTGTTTCCATCAATTTCCCTATTAGTGATGTAATGCTCACTGGTAGTTGTTTGGATCTTCCTTACCTATACTTTTGTGCAGTGGAACTACAGTCGCTCTTTTCCAGTCCTCCGGAATTACTCCTGTAACCAGTGACTGGTTGAATAATTCTGTTAATGGCTGCCAGCACCCCTTTAAGCTCTTTAAGTGTCCTTAGATGTATACCATTTAACCAATTGATTTATCCACTTTCAGTTTTATGAGTTTTGCTAGTACCTTAACCTATGTAACTTGTATCTATCTCAATTTTAAGAATATACTTGTAACTTAACTGTGGTCCCTTCCCCTCTATTTCTGTAGTGAATACCGAGACAAAATAATTATTAAGATGATCTGCTATTTCCTTGTTTTACTCAACAAGACACTCACATTCTGCCTTTAATCTTACTAGTTCTCATTTTGGTTTTCTCCTTTCACTTATATACCTAAAAAAAGTTTTGCTCCCTTTTCCTACTGACTAGACCATTTTCTCTTCAGCTTGTGCCTTTGCACATCTGATTATTTTCTTCACCTCCTTTTGTCTAACAAGATACCTCTTTGTCTTCATTATTCTGAGTCTGCTTATATTTCTTAAAGACCAATATTTTTTGCTTTCACAATTCTTACTACTTTTGCAAGCCACACTGGGTTTCTTTTCCTTGTACTTTTCCTAACCTTTTTGCTACAAAGGTCTGTAGCTGGGAGGGAGGTGCATCCTAGCTCAACTATAAATTTCAGTGTAAGAATAAATCTGTCATGTATGTGTGTGATACTTGCAAGAACAGGCAGTATTTTCCCTGCATGCACAAATGTCCAGGTGCAAACTGGGAGTGATGTAGAGCTGGCGTACAAACAAAAACATTCAATTTTGTGTTGGACCTATCTCATGATGCATCCAGACCTGCAATGGTCGCATATTCGCCATGTTGATGTCAGGCATATATTGAAGGTAAATGCATCCATCTCTGCATATGAGGTCAGTGCAAGATACAGCTGTTTGAAAAGTCAGAGCAGGGCATATGCTGCAGAGCGTATGCAGTATTTCTCAATGAAGACAGCTCATAGACAATAATTCACAGTTGATATTTCATTGTCACTTATGTATTTAACATACACAATATTGCATATGAGTAGGTTACTGCTATGTCAACAATGTATATTTAGTTGGTATAGTTACTTAAGGTACAAATTTTCATGGGTTATATTGTATACTTTGTGTGAAGAAATTACAACTAATGTCTCATTAGTAAATGAATAAAATGTAATGTGTAAATGATGCCTACAGGCCCTCTCCATCCACCGCTCCATAGATCTCCAACCTCCTCTCCATACACACTCTCTCCCATCCCCTTTGATCGGCAAATGACCGTCGCCTCTCCTCCACATCCCACTCCCAGGCTGTCCTTCTCCACTTAAATGATCTTCCTCTTTCTCTCTGACTATCCCCTAGTCTGTGCACCTTCAAACGGGCACTGAAAACATACCTGTTCTTAAAAGCCTACTAGCCATCCACTTAGCCATCTCTCTATGCCTACTTACCTCACAATCTCTCATCCCTCGTCCCTCTTATGTACTCCTTTTGCCCTAGATCCCCTTCACTGACTACCCCTTGTGCCTGTTGTCTGTTTACCCTCCCTTTAGGTTGTAAGTTCTTACAAGCAGGGCCCTCCTTTCTCCTGTCTCAATACGTATTACTTCTGCTCCAGCTACACATGTACTGGCCTTGCTTAGAGCTTTTGGAGTCTTAGAAGAACTCGTTTATTGTTATTGCTGCCATACCTTGCAAGGTCAATTGTTTGTAATCTGTTCAGCACTGTGGAAATCTTGTGCCACTTTATAAATAAAGGATACTACTACTACTACTTCTAATTATAACAATAATAATATGTAAAAGAAAGCATTTTTTTTAGCAAACTTTTATTAACATAGTAAAATAATAGAAAATTGCATGTATTCCTACATCAATCTGAATATATATATACACACACATATGTATGTATGTATATATATATATATATATATATATATATATATATATACAAATATGTATATTCTCTTATAGTATACACTTGCAGAGTTAGTACTAAAAAGTCGCTATTGTGGTACCCAAAAAATCACAATGGTTTTCCGCTTTATTTTTGGAGTATAGCTTTAAGAAATTGTATTTTTCATATAGTGTGCGCTTGGATTGTTACTAATTTAAATGCTCAAGTTGTACTTGAGCAATCAAATAGTGATTAATTACAAACACCCCAACAGCTGTCACTATGCCACATCTGAGTACAATGGTAATCTTCTGCTCCTTTGGCACAATGGAGGCTTAAAAGTAGGAAATGCAAATAGACACATATCGTATAGCCCAAATGCACCTGAATTAAGCTCAAACAGATGAAGAAGCTACTGCTGACCATCATTTGTGCACATTTTGCACCAGGGATCAAGCACCTGCAAGAGATACTCCTCCTTACAGGTGTATATGTTCCACTGTCCAGATTTGACATAGTTGCATTTACAAGATCACCAACTTACTGTACTCGGCCTACTCTTGCACGCCAATTCCCTAGCCTCTCTAAACGTAAGAAGTCAGACATACGATAATGTAAGACTGAATGTGTAAATGGACAGAAGTATAAGTTTTTTGTGCTCAAACATGGTACGGAAATGTGCATTTTGTCCAAGAAAAGATGCATACATGAAACTATACACAAGACCCTGTTTGTATAAATGTTTTACAAAGCTGCTTAGTGATAGCTCATTCAGGTGACAAATAGAGAAAGCTCAATGAGTACCAAAAATGCTACAAGGTTTTTAAGCAAGCTTAAACTTAAAACATGGTTGTCCATAGATATGAACTATATAGATTTACCGAGGCTTGTTAAGTGAGAAAATGACTGCACATATTAGGGTTCATTTACTAACAGTGCTTTTTTGCGCAAACATTGGGCTACACCACATCAACTAATCAGACATTTTTGCTTTAATTGTCTAACTTGCTAAGCTAATTGCTGATTGGTTGCTGTAGTTCAGTACAAATTTTGCCCCTAAATCCAATTTTGTTAAATGAGCTTTAGGAGACTGATTAAACCAACTGGAATAGGATTTGGTTTTCAAATATAAAAAGCATTAGGCACCCCTTCCAATCGTGATGTGGTCACGCCCCATCATGACATGGCCACGTCCCTTGTCCCGCTCCCAACAACTGACATTTATGGAGGTATGCAAATGTGTTCCTTTTATCTCTTGTTTCACTTATAAACTTCACATATAAAGTGATTTCCATCCATTCCTTGTGCGGTAGTAAGGTATTGCATCTTATCTTCCTGCTACATGTGGTGTTACAGGAATCAAGAATTGGAACCTGTACCTTCTGACCTCATGTTAATAATTTAATTATCATGACTACCTGATACATTTTGTAGCCATGAACTGATTGCGCTGGCGGATTTACCATGCTGTTGTGGTATTTACTGCAACTATAAATTCACAATAAAATATGACAGGTAAAATGCTGACTAAATGATATGCTGGTAAAATGTATCCACTTGCCCTCTTTATATTATAAACGTCATTGCACTCCTAATGCTGAAAAGCAGTACAAATCAGTTTTTTCTTTATTTACTGCCCTAATGGCGTAAAAACTCCTGACATGACCTTTTCTGGGTCTACTTTATTAGTAATATGCATGCCCCATTACAAATCTTATGAACTCAAGTAAAATAAAATGTAATGAAGATATAAACTAAGCATATTATGTGTATTCTCTTCATGCATGGATGGATGTTATAGCAGTTAATTGCCTATTATTAATATGACATTTGTTCTATATGTAGCAAGCACCAAGGGTGATCGATTCATTCTTCCAAAGTTACACTGAAGGTTGCAACAAATAGTTTAGAGAAATAGGAATAATGCACAGGTGATATTCTTATCATTTACACAGTATTGTAAAAGATGGGCTCATAGCAAGGAAAACACTTTATGACCAAATAATAATTAATCTCATTAATTAATCACTCACAAAAGCAGTTTCCAGTTCACCTAAAACTACAGTTACTTTTCTTTGTTCTGAATTAACACTGTTTAGATGTGTGTATCGCTATATAAGATTCATTCACACCATAGCAGATAACCTCATGTGAGACATTTAACTTCCAGCCACTTACAGATTAATACAGTATGAATAGATAATCACGTGCGCTTAGCTACACATAATATGGACAATGATACTTATATCAATAATATATTGTCATTGACATAAGTTTCAATAGATATCTTACACATAATATACAACAGTTTAGCAGAGAAGGTACAATACATTATCAAGTTTCATTTACTTCTAATTACTTGCCTGTTTTATTGATGTATGACTACCTTCCTCATGTATCTGTGTTTGAATGTGTGTATGCATATCTAAGACTCCATTATAATTCCCAGTACCACTCCCATTCTTATGCACAGTATGGACTACACTGCTTCCAGTCTAAAACAAAGCTCAATACAATATTACTGCTTAGGTACAATCACCACCACTGCTCCTAGTTGCAAACTCAATATTAAACTATACATGGAAACGCCATTATTACCGGACTTACCATATTATTGACAGTCACTGTTTCCGGCAGCTGTATTTCTCTCCACAGCCAAAATGCGACTTTTCCAAACATGTACACTAAGAGAAGACGTCACTGGTAATGGACCCAATGAAAACGCCGATTTTAAAGCGGCAATGGGCGGACCGAACGCCTGTATAATGTAATCCAGGCATTGGGTCCGCCCATTGCCGCTTTAAAAGCGGCGTTTGCAGTAGGGCCATTACCAGTAAAGTCATTTCTTACTGTACATGTATGGAAAAGTCGCATTTTGGCTGTGGAGAGAAATAAAGTTGCCGGAAACAGTGGCTGTCAGTAATATGGTAAGTCCATATTTTCACCTCGTCACTGTGACACTCATCGGCATAGTCAGTGGAGATATATCCCACCACACCCATTATTACCACATATGCAAACTTCATTAGTATTACCATATATGCATATTCAATATTGTTACCATATATGCTAACACTATTATTATTACTACAAATGCAAGCTTCATTATTACCACATATATATTACAAAATCGATATCTTGTGGGCAGGTCGAAACGCATTAGGGGTATATATGTATTACAAGCAAGGAGCACTACTACATCTGAACCACGTGACCCAGTGAGAGAATCCCGGGTCGAGTTATCTTTTTCACGCTGAACACAACGTGAGGCTCTGGTAGGAGCATACTTGCTATATTCTTTATGTTTTGTAAAGCATTAGGATGAAATGTGAGATGATCCTTATGTCAATTGTGGTTTTAAAGTTTTGATGCTCTTTATAAAGTGTTGGACATTTTAAGAAGGTATCACCAGAGATGCTTTATATATTTTTTTACATGTACTGAGTTCCAGATGGTAAATCTGTATATGAAATGACCTATGGGACTACGTCAGATGACCACATTGATTAAAAGATATTCCTTTGGTAAATTAAAGTAAACACATTTTCAAAGGGGCTTTGTTGACCAGTTTATCATTGACTTCACGAGGTGGTAATTATATTATTTTACATTCATAAAGAAAAAGGTTTTTTTATATACATTTGATATCCTGAATCTACTGGAAGTACTACACCATATTATATTTTCTCTCTTTTTTTCTCCTCTATTCATCAGGTCATCCCATTGCTGATGAGAGACCCTTGTTTTTGAAAAGAAAGAAGAACAGAGACAATATTTGAAACAAACTGAAAAAATAAAAAAAAAATCTTTAAGAACAGACTTTGCTTAAATGAAATAACTTTTATTACTGTGTGAAATATCTCTATATGTGTTCTGTCTTTGAGCCTGTGGTGGACACAATATTTTTTGTTTCAGTATAGACTACACTGCTTCCAGTCTAAAACAAAGACAAAGACAATCACCACCACTGCTCCTAGTTGCAATCTCCATATTAATCTATACATGGAAACTCCATTATTACCACATATGCATACTTCATTAGTATTACCACATATGCATATTTCAATATTGTTACCATATATGCAAACACTATTATTATGACTACACATGCAAGCTTCATTATTACCACATATATATCACAAAATTGACATGTGCCCTATATGTATTTCACAGTATCCCATGTGTGCTGTCTCATATAATGTATTCCCATATGGTGTCACCATATGGTCCACATAGCAACATGTAGGCTCTATATCCCCATAGGCATTCTATGGGAATGTGTAGAGGGAAAAGGTGAAAGGATACTTTTGTGTCCGCATCTGAGATGTTGCATAAAAAAACTAAGTTTGAGTTTCAGTGCTTTCAAAATAAAAACACATTCATGAGTAGGATTTGTTATTTCAAAAAACTAGATGATAGGTCAAGGGTCTGAATACATTTGCAAGCCATTGTAGCTGGCATGCACAGTTTGGAAACAAGAGATATACCTATGGCAGAAAAGTAAATATTTGTCAGGAGACAAGAATGGCATTGCCGGGCCCCTAGGCGACTTTTGCACTGTTCTACCCCTGCGCAAAAGTGTCTCTAATTTGAACTCTAAGCTATGCGGAATTCCATAGAGCAATAGGAGAATGATATAGTAAAATACCTATTGTGCTGAAGGCCACATTTCATGAATTCATTTCTTAGATAACTTTAATATTTTTACTCTATTCCAGGAAATATATATTGTTTTTTTAGAATACACGGAGCTTTCTTTTACCAGCATAATTTTTTTTTGTGTAATTTGTTTTTATTGAAGAAATAAGGGAATATTTACAGCAGATGGAGCATAATATATAATATGTAATAAAAGCAATTTGAGAAGAGCACAGTCCAGCAGCCAATAATAAACAATGCAAACAATACACAACAGACAAAAGAAACACAGGAACGAAGGTGTGGAATAAATATATCTTATTGTATGGACTTTATGCAGGGAAACCATTCACATATTAAAAAAAACACTTTCATTTAATTCTTCCCAAAGTTACTTTTAGGTAATTAGTACAGTCCTACACATTTAACCCACAATCAAACTTGTTGGGCCTTTTGGGTACAAGGAAAACAAATATGAGAACTTTATACAAGTTCTGAACCAGTTATAGACACCCGAAAAAAATAAACATGTTTGGCATCCTTGTACTAAAGAGAAGATAGTCCTGGAAGGTATGTGGTGACCACACATGCAGTGCTGTTAGAAAGTTTGTGAACCCATTACAATTTTCTGAACTTCTCTATAAATGTGACTTTAAATACCTATAGATCTTCATCTAAGTCATAAAAATAAATAAAGAGTACTCAAGCAGATCAAACACACAAAAGGAATATAGTATTTCATTTGTTCATTGATCAAAATGATCCAGTATTAAATTTCTTTGTTGGAAAAAGTATGTGAACCTTTAATATATTCAGTTCAGTTAAGGAGATAATTAGAGTCAGGCTTGCCAATCAAATGGATGAGTTTGGGTGGCTCTGCCCTATTTATGAAATGTAAACATTAGTCTTCAATACCAAAGACTGGTATTCACCACACAGGTTTGTAAATACCAGCCATGACTCAATCAAAGGAGATTTATAAGGAACTCAGAAAAGGAGCTGATATTGCTCATTAAGCTGAGAAAAGGTTACAAATCAATTTCTAAAGACTTTAGGCTTCACCAATCTACTGTCACGCAGACAGTGTACAAATGGAGTGGTCATCCAAGAAAATTCACTCCAAGAGCAAGGCATATAATATTCTGAGTGATCACAAGGAACCCCAGCGATAGATTGTAAGCTTGCGAGCAGAGTTCTCTCACCTCACTGTCTGTATGTATTACCCAGTATTGTTTTATTAATCTTTGTTCCCAATTGTAAAGCTCTACGGAATTTGCTGGTGCTATATGAATAAATGTTGATGATGATGATGATGATGAATGTCAAAGGATCTGCAGGCCTCACTTGCATTGGACAATGCCAGTGTTCAAATCAAATTGTTCACCTACAAAGTCTTCAACAAAACCATCCCTTCCAACATCTCAAATCTCATATCAAAATATTAACATTATTTGATCTATCTCTGACCAGCACCTCACCTTGTCGCTGGTAACCACCTCTTGTTGCCTATTAGACTAGTCCCGTGCTGCTACTGACTTATGGAATTCCCTGTCACACACAATCTGACTCTCACATAGCCTTCAAATCTTTAAACATGTTCTGAAAACCCATTACTTTATTAGAGTTAACCTTACTCTAACATATATTACTCACAATAATGCATCATCACAACTGTCCCAATCTCCACTCTGAGCCACGCTTGCTCCTCTTTTTTAGCTGTTCACTTTTCCAATTAGAATGCACGCTCTCTCATGAGCACAACCCTCTCTAAGCTTTGTTTATTATTGTCTGCATTTATTTGTGTCTACCTTTTATATCCCTTTTTAAAGGAGAAATTACAATTTTATTAATTAAATAAAATGTTGGTCAAGGGCTTTAGTTAAACTTTATTTGAAAACTGTATTTTCATCTTTTGTACTCCTTTGGTATAATGGGATCTTAGGGACCAGGATCTATTATTCTGGGACCACTAGGGTGGCAATGTTGCCTCTCTGGGGATACAAATTTTCTGCCCCCTGTCCTAGTTACCATAGGGAGGGGCAAGCTGTTTTGTGCACGTCCCTTCTTGAATGAAGCATAAGCTCTACACTGCTTGAGTCCAGAGTTGGTTCTTATTATAGCAGTGGGGTACCACATTGGTGATCTTCCTGTTATAGTGGAAGCCAGAGCACAATGTCTAAATCTGGGATGTGCTGAAGATTTGTGGGATTAGAGCACACTGCCAGTTTTTAAATTATTTATTGTTTAGGCTTTAGCAGTTTACTATTCATGGTAACCGTTTTATTACAGGTGGCAAGTGAGTCTGCAAATTTGCTTATCCGTTGAACAAGTCCCATTAAATTATAGACCTTCAGCAGAGAAGAAGTGCTTTTTTAGACACACTCCAAGCAATCTAATAAAAAGCTTCACACACATAAAAGTGACACGTGTAATAAATATAGTCCAGATGTTTCCTCACTCTCTTTTATTTAAGCCATAAATAAGGTGAAAGTGAGCAGTATTTTAAGAGGAAAACTGAAAGGTTAATTTAATTAAAAAGTGTGATACTAAAGGGGTAGGAGGATGGATTTTGGAACTATATACCAATTGGGTGGTAAGAACAACAAAGCTTAACCACCATAACAATAAAGAACTCCTTTCTGTACCCATGGTAAATCCATCTTCGTTCCATTTTCTATTAATTACTCCTTGCTACTTACTATTAATTACTTCCTTGCCCTCTGTATAGTCCTTGGTACAAAAAGTTTATTAGACAATTCTTTGTATTGAGCTTGAATAAATGTATATATATTAATTAAGTCACATCTAGGCACATTTTTCCAAAGGAAACAATCCTATTTCTTTCTAATCTATATTTATAATTTAAACATTTGATTCCCTTTATTAGTGAGGTTACTTGCATATGAAACTTCTTGAATTATCTTATTACAATGGATTACCCAAATCTTTACCTAAATTCAAGATGTGGTCTAGTGGTAATACTATATTTACAGCATGTGTATTTAACCCCCTTTAAACATCCCAGTATTTTATTCACCTATACAGCTGCACCTAGACAATGGATAGTTATTACAACATCATAGGTACATAGGCCTATATTTATCACGTTACATAAATTTCATCTGCCGTTTCCCAGCTCAGTTTGCCATTATCTGTAAATCTTTCTGTAGCAAATTAATATCCTCTTCGGTGTTAACAACTCTGCATAGCTTATTGTCATCAGTGAATATGGACACCTTTCTTTCTAGGTCATCTACAAGGTTATTTATAGAAAGACTGAGAAGGACAGGACCAAATACTGATCCCTGTTGGAAACCACTATTAAATTTAGTCCAGTTTGAATATGTTCAGTTTTATAAATAATCTTTGTTTTCTATATCTTAATCCGCTCTCTAGCAATGTACATACATTTTACCTAGTCCTAGTACCCTCTCATTTTATGTTTCAGACAGTGCAACAGAAGCATACAGTTTTGCAAAATTAAAATATGACATCCATTGCAATACCAAAAAACAGATGGAAACTTACATCCTGATAAAAAAATAATCATATTTGATAGGTATGACCTTGTCATTCATAAGAACAAGCTCACACTGTTATCACATATCAACAATTTATTATATAATAACGACCCTCAGAATCCCTTGAAAACATTTTCTGGTAGGTTTGAAAGTGGAGGTGTTGCCTATAGCAACCAATCGGATTCTAGCTATCATTTTGTAGAATGTACTAAATAAATGATAACTAGAATCTGATTGGTTGCTCTGGGCAACATCTCCACTTTTTAAACTCAAAGGAAACTCGCGGCTTGATACATTTATCCCCTTATCCCTTTACTGCTCCTATATTTGAATTTTAATAATTTGAATTAGCCCTCTTACATATCTACATTTTCTTACACACTCAAAACCCTCCTTCCTACACTGACTTCTCAGCTACTTATTTATCTGAGTTCCTGTTGTCTTTATAATCATAGGCATGCACCTAGGTTGAGCAGTTGTCCCCACTCTCTCCCAACAGCGTATCTACCAAATCCACAATGTGCAAATCTGAGCACCTGGGCAGCAATAACATGTCCTGGCAACAGATTACCCTACCTGTCTTTCTAATTTCCTTTCAGTAACCAGTAAAGTAAGTAAGTTTATCCGCACAATTATGTGATTGAAGAACTGTGTGTGATTGTGCAGTAAGACTGAAAGATTTCATCCTGCACCATATTTTTCTCACCTTTCTCCCTCCTAATTTTCAATAAAATAAAAAATTAAAAAAAAAAAGATTATCAGTCATAAATTCCAGCGCATTGTCAGGTGCATAAATCTCAAGTGCTTGAAAATAGGCATAATTAACATTAGAAGCACAGTAACATTAATTCTGTAAACAGTTGCTCCAGTAATTGTTTATGTAACCAGTGGCATACTTGTTGTTTGAACCAAAATAATGCATATAGTCCCATATTTTCAACATATTTTGTATATTGGTCAATTTTTCTAATTTGACAAAAAGATACAAGAGGCTATCAATACACACAGTTTACCCCATGTTGCAAACTCTGCTCTCTCTGCGGTCAGATTGGAACTTGATGAGCTCCATACTACATGACTGCCGACATCATAAAGAATTAATTCTGCTCAGAGGAGATGGAAATTGGCGTTCCCTTCTTGTCTGAGCAGGAAGTGAAGTGCAGAGCCGGTGAAGCAGCATCGGAAGAGGAAGCGGCAGCTAGCTGGTTAAGGTAAGTGAAGTTTTAATTACTCTCCCACCTGCTACACAATGGTCTGTGATGATGCTTAAACTATATGAAATTCTTTTGAGGGTCTATATTTATATGAATTTTGTAATGTGTAATATTTTAGCTATTCGCTGACATAAAGATTTGTGCATTTGCTCATCAATCCCCATAATAGGCCTCATTTAGAATTAGGAGCAAATCTAGATAAAGGATGCATATTTATACCTTGGCAAATCATGTTGCATTGAAGGGATGCAAAAGCAATAATTTTTGCAAGTAGGGAAAATACAACCTGCTTTTGCAAGTTGCATACAAATACTATGTAGCTTTATTTAAACAGTTTAAGTTAGAGTTGAGCTAGGACACGTCTCACCCAACTCTAAATCTGTGCATTTTAAATTAGTCCCTCCTGCCAAGTTGCAAAACTACACCTGCTAGCTGGATTTACTTCAACCTCTAAATGGGGCTCAATGTTACTATTTTTATATGTGATACAGGAAGTATGCAACAAAAAGAAATACCCAGGAAAATAAAAAAGACAACTTGCAAGTGTTTTATTTTGCAATATTACTGGTTAACATGGCCTTTGAGTTGAGCTGGATCAGATGCATTTCAGAATTTATTGATTGAACCCCTCTGTAAGGTTACCATGGAAACATCAGCCATTAGGGATTAAAAGGACAATTCATTACAGTCAGAGGTGACTGAACTGGCCTATTACAGCAATGAAAATCTCTCGCCTGATCAAGAATGTGACTACTTCAGACTGTGAAATCAGTATTATATGTGTTTCTGAGGAGATAACTGCCTGAAAAAGATTACCAAAAATGACTATTGAAACATGGCGTTATAAACTCTATCAAGGAAATCTCAACAATTTTGTGTAAATGACCAATTAAACAGTTGGCAAAAATGAAAACTTCTGTGATCCATACCAACCATGGACAGCACTAATAACATATAACTGCCAGGCAATGCCGATTGTTGCGTTTTAAACTTTAGGTAATGAATAGTGAGGTTATGTAGAGTCGACAGCCCACCATCAGTTTATATAAGATGTTTCAAAAAAAGCATTTCAGATTGCATAGTTAACTGTTTGGGAATTGATCTGGTATTTTCCATATCAGAAACTTCCAGCTTCTGACGCTTATGTATGTTACAAGCATTTGTTGCACAAATAAGCCCCAGACAAGAGCCCCACTCAGAATCTGGGGCTCTAGGTAGCTGCTCTAAGCTGAAAGTAATTCAGATCCATCAGTACAATACTGGAAAAGATGGTAGTAACACAAATAGTGTAATATGTTCTCAATTGTTCAGATATACTGTAGATAATCAATATATACTTACTTCTTGTGCTCTCCTTCAATGAGTAGAATTCAGACATGTATGCCATCTGTCTACTATTAGATGAGGTCACTCATTGCAGATACTTCACAAAGTCACCAAGAGTAACACGCTCATAAAAATAAATTTGCACACTCCTCTTTTATAAATAATATGCTCATTAAGTAATGCTTTTCTTCTTTTAATACAAATCATACAATAAAATTTATTAAATAGAGTAATACACATAAATATATTAAACAACAAACATTTATTGTTATATGAATACTAAAAATGAAGAAAATGTATTATTCTTTGTAATAACATTTTACATTTTTGGCAAATTAATTTGGTGAGTATCACACTGTGCCCCCCCCCCCCCCCTTCATCATCACATTGTGCTCCCTCTTTCATCACTGTGCCTCCTACTTCATCACAGTTTTCTTCCTTCATCACACTGTAGCCCCCTCATTCATCATACTGTGCCCTCTTCATTACACTGTGACCTCTTTCCCCCTTCATTATCACACTGTTCCCCCCTTCATTATTGCACAGTTCCTCCTTCATTATTAAACTGTTCCCCCTTTCATTCTTGCACTGCCCCCCCCGCTTGTTCTTGCACTGTATCCCCTCCTTCATTCTTGCACTGTTTCTCCCCCCTTATTTCTTGCACTGTTTCCCCCCCTTTGTTCTTGCACTGTTTCCCCCATTCATTCCTGCACTGTTTCTCCGTCCCCCCTTCGTTCTTGCACTGTTCCCCCTTGTCTTTCCTGCACTGTTTCTCCCCCCTTCTTTCTCGCACTGTGTATCCCCCCCTTCATTATTGCACTGTCCTCTCTGTTTTTGCTTACCTTTCTATGATCTTCTTCTCTTCCTCTTCTGTCTTCTCCTCTGTGCTGCTTCATGTGCGGCTGCTCGGTGACCATGTCGGGACGTTATGACATCACACCCGAATCTGTCAGTGAGCAGGGAGTCCGAAGCAGAGAGGAGGGTGGTGGGTGCTGCCAGTCTCTCTCTCTTTTTTTTTTTTTTTAGCAGCTTGCCTGGTGCTCATCAGGGAAGGCAGGCTGGGAAAGCGCCTCTCTGGCATAGCTTACCACGCATACCACGTCCCGCCAGCCTTGGCTCATAGTGATGTATTCTTATCCTGATCTGTATTATCAGAAATGGTGGGTATTGTTATTGCTGTTATCAGAGTGCAGGGGCTGATTGGGAATCTAAAGTGATCCTGTAAAAAAATTTGAAAGTGGCCTTATGGGACCAAATAAATGGTAGACTAGACCAATAAAATTTAGGCATGGTTAGCAAACCATTATCCCTAGCCACATCGGTGGTAGACAAGGTCAATTCAACACACAAGGAAAGGCATTTTAGGGACTTATATATAAGGCAGGTATTTTAGGAACCTGTATATAATACAGGAAGCATTTCATTGACTGCTATACAATACAGAGAGCATCCCAGTGACAACCATGCAATACATAAAGCATCCTGGCAACCGCCGTACAATACAGAGAGCTTAAAGTAAATGTTATATCAAAGTGACTGCCATACAAAACAGAGAGCAGAGAGCACTTTGAAGAAAGTGGAAGCCAGGGAGTGGCTGGTGTAGGGTGGGTTGAGGCTGGAAATATGTTTCTATGCAGAGATCTTCAGCAGAGCCAAGCAGGGGTCTCTATCTTAGTTCTCAGCATACATTCTGCATCTCACAACTGCCTTTCACTATAACAGCTCTGAGCAAATGTCTCTCTCAGTTTTTTTCTGTCTCTCAGTCTGTTTCTCTCACAGGGGTCTCCCTCTCTCTCAGCTTTCCTCAGCTCTCAGTTTTTCTCAACATGTCTTTCTCACAGCTGTCTCTCTAAACTCTCAACCTGTCTCTCTCAGCCTGATTCTCTCATAGCTGCTCTCAGCCTGTCTCTCTCTAAGTTCTCAATCTGTCTTTTAGCATGTCTCTCTCATAGCTGCTTCTCTCATCCTATCTCTTTCTATCAACCTTTTTCTCACAGCGGTCTCTGTCTAAGCCCTAAATCTGTCTCTTTCAGCTTGTCTCTCTCAAAACTGTCTAACTAAGCTCACAACCTGTCTCTTACCTCTCAGTCAGTCTCTTTCATAGCTGTCTCTCACACAGCTATTTCTCTCTAAGCTCTTTACCTGTCTTTTACCTCTCAACCTGTCTCTCCAGTGTCCTCTGCAACACTTTATTTGCTGGGCGGTCTGCCTGGCAAAAGTACCCTGCCGTCCGGCACCTTGAACTCACTACTCACTATGACGAGCCGACCTACAGTCAGTGACTCTTGCCACCCGGCATTCATGTGACGCAGCCGAAAGTCGCGCTGCACAGCGCAAGGGGTGAATATGGGTTTCAATCACAGGTGGAGTGTCAATTTCGCTTCACAGGGGTGTTGTCAAACATCAGGGGAGAGGGGAAGGACACCTGTATAAAAGAAAATGCGCGTTTGCCAGCAGTTCACTTGCTGGTAAACCTTAAAGAGAGTACTTCTTACTTGGGGATCTTTTGTGTATTGCCAACATTTGTGCATTATCTGGGCACTTAAAAAAAAATATTGGTATCTAAATAGCATTTGTTCAGTATCTGGGCACAGTTTAAACAGAATTTGTTCAGTATCTGGGCACAGTTTAAACAACATTTGTGCATTATCTGGGCACTTAAAAAATTATTGGTGTTCAAATAGCATTTGTGCAGTATCTGGGCACTTAAAAAAATATTGGTGTCTGAATTGCATTTGTGTTGTATCTGGGCACAGTTTAAAAAGCATTTGTGCATTATCTGAGTCCAAACAGCATTTGTGCAGTATTTGGTTGCTGTTTAAAATGATATCTGTGTTCAGCCAGATGTTACCCATAATCAGAGCCGGATTTAGACCTCATGGGGCCCTAGGCAAGATACTGGTTTGGGGCCCCCTCCCTGAAAAAAATCCATAGCACTATATTTTTTTAGCATAACATATACCCCTATTCAGGGGCTGGCTGGCAGACTTTAGCCAGGGGGGCAAGCACTTTGCACTGGCCCCTTAAGTAGTGGCTCATTTTTAAAGGGTAGTCTCACTGCCGGCCCTGGGAGGGCCCTCTGGGGACTGCTGGGCCCTAGGCAATTGCCTAGGTTGCCTAGTGGTAAATCTGGCCCTGCCCATAATGAGTAAGAAATTTAAGCAGAAAACAACAGTCTTATGCTTCTTTAAGAAAAATGTATGCACAAATACAACAGAGACAGTGATATCCAACATGAGGCTGGTCCTTCTTATGAATCACAGTCTATTTCGTATGAAAAGTGTTTCTCTAAACGCTGTATATTGGGAGTAAATAGCGACTGGTTTAAAATATTTCAGTGGTTGTTGGTAAAAGATAATGGAATGATGTGTTCCATGTGAATAAAATATGGAAAGATACCGGCCACAAACAAGGAAGTGACTTGGGTGACTATTCCGTGCAAAAGACTTTGAAAAGAAAGTGACCACGAGCAAAGTAAATTACACACTGATTCGCATTCAAATATACGTGTTTTTGAAGAAACTGGGTCAGGGGTGACTGAAATATCAACTTCAATTTTGAGTAACTTGCAGAGAGATTCTTTTGTGGGAACTTTAAGAATTATGTATTGATTGGCAAAAAACGAACTACCACATACTACATTATATGGAAGTTTGCTTGAGCACTGCAAAGCTATGGGTTGTACATACTCAAAGCATCTTGATATTGGAAAGAATGCAAATTACACTTCAGAAAGAATAATGCAAGAATTCCTCGATATCTTAGCTTCACAAATAAGATGTGAATTGCTTAAACATTTGCATTCGGCAGATTACTTCAGTGTTCTATGTGATGAAACAACAGACATCTCAGTTTTGAAGCAGGTTTTTATATACATTAAATACGTTTGTCAACTTAAAAAAGAGATTACTGTTAGTTTTATATCAACATAAAGAATCACTGATGGCAGAGCTGAAACTATAACTAACAAAATAATTGAAAAAATCGCCAATATAGGATTAAAAAAATCTAAATTTGGTGGGTCTAGGCTCTGATGTAGCAGCTGTCATGATTAGGAAGCACAAAGGAGTAGCAAAACTATTAAAAGTTGAAACAGGTAGAGTAATAGCTAACTGTCATTGTATAAACCACCGCCTGGCTCTTGCTAGTGTAAAAGCAGCTGCTGAGGCACCTTATTTAGTAAAATTAAATGATATCCTAAGACAAATGTTCTTTCTTCAAAATTCCCCGGTTAGAATGGCTGGTTTAACTGAAATCCAGAGTATACTGAACAGACTTAAGATTAAACTTAAAATAGCTAATGACACTAGGTGGCTGTCTGTTGACTTTGCTGTACAGTCTTTAGGAGAATTCTTAGTGAGTGTTGTTGCTACACTGGAAAGGGAGGCCGCTGACATCACAGCTGAAGGTTTAAGCAAATATATGAGAACAAACAATTTCAAAACTTCATTTATGATGCCTTCAGATGTTCTGCCTCATTTGTCTAAATTAGAGAACAGAAGAATACACTGCACCAGGTGATCGCTATTCCAATTAGTTAATTATCAATGAGGAATAATTATCTCCCCAATAATATTTCTAATGGATGGTGCACCCACACATAGAGTTACATATTGTCAAAAAGGAGAAAAAAAAGAAAATGTGCTAATTGGGGCACTCTGCGATCTAATTGTAATACAATTTCAATTCTTTGCTAATACATTAAAAATATAGTAATTAATTCCCTATCCATTTGATTAGCGAAACATTTAAAATGCATAAACAGTGATTAAAGGGCAATAGTGAACTAAAATAACAGAATTTGCAATGCCTCGCTACAATATATAAATTAAGTACATACCTTCTTGTCGCCGACTCCTGTCTGTGCCACTCCTCACTGACGTCATGCCTGACATTCAGTGTGGGCGGAGCAGGTGCCGACGCCGCAGAGAGGTGATTGTTTTGTTTTTCAAGGAGGCTTGAAGGTACCAATGTAGTAGAAGAGAGAGAGAGACTGTCTGTGTGTGAGATTTATACTGGGCCATGGTCAGTGTATGAGGTAGAGACTGTCTGTGTGTGAGATTATGAGAGACTGTCTGTGTGTGAATTGCCAAGGTATGTTCACATTTCTTCCACTAAGTCTATAAGACCACTAGGCGCAACGACTAGTACCCCAGCAATATCAGGGCTGCTCCTAATAGAACGAGTAAATTCAACTGCTGGCCCTGCTGCCGCTACTATGTGCTGCGGACAGTGTATTCAATTGGTGGCAACTTCACTCATCCACTAACCTTAACTAAACAAAAGTTGTTGTTTTTTTAATCAAAGTGAGTCCCTCCACCCAAGTCCAACATGCTAAAAATTAGGGATGTGCACCGGCGACTTTTGAGGTCTCGTGTTTTGTGTTTTGGATCCGGATTTTCGTTATTTTTGAGGTTCGGATTTGTCTCGCAAAACACTTGACGAAAGGTCTCGGTTCGGATTTAAGGTTTTGGATTCGGATTTTTTTTGAAAAAAACATAAAAAGTTTAAAAATCAAGTTTTTGGGCTTATTTTCACTCCTAGGCTATTATTAACCTCAATAACATTCAATAACAAGCATTTCCACTAATTTACAGTGTATTCTGAACACCTCACAATATAGTTATTAGTCCAAAACGTTGCAACAAGGTATCTTTCTGGACTGCGTAGAGGAGTGGGTCACCACAATATATATTAAAAACCCTGAACTTTTATGATTCACACCAATAAATGTACCTGGACTGCGTAGAGGAGTGGGTCACCACAATATATATTAAAAACCCTGAACTTTTATGATTCGCACCAATAAATGTACCTGGACTGCGTAGAGGAGTGGGTCACCACAATATATTAAAAACCCTGAACTTTTATGATTCGCACCAATAATTGTACCTGGACTGCGTAGAGGAGTGGGTCACCACAATATATTAAAAACCCTGAACTTTTATGATCCGCACCAATAAATGTACCTGGACTGCGTAGAGGAGTGGGTCACCACAATATCTTAAAAACCCTGAACTTTTATGATTCGCACCAATAAATGTACCTGGACTGCGTAGAGGAGTGGGTCACCACAATATATATTAAAAACCCTGAACTTTTATGATTCGCACCAATAATTGTACCTGGACTGCGTAGAGGAGTGGGTCACCACAATATATTAAAAACCCTGAACTTTTATGATTCGCACCAATAAATGTACCTGGACTGCGTAGAGGAGTGGGTCACCACAATATCTTAAAAACCCTGAACTTTTATGATTCGCACCAATAAATGTACCTGGACTGCGTAGAGGAGTGGGTCACCACAATATATATTAAAAACCCTGAACTTTTATGATTCGCACCAATAAATGTACCTGGACTGCGTAGAGAAGTGGGTCACCACAATATATTAAAAACCCTGAACTTTTATGATTCGCACCAATAAATGTACCTGGACTGCGTAGAGGAGTGGGTCACCACAATATCTTAAAAACCCTGAACTTTTATGATTCGCACCAATAAATGTACCTGGACTGCGTAGAGGAGTGGGTCACCACAATATATATTAAAAACCCTGAACTTTTATGATTCGCACCAAAAATTGTACCTGGACTGCGTAGAGGAGTGGGTCACCACAATATATTAAAAACCCTGAACTTTTATGATTCGCACCAATAAATGTACCTGGACTGCGTAGAGGAGTGGGTCACCACAATATCTTAAAAACCCTGAACTTTTATGATTCGCACCAATAAATGTACCTGGACTGCGTAGAGGAGTGGGTCACCACAATATATATTAAAAACCCTGAACTTTTATGATTCGCACCAATAAATGTACCTGGACTGCGTAGAGGAGTGGGTCACCACAATATATTAAAAACCCTGAACTTTTATGAATCGCACCAATAAATGTACCTGGACTGCGTAGAGGAGTGGGTCACCACAATATATTAAAAACCCTGAACTTTTATGATTCGCACCAATAATTGTACCTGGACTGCGTAGAGGAGTGGGTCACCACAATATATTAAAAACCCTGAACTTTTATGATTCGCATCAATAATTGTACCTGGACTGCGTAGAGGAGTGGGTCACCACAATATATATTAAAAACCCTGAACTTTTATGATTCGCACCAATAAATGTACCTGGACTGCGTAGAGGAGTGGGCACTGGGCACCACAATAAAATATATAAAAAACCTTCAACAGATCTGCATTACACTACACATACGGCTGCTCCTCCATCCTCTCCATCATATACATGTTGGAGTTTTAGCGTGTGACAACCTCTTGTTTTTGGTAATGTTAGTGCATTTTGAATATTTTTCAATTTGCCCCACACCACTGAATGTACTTTATCTATGATACGCAATACGCATCTATCTATCTTGACTGCGTAGTGTGGTGGCCCCGGTACACAATTTGGTACCGAGGCCACAATATAATTAAAAAACCCTCCACGTGTCAGAATTCCACCAAACAAGTATCTGGACTGCATAGTGGGGTGGCCCCGGTACCCAATTTGATACCGGGGCCACAATACCTCCTCCAAACATGGTACAGACAATTCGTCATTGAGATCCCAGACAGACAGGGTCAAAGTGTTATTGTTTGACTTTGTAAACCCAAAAAACTGTCCCTGTTGCACATAGTCGTGCAATGAAGACTGACTTTTTCATTTAAAGGCACGATCTTTCAAGTGTAGTGTTTGTAAGTCTATTCATATTATACTTTTGGTAAAATTGGTTTATTTTGTTCCTCTTTATGGTAATTAGTAATAGAATTAAAGTATGAAATAGAATTAAAGTATGAAATAGAATTAAAGTATGAAATAGAGTGGTATATAGAGTTGTAGTGTGGTATAGATAGAGTGGTCCACACAATATAATAATAATAAAACCCTCCACGTGTCAGAATTCCACCAAACAAGTATCTGGACTGCATAGTGGGGTGGCCCCGGTACCCAATTTGATACCGGGGCCACAATACCTCCTCCAAACATGGTACAGACAATTCGTCATTGAGATCCCAGACAGACAGGGTCAAAGTGTTATTGTTTGACTTTGTAAACCCAAAAAACTGTCCCTGTTGCACATAGTCGTGCAATGAAGACTGACTTTTTCATTTAAAGGCACGATCTTTCAAGTGTAGTGTTTGTAAGTCTAAGTCATATTATACTTTTGGTAAAATTGGTTTATTTTGTTCCTCTTTATGGTAATTAGTAATAGAATTAAAGTATGAAATAGAATTAAAGTATGAAATAGAATTAAAGTATGAAATAGAATTAAAGTATGAAATAGAGTGGTATATAGAGTTGTAGTGTGGTATAGATAGAGTGGTCCACACAATATAATAATAATAAAACCCTCCACATGTCAGAATTCCACCAAACAAGTATCTGGACTGCGTAGTGTGGTGGCCCCGGTACACAATTTGGTACCGAGGCCACAATATAATTAAAAAATTGGGCATCAACTGTCACCGTTGTTTTATATCTGATACACCTAAATATGGACTGCACAGTGGAGTGGCCCCGGTAGTAAATTTGGTGCCGGGGCCACAATACCTCCTCCAACTTCCAAGTGTAGTGTTTATAAAGACAGACAGCGTCAAAGTGTTATTAGTTGACTTTCTTAACCCTAAAATTGTCCCTGTTGCAAATATTCGTGCAATGGACAGTTACTTTTTTATTGAAAGACTCAAGCTGTCAAGTGTAGTGTTTATAAAATATAAACAACAATACAGTAGTTTTAGAGCACGTCAATACCTCTTGTTTTAAATTATGACACGGCATTTTACTTTTGGTTTAATTTCTTGTATTTTTTTAAATTTGGTTTTACTTTTTGAACATGGCAAACGACTGTTGATTGGTCATATAATGCAAAAAAAAAAGGTCCAAGATGGAATTGTCCTTGGGCCCTCACACCCACCCTTATGTTGTTTAAATAGGACATGCACACTTTAACAAACCAATCATTTCAGCGACAGGGCCTACCAAACAACTTTGGCTGAAATGATTGGTTTGTTTGGGCCCCCACACCAAAAAAGCTATTCATCTCTCCCTGTACAGACTAAACAGGCTCTACTGAGGCAAGATGTCGTCCTCATCCTCAACCTCTGATTCCTCTCCCCCTACAGTGTGTACTTCCTCCTCATCACACATTATCAATTCGTCCCCGCTGGACTCCACAACCACAGGTCCCTCTGTAGTATCTGGAGGGCAGTGCTGTACTTCATTGAGGAATTGATTATTCATTTTTATAAACATCATTTTTTCAACGTTATGAGGAAGCAACCTCCTTCGCCGCTCACTGACCAGGTTCCCCGCTGCACTAAAAACTCTTTCCGAGTACACACTGGAGGGGGGACAACTCAGGTAAAATAGAGCCAGTTTGTACAGGGGCTTCCAAACTGCCTTTTTTTCCTGCCAGTAACAATATGGACTGTCTGACATGTCTACTTGGATGGTGTCAGCAAAGTAATCATCCACAATTTTTTCTATTGTGACAGCATCCAATGCAGCGAGAGTAGACATGTCTGCAATGGTTGGCAGGTCCTTCAGTCCGGACCAGATGTTATCAGCATCCCCGCCAGTGCCTCTTTTGGGAAAACTGAGCTTTTTCCTCGCAGCCATAGATGTGGAAGAAAATGAGGGTGGAGCTGTTGGCATGTCACGGTCCTCTTCAGAGGACAATCTCCTGACCAGCAGGTCTTTGCACCGCTGTAGACTTGTGTCCGCCGGAAACAGAGACACAACATACGCTTTAAACCGAGGATCGAGCACGGTGGCCAGAATGTATTCCTCTGACTTTAAAAGAGTGACCACCCTCGGATCCTGGCAAAGCGTACGAAGGGCTACATCCACAAGAGCTACATGCTTGGTGTAATCGCAATGGCTTACCAGCTCCTCCCTTACTTTCTCCAGCTGCTTCTGCAACAGCCTGATCAGGGGAATGACCTGACTCAAGCTGGCAGTGTCGGAACTGACTTCTCGTGTGGCAAGTTCAAATGGCTGCAGAACCTTGCACAACACGGAAATCAGTCTCCACTGCGCTTGACTGAGGCGCATCCCCACTCCTTTGCCTATGTCGTAGGTGGCTGTGTAGGCCTGAATGGCCTTTTGCTGCTCCTCCATCCTCTGCAGCATATAGAGGGTGGAGTTCCAGCGCGTCACAACCTCTTGTTTGAGGTGATGGCAGGGCAGGTTCATGCTTTTTTGATGTGCCTCTAGTCTGCGGTAGGCACTGGCTGAATGCCGAAAGTGTCCAGCAATTTTGCGCGCCACCGCAAGCATCTCCTGCACACCCCTGTCACTCTTGAGGTAATGCTGCACCACCAAATTAATGGTGTGGGCAAAACATGGGACGTGCTGGAAATTGCCCATATTTAATGCCCGCACAATGTTACTGGCATTGTCTGACACCACAAATCCCCATGAGAGTCTAAGTGGGGTAAGCCACTGGGAGATAATTTCCCTCATTTTCTCTAATATGTTGTCAGCGTTGTGCCTCTTATTAAAGCCTGTAATGCACAATGTTGCCTGCCTTTGCATGAGCAGCCATTTTGTAGATGCTGCTACTGATGCAGCTGTTGCTGTTGCTGCGGAAGGGGATGCATCTACCCAGTGGGCTGTCACAGTCATATAGTCCTTCGTTTGCCCAGAACCACTTGTCCACATGTCCGTGGTTAAGTGGACAGTGGGTACAACCGCATTTTTAAGAGCACTGAGGACACTTGATCGTACTTCTCTGTACATTTTTGGTATCGCCTGCCTAGTGAAGTGGAATCTCGAGGGGATTTGGTACCGGGGACACAATACCTCCATCAACCCTCTAAATCCCACTCCACTGATGGCGGACACCGGGCGCACGTCTAACACCAACATTGCAGTTACAGCCGCAGTTATACGCTTTGCAATAGGGTGACTACTATCGTATTTTGTGGTCATGGCAAACGACTGTTGGACGGTCAATTGTTTTGTGAAAGACTTAGCGGTCTTACGACTTCCCCTCTGGGAAGATGACCGACTAACAGCAGCAACAGCAGCAGTGGCAGTAGTAGGCGTACCGCTGCAGGATTCCTCGGATGAATCCCGTATTGAGGAGGACTCAGTCTGGCTGCTGACTTGGGCTGCAGGACTGAATCTGATGGAGATTGTGGAGGAAGTTGACGAGGAGGGTGTTGCTGGTGTGTATCCAACTGGACCACGGGATTTAGGTGTCCCTGTACCAATGAGGGTCCTAGCCCCAGTTCCTGAACTAACCACTGAACTATGAAGGTTATTCAGGTGACGTATAAGGGAGGATGTTCCTAGGTGGGCAAGATCCTTACCCCTGCTTATTTGAGCTTTACATAAGCTACATATGGCCATACATTGGTTGTCTGGATTTGGATAAAAATAACTCCAGACCGAAGAGGTGCATTTTTTGGTCTTCTGACCAGGCATGACGATGGGCTTTTTCATCCCATGGACATCAGCTTTTTCCCCCCCTGGTGCCTCATTTACAATAACCACATCACCATCCTCATCATCAAGTTCCTCCACAGCGCCAGCTACATCATCAATAGCCTCCTCCCGAGCCACCTCTTCCCGTACAGTGATGGGAAGGTCAGGCTTGACAACCACCAACACCCTTGGACTCGCCTTGGGGATTTGTGATAATTTCTCTTTAGAAGGCAGAGTTGTTTGCTGTTTTGTTGCTGACAGCATAACTCTCTTCAATTTTTTGTAGGGGGGGGGAGGAGGAGGAGGGCTAAGATCCGTGGGTGAAGCTGAACCACTAGTCATGAACACGGGCCAGGGCCTAAGCCGTTCCTTGCCACTCCGTGTCGTAAATGGCATATTGGCAACTTTACGTTTCTCCTCAGATGATTTAAAGTTTCTCTTTTTGCTACTTTTTCTTAACTTGGGCTTTTTGGATTTTACATGCCCGGTACTACGAGATTGGGCATCGGGCTTGGAAGACGACGTTGATGGCATTTCATCGTCTATGTCATGACTAGTGGCAGCAGCTTCAGCATTAGGAGGAAGTGGGTCTTGATCTTTCCCTACTTTATCCTCCAAATTTTTGGTCTCCATTATATGTAGCACAAGATACTGCAGAATGTGTGAACTTGGTAATATTGCAGTACCAATGGACTTATACTGCTGGATTGGTTTTGCAAATTTGGTTATAATTATTATATATTTATTTTTTTTTTTAAATTTTTTATTTTTTTTTTATTTTTTAAAAACTTGGGAATAATGGGGAAATAACTATGCCCTTAGAAGCACAGAGCACAGGACACAGCACCACTGGACTGAACAGGACACGGCACAGGACCCAGCAGCACTACGGAACTCAGCAGGACAGAGCACAGGACACAGCACCACTGGACTGATACTGCAGAATGTGTGAACTTGGTAATATTGCAGTACCAATGGACTTATACTGCTGGATTGGTTTTGCACATTTGGTTATAATTATATATATTTTTTTTAATTTCTAATTTTTTATTTTTTTTTACTTTTTTTTTATTTTTTAAAATCTTGGGAATAATGGGGAAATAACTATGCCCTTAGAAGCACAGAGCACAGGACACAGCACCACTGGACTGAACAGGACACAGCACAGGACCCAGCAGCACCACTGACCTCAGAAGGACAGAGCACAGCACACAGCACCACTGGACTGATACTGCAGAACACAGCACAGCACAGCACAGCACTGCACAGCACTGCACAGCACTGCACAGCACAGCACAGCACTAAACAGCACAGAACTAAACAGCACAGAACTAAACAGCACAGAACTAAACAGCACAGAACTAAACAGCACAGAGGACCACCTAACACACCCTCCCTCTACCCTGATCAATGCCCGAGTGAAGATGGCGGCGACTAGCGGGGAATTTATAGGATCCGAGTATCGCGAGATCCGACAACGGGATTATGAGTCAGAGCCTCAGTTTCACTTTTGAATTTGGCGCCAATACCCGGATCTGTCTCGGATCCGACTCGGATCCGCAACGTTCGGGTGGGCTCGGATTTCATAAATCCGAGTGCGCTCATCCCTACTAAAAATATACAAACGTTTTTTGTTGAAAGCCAAATCCTCTCCAAAAGGCTGTATCCGCTCAAACTGTGTTTGAATCTTTCAAACACACAAAAAAATGCATGAAATTTCTGGGATTTTGCATAATATCTTTGCATAAAGGTGACAAACCAGTTTGAGAACCGTTTTCAAAACAGTTTCAGCATCCGTTAGAGCTAAAACCAAATAAATCTGGATGTGTTAGATATGCTGACAAAGGTTAGAGATAATTCACCAGCATTTTCACATGGATATTTATTTTTGGGGTTAGCAAAGAAATTATGCGGTTTATAGAGCATAAAGTGACGTTATTGTCCTCCTTTGTTACCATTGTAATGTGAGAAAGTAATATAGTAGTGTGTGAGGGAGAGAGACTGTCTGTGTGTGAGGGGAGAGAGAGAGATCCACTTTTGCAGTGGAATGCATGTGCATTCCACTGCATGTGCATTCCATTTGGAATGCAAAATTGCATTCCAACTGCCGAACTTCCTGTCAGTGTAACGCACATGCGTTCCACTGCGAAAGTAAAAGGCTGAGGAAACAGAGGCCAGTAGCGGGCGGCTGCTGCACCCCCTTGGCCTTGCGCCCTGGGCGACGGCACCGCCCGTACCTGCCTAGTTGGGACTCTGGCTAATGCTACTGCTTTTAAGCATACTTGCCAACCTTTGGCAAACTAATTCTGGGATCCCAGGCAGGGGGCGTGGTTGGAGGGCGGGAGGGGTGCGGCGCGGTAATTTGCGGCATTTTGGCTCCGTCCTGCGACAAAATGACGGGGTTCCCGCGGGGGCGGGGCCAAAATTATGCGATTCACCGCGAATCGCGTCATTTTGAGGAGCATGCTGCCATATGCAGGATATTTGCCTGCTCTCCCGGGAGCCCAGGAGACCTACCCGAATTTCGGGAGTCTCCCGGACATTCCGGGAGAGTTGGCAAGTATGCCTTTAAGACAAATATCTGTTGTAAATACATAGCTATTTACCACCTAGAAGCAAGATTTCCAGATATTTCAAGAGTTTTCAATACAGACAGCCATGATCAAAATGAGGCTTGTGAGATTCTTTTTGAGCATTATTCTAAACTAAACTATGAAATCAGTAAACTCGAATGGGCATTTGCATCCAAATTATTTGAGCTACAAAAATCTAGATTCAAAACAAATATGCAGAAATTTTCAACAATAACTGAGCTCATAGAATATTTTCCAAATTTAGCAAAACTAGCTACTATTGGACTGATCAAACCTGTGAAAGAGGATTTTCTACTCTAAAATGAATTAAAACCTGGTTAAGGAATCGCATGAAGCAGAGCACACTGAATAATCTGATGCTGATTTCATTAGAGGGACCATATCCTACAGACTTTGATTATGAAAAGCTGCAGATGACTGGGCCTCTAAGAAGAAGAGAAGAAATAATATATAACATGTAATCTAGAGGTTAAATCAATATCATGATTTTAACATTTAATTTGTGCAAAGGCCCCCACCTGGCTACTTTTTGATGCCACACTGCTGGTAAAATTTCTGGAGAACACTGCTCTCTAATAGCTGCTGATTTTTCTCAGCCTGTTTCTCACAGCTGTCTCTTTCTAAGCTCTCAACCTCTTTTTCTTTTACCTCTCAGCCTGTTTCTCTAATAGCTGTCTCTCACATAGTTGTATTTCTTTAAGCTCTAAACCTGTCTCTCTAAAAGTTGCCTATCTCTCAGCCTGTCTCTCTCACAGCTATCTCTCTTTTACCTCTTAGTCTATCTTTCTCATAGCTGCCTCTCTCAGCTGTCTCTCATTTATCTCTCAGCCTGTCCCTCTAATAGCGGCATCTCTTTCAGCTTGTTTCTCTCTCAGCCGGTCTCTCACAGCTGTGTCTCTCTAAGCTCTCAACCTGTTTCTCAGCCTAACTCTCCTATACCTCTCAGTCTGTCTCTCTTAATAACTGCCTCTCTCTCAGCCTGTCTCTCTCATAGCTGTCTCTCACACAGGTGTCTCTCTCTAAGCTCTCAACCTGTCTCCTTTTTATCTCTCAGGATGTCTCTCTCATAGCTGCCTCTCTCAGCTCTCTCTCATTTATCTCTCAGTCTGTCTGTCTAGTAGCTGCTCCTCTCTTAGCCTGTCTCTCACAGCTGTGTCTCTAAGCTCTCAACCTGTCTCTCTCTATCTCGGTCTGACTCTCTTATAGATCACAGCCAAATTTCTCACAGTTTCCTATCAGCGTCCCATTCTCTCTCAGCCTGTCTCTGCCTAAGCTCTCAATCTGTCTCTCTAACCCTGTCTCTTACCTCTCAGCCTCTTTCTCTCTCATCTCTCAGCCCTTATCTTGCTCAGCAGGGGTTGTCCAGACATAGCTAGTCGAACCCAGAGAAATGTATCAAGCAGCCAACCTACCTCAGACTCATAATCACTAAATAATGGCAGGTTTGGCAATGTATTAAAGACCTGCAGTTGTGCTGAGCAAGGACTGCTGCAGCTTACAATGTGCACACAGCTTGTCACTGTCTCTGTCTCACTGCCGCCAGGTGGCCTCAGGAAGCCATCGGCCTACCAGGAAAAGTCCCTGTAAGCTCTATGGCCAATTTGCCTCGTCAGAGTTTCTTCTTATTCAGCTACTGCTCATTGATTGCATTTATTATTTATATCTGACCAATTGACAATGTATTACACAATTTTTTCTCCTCTCTTCTTTTACGGTATTGTTTTGAGGGATCAATATTACTTTTAGATTAAAGCAGCTACCTAGAGCATCAGAATCTAGGGGGATTCTTGGCTGAGGTGTGTTGTTTAAGTTAAATCTGTCTCTGAATGTCGCTTTCATGCTGGGTGTTGGCTTTTGAATCAACTTTAAATATTCTCTTCAAACACAGCACTGCTCTTTAATTACTTATACTGACTCCCTACCAAGACCATGCCACGGCATGGGTAGTGCCGCTCCCAGCCAAGCAAGCTCCTCCTCCTGGGGGAGGCAAGGTGCTACTGCTAGGCTGCTTAACATGCCTCAGCATCACTGACTTCCACTCCCCCATCCCCACTTGCTCAAGACAAATTATGAAGCTGTAGGTTGGAGCAGCACCAAAGGGGTATTTGCAGGTTATGAAATTAACTTTCAAAAATCTGAAATACTCCCTATTTCGAACATTGCAATGAATCCAGAACAAATTAGAGCTATTTCAAATATCCGTCTCTTCTATCCCATCCATCGCCGTGTCACTGTCATCTACCGCCCCCCTGGCCCCACCTCCCTCTTCCTTGACAACTTTGCTGCCTGGCTTCCTCACCACCTTTCCTCCGACCTCCCCTCCATCATCCTCGGCGATTTTAACTTCCCCATGGACAATCCCACCGACCCTGCTTCCAGCAAACTTCTCACCCTCTCTTCCTCCTTAGGCCCTACCCAATGGACCTCCTCCCCTACCCACTGCCTTGGTCACTCCCTTGATCTTGTCTTCTTCTACCTTTGTAGTCTATCTGACTTCTCCATCTCTCCCTTTCCTCTATCCGATCACCATCTCCTCTCCTTCTCTCTCTCCTCTTCTCCTGCTCCCCTCCCCCTGCCCAAACCTACTCTGTCCATACGCAACCTTGACGCTCTTAACCCCCTCCTCCCTGACTGCCTCCGACTTCGCCTCCTTTTTCTCCTCTAAAATTTCTGCACCCACAAAATTGTGGAACAGCCAGAACCCTTCACTGTTGGAAACAAGCACTGAGGGTTGTGGATTCTTTATGTTGATGCACATGTGCACTCATACGTTTTTCAGGAACATGTTGAAGGATGATTCATCTTACCATATCACCTTCTTCTAGCTATCAGTAGTCCATTGCCTGTGCTGTTTGCGAGTGGTATAAGCGATGCAACCTATATTCTGTGGAGTTCTCATCAGACCGTTTTATTTAATTAAACTGGCTGCTCATGCCACAGGTAGATATTTGCAGTCAATTGATCTGTAGGACATCTTCACGGGTATTACAATCCTAGAGTTTGGGCTTCCAACCACTTTGACCATTTACTGCTTATGGCCTTCCTTTCAGTATACTTGCATCTTATTTACCAAGGTGTTTCCATTTCTTGTCAACTATTATTGAATTTTGGAAAAACAGAATCCAAAATGTCCACTTACCCATACCACTTCTCTTTCCCCCTGTTGTTGTTCTTTGAAAAATGTCAAGAAAAATTATTGCAGGGGAATAAATGATTCAATTTAAAAACACATGTATTTGATCAATTTCGCGTATACCTTAGCACTGCCATTTAAATTTTGCTTGACCATATCTGTATTATACTTCTCTACTGCAGGCAGGGGCAAAGTCATAGCTGATCCTGTCCCTGTCTTTCCCAACAGCCCACCTCTCTCATAAAGTACAGGGTTATCCTTGTAGTTGCTTTTGTACACGCCTGCCTACCTACCTACCTACCTCGAACCACACTCACTGCAGCTAAGACTGCTGGACCAGTCAATAAATATTTTCACAATTGAGCAATTGAAACCCAGATGCAGGATTCAAAAAACCAAAATGTGCACTTAACAGTAGAATTCTTAGTGATTAATTTGCAGCTAGGTTTAACCTTCAGAAGATGAAAGGTACCCTCATCTCCTAGTATAGTAGATCTATTGATTTCTGCAACCACAAAATAATAAGCATTTTAAAACTCCATACTATGGAAATAGTAAAGTATGAAAAATATTGAAACTGTTCTATGACTCTATTATGCAGCTAACAGACTTAAAGTTTTAATGCTTTTGATGTGAGAAGATATCCTGAACACTTTTCGTATCTAGGTTAATATCATACATTAGCATTGATATAATGAAAATTAAATTCTCAATAGCGCAGTCAATTTCTAATTGTCTTGTATGTCGGAAAGGTTTAGCATAGATTTGAAGATATGTGTACACCCCCATTGTGTTACCACGGGCATTATGGTAATGAGTCATTTTGAAGATATAAATGTTAGGCCATTTTCTATCTATATTGAATTTTAACAGTGCATATTTTTTATTGTTATCTCTCAGCTAAGTTCACGGTATGGACCTGGAGTTAAACTAAATAGCTGTAACAAGCTGGATCGTTTCATCTTATCCTGCACCCTAGTGTTTTTATTAGCTTCTTTTAAACTTTTGTTGAAAGCAGTTGAAGGTTTTAAGGATTAAAAGAACCACCACTATTATGATCCTGCATTAAGACTGCAATGTAGTTTTTGGTCTGTGGACTTTCATATATTGCTTGTAAATAAATGTCAGTATCTGAAAGTAGGACTAGAGATTCTAGGAGAGATATGTTTATTTTCATAATAATAATTTATTTGTCAGATTATGGGCCGGTTTCTGATTCTTATTTTTCATGAAAACTCCCTGAAAATGGCGGTTTTGGGGGACTAATGCACATTAAAGTGCCCATATTTACGAACCTTTAAAGGGATTTTATTACCATACTGTTATTTCCTTCCCTCACCCCAACTAACATTATTTTACATCATTATATGTTAAAGCAGATTAGGAAATTAAAAGTGTGTATTTTATCTACCTTTACCCTATATTATAGTGAAGTTTTATTTATTTATTTTTTATTATAAGTTTTTATTAGAAGATTTCCAATTACAGAATAAAATAAAAAGGACAATATCCAATCAAGAAGTATTCACTGACAAGGATGTGTTACATAGGATTGAGCAGTATCTTATTGTAAAGAAGCTCCCGGGTGCCAGGGAGCTGGTGCCCGATAAGAGGGCGAAGACGCCCGGCATTGCTGCGCCCCTGAAGGGGCTGAAGATGTTCCTGCTTCCTGTGCCCAGCAAGAGGGTGAAAAAAGAAGAAAGACGTTACTTACCGATCCAGTGCTCCAGCGGCGGTGAGTATGGCTTCTTTCTTCCAGGTCCCGTCCGCGGAGGAAGGATGAGCCAATCACGGCTCATCTTTCCCCGCTGGCCAATCAGCGGCCGGATACGCGAGCCAATCGTGGCTCGCGCCCGGGCGTTTAAAAGATTGGCACCGCGGCGAGCCAATCAGCGCTCGCGGCGGTGACGCCTGCCGATGATGTTGCACCGGATTCAATCTCTCCGCACAGCAGATCAGCGACACCAGATGTGAAGCCGCGGCTGCCTCGCCACTCGGTTTCCAGATCAGGTAAGGATCTTTATGGTGGTTCAATGTTGGCGCCACGAGAGAAGCAGCGGTGTGAGCCCTAGACCCGAGCAGGTTCCCTGTCTTTCCACTTTTGAAAGCTCCTTCTCTCTCTGCTGCCACAAACCGTAAGTGCGTGGCCGCAACCGGAAGTGCGCAGCCGAAACCGGAAGTGCGCAGCCGAAACCAGAAGTGCACGGCCGAAGACAGAAGTGTGTGGCCGAAACGGAAGTGCCCTCCCGCGGTCCACTCTTCCTGTTCTAACTACACTCGGGCACACGATCCAGCAGGGGAGCCTCTGAATCAGGTAAGGAGCCAGGGGAAAACTAGGAGACCGTTCCGGGATTCGCCCGCAACAACTCAGTCCAGCGTGATACCCGTGGGTGAGGATGCCCAGGGGGTCCAGCGTGGTCTCCAAACGTGGCACTTGAGCACTCCTGGGGTGCCTGGTGATATTAGAAGAGAGTATGAGGCAGATGGTGATGTTAAGTACCTCCAAAAGTGTAGTACTGGGATCTCCAGGGAAAGACATGAAGTTTTATTTTAAGACATAATGATCACAGATTGGGTAAAGGGCATGAAGGTCAGTTACCAGAAGTCTATGATTGCCGGTCCAATACTATAACAAAGTCTATTGGGGCTTTAAAGAAAGTTTGAGTTTCACAGGAAACTAGTGGGCTACAACTGATACATGTTTTGAACAGCCTTTTTATCTAGTACTTGAGAGCAGAAATGGGATGCTTACAGGAATACAGCTAAAATGATAAGATTAAAAAGAAATCAATGAAACAGCATAAAACTGTAAGCTAAATCTGATTAGTTTTGCACATTCTCTAGTGTCTATAGAGTCGTATACATTCCAGTGAACAGATTTTACTAAAAATATGGAATAAAATCAATTTGATGCAACCTTCAAAAAGTTGTGGCAATGTACTATAATTTGTCACTTACAGTAGATGAAACAGTCAGCATTATAGCCTTAATTTCCAGCTTCAGAAAATATATACTATTTTGTACTTTCAGTGACATGATACTCATTTCTAAAGCAATAATATTATTGCCATCTATTGAAATTGCTCTATTAAAAAAATGAAATGAAGACAGTCTTTTTTCTCATTTAGCTTCTACTAAAACATAAAGGGCTCTATTTATTAAGCAGAGAAAAGCCCTATCTCTGACATAGCCTATTTAACAAGGATTTCAGCAGCACAAACACTCCAGCAATCCTTCTTCAGCAATTGAAAATCGGAAAACCTGCAAAATAAATCTTTTTATAAATATTTTTATACATTTTTACAAGTTGAACTGAAAGCAGGGCTTCCAGTTCCACAGTACATGTGTGAACCAGAAAGCTGGAACATCCATGCGCAGAGCCACTAAGACTACTCTTACCACTGCCAGCGTATCATAGGACAGCTGAGTATCAATCTGATGCCACAACAATATTTTCTTAGTAAATTGTATCAATAGGAGGATTTCTGGAAAACAGCCCTTTTGTCATTTTTTAATAAACAGATCCCTAACTGTTACTTTTAACAGGTTTTTAAATTGTGGCATGTGTATGTGCTAAACATATAGTGTCACCCTGTCATACAGTAGAGACACAGGTCATTTGAGGTTACATAAAAGGAGGAAAGATTGCCCGTTATGTCTCTCACTTTGCAGGTACTGACTGCTCACCATTTGGGCTTAGGAACTTTGGGCATTCGTGGTTGACTACCTCTATGCAGAGAGCTGGGTATGCTGCACTAAGGATTTGGGGAAACAGGGACACTGAGGAGTTAACCACTGACTCACCTTGGAACTTAATATCATCAGGAAAACAATAACACATGACAACTCCCCAAAGGACAGAAGTCACCCAATCCTGTCACTGGAAAGAGTGTTCCCTCAAGTACTCCCCCTGGGATTTGGGGATGCTTCAAAGGATAATACCCAGGTGAGAACGGTTGGAGTTTACCGCTTCCGCTAGACTATCTAGATTCAGAATCCGGAAAAGGAATGGACTGCAACGACATTGTTTTTACCTGGTTCCCAAAAGGAGTTCACTTTTGTGTGCAGCTGAAAGCAGGGTGACAATTGAGGCAGACCGCTGCAGTGCCCGGCAGAAGAGAGATAAGTAGATCTCCAGAATTTTGGAACCACAGATAAAGGACATCCCCAGCATCCAGTGACCAATGATACTATATGCAACGTATTGTTCTCCTTATGTGTGCTGTATTATCGCATACTGTATAACTTGTTAATGTGCTACTTGAGTCATTTTGAAAAAGCAAATAAATATTATGTTTTTTAAAAAAAATAGATATCTCAATAAGTGGGACTAACCCAGTGTATGATACTAAAGAGAGCCATAAGTGAGCTCAGTAGAATTCCCATTCAAGGCCCGTTGCCCAGTGCATATATCACAGAGTGCACTGGGTATATCACAATGGACTGTAAAAGGAATAGTTCTGGCCCCAGTGTTGTGACAATGCCAGTCGCCCATAGAAGTTATTTTAGGTCCTAATTGTATATCATTGTTATTTAAGATTATTATTGCAACGGATTGGTTGGATCTTAGTGCTAATCATGATTGACACTGGCCTACCAGAGGTGCAGAGTCTAACGAGCTCCCCGGTGTTCACAAGAACCGCCGCAAGGCGGAATGGGCTTAGCTGCCGGAAGCCCGCAGGTTGCGGTCCTCTGGTCTGTCTCTAGATGTAGCACTAGCGGATGAGATGAACAGGTAGGAAGCGTAGTCAGACAGCCTGATCTGGTACACTTTCGGGCGGCACAGTACAGAATCAGCAGGCAGTCTCAGCGGGAGGCGCACAGGATATCAGCAGAGAATAGTCAGCAAGCCAAGTTGGAACAAGAATGCAGAGGAATCAGAATAGTCAAACAGGCAGCACTGGTACACGGGAATCAGATCAGGAACAGAAAAGTCACAGAGATCCATGAAGAATCAGGAGCCAGGAAGCATTCAAGTTGCTCTGACACTCACCAAGTGTCAGAGTGAGGTTTAAATTACCAGCAGTTCAAATTCCCCGCCCAAGCTTAGCGATAGGGTGACTGCAGATACCCGGAAGTGACAGTTCCAATCGCAGAGGGCGGACAGCGCTGGAGCGAGGACGGGTACGTTTAGGATAATTATTAAGTATATTAGTACTGTTTTGTGTTTGAAGCAGTGTATGGTAAGCTATGTCTCTTGGCAGTTTATATTTTAATATATATATTGCTGGTTGTAACTAAGGAATTACACATAGTTATACTATGAGGGTCCCAGTGTAAAATTAGCTGCTGATTACCCTCATTCGGCTATTAGAGTCTCATTTTTACACACCGCTTGGGTACTCACTGCTTGTTGCCAATTGGCTATTTGTAGTTACACATTAAAATTTAATGTCACAGCCCTCAATTCACTTCAAGTGAATTAATGTGGAACAGTGAGAACTGCTGGTAAAGCACTGCAAGAGGCAAAAACTAGTGGCTAGATCAAAAGATAAAACAGACAGCAGCAGAAGGGGTTTTAGTGAATACATATTACTGGATACTGCTTCCACAGCTCATGTATCACTGTGCATTACTAATGCTGATGGTTTAGTACTGTCATTGCTTTTACTGACAGCATGTTATTGGACAATATTACTGCTAATATACTGTAGTACTGTGTATTACAATTGTTAGTAGCTTATTAATATGCTGTAATTTTCTATCAGCAAAAGTAATACCAATTAATACTACTGCTGACATGTTAATGGGCATTACTCTTACTGCTGACATACTGTATTATTGGAATAATACTGGACACTATTTTAGCAGCCGGCATATTACTGGATACTACAAAAGAAACTTCTGACCCAAACTCTCTCTCACATTACCACCCCATCTCTTTGCTCCCATGCCCCTCCAAAGTTCTCGAGTGAATGGCCTAGACTCGCCTCACATGGTTCCTATCTGCAAACAACCTATTGGATCCTCTTCAGTCAGGCTTTTGTTCTGAACACTCCACAGAGACTGCACTGACCAAGGCTGTCAATGATTTGATCACAGCTAAGACTAAAGGCCATTACTCTCTTCTAATTCTCCTGGATCTCTCTGCTGCATTTGACGCTGTTGACCATTCTCTCCTCAAACAAATGCTAGGTCTTCAAGACACTGTCCTATCCTGGTTCACATCCTACTTATCTAATCGCTCTAATCAGTTGGAGTACCACAAGGCTCAGTCCTAGGTCCTCTGCTATTCTCTATCTACACCATTATCATCAACATTTATATAGCGCCAGCAAATTCCATAATGCTTTACAATTTGCAACAAACAGTAATAAAACAATACTGGGTAATACATACAGACATAAAGGTAAGAGGGCCCTGCTCGCAAGCTTACAATCTATGGGACAATGGGAGTTTGATACACAAGGGTAAGTGCTACATCATATTGCATATTTTTCAGCTAGAATACAAACATAAAAATTATTGAGTGGGCTGTATGATCAGTCACACAGCAATGTTGGTCAGAGGGTTGTTTTCTTAGGGAGATTAGGATGGTGGCTAAGGAATATCATAACCTTGTCTGAAGAGGTGGGTTTTCAGAGAATGCTTGAAGGTTTGAAGACTAGATGAAAGTCTTATTGTGCAAGGGAGAAAATACCACAAAGTGGGTGCAGGCCGAAAAAACTCCTGTAACCGGCAATGGGAGAATGTGACATACATCTAAAAACCATTTCCAGAATACTTCCATATCTCATACAAGACACTGAAATTTTTTTAATTCATGCACTCATCATCTCCCGCATCGACTATTGTAATTCCCTCCTTTCTGGTCTTCCCAAAATCAGACTCGAGCCCTTACAATCTATTTTGCATGTAGCAGCTAGGTTGATTTTCCTTGCAAATTGTAGTTCCTCTGCTGAGCCACTCTGTCAGTCTCTACATTGGTTGCCTGTTTTTCAACTAATCCAATATAAAATTCTTTTACTAACATACAAAGTCATCAATAAAATTACTCAAACATGCATCTCCTCACTTGTCTCAAAATATCTCCCAACTCGGCACAAGATCTGGATCTCTCTTCCACTCTCATCACATCCTCCCATTCTCAGTTACAGGGCTTTTTTAGAGCTGCGCCAACTTTGTGGAATTCATTCCCTTGTTCGATAAGACATTCCTCTAGTCTTCAAACTTTAAAGCGTTCTCTGAAAAACCACCTCTTCATACAAGCTTGTAATATTCCTCTTAATGTCCCTAGGCTACCCTATTACTTCCCTGTACACAACTACACAAAACAACAACATTCTGACCAACATGGTTGTGTGACTGAACATACAGTACACTAAATACTTTATAACCTTTGCATTCTAGCTGGACAAATATGCAGTATGATATAGCACTTACCCTTGTGTGTCAAACCATTGTGCCATAGATTGTAAACTTGCGAGCAGTGCCCTCTTACCTCTCTGTATGTATTACCCAGTATTGTTTTATTAATGTTTGTTCCCAATTGTAAAACACTACGGAATCTGTTGGCGCTTTATTAATAAATGTTGATGATGATGATACTACTACTCCTTTTGATATATACTTTGGTACGATTAGTGGCGTATTTCTGACCATCACTAAAACATGTGACTTATTACTGGGTATTGCTGCTACTGCTAGCATATTAGTGGGTGTCACTACTACAGACATCATATTATTGGGCATTACTACTATAACTATTAGCATATTAGTTGCATTTACTACTGGAAGTACCATATTAATCGGCATTACTCATATATAAGTGGACATGACTGTTACTGGTGGCTTAATTATAGATAATACAAAAGGAATATTACTGCTACTGCTGACATGTTACCAAGCATCACAGCTACTTTTGGAATTCATAGATGCTGTCTGGTAAAATGTGGAGGGACAGAAGATGCCTCCGGAGCCGATGCCTGTGAAGAGGGCGAAGATGGGCTGAAGAATCCTCAGATGGCGGAGCCCTGCAAGCGGGTGAAGAAAGGAGGTTACTCACCCGTCCATCGATCCAGCGGTGAGTATCATGGCTTTCTTCCTGCAGGTCTTGTGCGTGGGGGAAGGATGAGCCAATCAGGGCTCATCTTTCCCCGCTGGCCAATCAGCGGCCGGATGCGTGAGCCAATCGCGGCTCTCGCACGGCCATTCAAAAGATTGGCGCCGACGCGAGCCAATCAGCGCTTGCGCCGGCTGATGACGTCGCGCCGGCGACTATATAAGTCGCCGGACGGCGCCATTTTGACAGAAGTCCGTCGGCGGAGAAGAGGGAGGACGTCTCTTTAAGACGTCCAGCAACAGGATCAGCGGCAGGGGGCCCTTGTGAGAGCCGTGAGCTACCCTGCCGCCCGAAGACTACAATCAAGCCGCCGGAGCAGTGATCGCCGGCGGGGAGCCCTTGTAAGGGCTGAGAGCGCCCCCGCCAAGCAGCCCTCAACAGCGCCGAACCGGAGAAGAGGCGCCGCCGGCTGCAGGGTCTGGAAGACCCGGAGAAGGAAGAAGACGGCGTGGCAAGTTGAGATTCCTGCGCAGAGCAGGTAAGTATACTCAACGTTAAATTCGGGCACTAGGCCTGGGGCCATGGTCGGGCACAAGGCCCGTTGGCACAGTAAATTAGGGGCACAAGGCCCAGGGACCTGGGCACTAGGCCCCTACTAATTAGTGGGCCAGTAGGCCATATTACTGTTGATAAAGGGGACAAGCCCCTGTTAGTTAGACAGGGAGCGTGAGAGCCCCAGGTATAAAAGGGCACAAGGCCCTTAGGTAGTTAGTGGCCTAGAGGCCATAGGAAGGCCAGAGGGCCTGGTTAGGGGCTGGTAGCCCGTAGGCTATAAAGGGCACAAGGCCCTCAGTCAGTCAGGGAGGTCACAGGCCTCAGGCAGGGGCTAGGACCCCTAGGTAGCAGGGCACAAGGCCCTAGTTAGTGGGCTCAGAGCCCTGAGGTAGAGAGGGGGCTGAGGCCCATTAATCAGAGCACAAGGCTCTGTTTGTAGCTGGGCAGAGGCCCATGGTGTGATGGGCAGAAGGCCCTGGTGGTGATGAGGTAGAGGCGTGGGAGCCTCGTAAGTGTAGACGCGGTCCTGTGTGAGGTGAGCACACGTAGTTAGGAGGTACAGTAGAGCGGAGGCTCCTGTGGTGCTGTAGCAACCAACTGGTTGGCTAGCAGCGGTGTGCTCTGGTAAGTAGCTTACAAAGTACTGTATATTGTATTCTGTCTGTGAGGCGGGTATTGTTGAATTACAGTATTTTGGGTGTGCTATGTAATTGTGTCATGGGGCAAGACGTCAGGCCCCCATTAAAGGTAGGCTCTTGTTCCTGTGTTTTCCTGTGCTAACCCGTGCTGTGGGGACAAGTGTAGTTACCAGCATACACATAGTCAGGGGAGAACACACGTAGTTTTCCTGTCCCTTAGGTCCCCGGGGTCACACTGGTACCCAGAGGGGGTGGCTGAGTGAGTTGGTGGCAGTGCAGCACACCTTGAGGCAGTTCCAGGGTTCTGATTGAGGGTCCTCAAGGCTGGTTCCGTGCAGGTGGACCTGTGGTTCCGGACGTAGGGACACGTGTAAGATACCCGAGTACAGGCAGTCGGGCGGTTCAGTTCGATCGGCTGTTCCGTGCGGCAGTCGGCCCGCGGGTTAGTGTGCTGTTCCACTGAGCCTCAGCCGGGCTTAAAGAACCGGTCCTTAGGGTCTGTGGGTGTCCCCATAGCAAGAAGGCAGCTTCTTGGTACGACCTGGGTGAGGGGGTTAGGAACCGCCCTCCAGTTTAGTCCGTGAACACCGGCTGGTGTTCCCCGTAGTGTGTAAGTGAGCAGTTCCATTAGTGCATCACACCTAGTTAGTCATAGTGGTTTGACTTAGTTGCGTTGCCGACCATTAGAACGTTGTTAGGGTCGGGTCGCTTTTGTAGTCAGTTTAGCATTTGTGGGTGCCATTTTAGTCTCACTGAGAGTGCAGAGGGAGGCTGTGTGTTCCTTGTCATCCGCAGGTATCGGGGAGGTGCAGGAGAACCGGATCGGAAGTGGGAGTGTCCCGGTGAGTATTACGCTCGATTCCCCCTTTCGGTTAGGCCCTCACTGGCAGGTGTGTAAGGTACTTGAGGCGGGATTAGTCCTCGGACTAGTCTTGGTCTTAAGTGCCTGTAGTCCCCCGCGTCTTGGCAAGAACAAAGTGAGGGGGCGGCAAGTGAGCTTGGACTGACCGTGTCCTCGTTCTTTGCCGTATTCTCGGACAGCCCTTACCTGGTAGGCACAGCCGTAATCTCTGTCTCTATCTTAGAGGGACGTGATTGGAGGTGACAGGGGTTGCGGCTGCAGATCTGCTGGGATTGGATCGCAGCTGGGATATCGGAAGCGGACTGGAGGTGACCATCGTTTTCAAGGTAAGTTCTTTTGTGTTGCGTCTGTCCCTGTCTTTCCCCGCAGGGGGCGTTACAATTTACAAGTGCCTTAGCAAACATTCTGGGGGCTCATAGTAACATGATTGGAGACCTATTGCACAATTATTTTAGTAAGCAAAAAATGTGTGGTCCTTTGGAGGAGTAGGGGGATGCATGTTTGTCTCACAAAATCTAGAAGGCTAGAAGCCTTAGAAAAGCATTAAGCTGCAATCAGTGCTTTTATGCAGCTAATGGAACTCCAAGCCGACTTCTAATATGTTTTTATTTTACAGTAATAGTGTACATTATTTTTATTGATAGACAATTTTCAACAATTGCAGTAGTTATTGTACAGTTTCATTATACTTTCACTGGACTCCAAGAAGGAACACTTTCAAAATGAGTCATGTGACATAAGTGACGTCACTACTCTTCAAATATAAGTTATAACAACACTACTCACACAGTTTCTCCAACACATTAGAAAAAGCTTTTATTTAGGTGGAGAAGCCAATTAAATAAGGTTTTCACTCCAAACATCACTACAAGTGACACTGGTGTGATAAGGACAACATGCTATTCATATCTGAAAATACCAAAACACACTATTATCTACAATTTTCTATATATTACAAGCTTGATACTAGCTTGCATTAGCCAGTATGTTTAAACTTGAAAATATATGCTGTTTTACTTGCAGGCACTGTTTGCTATTGCACATAAAGTTAGTTGGTGATAAAACACGTTGTTACATCTAACATATGTTATTTAAACAATAAAAAGTCTATGATTTTTTTAATTGCAGTCTCATTCATTAAAAACAAAAAGAAGGGTAATTACAGTTTTAATTATTAAATTGCTAAATTAATCTCTCTTGTTATTTCTCTTGAATCTTTTATATTTTTTGTAAAATGCACTGCTTCTATACACCAATGTTTATGCTACCTTCCTTAGATATTTCACCAGACATCCCCTAGTAATCCAGTTTTTCTGCCTAGCTGATATTTAAGGTTATGATTCACTTCACTCTTTCTCCCCCATCTCATCAACATTAATAGGTTGGCTTTTGATCATGCATAACTCTTTTGCATAACTATTTAATTATTATATTAGCATGATACATGTATGCCACCTAGAGCCAAGTAGCTCAGGCACCCCGAGGTTTCCCTTGCCTTCCCTCTAATTCATTACCCCTACACCCCTTCATTACTATTATTCCATTTGGATTGCTGGAGAAACTTGACATTATGTTCCTATTGAATTCACCGTTTTATACAGCATGAGTCTAAAGATCTTTTTACTAAATGTTAATGGGTTTAATTTGTCCAATAAGCGTACAGTGACCCTTTCAAATTGAAGGAAAACAATAGCGAACATTGTCTTCACTCAGGAGACTCATCTCGTAAACCCACACTCAACATTAATAAGGAAGCAGTCATCCCAAAGTTTCTTTGCATCTGCCCTTTGTACTGTATATGTAATTGTGCAGTTGTTTTGTTTATTATTGGTATCTTTTTTGCTCCTTTAAAAACAGTATCAGTCCTTGATGGGAGATTCCTAAATGTAATTGGCATGTATTGCTATTTTACTCTAACCCTTGCCTCAATCTAAGCTCTGAATACCCATCCCGCCTCATTTTTAACAACATTTTGAAATCAACTTTCTAGTGTGATGGATGGTGCTGTCTTCTTGGCAGTTGGCAGTAATTTTTAGTATAATATTAGATCCCAAACTTGATAGAACTCCCTCCCCCAGAGATCCAATGGGAGCTTCACAAGAAGCCAAAAAATACTTGTTCTCAGATCTCTTGAACTAAATAATTCATGAAGTTTGAAAAACGGAATAGCCATAGAATATACACATTACTCTGGCCCTTATAGATTAAGACATATAGATTTAATTTGCATACCGCTTCACTAACACCAAAAATCTCAGATGATTGGATAATTCTCAACTCATGGACAGATCAATCAACTTAATCAGTACTTTTAGACCTGGCATATGTTCCTCAATCGCGCCCAAATTGGAAATTGGATAACTCTTGCTTAATTAATGGCAATCATGTCAAATAAATTGGTCTCACCATTACTGAACTTTTTGAGCTCAATGTCACTGAGGATGTCTCTTTAGCAACTATTTTTGAATTCCCATAAGGCCACTAATAGAGGTAAATTAACTAGCATTTTCACGCAAACCGGCGCAAGCAATTAAATAAAATAGTAGGGGAACTGGAGACACAGATTCCAATCATATCTACTAAACATAAAACAAACCCCCATTCTACTGCTTTCCGTAAGCTCTTAGCGGAATATGACCCTTACGATATCTGGCGGGCGCAGTGTCCTGGTGCCCGAGAATATACCTTTCATTCAATGGTTCACAACACTTATTCTAGGATAGACATGATTCTGTCGGATAAGTGGACACTCCAGCATACTGATTCAATCAATATCCTTCCTATTATGTGGTCTGATCATGCTCCGATGGAGTGGTCCTGGAGTTTGCATATTGCCAGAGCTCCTCCAAGACCTTGGCGCATGCCGGGCTATCTACTCACTTCACTGGAGGCTAGGGCTGCTCTCTCTGAGGCATTGTCACAATATTTACAGTTAAATAACCCAGCTGACACCTCCCTTTCGACACATTGGTGTGCCCTGAAGGCGGTTGTTAGGGGTGCTGCTATCCAAATTGGGGCCCGGTTAAAGAAGCAATACCTCCTACGCCAACGAACACTCGAGTCTGACTTAGTGAGATTACAGCTCCAAAACCAAACACGTCCATCTAAAACCTTACAAAGAGAAATAAACGAGGTGAGGAAACGGCTAAATAATATCTTCATATCTTGCATGAAATCCTCCTTACTTAAGTTGAGGCAAAAATTCTATACAATGGGTAATAGGGCCAGTCGTCTCCTAGCCCGAAAATTAAGAGGCAAGCAAGCTAGGAATCGTATTAAAGTATTGCACGGTCCTAGAGGTAACAAGATATACAACCCAGCGGCCATAGCTAATCAGTTCGCCAAATTTTACTCTAAACTTTATAACCTCCAGGATGATGGCAATATCTTTAAACCATCTGAGGCCTCTATTTCCGCATTCCTTCAACACCTAGACCTTCCCTTGTTAGACGTTGATAGTTTACAATCGCTCAATCTTCCTTGGACCCAGGGAGAGGTTGAGAGAAGCATTAAATCCCTTCCAAAAGATAAGGCTCCTGGCCCGGATGGTTTCATTAATGCATTATATACTGTCTTTGGGACCGAAGTTTCCCCTCTCCTCACTAACCTGTATAATAGCGTTTTGGAGGGAGGGGGCTTCCCAACAGAAATGTTGGAAGCACAGATTATTACTATACCGAAACCTGGCAAGGACCACTCAGACTGTAAGAACTATAGACCAATAGCATTGCTTAATACAGACCTGAAAATTTACGCTAGACTGCTTGCTGATCGTCTGAATCCCCTCTTATCACACCTGATCCATCCGGACCAGGTTGGCTTTGTAGTAGGCCGTCAGGCCTCGGACAACACCCGACGCATATTAAATGTTGTGGACCTCCTCTCTGGGCTCTCGGAGGAAGTTATTCTGCTCTCCTTGGAAGCGGAAAAGGCTTTTGACAGACTTACACAAAGTTAGATATAGAAAGAGGGCGCTCTAAAAACCTATTAGATACCTAAAATAAACAAAACTATGGCCAGTTGCAGCTCTCCTTACAGGCTCTGGGACCTGATTAAGGATATAAACATAAACAAAAAGAAAACTGAGAGCGCAAAAAACTGTAAGCCACTAGTTGAAATAATTACAAGTTCATTTATAATATAAAATAACATGTATTTAAAGATGATATAAATATACCATTACACATATTTATAAAACAATAGCCAGTATTGGGTATAACAAAAAACTGGCATATATCAGATTCAACACTCTAGATGTGTCAGAGCACATAAAATATTCCCTAAATGGATTCACAGCAGATGTAATAATAATTGGATATACTCGTGTATATGTATAGGTTGAAACTTGTAGACACAACTAAGTGTGTGAGATGATAATCCAACAAATACACGGCTCAATCCTGGAAAATGAATGTACTAGAGCACACAAATGTAAAAACAAATCCTCATACCGCAGATGATTTAGTCCATGATAATGGTAAAGTCACTCATGAATAATTCAGGAAGTTCATATGAACAAAACCTCATGTGTGAAATCCCCAATTGAGTACACAAAAGTCACCCTCTCTGTGAGAGGAACATTGTTGCCTTTTAAGATGTTATATACTTGATGTTAGTCCCGAATAGGCAATCTAATGTGATAGTAAAGATCACTCATAGATAATTCAAGAGGTTCATATGAACCAGACTTCGTGTATAAAATCCCCAATTGAGTACACAATAGTCACCCTCTCTATGAGAGGAACATAGATGCTTTTTAAGATGTTGTATACTTAACGTTAGTCCCGAATAGGCAATCAGATGTCATGGAGATTCAGCCTCAAAGCAGTATTATATAGAGGTTTGACCATTCAAATCACGGAGGAAGTTTCTTCAACCCCGGGGTTTGTTAGTGACTCCGCTGTTGCAATCACTGACTGGAATCCAGCAAATACCTGACGCGTTTCTCGGCACTCTGGCCGTTTCATCAGAAGTGTAATTATCAGAACAGACCAGCCTTCTCTATATAGTCAGTGCTTCTAATCACATGGGGATAGTAAACCAATCCTTTATCGCTGATCATGTGATACAATGGTGCAATGGAATAAGGTTCCTGTTTGACAGACTTCATTGGAAGTACATGAAGGAGGTTTTGTGCAAATTTGGCTTACAGGGAAAAGTTCTCCACTCCATATTAGCCCTATATCAAGATCCCTCCGCTAAAGTCTTCAGTAACGGTTTCTTATCACCTTCATTTCCCATCACTAATTGCACGAGGCAGGGGTGCCCTCTTTCCCCGTTAATGTATGTTTTGGCCATAGAACCCCTGGCCCATACAATTCGGCAGGTGGACAACTTTCCAGGTATTAACATTCATTCACATAGACAGAAGGTATGCCTATTTGCTGATGATGTCTTTCTGTTTGTAACCAGTCCGGAGACATCATTGACAAGCATATCTTAGACCGGTTTAGCGAAGCATAATTTTATAAATTGAACATTACAAAATCCGAAGCCCTTCCCATTAATATACCACAATCTTCCCTTTCAAACTTACAAAAGAAATTTCCTTTTGTGTGGGTCAAAGACTCTTTGTCATATTTAGGTATCCATATTCCGCCAAATTTATCTGCGGTCTTTGAAGTAAATTTTTCCCCGATCTACCTTCACCTCTCCTCACTGGCTAAGAATTGGATTGACTTTGAGGTCTCCTGGCTGGGGCGTATAGCGGCCTTCAAGATGATGTTACTACCAAAACTTATGTATATATTCCGTACCATACCCTATATTATACCAAAACGAATGATGGATAGGTTTCACACTTTGATGATGTCATATGTCTGGAGGCAGAAACGTCCCCTCCTTACACACAAACGTATGTCCCTACCAAAGTCAAGAGGTGGCTTATTGCTTCCCAGCTTAACACTTTACCAGGATGCTTGTATTTTGAGCTGCCTCCGAGACTGGTCACTACCTCATGCAACTAAGCCGTGGGTTGATATCGAGAGGGCTTTATACGTAGGATACCCCTTGCTGGACCTACTTTGGATTCCTAGGTCGGACCGCCCATCGGGTGCCCGTAAACTACTCTCCATCTCGGATGCCTTACGGGTATGGGATAAATTTATTGGGTCACACAAGGACTTTGTACTCCCCTCCCGTAATCTTTCCCTTCAAGCACTGGCGAAACTCATCCCAGATATCAATATTACGGTATGGAAAAATAGAGGGATAGTCTCTCTGGCGAATATGTTTGCGCAGTCCCTTTTCCTCCCCTTCAACGTACTTAGGGACAAATATAATCTGCCTCAGTCCGAGATGTTTAAATATATGCAAATTAGACACTGGTTGAGGGCAGCCTCCAGGACCCCCCATGCTCTGTCCGCACTACCAGCTCAGGTTCTAGATAGACTAACAAAGGCGGGTAGTAGGGGAGGAATAACATTCTGGTACCGCTATTTCCAGTCCCTGGTCCCAGCCTCCAAGACTCCAACCCAAGCACCAAGCACGTTGGGAGGCAGATATCGGCCTGATTCTCACTCCCCAGCAGTGGGAAAAGATCTTCATATCCTCACATCGCATGTCTAGATGCATCAATCACACCGAAATGCATGTTAAGCTCCTTAATCGGCTCTATCTCACCCCGGATCGCCTCCATAAGATATGGCCAAGTCAGTCTAGACTCTGCTGGCGTCAATGTGGTCAGATAGCAGATGTCTACCATGTCTTTTGGACATGCCCGGTGATTCAGGCGTTCTGGGGCGAGGTATCCGCTTTGATCTCGGAGGTCCTGCGAGTTTCTGTCACTCTTGACCCGGAGGTAGCCCTTCTACATAAATACCAGTCTGTGATCCCTAGCTATAAGCGCTATGTATTAGGACACATACTAATAGCTGCTAGAGCAGCAATAGCTCAGAACTGGAAGTCCCCTGCTCCCCCCAGCATCACTAAGGTCGTGTCTAAAATCCAGTATAGTTTTGAGATGGAGACAACGGATGTGCCCTATACGTCATCCGCCTCCAATCCAATTTTCAAATGGTTTAGCTGGCACGAATATGTCACAGAGGGCTCTGGTAGAGCACGAGTAGCCTCAAATCTTTCACCCTCTTCTTCTCCGGCTGCCCTCTTAGAGGAACCCCAGCTTAATGAATAGGCCCTGCCTGGGTGTTATTTGAGCTACCTAGGTTTTAATATGTCTTCATTTGGTGTACTACAAGAAAGACCAATGTGTATATTTTATCTTTGCTGTTCAAAGTAATGTGCATGTTATAAGATCGCAGTTTCAAACGAGTGACTCCCCCCCTTTTTTTTTTTTTTTCTCCCTTTTGCTTGTTCCTTTAATTGTACTTGTCCCCCTTTCTTTTTTCTGTACCCCATTTAAATTTGAAAATCTCAATAAAAATTTATTGAAGTTAAAAATAAAAAAAAAACAACAAAAAAAAACAAACCCCCATAGATAAAGTATATCACAAATTACACTCACTCTAAGGATAGCTAAATACTTTACTTTCTGAGAAGGCTTCTAAAACTCTGAAGATGTTTCAGCAGGTCTTCTATGACAAGGATGACAAGGCAAATTCCCTTACAAATAAACTTAAGATCACATATGTGCAATGTAGTAATACTATCAAGGACAATAGAATACAGGGTGGTCGATAAGTATGGAAACACCCTTGTAAAATGGAAATGAGTAAGGAAATATTAATCCGGTATCTACACATATGATCTGGGGGTGTGGTGGAAATCATACCCTAAAAAGTTTTCCACCACACCCAGATCTTAATGGTAGACCATTTCCTTTAGAAAAGCAAAGGAAAAGGGTAGTTTTTCTTTGCTTTTCTAAAGTTATGGATATCTGTTATGCTTTTTAGAAAGCTCATCTGTTTCATATTTAACATTTAATATTCTTTAATATTTTGCTAAATAACTATAATTAAATAAATTAGCATCATATCATGTAAGAGATCATATGTAATACATATTTAATATAATTTATTGATATATTTTAATATTCATATTTTTAAACATTTCATGTAATTAATACTCACATTCACAAACTTATTGTGCTTATGTTGAGTTTTACTTTGTGTTACCATGTACTGCTGCTTAAAATATTATTTAACAAAAAACATAAACATGTAACAAAAACTAATTTTTGTATATACAATTTCTTTGTTGTACACAACACTGTAGCACTGTTGTCATGTTACTTTTCAAACTACTAGAAAGCATGTTCAGTCTTTCCTCTCCTTTGCACAGAACGCCACTGGCATTAAGGTATGACTGCTAGCAAATGTGAGAGAAAAACAGATAAAGGGCAAGCTTTTCTGTTAGAAATGGCTTGAATAGCAAATTGGTATTATTTTAAAACAAAATCAGAAAATGTGAATTAACTTTGATGAATTTAAAAAGTTTGGACTCGATTTCTTATAGTCTTGTAGAATTTATAGAACTGCTATTATGGTGGCACTTTATGATCTCTTTTGTTCCACTGCTCCTATCTATGTATAATTTCCTCCATCCAAAGTGGTATATTTAAGTTGATGGAAATATCTTTACGCTCTGCTATATCTGTATGTAGGACAAAGGTTTATTTCTAGTATGAGTTCAAAGAAAAAGCATCCAGTACATTTACCATGACTGAGGATTTAAAAAACATGTTTCATGAAAAGATATTCCTCTGGTAACTTAAAAAAGAATGTTCACTTTAGAAGTGGCTGATATAAGATTTTTTGGAGCATTACATTAGAGTTGTCTTATAAAATAGCCTTTGTAAATAGCTTTGTTCAAAAGGTAAAGGCTGTGAAATAAGACTGTGTTCTCTAGAGGCAGCTTTTATTTAAAGCATTTGCCTGAATTATGTACTGTAAATACACAGATGCATAGTTTGAATCAGCATGAATGAGCTGACTCATAATTATAATATTTTGAATCTGAATCCCCATGAAAGCAGTTGAGTGCAAAGCTCATAAAGTACAATAATGTTGTGCAATGGATTTTCAAATAAAAGGAAACAAAGCTTCTATGTAGAACATAAAGTCACACTAGTTAAGATTTCATAGTAATCTTCTTGGCACTGGTTTTGATGTAGTTAGGGAAAAAAAGTAATTGCAGATACTTACTATACTTTAGCCCGGGCTCAAAGGTACAAATCTGCACTTAAAATATAGCAACCAATCAGACTATTGCTTTCATTGTTAATTGCTAATTTATTGCTATTGTTTTAGTGCAGAATACACCTTTGAAGAATAGTAGTGAAAATGTTTGTAAATAAAATCCTTCTCACGATCACTTAAAATATTTAAATATTTTTTAAAATGATAATTAAAAATAATTTGCAAATACATATAAAAAGTATTGCCATATTGCCATACCTCCAAAGTGTCCCAATTTAGGTGGGGCAGTCCTAGTTTGAATGGGCTGTCCCACTGTCTCTACAACTGGCACATTTGTCCCTACTCCTAGGAACTACAAGTGAGCTGAAAAATCACCATAGTGAGCGGTTGCTGCACACAGCTGCTATTGGTGCACCCAGCAATTTAAGGCTATTTTTAAGAAAGAGGAGGGGCTTTGGAAGTGTGAGTTACGTTCTTACAGGGGGTGATTCTGGCCCTTTCTGTGTGAGCAAGTTGCCCCAACTACCTCCTCGTCAATGTTGGGAGGTATGGAATGCCCTTGTCCCTCATCTTAATCATCTTGAGATACCACAATAATAATAATGATAACAATAATGATAATAAACAAGCCAAAATATAAAACTGACACTTCAATACTTTAGAATCAACAGACACCTTGTACGACGTTGTGACTGTTGTGATACAGTGGTGATATTCATTTTCCTGTAGATGACACCCTAATGTAACAATAGTTTACCAAGAGAAGAGGAAGGAATGCTTGGACACAAGTAAAAATCAATCACCACATAATATTTTGCTGCCAGTGCATTAAAAATGTATTATGCATAATAGTTACTAAAAATTGGGGTTCCTTCTGTGTTACAAAATATAACCCAAATAATTTTCCTCTACGATAATAAGTGTTGATGTTTCTTTCCTAAAAAGTGTCATCCTACAAGAACACAGCAACCTGACATTTCAGCGACATTTCACTGTTTTAAGTCTTTCTCTTCACTGCATGACACTGTGACAGGAATGCTGTGTGTTCATTTCTGATGTCATGTTCAAAGCAATAGGCAGAGGACAGAACAGCTGACTTTCACTGTCCTCAGAGACACATCTACTTTAAAGGGAAAATCTTATTTTAGTATACGTCATAACTGTGAACTTCCAGTATGATTTTAAAAAAAGAAGTAAAGGATCTTTAAGATAAATTCATCAGTGTTTATAAGCAGGGCATAGAGGTAGTAATGCTTATTACAAGCTTACTACATGTACAAAATAGTTCTTCTGGGAGCTGCTATGCAAAATCAAAAAACATGGTATCCCCCACCATGATAAACTAGAAGAAAGTTATACTTTGCAGTGGAGCCCTCCACAGCAACCTACAACTATGGTATCACAGTGGTATCATCCGTTAGAGGTCATTGCATACTACAGGCCTACATGAAGTTTATTTGTGAGTAATGTTGGGGACAATGGGGTTGTTTCAAATGCACTTATTTAAATAATGCAATGTGCAAGTAGCGCTGCTGTGCAAAAGGAAAAAGTCAACACTGCGATGGTGAAAAGATCAATGTGATGGTTTTGCACCTTGTCACACGGTATGTGTTGTTATTTTGCTATAGATGTGAACCAGAGGTACTCAATAACCATTCCCCAACAGGGAATTGAGGGGCCTTGCCAGTCCACACCCAATGCAATAGAGGGCAAAGATAATAAATACCTAATACCAATGAACAATGGGCTTGAGACCCTTCCCAACATCTCCTGATACAACCAATGAATGGGGAATATGAATGTGTAAGCACAGGGTCACTTCTGATTATGTGAAGTGCTAAGTAATATAGAAATATAAATTCACATCCATGATCATTTCTGGATCTTTCACTTCCTTCCCTTCCAAAAGAATGAATACTAATTCAAGCACCAGTTAGAAGAATAAGATAAAAGTTCAACTAAGGTTCAAAAAAGATAATATAAACATAAAAGCATGTATCACACTGTACTGTATGAGTCATGAAATTATGCCTATGAAAGTTAAGGACGACATTAATTGATGACTGGAGTCAATGTTTTACTCTCTCAAAGTGGTTTTTTTTTGTGGTCTATGTGTTTCTTTAGAGTTGAGTGCAGATACCACATTTCCCTAGATGAGTCTGCTTGCTTGCATTTCCATGCCTCTATTTTGAGTTGCATGCACCCAGAAATGTGCAACCTTCAATCTAGTGTACAGATGCATCCAGAACAAAGATCATCATCATCAACTCCAAAACTTGCACTTGCATTCAGGAATAAGTGTAATGTACCATAAATCATTTCTAACAGGACAGTAGAAAGAAGCAAAATTGTTTAAAGGTTTTCTTTGAAAATTCTATTGATTATGTATTTAGCATGGAATATCATACATCTCTGTAGCAGAATTTGTCCTTAATTCCTCAGTGCATAATTCTGACAATCATATTTTCTTCCACCCAGAATTTAACTGCACCACAGAGCAGTGAATTGACACCGTTGTCAGCCAAGCTAGTTATAGTTTTAAATCAGGACATTTTTCATGTTGTTCAAGTTATTTTTTCATGTTATAATGTAAAAGCTATTCTGACATTCAAAGAATGCTAATGACACTACAGATCATTTTTTTTAATAAGCTTTCATGGGCAATGAAAGTATAAAAACATAAATAAATATATTTCTAAATGTTAAGTAACATATTCTTTAACTTTATTCAGAGTTAACGGTAACCCATTTTTATGTGTGAGTTTTTTGAAAAATGGAGGGGAAAAGGGGGCCAAAATCGGATCTTGCTTAGGGCTCAATGAGGCCTTAAGCAGGCTTCGGTAAGATATGCATTTCCTACTGCACAAGTGCACCACAAATACGTAAACATATGTCCATATCTGCTTTCTGTCTATCGATGACTTTTTCTACTTATACCTGAAAAGTCGGAACAAGCAGGAACAGAAAAGTGTAGTGAGCACAGTAAGAATGTGTTCACATGAAAGCAACATAATTAGACATGGACACCTTTTAGGAGGCGTATCTCTTGCGGGTGCTGGAGGATTGGTACAATAATATGCAATGATTATGATTATCAGCACTATCTAGCAACTTCTGATTCCTTGTTTCTTCCGTGGCGCAACCTGTGAGGAGATAAGATGGGGAGTGGGGGGGGAAAGAACAGGCGAGACAGTGTACACGATAACGGCCGGTCTGGTGGCTCTTCTGGAGTTGGAAATGTTTATAGCTTGTTTTGCAGTTTTGGTCTATAGCTCTTTTGCCTTGTTTATAGCTCTAGTGCCATGGATACTGGGGTGATCGTAAGGGTTCTCAGAGTAAGTATCTCTTGGGGATGTGGCGGGCAGGGGGGTTAAACTGCCCTGTTTGAAGCTTGTCCCACCAAGTCCCACCCCCCCCTCCCCTCACCGCATCCCATTGGATGCAACAATGAAAGACAAGTATAAGAAGACCCACTTGCATACAGACAAACCACATCCCTGACGAAGTCTCCGGACGAAACGCGTTGGAAAGACACTTCACAAGACCCTTCTACAACCAGACCAAAGGAACCTGCACTTGGAAAAGCTCTACAAGTCAACAAGCTGCACATCAAAGGCAAGAATAACACACGCGGAGAACCCAACTCTGCAGTAGAACGCACAGGCGCCTGTGCGTTCCACACAAACACCGGAAGTGAGGCATTTGGAATGCTTTTGCGTTCCAAGGACAACGGGAGGAAGCCACCCGGCCGCAGCCACCCCGACCGCACGTCCAGCGCTACAACTCAACACCTATCAACAGCAGCCACCCGCCCACCCACGGTAACTTGCCCAAAAAAGCCATTCACACAGAGAACCGCACGAACTGCCCTTTTTAGAGCAATAGAGCAAAAACTCTGTTACATCCTACAATATCCTCCAACCTACACCTAATCTAGCCCTTATACCACACTTCTCTCCCTAACATCCAGACCATTAACTCGCCACAGCTACACTAAAACACATTCTCCCCCTAATTCAGCACATATCATCTCAAATAAAACCTGCACACATTTTTCACCACATCCCCACACCTAATCCCATAAAGGGAGTCTAACCAAATTTATATCTATAAGCACGTAAAGCTTGCTCCGCTACTTCACCCATTAGCCGTACAATTTAGTTCTATAGAAAAGCAAGCATAGATACTAATTATCAGTTTTTCTGCGAGCTTTAAACCCCAAGCTTCAAACAGGGCAGTTTAACCCCCCTGCCCGCCACATCCCCAAGAGATACTTACTCTGAGAACCCTTACGATCACCCCAGTATACACGGCACTAGAGCTATAAACAAGTCAAAAGAGCTATAGACCAAAACTGCAAAACAAGCTATAAACATTTCCCACTCCAGAAGAGCCACCGGACCGGCCGTTATCGTGTATACTGTCTCGCCTGTTCTCTCCCCCCCCACTTCCTATCTTATCTCCTCACAGGTTTCGCCACGGAAGAAACAAGGAAACAACCAACAAAAACCGGAACTGGAACATCCGTCACGGCAGCACCAACCCTCAAAACACCAAAACAAAGCGCAGACGTCCCAGGTAAGCCCTCCCAAAAGGGTCTCTACCACCCACTTAGCAACTTCTGATTGGCTGATTGCCCTTTTACAACACCAGCTGATACTACTTAAATCATTAGCGTCACGGCTATATTATATGAAATTGCAAACGTATATTCTCATTTCTTAATGGACAGCTCCATTTAGGCTATTGTAGGAAAGAAGATTTCTATTTGATTTTTAAGGGAGGAAACAACAGATTCTTCTATTCAATTTACTTTAATTTCATTGGTACTTTGTATTTTGTATTTGTGTAGTATTTTATTACATTATATGGTACATGTGCATTTATTAATACATGTCAAGACATTATTCTCTCCTGTCTATATTACACTTCATTGTATTATTATATTGGGTACAAGTAGGTTAATGGGACTTTAGAATTTATTACTAACTTTACATTATCTATACTTATTCTATGCTATCTCTATAGTTACTCTACACTATAGTCTATATACACTTGTTATGCCTGACAGGTGTCTGGGACAAATGCTAATGGTTTTGAACTGGACACCTCTTGAAATGTATCCAAATAAACATATGCATGTAAATGTATTTTCCCTTATGTGTGGCTTACGTGTTTACGTAACTGAGCTCATAGATCTTTAAAATACATAATAAACTTTCAACCAACCAACCAACTAACCAACTAACCAACCTGTAGTAGAGTACAAAAATTGAAAACTGTCTTCAAAATGAATTTTGCTGCAGGCATTACCTTGACATCGACCCAAATACTTGACTTCAATTTTCTCCTGTTTCTGGCATGATGCCTCTTTGATTTGACATGGATTATCGTAAGATTTCCCATCGGAAGCACAAACTGGATTGAAACTGATGTGGGAGCAGTCAATGTTACATACACACCTGTGAAATCAGAAAAGTACAGTAGTTTAGAATAAAGGTTGCAGGGACCAAAATAACAAAACTTTTGAACAAACTTATGCTTACATTTATTGACAGGAAAGAAACATTTTTTTCTGATGCTTATTGTTTTTTTACTTATATCAGGAACCAGAATTTTAAAAGCATTCTTAATCTCCTAAAATGATGTTTTAAAATGACATTTCAAAATAGTTATGCCAATATACATGTACATTAGTGAAATTTGAAGTATATGTATTCTTGTTGTTTAGCTGAGTGAAGCTATTAATTCTCCCATTGTACAGTAGTTAAAAACGTATAGTTCCCAACTGTTCCTAATTTCATGAGAAGCCCAGAATTTAAAGATTTGTCCATGGAAAATATTGCCCCAGAAATTATCTTTATATTTCAAAACTGACAAACTGTAGGGTAAAATTCATATTATGTATATTTGATTCAAACCTTACTATTTTTATCATTCTCTGGGTTTTATAAAGGGACAATGTCAATTATTACAGATAAGTCACAAGTTCTCTAACATAAAGCCACAGGCTGAGTGCTTTCATATAAATCACAGATCTCTGAAGTGACTTCTAGTATCTATAATAAATTACACACAGGAGGGCATTATTCTTCACAATACATTTTTGGCAATAAAGTGATCGTTAGAACTCACTGATTATACAAATATTTGCAGGAGGTTATATATATATATATATATATATATATATATATATATATATTAGCAATTACTGTGCATTGTACATTAGTAGTTATTTAAGTGGAGTGCTTAAAACGCAAAATTATCACATTACGACGTTTGTAGCGCACCAAAGATCACCAAAACAATACTACCTTTTATGTGCCAAGAGTAGACTATCACAGAAGATCATCTTGAAATGTTAACACATTCCATACATTTTGGCACATATTGCATTCATAAATGATGATAAATACAGTGAATTGTTTATTTGGTTTTTAAACTGCAACAGGAGAACTAAGATATCAAGACATGTGGCAAAGTAATGTTTGCAATAGATAAGTCGAATGTGTATTTAAATTACTTTATTTAACAGAACATTACACACAAATGTTTTCACAATTAGAAGTAAGGCAAATAAAGGCTGAAAATTTGCACTTAGACAAACCATTTTGCAATGCAAGGTGTGCAATGCTCTTTTTTTGCACTAAAGAAGAATACAGCCAGCTTTTACATATAGCATACAATACTGGAAAGATAATTTTTATACTGCGATTTAGCACCTAGACAAACTGTTTTGCAATGCAAGTTGTGCAATGCTCAGTTTTGTAACTCCTAACTCTAAACAAGACTCAAAAATTAATCATACATGCTTGTGTGTTAGCTAGTTTCCCTGAGTAGAGGGATATAAAGTTTGCATACGATTATAAAATATCGTATGCAGTTATATGGGGATAAGAAGGATATATTTTTCTTTTTATTTATTTATTTTTTATTTACAATGGGATCCTTAACAACAAATTAACTAACTAATTTAAATATTACCGTGCACCACTAAAATGTTATATTAACACAGCATAAGTATTAAGTTGCCTGTTTACAGTATAATGGACAGTACTGTGTAATTATTACTTATCATTAGCATAATAGAGTAGCTAAGCTGGCATACTTGCCAACATTTGGAAATAATTTCTCGAGACATGTTTTCTCTGCAATGTAACAATGCACAATGTGTACAATGTGTGCAGTGCAACATTTTTGACTGTGTGGTTTTATAAATTGGTGGGTATGTTGAAAAAATGTCTATATTGTTCTAAAATGAATATACAATAAATAGACATATGCATTACATGCCCCCCAACTCTCCAGATTTAAGCAGGACGGTCCCAATTTTATGGGACCATTTAGTCATACCAACAATCAGAAGTTTTGACCCAACATCTGGAACTGTTGGCAGATATGTCTTGCTCATCAATGCACAGTGTTTTAAAGGGGAGTGAAGAGGGCTAGCAATGGCCTAGCTCTTAGGAAGCGCTATGCTTTCCGTCATAAGACACAGGACCGCCCGTCATGATATGGTCACTCTCCCAAAATGACGTGACCATGCCCCCTTTCAGTGTGTTTCGATTCCCCAAATTCAAATGTTGTGAAATATACAAATACACATCATATATTAAACCAAAAAGAGTCAAATAAATACCTTGAAGTGTCCAGTATATTCTACTTATGAGTTGTCAGAATGTCATATAATGCAGAGCCACATCTGTTCACCAATGCAGAAAACCCATCCAGGTGGCCTAATCCTCCTCTAGGGCTTTTAGCTCATCAGGACACCAGTGCATCAGCAGCTTGCAAACTATTGCTCTCTTCTATAGTCCTAAACTTCCACTTACCTGTTGGACCGGCCTCCAGCACTCTGACATATCCTTACTGCAACCATTATCTCCTGATCCTCCATCTAGTCTCGCTCATCGCCCGGTAGAGTACCGAGACTTACAGTTAGAGAGCTGCTAAGCCCATATTCACTTGTAGGGATCCCTGGTGAAAACCTCTCTTTCCGTTAAACTCTGCACCTCTCGGTAGTATCCACCTGAGAAGACTTTGAGTCCCATCCTGACTCTGATTTTATGACAAAAATACATCATAGACCCCGTTTGCTAGTAGGCTTCATGTATCTTTTTCTGGTGAATAGTTCACAAAATGTATCCCTTTCTAATAGTAACTTAGAAAATAGTATAAACTGAAGACCCCTCCCTGGTGTTTAGGGGAAAACAGTGATAATGTTCTAGTGGCTGGATTATAATCATATACATTTCTGGTGGCTAGCATGCAAAATTACCTTTCTGTGACATATAAAAAGAAAAGTCTCGCTTTCTGATAGCCGATATACAAAATAGACTCCATTCCAATGCCGATATATACAAATGGTCCCTTTATAGATGCCTGCATGCAATTTGCTTTTGGTCAGTGGTGACAGAAGCAGAGAATGAGTCAGAGTCTATTAAAAAGTGCTTGCCCCCGCCGGGGGCTAGAATATCTCAGCATAAGACTGAACCATTGACTGAAAAACTATAGTTTACTACAGTGAACTTGAAACAACTGCTACATTTGCTGTAGCCCCCGAAAGTGATTGCTCTCAGCCAATGATAATTCCAGCTTAGAGGCAAGCTCAATAACTTTTTAATAAAAGCAAGACGCAAGTGTGTAATGCAATGCTGCCATCAATGCCAGTATGCTCCAGGTTTCAGAGGACCTGGAACTGTCCAGTGAAATTCATATTGTTTGGTAAGTATGAGTTGGTGATATATGGAACTGACATTTCACATTGGCACACCATTAAAGAAAAATCTATATATTAACAGTAGCAGCACAGCACACATTACAGCAGAAATATATATATACCTGACATACTGAAAAAAAAGAATATTTCATCACAGGAATCCAATGCCTCCTGAAAATATGTCATATAGAGTACCTCAGTGATGTTAATCATCATCATAATCATCATCATCATTTATTAATATAGCGCCGACATATTCCGTAGCGCTTTACAATTGGGGACAAACATAATAAACTAATAAACAAACTAGGTAAAACAGACAAAGAGGTAAGAAGGCCCTGCTCGCAAGTTTACAATCTATGGGACAATGGGAGATTGACACATGAGGTTAAGTACATTTTTCATCTTGGCCCAGCCAGACTGCAAAGGTAAAAGTGACTCATAAGCTAAATGATCCTGTCACACAACAATGTTGGTCAGGGGGTAGTTGTCTTGTGTGAAATTGTGTAACAGGCAGTAACAGGCTAAAGGTAGTGAGGTTAAGAGGGTGGTTGAGGAATATTATAAGCTTGTCTGAATAGGTAGGTTTTCAGAGAACGCTTGAAAGTTTGTAGACCAGAGGAGAGTCTTATTGTACGAGGGAGAGAGTTCCATAGAGTGGGTACAGCCCGAAAAAAGTCCTGTAACCGGGAATGAGAGGATGTAATGAGGGTGGATGAGAGATGCAGATCTTTTGCAGAACGGAGTTGCCGAGTTGGGAGATATTTTGAGACAAGAGAGGAGATGTATGTTGGTACAGCTTTGTTGATGGCCTTTTAAGTTAGTAAAAGTATTTTATATTGGATTCGGTAGAAGACAGGCAGCCAGTGTAGAGACATGCAGAGTGATTCAACAGAGGAATAGCGATTTGCAAGGAAAATCAGCATGCAAAATAGATTGTAGTGGTTTGAGTCTGTTTTTGGGAAGACCAGTAAGGAGGGAATTGCAATAGTCAATGCGGGAGATGATAAGTGCATGAATTAAGGTTTTAGCAGTGTCTTGTGTGAGATATGTGCGGATTCTGGAAATGTTCTTTAGATGTATGTAACATGATTTAGATATAGAGTCAATGTGGGGAACAAAGGATAGGTGTGAATCAAGGATTACACCTAGGCAGCGAGCTTGTGGGGTGGGATTTATGGTCATGTTATCAACAGAGATAGAAATGTCAGGTATGTTCTTGTTGGCGGGTGGGAATATTATTAACTCTGTTTTAGAAAGATTAAGTTTGAGTTGGCGAGAGGACATCCAAGATGATATGGCAGAAAGACAGTCAGTTACACGGGACAACATAGATGTCGAGCGATCAGGAGAGGATAGATAGATTTGGGTATCATCCGCATAGAGATGATACTGAAAGCCAAATGAACTTATTAGATTTCCAAGAGAAGCGGTATAGATAGAGAACAGCAGAGGACCTAGCACTGAGCCTTGTGGTACTCCAACTGATAGGGGAAGCAGAGCAGAGGTGGCTCCAGAGAAATTAACAGTGAAAGAGCGATTAGAGAGGTAGGATGAGAACCAGGATAGAACAGTGTCTTGAAGACCTAGGGATTGCAGCGTTTGAATGAGAAGAGAGTGGTCAACGATGTCAAATGCAGCCGAAAGATCCAGGAGAATTAGGAGAGAGCAATGGCGTTCAGTTTTAGCAGTGATCAGATCATTGACAACCTTGGTCAGCGCAGTCTCTGTTGAGTGTTGAGAACAAAAGCCAGACTGAAGAGGATCCAACAGGTTGTTTGCGGAAAGAAAGCGTGTGAGGCGAGTGTAGGCAAGTCTCTCTAGAAGCTTGGAGGGGCAAGTGAGCTGAGAGATGGGACGGTAATTTGAGAGAGAGTTTGGGTCGGAGTTTTGTTTTTTTAGAATAGGAGTAATCACTGCATGCTTGTATAGTGATGGAAAGATGCCAGTAGAAAGTGAGAGATTACAGATTTGAGTTAGAGGTGAAATGAGCACAGGAGACAGGGATATACCAATTTGCGAGGGAATAGGATCAAGAGGACAGGAGGTAGAGTAGGAAGATAAGAAGAGAGTAGAAATCTCTTCATTTGTGGGGTCAAATGAAGAGAGGGTGTCAGAGGGTAGTGGGAAGGAATTGAGCCGATTGCTTGTCGAAGAAGAGGATACTATTTCTAGTCTGATCTTATCAATCTTGTCCTTGAAGTAGGAAGCAAGATCCTGAGCACTGATAGTAGATGGAGGGTTCGGGGTGGGAGGATTGAAAAGATGATTAAATGTATTGAAAAGGCGTTTGGGGTTAGAAGCCTGAGCATAGATAAGAGTTTGGAAGTATGTTTGTTTTGCAGTGTCCACAGCATTTCGATAGGAGCGGTAGACAGAAGTATATGTGAAGAAGTCATTAGAGCTTCGAGATTTACGCCAGTGAAGTTCTGCTTTACGGGACAGTTTTTGAAGATTTCGTGTTGCTTTGGTGTGCCACGGTTGACATCGAAGTCGACGTGTAGTATGTAGTGTTAATTGCTCCTAGTGAACTTATTTTCATTAACATTGGTTTAGAAAACAAAACTGCAGCCTAAACTGGAGGACATTTCTGAAGCGCACCCGATGAGCAAAACACAATGCATTGGTTTTGGACTGGTGCAGCAGGATAGTCCACATAGTGCAGGTACCTTCACTCTCTGAAGTTGGTCCATAATGACATTTTATTCAATAGGAGGACATATTAGACAAAACTTGTCAGTTGAATCACCACCTGTTACATATAGTGATTTCACAAAGGATTTTGGGCAGCACGATGGCACAGTGGTCAACATTGCTGTTTCACAGCTCTATAGTCATAGGTACAATTCCAACCAGTGCCCTATCTGTATTTATTTTGCATGTTCCCCCATGTCTGCATGGGTTTCCTTCAGGAGCTCCAGTTTCCTCCCACTTATTGGTAGGTTAATAGGCTTCAGATGAAATTGACCATAGTCTGCGTGTGTCCATGCGGTAGATTGGAAGCTCCTCTGGGGCAAGGAATTAATGATGAAAAAAAGTTATGTAAAGTGCTTTATAATGTGCAAGAGTTGTACAAAAAACTGTTAATAAATAAGAGAATATCAAAAGAAGGCGTATATCAAGGCTCATCATACCATTTTAGTGCAATTGACATTGGAGTGCTTATACAAGATGTGCACCTTTTCTAATGGTGTAGAGAATGCAAATTGCCATTTTTGTCATTATACAAAAGCAGGTGGAGGAGATTAGTGGGGCTACAGGGCCTACAGGGCCATACACTCTACGTGTGACGCTAGGACCATACGAGCACTATGAGCGTTAACACATTATTTCTCCCAAAATCACTAAAATGAGACTTAATTTTGTGTGTGGGAATATTAAATCATTAAAAACACTTTTGCCAAAATTCAACGCAGCCTCTGTCTAAATACTTGACTACTGAAGATGGTTCCACCTGCTACATTCTTCCCTATCCCTCCCCTTCCTATCGCTCACTTTCCCCCTCTTTTTCTTTCTCTCTTTTTATGGTTAATGTATGTATTATATTTTGCATGGTATTATGGTTTTTATAAGCTATTGATAATACTGTCATTGTTGTAAACCATTGTATTTTTTTTAATTTTTGTTATAAAATCTCAATAAAAATTATTCAGTTAAAAAAAAAATACACTTTCAGAAGATAAATATTGCACTAGGCTCATACAATCTGCTTTATTTCACATGACAGCTGGGGCTACATAGCTCACAGTGTTTTGAAAGGATACCTCCCCCTTTATTTTACTTAGCCTGAAAAGGAGGAATAGCCTATTGAAATATTTGCTGTCTGAATGTGTGCTGTCTATTTTGTGAATATTTTAAGAATGTGTTGTTAGAATGGGCTGGAGGTACCTGATGAAGCTTAGTAGTATCACATTTTCCAAACAAAGCCCCATTTGCATTTATTTGTTGGGATTTTAACCCCTTAATGTGAAGGGGTGTTTTGTATCTCAGTTACCACAACCATTTCAACATGGGCTAGGATCAACTTTTAGCACTTTTTGTACATATTATTCTACCTACACAAATGTTATATTGGTTGTTTAGTGCAAGCTATGGGCCTGATGCTGAGTTAGGAGCAAAGCAAAATCCATGTTGCATTGGAGGGAGAGGTAAATTTAAGATGTGGGGAATGACTTATAGTTGGGATAGGGCATGTCCTAGAACAAGTTTAAATTTCAGTGTAAAAATACATGAAAATGCAGCCAGTATTTTTCTTGCTGCAAAAAAAATATTCATTTGCACCCCTTGCATTGTAACATGGTTTATTCAAGGGCAAATTTACTACTTTTTTTTGCATTACTTCTAACTTAGTATCAGGCCCTATGTTTTTTGCTTGAATGTTAAAGATAATATATATTTTTTCATTTAAAAATATATACAGTATAACTTGGCAGAAATATGAAAAAAAACTTTTTGGACATTTCACACGAAAGGGGTACCTCAAAATTTTACCACAAACTAATTTTCCTGAATAGAGGAATGACATTTTTGTGCACATTCAATAAATGTTTAATGTTTCATTTTTCTATGTTTCGTTTATTTTAGTTTAAGTGAATACGAGAGTAAATTAGATCTCCTATTACCAGCACTTATCCATCCAATGTAAACTAGATCTATTAGTAACTGGCATGCTATCTTTACCTTCTGTTTCATGTCATTATATGTCAGCGCTTTATAAAGAAAAGATAATAACAATAATACCATAAGGATGCCGTTTTCCTCACTCTATTAATACAGTCAAGCAGAGGAGATCTGATTTAGGTTTCTGTGTTTCCTTAGCCTACATGTCATTTAAGGGATTTGCTATTGACGTTTCAATGTGTTGCCACAGGATTTCACTTTTTAATATGTATTTGTGCCATATCCTTGGTATTATATAAATGCAGCATTCAGTTTGCTGTGTGCTGTGAACATAAGGCCAAGAACATCACAAAAGCAACAAATATGATACATAGTGTATAGAGACAGCCTTGATGTCCACTTGTTATTATGAGTTATTGAAATCGGGTCAAACAATAAACACAGGTTATCCCTCCTTGAAATACAGTTTTAAATGAATGAAATGCCCATTATACTGCACTATCCTGAGCAACTAAAAACTACTCCATTTTCAAAAGATTCTCCCAAGCCAGTTTTACCTGTTGTATTTCTAGTTTAATTTTTCTCGGTTCACCTTCTCACAAGCCTCAGGTTATTGGACTAAATATCCTATCTGTGCCTATGTACAATGAATCATCTTGTTAGGCAAGCCATCTTGTCACGTAAGAGCCCATGGGCAATCTAGCTGAACATGTCAATTCCCCTTAGTGTTTGTCACTTGAAGTACGGTCTTTTGCACTTGACCACTTTTGTGCTGGAGAATTAAGGAAACATATCTTGGCCAGATTGATTTCAAGAGATTGCTTTTTCCGATGAATGCTTTGCAGCTCTCAGCAAATGTGTCTGGGTCCCATACCTCCTTAAATGATTCAGTTTCACATTTTAACATTTTAATGTGAACATGGCATGGCATAAAAGGCAGTCTTTTATAGTACAACTCACATATTATTCAGTCAAGCAGTCACCGTGCAACAATAAATTGATTATTTGTTGAAAGATTACAATTAACTATCCTATTTACAAGAGCAGTCATTTTTGTTGACAAACATAACTATTATTAGTAATAGCTATGTGTAAGATTGAAATAAATAATTATGGTAAAATATTTTTAGTATTTGAAGGACATATTTATATAGTAATAGAATAGCCCCATAGATAGTTTTATAGTGACTACAAGCTCATTTATTTCAGTGATCTGCAGAAAAATAGTTTTTGGGCAATCATGTGTAGAAACCTATAGATAAGGGTGCAGTTTGAATTATTTTATCAGTAATAGGTTTATTTATCAAATTGAGAAAAGCCCTATCCCCAGCATGGAGCATGGGGAAGCCTGTTTATCAAGGATCATGTTGGTGCAAGTACCAGTGCAATCCTTCTTCTGCTATTGCCATCTCAGGATGGCAATAGCAGGAGAAAATGATTGAAGAAATGATGTATTATTTAAATAAATACACTATATGGACAAAAGTATTCGGATGCATGACCATTACACCAACAAGGACTGTAATGACAATGTATTCTAATACATATACTTTATTATGGAATTGGTCCCCCTTTTGCAGCAATTTATGAGGTTAGACACTGATGATGAATGAGAAGGCCTGGTTCGCAATCTCTGTTCTAGTTCATCCCAAAGGTTTTCGATGCGGTTGAAATCAGGGCTCTGTGTGGGCCAGTCAAGTTCTTCCACACCGAACTTCTCAAATCATGTCTTTGTAGTCCTTGCTGGGGCACAGTCATGTTGGAATAGAAAAGGGCCTTCCCAAAACTGTTGCTACAAAGTTGGAAGCATAGCATTCTCCAAAATGACTTGCTTTGCTGAACCATTAAGATTGCCCTTCACAGAAGATAAGTGGTCTAGCCCAAATCCTAAAGAACAGCCCCATAACATTATCCCTCCTTCACCAAACTTCACAGTTGGCATAACGCAGTCAGGCAGGTAACATTCTCCCGGCATCCGCCAAATCCAGACTCGACCATCTAACTGCCATACAGAGAAGCGTGATTCGTCACTCAACACAACACATTTCTACTGTAGTTCAGTGTTGGTGTGCTTTACACCACTCCATCCGATGCTTGGCATTGGACTTGGTGATGTGAGGCTTGCATGCAGCTGCTTAATGGAATCCCATTCCATTAAGGTCACGCTGCACAGTTTTTGTGCACTCATTAATGCCACTGGAAATTCGGAATTCTTCACCTATGGAATCAGCAAAGCGTTGGTGACTTTTACGCACCATGCGCCTTAGCAGTCATTGACCGCACTGTGTAATTTTACATGGTCTTTTGCTTCATGGATTAGTTGCTGTTGTTCCTAAATGCTTCCACTTTCTAATAATATCATTTACAGTTGACCGTGGAATATTCAGCAGGGATGAAATTTCATGAACCGTCTTATTGCAAAGGTGGCATCCTATCACAGTACCACACTTGAAGTCACTAAACTCTTCGGAATGACCCATTTTGTATCACATATGTTTGCAAATGGAGACTGCATGGCCAGATGCTGGATTTTATACACCTCTGGCAATAGGTTTGATTGAAACACCTCAATACAATAATTAACAGGTGTGGTCAAATACTTTTGTCCATGTAGTGTATTTTTTTTCATTCTAGTAGCATTGTTAATATTGTTGGAACATTGAAGCCAAAAACCATAGAGACAATTTCAACATAATTTATATTTTATCTTTATAATTTCCCAATCTGTTATAATTAGTAACCTTTCAGTGCTGGGTATGATGGTTGTTCAAGCCTGCTAGTTGTAGAGGATCTGCACTCCCCAATATACAGTACAAAACCAAAAATATTAAGTAATAAATAAAAGAGCACACAAGAACTACAATAACAAATCCCAAAAAAGTACCCGTGTATAAAAACTAACAAATAAAACAATTTAATAGATCGTATTTTTAAAATACACAAGGAACAAACTTCATAATGATTGAACTCTTAGGTAGTCATCAAATAGTTAAACAACAATAATAGTATACTTAAAACAAGTAAATAATGTTGAAAAGCAATAGTAAAAAAAACCACATAGCCTTGTGATATGCAATGTAGCAACTATGACAAAATATGTAACTATTATTCTTTAATAGAAACTCTGAGTGATAGAGTCCTTGGACTCGATCTCAATGGGAGTCAGTAACAAAATCTCAGACACTATTCAATAAGAATGAAGCGTTACCTTAGATAATATATTGCCAAATGGATTTCAACTTCTAAGGAAGGTAATTTAAGTTAGCAAGTATGAACCTGCAGATGATAGATTAAAGAACAGAAAACTTCCTATGCAAGATAATTAGAATATGTAGAACCACTTTCCAATATCCACTAGAGGTACTCACAGTTTCTGAATCTGTGGCTTAGTGGAAGCTGTAAAATCTCTATATCTCTGGACTGACCTGCCAACATTTAGTAGTGTAATCAGACACGGGTCTGTGGTGAAGTTCGGTCGCATTGCCATGCACTTCAAACCGAGGCTTGCCAAAAGTGTCTCTCCTCCTAACCAGTTCAGGCATTTATAGTCCGGTAATAAAAAAATGACTGTGAGCATTTAATCTCACAGCCAGTATTTAATTTATGTGCAAAATAATAAACTAATTTGCACCCCTTGTGTCACACGCTGGGCGATCGGGCTGCACACCCGATCCCCGGCACTCTTACCTGCCTCAGTCAAACCGCTCGCTCTGTCCTGTCATTCAAAATGATTAACTGCTTGTCCAAAGTGATGACACTCTACACTACTCTCATCTCCATTCCAGTGTGGTAACCTGCTGACTTTAGTATCTACACTTCCCAGTGTATCTGCCGTTATCCCAATGGTAACCTGTTGGTCCGCAATGCTGACACTCTACTTGCTTTTCCGTTCCAATGGTAACCTGTTTGTCCACAGAGCTAACACTTCACACTACGCTTCTTTGCTGACCATCCCTGCTGATTTTCCCCTAAAGGGTTTCGCCCTGAACTCCTAGTAGGGGCCGCGACCTGTGAGACAGACGCAGCTAAGGCCAAACCACCTTGCGGAAGTCCCTGGTGAATACCGTCTTCCCGTTAGACTCCGTGCCCTACCTGTGTAGTGCTAATCTGGGCAAACCTTAGGATACAATCTTCAAAACCGTGACACCTTGCATTGTAACATAGTTTGTCCTGGAGAACATATGTTTGCCTTACTCTCCTTAATGACTCAGATCCCGTGACTGAACTTTGTGGTTTGAACTCTGGACAGCATTATGCGTGACATACTTTGGATTTCTGTTGCTCATTAATGCAAGTAGCTTAAAGCTTCCTATTTGGGCAGACATTCTTCAGCTTCACATTTTCTATTACTGGACTATAGATGATTACACTGGTAAGGAACTGGCAAGCCTCGGTTTAAATGCACGGCAATGCGGCTTATCTTTACCACAGACCCGGGTCTAATTACACAACTCAACTTTGGCATGTGAGACTGGAGATACACAGATTTTACAGCTACCACTTAGGAATGGATTTGGTAATTGTGATGACCTCCAGTGAATATAGGAATGTGGTTCTATGTGTTATAATTTCTTTGCATAGGAAGTTTTCTATTCTTTGAACTATCAACTGCAAGTTCATACTTACTAATTTAAATTACCTTCCTTAGACGTTGATCTCCGTTTGGCTTTATATTATTTAAGGTAATGCTACAATTTTATTCACTAGCGCGCTGAGATTTTGTTACTGTCTCCCATTGAGATTGGGTCCAAGGATTTTATCACACAGGTCCTGAATCATTAAGGAAAGTAAGGCAAAAAAAAGAGTAAAAGTTCTCCAGAACAAACCATGTTACAATGCAAAGGGTGCAAATCAGTTTATTATTTTGCACATAAGTTAAATACTGCCGTTTTTTCATGTAGCACACAAATACTTGATAGCTTTATTTTTACACTGAAATTTAAAGTTGATATAGGATATGCCCTACCCCAACTCTAAATCTGCCCCCACATTTTAGATTTACCTCTCCCTCCAATGCAACATGGTATTACCTAGGTGCAATGTTACTCCTTTTTTATGATTTGCTCTCCTTAATGACTGAGTCCTGCAGAGGCTCTATTAAGGAACAAATAATACATTTTTTGCCATAGTTGCTACACTGTATATCAGCAGACTATATGTTTTTTAATATTGCTTTTCAAGGTTAATTACTTCTTCAAATGTTTGATGACTACCTAAGACTCCAATCAGCATGATGTTTTTTTCTTGTGAATTTCAAATATATCAATTTTTAAATTGTTTTATTTATTATTTTTTATCCACATACTCTTTTTTGGATTTTTTTATGGCAGTTCTTGTTTGTTATTGTATTTATTACCTTTGTTATGGCTGGTCCTGTTGTAAAAGCACAAATGTCACCAGTTAGACAGATTTTCATTATATCCATGTAGGATTAGAGCGAAGTAGTAATATATAGTATAGTAATAATATAACATGTAACATATAGATAAAAGCCTCATCAGTCAGTATTTGTTGATTACCCAGGATAACCCACAGTAAATGATATCCACATAATTTTAACAAGCACATCAAATCATCAGCTAACTACTACAAATAGGAGGGCAAAAATATAGCATGTGAGATTCTAAAACTAGTGGCCCACCCATGCTCACCTTTGGTGTCCGAAAATGAACAATAGCCATAAGGTGGTGTCACCGTCATGTTTTCCTGTATAACTGACACATTGCTACTGCAGATTATAACTAAACTTTACACATAAAAAGCTCACTCACAAGCTCAATCATTTATGAATAAACCTTATGATTGGTTGTAACAACTAACAAGTGGGATATTAAAATTCTGAAATGGTTAAAATTGGTTTCCAGCATTTTTCAAACATGTAACTAGTTGGTAACTTTATTTAATTTCATAAAACTTTAGCTTCAGCTAGTCCTGTCGTCACAACACAACCAGCAAATTGGAGTGTTCAGAGAAGCATTGTTATTTTTATTAATATTGATTTGCTTATCTGCATGGGTCAGTGTATCATATATCTTTACAGCACATTGCATTACAGCACACCTTTAAACTTAGTACCAAGTATCAGCAGCCTAAGCTATGGTTTACTAAACTGCTGCATCTGCAAAGTGCAGGGAATATTGATTAATAATAATAATTATTTTTATTATTATTATTATTATTATTATTATTAATAATAATAATAATAATAATAATAATAATAATAATAATAATAATAATACAAAATATTAAAGAAGAAAATATGCACTCTGCATTACTAGATCTGGAAGATAACCTCTAGCATACTTCCACTATATTGATGATTTGCTACTAATCTGGACTGGCTCTGAAGATGAGCTGCTGACTTTCCATAAAAACTTCAACAAATTTCACCCAACCATTAGACTCACTCTTAACTACTCACGATCTCAGATACATTTCCTGGACATGACCCTTTACAATAAAAACAATACTATACAAACATCAGTCTATCATAAACCTACAGGCCGCTCAGCATATCTGAGATGGAACAGCTTTCACCCAGGACATATAAAGAAGTCCATCATTTACAGCCAAGCTCTGAGATACACTCGGATTTGTTCAGACAGTTAAGACAGAAAGCAACACCTGCTATCACTCAGGAGTACATTCCTACAACAAGGATACCATCAAATAGTTATAGATGAACAGATCCACAGGGTCACAAGGATCCCAAGGAGCAGTCTCCTTGATTACAAAAAGAAGGAGGTCAACAGCAGGGTTCCCTAGTGGTTACTTGCAATCCCCACATGAACATTTTGGGAAAAATTGCTACTGACCTTCAACCCATATGTCAGAAAGACAATAGACTGAAGGAAATATTCCAAGATTTACCTCTCCTTTCATACAGCCTCCAAATTTAGGAAATCTCTTCGTTTGAAGTGCCCTCTCATCACCATTAGAGACTGGCATCTTTCCTTGCAAAAAACAAAAAATTCAAAACCTCCTCTCATGCAGTGGTGGATCCAGGGGGGGGAGGCGATCGGGGCAATAGCCCTCCCTAGCGGGGGCCTGCTGTTGGTGGCTGCACACTATGTGCAGGTCCGTTCGGCAGAGACAAGCAGGGGAGCGTGTGCTGCCCAGCTGCTCTGATTGCGTTTAAAATATAATCAGAGCGGCCGGGCAGCACACTCTCCCCTGCCTGTCTCTGCCGAACGGACCTGCACATAGTGTGCAGCCATAGGGAGCCTTAGCTGTCAAAAAGGGGGCGGGGACTAAATCGCCCCCCTAAATCGCCCCCGTAAAATTGTTTTCTTGCACCCATGTCCTACCAACAAACACAGTCCACATACCCAACACACAACAGGACTATAAAACAACTAACACATTCTCATGTACATCCTCCAATGTGATGTACATGATACAGTGTACATAGTGCCCTGAGGGAATATACATTGGAGAGACCAAGCAGAAACTGCAATCCAGGATGAATCTATACAAAGATACAATAAGGAAGTCTCTGGACACCTCCGTGGGTAAACACTTCTCTGGACCAGGACACAATATGACAGATTTAAAAGTCTTAATACTAAAAGGTCTTTTTAAAAATGACAGGTAGAGAAAAATATGGGAATTCAAACTGATAAGAACATTCCAGTCATTAATGACCCACTACATGGACACACTTCACACCCCACAGCAGAGTAACTCCAGATCTCTGAACTCTTACGACTTTTAATCTTACATCCATAACAAAAATCTACGTTTTATTACTTTAGCTTATCTTAATGATGTATCCCCCTCCTGTACAAATTTCTTGATGTAACAGCTCTTAAATGTTGTGCCTTTTCCTCAATCATTTATTTGTAAACTTGCCTGATGAAGGGGTCTCTGTGCTCTGAAAGATAGCTAGCAAATATAATATTTTTTTGGGTTTTCCAATAAAGGTATGACTCCTATAATACTTTTGTCTTTTTTGACACAAAAGTATTTAACATCACATAGATTTTTCTAGCTAACATGGTACTGCAATAATAATAATAAAAAAATATTTTGTTCGCTACACATTTAGAGCTGGAAGAGAAATAGATTCATGCATGTTTGGAACCGAAAGATAAATGGCACTAAAACAAATAACTTATTTTCTTGAATTGATATTTGCATTTCTATCTTTCCTTAGCTTAGCAGACAACTCTCCTCTTCCACAAGAAACTTTAAATTGAAAAGACAAATCTTCAATCTGTGCTGTGTGAGATAATTACTGTAGCAGCTTCACTTCTACTACACATAATGCACTTTACAAGTAAAGACAATTAGTAAATTATTCATGAACTAATTACCCGATAACCATCATTAATATTTGCATGTAGAAGTTTATATGTCAATAAAACTAGAGATTGCACAGTTTCACTGTCTGCTTTATAACAATACCATTATATTTCAGGCGTGGAACATTACAATAATATAGACAGCATCTTGCCCTGAAGAGAATTAACGAGGTAAATTGTTAGGAAGCAGCATACGCTGGGAGAAATTTGTAAAAACTTTCATAAAATTCACTGTAGCAAATGTAGGCGACAGTGAAAATGATGCATTTGGCTGTTAGCATTATCATAATGAACACAAGGAATGGATATTTTTTCCAAAGTAATATTAGGATTATATGCTAAATTGTACTAGTCTGTCCTATTGTACAGTATATGTCATATTAGTAATATACAGAAATGTTTAAACAGCATTAAAGTGAAAGAGGTATGAAGAGCTATGCTAACTCAGAAGTCTCATTGGATGAAACCCCTGATAATTCAGGCAAACCGTTCATACGTTGTGTTGTCTGAACCAAACAGATTGCAGTTTTAGGTTTCTCTGAAGCTGAATATTATCAGGACTTAGACAATAACAGACATTATGACACACCTGGCATCATATATGATGCACTTTGTTTAAAAAAAGAGAGAGTATATGCACAGCGGCTAAAGTAACAAGTGGCTAGTAGAAACAGAGTTCAAATCAGGTTGGAGAGTTTCTGAAATTAGATGGTCAGTAATAACACATTATCGGCCTATTGCCTGAGTTAGGAGCAAAGCAAAAATAAAGGAGCAAATTTGCACCTTGGCAAAACCATGTTGCATCGGAGGGGAGGTAAATTTAAATTGTGGGGACAGATTTATATTTGTGATAGTGCATGTCCTAGATCTACTTAAATGTCAGTGTAAAAAAAAGCTTTCAAGTATTTGTGTGCTACATGAAAAGCAGCCAGTATTTTCCTTGCTGCAAAAAAACAAACAAAATAACTTGCGCCCATTGCATTGTAACATGGTTTATCCAGGAACAAATTTACTCCTGCTTTGCTCCTAACTCAGCAATAGGCCCTATATGGGCAAAATCTATGTGCAATATCATATATGTCAGTAGGTTGTTGAAACAGAGTAATAGACTGTAGACCCTTGGACAGATGAAATAAAAGTAACATTTTGGTATGCGTTACTCTACAAGTAAATAAAAAGCGTTCTTTTCAAAAAGAACTATGAAATTATTGTAATTTTACTCTTTGATACAGTTAGTATCTGCTAAAAATCTCTTGTTTATCTAGTCATAATAAGATGATCAGTTTGATCATACAACTTCAAATGATTCTGAGAACAGTCACTATTCAGCAAATAGATTTAAACAGATTTAACTTCATGGAGGACTTAATGTTTACTAAGAAAAGAAGATTTATCTTCATCCCTTTCATAAAACAGAGTTGTGTGTACCATAAGTAAACAGAGCAATAGAGAAAAACAAACACAATTTTCCATAAACACTTATTCTATAAACATACTAATAATTGCAATCATACATTATGAAAAGTCAAAACATTATGGAAACATCTGTGCTTTGTCTTAAGAACTTTGTATTTACATTCTGTACTTTCCATAATTTAGCATTACAATAAAGTATATTGTATAGCCATTAACATCCTAAAACTCACACTACATACTCTTTGTCTGAATCTCTCTAAACCCTGCTGTGTATATTGCCCCTTCAAGATCATATGCCCAAGTGAGGAAAATATGAATTGTGGAGTCATCATTTGCTACTGTCTCCAAGCTCTATATTACTCTTCTACAACACACTCTACTCAATATATAATTAACAATTTTAGTATGCAGATCATATCTCTATCTGTGTAACTCATCAATTTGCAAATAATTTATATTATACATTTTTAATTCTTTCTTTTTGTGCCACTCTTATCTTGTCTTGCCATGTTTCCTGTAAATCATTGAAATCCTAAGCTAAATTACCATACCCCAACATTTCCGAAAGGTATATCGGGACAAAAAGCACAAAATTTACTAATTAGGACAGCTCCACCAAAATAGTGAACATTGCGAGGTGTGCAACAGTCCCTACAATTTTCTGTCATTCAAGCAAGTGATGCTTGTAGTGAGTGTATAATGCATATGACTATAATCAAGCCACAAGATAATGCACAGACATGAGGGACATGTGCATTGTAGTCTTTCTTGCCCTGCCCAGTATTTGCATGGCATATATAAACAATCATCATCATTATCAATATTTATTTATATAGCGCCACTGATACCGCAGCGCTGTACAGAGAACTCATTCACATCAGTCCCTCCTCCATTGGAGCTTACAGTCTAAATTCCTTAACATACACACACACACACTAGGGTCAATTTTTTTTTATAGCAGCCAATTAACCTACCAGTAGGTTTTTGGAGTGTGGGAGGAAACCGGAGCACCCGGAGGAAACCCACGTAAACACGAGGAGAACATACAAACTCCATACAGATAAGGCCATGGTCAAAAATTTAACTCATGACCCCAGCGCTGTTAGGCAGAAGTGCTAACCACTTAGCCAACGTGCTGCCCAATAGGGCTATATTTTATATCAAAGATGGAGATAATTTGTTAATTCATCCACAAACTATGCAATCTATTAAAAATATCTTTATTTACAATTTCGTGAACTCTGCTGAGCAAAATCACCGTTTTACCCATTCATTTGGCTATGCAATGAATTTCAAAGGGCACAGAAAGGCCAATGAAATGCACTGCTCATAGAAATGATGGGTAAAAGTTGAGCCAATCACAAACAATGTTCACATGCTGAGATTAGCTCAAGCAAATACTGACCACCATTGATGTCAATAGGATTAGCATCAAACCAATTAAATTCAATTGTGGAACTATTGCAGCATGCCTTGACATGTTGGCATTCATGGTTCCACAAATCCCAGCAATTGTTGGGACTTGTAATTTCACACACCAGCGTGTCTGAAACCAGGGAGATTATTCCGGCCTACATTGCTGGGTGACTGGATCATATAGCCCACTAAGTGCTTTTTACCTTTGTGATGTGCCTGCACCAAAATGCAAAATGTAGCATGTATCAAACTACCATTGTCCCATAGAGTATACGGTGTGAGCAGGAACTTCTAACCTCTCTGTCTGTATTACCAAGTATTGTTTTATTACCGTATTGTTTCCCAATTGTAAAGCACTATGGAACTTGCTAGCGCTATATAAATAAATGATGTTGTTGATTTCTTGGTGATTTTTCAAATCAATTCCACTTTCACAGTGCAAGCTCAATGATTTCTTTGACTGTGAAATTTATGCTGAATTCATTTTTTTGGGTAGTTTTGATAAAGTAGAGATTTACATGGTGATTTGCCTTTAGTAAATTAGAAAATTAGATGAATTGCAAACCACCATTTAAATTGGGAAGAAATAGACCTTTGAATTCAGCTAGATCAGTATTTCTATTGGGAGGATTGGATACCAGGCCTTAGGCACATCTTACAAGTAACAATGTAGGATCATTGTTTGCAAGTCTTAATCAATGTAAAACACTAACAACTATACAAAATAAAAGCACAGCACAGTATAACTACAATGGTCTAACTGGCAGATCCTGGAACAGCCAGCCAGTCATTTGTATTGTATTTTGTACTTATATGACTCCTAAAATCAATTTTATCTACTTCACTCTGTTAGCCTTGTTGAGTGATTTCTTGTGGTTATAGCCCTATGAACAATGTATTATTCTTTGCTAATATCAGTTATTTTGGAATGCTAATATAAGTTATTTTGCTAGTTCTGCATTCATATTTGTGCCTAGGGATTTGCGGTGTGGTTTTACTTTTAGCTGAACCCTCCCAAAATCTAACCATGAATTATTAACACATGGTAAAGAGCCAAAATGCCATCAAAAAGATACTTCTCCACTGTTTCTTATTTAACAAAGGAATAACCTATTTAGACCTAAATGGGGACAGTGGTTATGCAATTTATTAAGTTTGTTGATTTTAATATTGGATCCAGCTGGACCCTTTCCTCCTTTCTTCAGAGCGTTAGACCATTGGTGGATAGAAAATAATTATCGTTAAGGATGGGGGTCTTTGTCGGGGTTCCCGGGATTGTAAATAGCAGTATGTATTGCTGCGATTTACAGCCCTAAAATTGTTAATACAATCCCAGCAATATCAAATGGAAACAGATTGATTGTGTATTTAGTTGCCTATAAGTAAGACTGCTCCTTTAAAATGTAACTACTAGTACAGTTTAAGTAACTGCACGTTGAATAAGATTTGTCTTTGTTTAAAATATTCAATTGAAGGGTAATGTTTCGTAAAATCCTTAAAAGTGAGCCACCTGCGGGTCTTATTAAGGGACTTAAAGAAAAAGGTTAAATACGCAATTAGTAGAAAAATTATACATTTTGCTCTTTCAGGTCACACAAATGACTCCTACAGCTTGATGAAAAGGGATGAAAAACAGAATACCTTTACAGTACATTACATACTGAATTGCTTTCCACTAATTTTCACACTTCATTATACTTTATGGTAGGAAGTCAGTTAAAATATTGCTCTAGAGTAGAAAATACACTGAATTGTATATGAGATGTTATATCAATTTACATTCAATACATTTTTTTCTAAATAATAGTATTTTTTGTGTTCATTTAATGAAAATGATAAAAATGTTCCTTAAATTCTATAATGAATAAAAATATTTTTAAAACAGTTGCAACACTGATTAGTTTAGTTTCCAATGATACATTAAAACTATTTATTGATTGAGTTAAGTGGGTACATATCTCTGGGGCATTTTGAGTATCAGATTATTGCCAAACCAGTAGCTGTCTAATTGCTACAGTCCCAGATAACAGTCTATGGGGCAACAATGTTTCTTAGAACATTCAATGATTTTGCCCTTGGAATGAACTAGCCAACCAGGGTCTGGCATTGTTGTCCTATGTTTCTGCGTATGTACGGGGACAGCACGGTGGCTTAGTGGTTAGCACTTCTTCCTCACAGCACTGGGATCATGTGTTCAATTCCCGACCATGGCCTTATCTGTGGGGAGTTTATATGTTCTCCCTGAGTTTGCATGGGTTTCTGTAACTCTGAAACAAAATATTCAGTCACAGAATGACGAGTTATTCCATCTGCTGCATCGGCTAAAAAGACCATGGCTCTGCAAACTCTAAAACTCTATGGAGATTGTGAGTATATATACACTACATGATCGGAAGGTGGGCAGCACGGTGCCTTAGCGGCTAGCACTTCTGCCTCACAGCACTGGGGTCATGAGTTTGATTACCGACATTGGCCTTATCTGTGTGGAATTTGTATGTTCTCCCCGTGTTTGCGTGGGTTTCCTCCGGGTGCTTCGGTTTCCTCCCACAATACAAAAACATACCAGTAGGTTAATTGGCTGCTATCAAATTGACACTAGTCTCTCTCTCTCTCTCTCTCTCTGTATGTTAGGAAATTTAGACTGTAAGCTCCAATGGGGCAGGGACTGGTGTGAGTGAGTACAGCACTGAGGAACAAGTGGTGCTATATAAATAGCTGCTGCTGAGGATGTTGATATATACAATTCATTTCTCATCTGATTTTGATCCAATGTACTTCTCCTTTGGTGAGCTTTCTAATAATGCTAGTTTGCTAGGTTTAACATGAGTAGGCATTTGGAAACTAAAGCTAGAGGCCCCTGTAAACCTGGGACCCCCAAGCCTACCTGCACCACCTCCTTTGTTCAGTGCATATTGTAATTTCAGCCTGAATCTATATTATATGCTTGGCAATGGAAGCTCAATTATATAAACCCTATTAGTGAGTCCCCATTATTGGCAATTGCATTGCATTCAAAACTAATGCTAGCACACAGAGAACACAGGGATAAAGATGGCTAAAACGTAATCCTTTTTTGGCATCTTCATTAAAACACAGCATTCAGTGCTACAAGGCTTAGCAAGGCTATAAGGCTTAATTATGTTTTTTAAACCAAAATGACTCTAAATCATAGATACGTTGTAAAGTGGGTGTTAAAATGATTTAAGCAGAACATATTTAAATGTAGTGCTATATACTGAGTGACTGGAATCCCATATTGAGTTAAAACTACCCGGTATTCTAGTTTTTATCATCATCATCATCATTTATTTATATAGCGCCACTGATTCCACAACGCTTACAGAAAACTCATTAACATCAGTCCCTGCCCCATTGGAGCTTACAGTCTAAATACCCTAACATACACACACACACACACACACACACACACAGACAGAGAGAGTCTAGGGTCAATTTTGATAGCAGTCAATTAACCTTCTAGTATGTTTTTGGATTACAAAATCGAAGTACAAATCAAATAAATTTAATATATATTAAATTTAAAAAAATTCTTACACTAAAAAATATTTCTTACACCTTTTGTGCGTCTGCTGTAACTATTTGCGGGAATTTCTATTCTAGTGATATAATTTTTTTCTAAATGTTTTGCATTATCAGATGATTCTAAGGGGTATATTACTAAACAGCGGTTTAAAAAAGTGGAGATGTTGCCTGTAGCAACCAATCAGAATCTAGTTATTTATTTAGTACATTCTACAAAATGACAGCTAGAATCTGATTGGTTGCTATAGGCAACATCTCCACTTTTTCAAACCCGCAGTTTAGTAAATATACCTCTAAGTCTCATGTAAAAAGGTTTGTCTTTTGCCTTCTATGATTAACTGAAATTAAATGTATTTAGCTAGCAACATCAAAAAGACAGTGTAAAGATCTGTGTTTTTAGACTACTGTAAGATTATATTATTTTACAAGGATTTATTCTAACCTATGAATCTGCAATATTCAAAAACTTACTTCATACTTGCTCACATTTATAACCTCAGGTACCAGATATTAAGAGGAGTTGACTGATGTTCTCTGCTGCTTGTCATTTCTTTGTGGCAGCACCTATAATATGCCTGGCCACACCTCAGTCCAAATTTAGGAGTTCATATTTTTGTCCTGTGAGTTCTTATTGTGTGCATAGCTTTGTTTAGATCCATCTTGTTGTCATTTCTAAAGATGTTATTTCATTCATTATTCTGTGATGCCCCTTTTCACTCTCTATTTTTGAGAGTACATTTATAATTACAATTATTTCATGTTTGTAATTTTTTTATATTTGCTTCAATAAACAAAAAAAAACCTCAGGTGACAGGTGGCGGGAGGTATGGTAATGTGATTGTGTCACCATGGCTATGAACTTACTCTGCAATGTCATCATTTATTGCTATCCCGCAGCAGGCAATACAACTAAGTACATTTCAACATGAAAACCAGAGTAGAGTCCGAATATATAGAAAAGAGGCACTCCAGTCCACTAAATGAAAATTTTCAAATAAAATCTCTCATAGATGATTAATTTATTCATTTATTCTCATTAAATGGCAAATGCGTCTTTATTCCAGGGATTAATATTGGCGAAATATTTTAAATAATAGATAGTAATGTGTCCGGAAAAGAAATGGTGGGATTAAAAACAAAACAGACATTTGAGTGTTGCGCCAAAATAAGTTCTGAGGGAATGAGAGCTAATAGTATCATTAGGTACCTAATATTACTTCAGACTGTATTATATTCATTATTGTAAATCCAATTATAGAAATATCATCACTCTCTCACAATTCCTATATCATTATCATAACAGACTGGCGTAGGAAGCTAATCCCATACTCATGTGTAGACCTTGTATTATAATTCCTGAATTTAGAAGTAGAATTAATGGATACTCTCTGTGAAAAATCACCTATATGAGGGAAAATGATCAAACAATGCAACAAAGCGCCCTCCTATATAGATGTATTTGCCCAGGAAGTAAGGAATACAGGCACTAATGTGGAAATAGATTTGTGGTTCTTATTATAACGTGTATTCAGTATTTTCCAAACCAGACTGATACTTTGTATATGAATGGAACAGAATGACCCTCAACGGGTCATTATTACACTGATGCAAAATAAACCAATGCTTTTTATATTAGTGGAGCAAAATTTTTCCCAAAGGTGGTAGCAATATCATACAGGTTTTCTAAATTGAAGATATAATTAATTTCAGTTAAACTGGTATCTTCTCACTGAATGGCTGTTACGATGTATGAATGATATTAAGTCGGAGATCTATATTTCTCACATTCCTAGATCACTTCCAAAAGTTTATTCATTTGCGAAAATACTGTTATATCCCAGCTAATATAGACTATTCACCCAAAGTTTATTGAATCTGCTACATATCATAGAATTCAAAAATCTTTTAAACAGTCATTAATGGGATTGTAATTGCTCCTGTATAAATCCTATATGAATAGATAGAACATAGGCTCCTATTTGGGTCTTATATAAGTAGGTAGGGCTTTGATACCAAGTAAGAGTCTTCATTTACCTCCTATTAATCTGCTCTATCTACCAATAAACATTCACATTGTGTAGTATGTTTAAGAGAAAACCTCTATATATATAGAATATGCTCCATTATATTGTATTTCAAAAAGTGGTAGTAGGATTAGCAAATCATTGTCGACTAACGCAGTTACACGGCTGCTATCGACCAACACTTCCAGGTCTGAGACATCAAAAGTGACATCACCACGCCCCGATGTTTTGAATAAAATTTTCAATGATTTTTCGAAAAGAGATTGGATTGTAAGCTCTCTCAACCATACATCCCAACATTATACTTCTCAGCATCAGGACACGAGGGTGGTCATGTCACAATGGGGGGTGCACCCCTAGAGGGCTGCCTAGAGCTCTAAAACACTAGGCTACCACTTAGATACCTCCCTCACCCTCCTAAAAGTGCTGCACCCATTCACCACTGTTCTGCTATGCAGAGCAGCTGTGAACGAAAGATATTTCCCAACTTTCCCACCCGCAGGGCAAACATGTCCCCGGGCAGGACAGTGGGACAGTTGTGTGGTATGCTCATTAGCAGTGCCTTCCCTAACCTTAATTTTCTCTCTTTGCCTAGTTTGTATGTTCCTCTTTTATGTTTGCTCTGATTTCCTGACTCTATGGTGCAGCAGAACTTTGTGGTGCCATACAAATCAATAATAATAATAATATCCACCAGTAAGGTAACTGAATGTTCCTCACTGTTTATCTCTGTGATAGTCTACAGCATTCTACTGCAGAAATTACAGGACAGTCAGTGACCTTCCCAGGTGATATTAATATTATTATTATTATTATTATTATTATTAATAGTTTTTATTTATAGGGCGCCACAAGGTATCCGTAGCGCTGTACAGGGACAGATAGTATCACAGTACAGGGTGAGACAGCATGGTACAGTTAACAAGAAGCACAGTAACTCAGGAAGCTCAAAGTACAGCTAGAGAGGGTGGGGGAAAGGAATAGTCTGCATACGTTGGTAGACTGAGCCCAAAAGGTAGGGCGCAGATGACAGGTGAGAGCCCTAGTAGGGTAAAGAGAGTAGAAAGAAGAGTCGAAGGGCAGAAGGACCTCAAGGAGCAGGCTAAGTAGCTGGAGAGCAGAGTTATAAGTGGTGGATAATAGGAGGAGAGGTGGCCCTGCTCGAAGGAACGCACAATCTAAGGGGAGGGTTGGACAGACAGAGACAAAATGGGTGGGAGGAGGAAAGGGGGAGAACAGAGGCTGAGACGGGGAAGGGGGAAGAGGGGGGAGAGGAGAACAACAAGGAGGGAAGATAAGTGGGAGACTGGAAGGAGGGTAGTTAAGTGGGAGACTGGAAGGCTTTTAAGAAAAGGTGGGTTATTAAAGCCCGTTTGAAGCTGGACAAATTGGGGGATGTTCTGATGGAGCAGGGGAGCTGGTTCCAGTGGAGGGGGGCAGCGCATGAGAAGTCTTGGATACGAGCGTGGGAGGAGGTAACCAGGGGGGAAGAGAGGCGATGGTCATTGGCCGATCACAGGGGTCGGGATGGAGCGTGAAAAGAGATGAGGTTGAAGATGTAGGGAGCAGTGGAGTTGGAGAGGGCCTTGAATGTGAGTGTGAGGAGCTTGAACAGGATTCTGTAGAGGAAGGGGAGCCAGTGAAGGGCTTGGTAGAGGGGGAGACAGAAGAGCAGTGGCGAGAAAGGAAGATGAGCCGAGTGGCTGTGTTGAGTACAGAGTAAAGGGGAGCGAGATGAAAGCGGGGGAGGCCAGTAAGGAGAAGGTTGCAATAGTCCAAGCGGGAGATAATAAGAGAGTGGATGAGAGCTTTAGTGGCATCTTGGGAGAGGAAGGGCTGATTGCGTGCGATGCTGCGCAGCTGGAAGTGGCAGGATTTGGCAAGAGATAAAATGTGAGGGGCAAAGGAGAGAGAAGAGTCAAGGATGACACCGAGCCATCGAAGTTGGTGAACAGAGGAAATAGAGGTGTTGTGGACAGTGATAGAAAGGTCGAAAGGGGAGGGGGATTGAGCGGGAGGAAAGACAATGAGTTCGGTTTTAGCAAGATTAACTTTGAGAAATCTAGAGGAAATCCAGTAGGAGATGGCAGAGAGGCAGGCAGACACCCTAGAGAGGAGGGAGGGAGAGAGATTAGGAGATGATAGGTAGAGTTGGGTGTTGTCTTTGAGGCCAAAGGAGCTGATGAGTTCACCCAGGGAAAAGGTATAAAGTGAGAAGAGTAAGGGTCCGAGAACAGAGCCCTGAGGGACCCCAACTAGAAGGGTGGAAGGGGGAGAGAGACCCAGAGGTGGTAACAGAGAAGGAACGGTCAGCCAGGTAAGAGGTGAACCAAGACAGGACAGAGCCGGAGAGGCCAATGGACTGAAGGGTGTAGAGCAGGAGTGGGTGGTCAAAGGCCGCTGAGAGATCTAAGAGAATGAGAAGGGAGAAGTGGCCCCTAGCTTTGGCAGAGAGATCATTAGTAACTTTAGCCAGGGCAGTTTCAGTGGAGTGGAGGAGGCGGAAACCAGACTGGAGAGGATCAAGGAGGGAGTGTTCAGAGAGGTTGATGGAGAGGCGGTTGCAGACGAGCCTCTCAAGTATTTTGGAGGCAAAGGGGAGAAGAGAAATGGAGCGATAGTTGGAGAGAGAAGTGGGGTCAAGATTAGGATTCTTTAGGATGGGTGCTATAAGAGCAAGTTTAAAAGAGGAGGAGAGGGTGCCGATGGAGAGGAACAGATTAAAGAGGTGAGCGAAGTGGGAGCAGGTGATGGGGAAAAGGGAGCGAAGGAGGGGGGAAGGGATAGGGTCCAGGGGGTAGTTAGACGGGAGGGAGTATGAAATTAGAGAATGGACTTCTTCACCCTTAGTGGGGCAGAAGGAGAAAAGGGATTTGTGGCTAGGGGGAGAGGAAGGTAGAGGGGGGGGCGGGCAAGGAAGGGGAGGAGGAGATTTCAAGTCAGATGGCCACGATTTTAGAGGGGAAGATGGAGGCAAAGTCAGTGGTAGTCAGGGAGGAGGGGAGAGGGGGAGAGGGCGAGACAGGAGAGTGCTGAAGGTGGCGAAGAGGCATCTGGGGTTAGAGGACTGGGAGGATATGAGGGATTTAAAGAAAGATTGTTTGGTGAGAGCTGTAGAAAGAGAGGATGAACTTAAAATGGAGAAAATCAGCCAGGGAGCGGGATTTTCTCCAGTGTCGTTCAGCCATACGGGAGCATTTTTGGAGGAAGCAGGTAAATTAGGAGTGCCAGGGTTGGAGTTTGGAGCAGCGGAGGTTGACAGAGTGGGCAGTAGCGACCGCATCAAGAGTCGAGGTGAGGGTGTGGTTGTAGAGGTCGACCGCCAGGTTGGGGCAGGCCTGGGAGGACCGGGGAGAAAGGAAGGTATCGAGAGTAGAGGACAGAGTAGCCAGATCAAGAGCATCAAGGTATTTCCTGGAAAGAGTAGGATTGGGCATGAGGAGGGGAGCAGGAGAGGAGAACAGAGAGAAAGAGAGAAGATGGTGGTCGGATAGAGGAAAGGGAGAAATGGAGAAGTCAGATAGACTACATAGGTAGGTGAAGACAAGGTCAAGGGAGTGACCAAGGCAGTGGGTAGAGGAAAAGGTCCATTGAGTAAGGCCAAGGGAGGAAGAAAGGGTGAGCAGTTTGATTGACGCCGGGTCGATGGGGTTGTCGATAGGGAAGTTGAAGTCGCCAAGGATGATGGAGGAGAGGTCAGAGGAGAGGTGGTGAGGAAGCCAGATGGCAAAGTTGTCGATGAAGAGGGAGGTGGGACCAGGGGGGAGGTAGATGACAGTGACGGGGAGGTGGGTGGGATAGAAGAGACGGATAGAGTGGGCTTCAAAAAAGGAGAAGGAAAGGGAGGGTTCACGGGGGATGACTCGAAAAGTACAGGCGGAGGAAAGGATGAAGCCCACACCACCGCCTGGACAGGCTCCAGATCTGGCGGAGTGGGAGAAGGAGAGGAGAGAGCGGCAGGGGAGGCAGTGTCAGAATCGGAGAGCCATATTTCAGTAATGGCAAGAAGGTTAAAAGTGTTGGACAAAAAGTAGTCATGAATAGCGGTGAGTTTGCTGCAGACGGACCTAGCATTCCAGAGGGCACCAGCAGAAGGGGAAGGAGGGAAGAGGGGAGATGGGGATAAGGTTGGCAAGGTGAGCAGTGCGCTGGGGAGAGCGGGGGGAAGAGGGTGAGGGTGAGGTGGGGCACCGGGATGGGTTTGGGTATGGCACGTGAACAGGGAGGCATAGTGAGGGGAAAGGGAGGCGGAGGTGGAGCGGAAGAGGAAGGGGGGCAGAAAGGAGTGTAGGACTAGAGATAATGGCTAGGGAGACTAGAGATAAGGGCTGAAGAGGAGAGGAGGGAAGGGGTCAGATGGGAGAAGGGAGGGCAGGATTGAGAGTGGCAGCAGGCGGTGGGGTGACAGAGTGAGGGACTAAGGAGCGAGAAGGGAGGATACCAAGAGGGAGGAGGAATGAGAGGCGACAGTTAGCAGAGAAACGGCTGCAGGGGACGGGGGAGACAAAAAGACACGAGGAGAATGAGAGAGTGAGATAAGGTCGGTTAAAGAGGCCTATAGTGGAAGTGAGAAAAGATGTGGCATTAAAACATGGCAGGCCGTGCAGTATAAGCTGAGGGGAATGACTGAGAACAAATGGAACAAAAAGTGTATAAATATGAGAAGCAAAAAGGAGAGAGATGGAAATAAATATAAGGCAAGGAGGGCATGAGCAAAAACAGAGTGAAAATAGAGACAATAAATAACAGTAAATAACAGTAAATAATAATAAAATAGAGACAATAAATAACAGAAATAACAGTAAATAACAGGTGCCTAAACGTGGCTAGGTGCAGGCAGAAGTAGTAAGCCAACCCAGGGCATGAAGCAGAGTTCCAGGGAAAAAGTCAGTGAAGCAAACAGAGAGACAATAGTTACAATAGTAGATACCTAGAGTGCTTGGGTGCGGACAGAGGTATTATGCCAACCCAAGGGGACGAGGCAGAGTCCAAGGGAGAGAGTTAGTGGAGAGCTGGGAGACTTCATAGGAGGAGCAGCAGGGTGGAGAAACCGGTAGAAGAGGAGCATCGTGGGAGCATCCGTGGGCGTCAGAGGTATTAGTGGAAACAATTGTGGGCGTCAGAAGAGGATAGGAGCACCATTGTAGGGCAGAAGCACGGAGAGTAACTGTAGAGTAGAGAGGCAGCGGAAGTGAGGAGAACGGGAATGTGCACCCGAGTCTGTGGAGTCCGCCGGGAGTAGGCCACAGTGCAGGTCGGTCGTCGGGAGGATCCGGAGTAACGCTGGAGCAGCATAGTGGTGCAGGTATACAGGCATAATGCAGGAACCGGAAGAGGCACACGAGGTGGAGAGGAGTGGCACTCAAGATAGGGGATTCGACCGGAAGTAGGCCTCACAGACAGGCGGACCAGGCAGCGGGAGGACCCGGGGAAACTGCCGGATGGAGGTCCACAGGAGAAAAGAGCAGGGCCAGGAAGCACTGAAGATCGATGAAGGTGCAGTGAAGGAGAGACAGGTAAGAACGGTGGAGGCAGCTGGGCCAGAGCCGGGGACCCGATTAGAAGCCAAGCCGGAGGGGCCCAAGAGCAGGGAAGCCAACTGGGTGCTGGAACTCAGTTGGAGACAGGGTGGAGGTGAGGTAGGCAGACAGGCAATGGAGAGGTGCCGGGGGGCTACTCAACTGGAATAAGGAGCCCAGGCTCTGGACCCCAGTGGAGAGCTCGCGTGGCACGTCCAAGCAGGCACGTCAGAGCACATCAGAGATATGCTGTCAAAAGTCAGTACATCCAATAAAACCTGTATTCTCAACACTGCTCCTCCCAACTCTGGCAGATACACTTCACAACTATGCTTATGTCAATATATGAATCTTGCAGAACTGGGAGGAGCAGGGGAAAAAATAGAGGGTCCTTGTTGAGTGCAACTCACCCATGCCTGTAATGATATCTGCAGATTGAAAGGATCTACAGTGATAGCTTAATTAATATCCTTTCACTTTGTTCTCATTGTTTCTTTCAATAAGCAGGTATTGCTAAAATATATCAGTTACTTATAAGCACTGCTGTCCCAAGCCAAAAATATATCATTGGTAGGAGTCAGCTCATTGCAGTTCAGAAACCCTTTTGTTTTATAATTTATAATGTATCTGTACTTTAAAATGTGTAAAATAAAATTATATCAGACGTCAACTCAGTTCCATCATTTTTTTTTATTTAGTTCCTGTCAGTAGTTGACCCCACAAACTGCAGGCACTTCTCCAATGTCAGGATGCTGCAAGACGATGTTCTTGGTCTTATTAGATGGAGATAGTTTTCAGGTGTAAAAGGAAAAGCATATCTGACATTTTGCTCTCCTAAACTGAAGTATCCCTACAGGCAGCAAACAGATTTTTTTCCGTTCAAACTGTAAAATTATGGCATACTGAGCTGAAGTTTTGGTAATATTGATCATTGTTAACTGATTCAGGCTAGTTTATTGGATTGCCATACTGTCTCCCATTTAATTTCTTGATATTGAGGTCTAACAAAAGTAAAATGTACAAGGTGACAAGTAATACTAATTGTTGCTAGCAATGTAATAACTCATCAAAGTCATATTGGCCAGGGGTAGAAATGATAAAGCTTTTAAATATAAACTTTTTTGCATATTTTGCTCACAATTTGTGACAGAATCTTTATGAACATTATTTTGCCAAAATGCAACACAATAATAATTGCACCATTTGCGATTATAATATATAATATATAAATAAATAATTTGACTGGCTTTCCAGGCCTAGAATTATTATTATTATTGTTAATATTATTATTATGTTACTTATATAGCACATACATTTTACGCAGTGTCTTACAGAGAATATTTAATCATTCAAATCAGACCATGCCCCAGTGGAGCTTACAATCTATTTTCGCTATCACACAGACACACATATGCACACTCTATGATTAATTTTGTAAGGAGCCAATTAGAATACCAGTATGCATTTGGAGTGTGGGAGAAAACCACAGCATGTGGAGGAAACCCATGCAAACATGGTGAGAACAAACTCTACATAGAGGGCCCTGGTTGGAATCTAACTTATGACCCCAGTGCTGTTCCACAAAATACATTGACTTAAAACTTCCCACAAATCCAGGCCAAGTAAAATGATACAACAAAACTGCTGCCTTTAGCACAAGGCTATGCTGCCTTTAACAAACCAGGACTACTAGAGGGAAAACAGGGTGTAAGAGAATGGACTACTGGATAGTTATGCCTCAATGTGTTCCCATTATCTCGTTAAATGTATTCATATGCTCTACATTATAGTGAAGGCAGATTTCTATTGAAGTGGAAATGAATTAATAAATATTCTTGGTAGACATTTCAAGATCGTATCTTAAATGCTTTAAAAAATAAATGTATTAAACACAACTGTACACTGTAACTGTATAGTGCACAGATTATTCATTATTAGTTATAAAGTATGAGATCAAATTACTAAATTGGAAACTATTCTTGACAGTGGTGTCAACCCGTACCAAATAGCTCAAAGAGCCTGCAATTTGAGCAATCTCATTTATCAGAACCACATCTAAAAATTCTGAGTTTTGTCTCATGCAGCTATTTTGCAAACCCCAAGTTAATGCATTGCATGGTTTGTAGTCTTTCCAAATTGCAATGGCGGGTCAGATCTGGCAGTTTGAAATAATGTGGTTTAATGTGTGGTTTGGCCTTTAATAAATCACATGGCTTAAAACTGCTGAAAACAAAGCCAAAAATCATGCAAGTTGAAGTAAATGCACTTTAGTAAATCTCCCCCAAGATGTTAGCAAGCTATATATGGCTATGTGCCACGCAGGGCCATCTTAACAACATTATGGGCCCCCGGGCAAAGCAGTGCAATGGGGCCCCTAGATATAGATATAGATATAGATATTGATGTATACAGATACAGATATAGATATATAGAGATAGATAGATGTACTTGCTCAGTGACCATTGTAGGTTTTTTTTGCAGGTTTTTTTCTTTTGCAGGATTATTTATTCTCATTAAGAGCCATGCCTATTGGACCCCCTTGCCCATGGGGCCCCCGGGCAGCTGCCCATCATGTCCAATGGAAAAGATGGCCCTGGTGCCACGTTACAAGAATCAGGCTCGTTCTTCAGGAAATATGTGAGTGGCAGAAGAATTTTAAGAAAAGCCTTTGTGGGTTTGATAAAACCATTTACTCAATAAGTCACCCCATATATTCTTCCACCTGGAGAAATTAAATCAAGAGTGTGTAATTTAATGATAACCCAATTCCTTGTCGAAAGTATTTGGAATGTGTAATAACTTTGCTTGCTAAGAGAACATTTTGAAGAAATATGTCACTATTGAACAAAGTAGTCAGTTCAATTTAAGTAATTCTTGCTAATCCAAATCTTATTACTTACAATTTTTATTTTTCACACTTCATCTGTACAGTGCAAATTAAAAAATAATATCATACATTTCGGTAAATGTTTCCAATTGCAAGGTAAAAAAAATGATTTCACATTTTTCATGGTTTTCTCAAAAGGTATTGAGATAAAATATTATGGCACATACCTGCTATAATGACCAGTAATTACATTTCTACATTTCAACAGCATACAAGATATTTTACATTTTAATATGAATGTAATGTGTGTGTGCTCTTATAATATTTATTAGTAGCAATATTGGACAAAAGAGTAAGTAATGTCATGAGTAATGTCTTAAATTTAAATAGAACTTTTTTGTTTTCAGTACATGCAAACAAATTTGAATATTTCACCAAAATCAACCTTGTGGTTTTAGAGAGCTTTTACTTCTAGTGGCTGCAAAAATAATGGATAAGATTGATAAATATATGCACTGCCACATGATGGGCAGCAGGCTGGGCTTTACGCCAAAAATGTCAGCCAAATGGTATTTTTTATTCTAGAACATAGTTACAGTAGATACAGTGCTGTATTCTAATTCTGCATATAAAGCCATTGCAAGATTGCAAGATGAACAGTAGGCATAGAAATACTTGTATTTTTTTTTATATATTTTTGACAGCAAATAAATTAATTGTGGCCTACACTGGCACCATGTTTGCATGATCTTTAGTCTCAACTGCTATTCTGGATCATGTTGCAGTCATCAGAACGTAGATCAGCAACATGATTAAGTAGGAGCTGTGTGTATTGGATATTATTAAGAATTATCTGTTTGTCTTCTCCACTATAGACCATATATTAAGATATTATTGGAGAAGAATTTAGCTCATATATAGTTGATATCACCATTTTATCTGTCATTCTGATTTTATAGTGGTTGAACTCCCCCAGTATCATTTAATGTAAATTCAATCAAGCAACACAAAAACTGCTTTACAGCATCAATGATGTTATTTGTTTACTTGTGCATATGAAGATTACAACTTTGGAGCTTTTAGGCACTCACAGAATTCTGGTAAGATATAGACAGTTGAGGATCTACTGTACTGTAACACAATGGAGGCTATATACATTCCGCACATATTTAAACAAGCAAGAGGGCAGTTGACTGATAAAGCAATATAACTTTTTTAGGTGACAAATATATTGGATTTATAATACTCAATATAATAAAATTAAATGAATAAACCTGACAGCACATCTCAGTAAACGCAGAGGGCGGATCACATGTGACTATAACTGGTGTACGTGCTCACTCAGTTGAGGTACTGGGTTTAGGTTGATGGATGATATTAGACAGACCTTCCTGGTTACTATTATGGGGTGTCTGCCCTTCAGATGATACAGGGGTACCTTCAGAAGACCTGTTACTCTTATAGTGCAGCAATCAATTTGTGGACACATTACATATGGAGCTACTTCCACTAATTAGGAAGATGGTCCCTTTGTTCATTAACCTTCACAACAATGCATTTCTGATCACCTTGGTAGTTCCATGCAAACACAATCTGTCCTAAGTGTAGTGTCCAGGTTTCTGTTCCACCTCAATATCAATGTCTGCTTCAGATCACAGTCGCAGTCAGTAGATCAGATTCAGTAGATCCAACCTGGATAGCAGATTCTGGGCATAGATCAACATTTCCAGAGTTTGGTTGGTTGTAGTATGTATTGCATTCCGATTTGCAAACAGAATCAAAGCAAACATCTTATGTAGCATGCCTTTATCATTGTACATTGCCCAGCATGATTGTTTAAGTGTTTGCACAACCCACTCAGCCAATCATTTGTGGCTTCTTCAGATATATTTTACACACTTCGCCAATGACCTATGGTCCTTTATTGTTGACCAGTTGTTTGGGCACTTATGTTCTGGCTAACAGATTCTGCGCTTTCTCTATCATTTGATTAGCCATAGTGGAGGCCATGCTAAATAGTGCCAATTGGAACAAGCATCTATCATTACTAGAAGTGTCAACCCCAAAAACGCCCCCATTGCAGGGATAAAGATTCTTATTCCCCACATGCTAGTGATAATCATTTCCCTACTACATTTGTAGTATGGGGCAATCGATCACTTTTTTCAGCCTGTCCATCCCTTCTGGGTAGTTACATACTATTGAGCTAGTGTAACGTCTTTTCTAGTCTCTATCATTGCTGCTTTGACAGGGAGGGTTTTAACATGTGCTAGTGTAAATACAACTAAGGTGCCCCTGTCTACTGCTGGTCTGGGGCAGACTCCCATTGCAATCGGAACAGCTCATCTGTGTTAGTATGCTTCAAGGTTCTTTGAATTCAATGTCATAGCTGTGCCCTCCTAGGAATAAAGTCTAGCACAACATGCATGCTGTAGCAGCAACTGGGATGCGTTTTCGAGAATTAAATAAAGAGTCAGGGTAATCCGGATCTGGTACACAATCAGGTGGCAAAGTGCAAAATCAGGAAGTATTGTCAAATCCATGATAAGCCAAGTTTGGTACACTAGTAGGCAGCAGCAGGTAGTGAACAAGTTGTGTCAGTACACGAAACGCAGAACAAATAGGACTAGTTAGACAGGCAGCACTGGTGCACAGAAGTCAGGCAGGATAGTTTGCAGCACAAGGAATCCACAATAATAATGGAGAAGTCTACAAGTTGCTCTGACACTAACCGAGTGTCAGAACGAGGTTTAAATAGTCTTTGCAAATTTAAAATCCCCACCCGGGTTGTGGTCATGTGACTGACGATACCCAGATGTGCAATGTGAGTGTCCATAACAGTAGCATAGTATGTTATCACAGTGTCATATGTTCCCTTCAACTTTCTCTTGACATGGTGGGGCTGAGTCATTAAGGAAAGTAAGGCAATAAAAAGGAGCAAATGTTCTCTGGGACAAACTCTACAAGTTTACAATTCAAGGGGTGCAAATTAGTTTATTGTTTTGCACATAAGTTAAATACTGGCTGTTTTTTCATCTAGCACATAAATACTTGATAGCTTTATTTTTACACTGAAATTTAAAGTTGATCTAGGACATGCCCTACCCCAACTACGATATGTCCCCATATTTTAAATTTACCTCCCCCTCCAAGCAACATGGTTTGCCCAGATGCAAAGGTACTCCTTTTTTTATGCTTTGCTCTCCTCAATGACTCAGGCCCCGTGTGTCTGCAATACATACAGGTGTTCTACACTGGTCTTGTTTGGCTTGTACTGTTCTAGCCGCTGTAGGACCATCTTGAGATTCTCTAAGTGTTTATCATCAGATGCTCCCATTACAATGATGTCATCAAGATAACAATGACTACTGGAGTCTCCATGTAAAATCTGGTCCATGACTTGCTGCCAGATAACTGGTGCAGAGACGATTCCAAACACCAGCCTATTATAGCGGTATAAGACTTCTTGCCTATTTATGGTGAGCAGTGTTTTAGATTCTTCTCCATCTGCAGATAAGCCTCTGCTAGATCAAATTTATTGAACCCTTGTTCACCTGGAAACTTTGCGAAGATATCTTCAGTTCACTTCAAGCATTTTTCCATTTGTAAGATGAGGTTAACAGTGACCTCAAAATCACTACACTCTTACTGCGCCATTTTTCTTAACTGCCAGATCCACTGACATTACCTTGGTACTCCAATCCACTTTGGACAAAATGACTGCCTTCTAAAACCTTTCTATTTTGGCTTGAACCATCTACCAGATTGCATAGGGTACCAGATAGACCTTTTGGAAACTGTGAGTTTGATCTCTATGAAACATTGGTCAAATTCAAAATTGCTTCTTATTCTCTCTTGAAAGCAATGACTTACATGAATCATTTTACATAATTTTTGTCTAGGATGACATTACCAACATTGTCCACAATTTTCAGCTTCCTACAGGTCCATTGTAATTTCCCATTGAAATCAATTGTAATTGGACACAGGATCTTCAGATATTGCAGATCCTGTGTCCAATTACATTCCCACGGTTTAACCATTAAGCTGTGGTGTTTGCAGATTGATTAGTTGTCTCTCCCATTTACAGTGGAAAGTCTTGACTGGTCTGTATTGCAGCTGACTGGCTAACCCTCATTACTGCAGCCATCTTGTTAATATTAGACACTGTCTTGACTCTTGGTTGTAACTTAGTGACATCTCTAGTGGCTTTTCCGTAGGCACTGTTACTTACACTTCATTTTAAATGTAAGCTATGCTTCTCTTAACAGACTCTTCTGTATACTTTCTATAGAGATTCCACATAAAAATCTATCTCTCAGGGCACCATTCAACGCATTCCCAAACCAGCAGTGTTCAAACACGCAGCGGCTTACGCGACAAATGTTCTTGCATTTTTGTACAATGTCTGGGAACTACTTATTTGCCAGTTTTTCTGGGGTGGTTAAACTGCATAGCAACCCATAGGCCTTTCCCCAATAGAGCTTAATAAAACCAGAATGCTTTTCTCCTCATCAATGTCATTGATGGCATAATACTGTTCAAGCCTCTCAGTATATAGCATCCATTATCTGATCAAACTCCCATTTGCCATGTCACTGCTGTGTCCAAGTGAGTCCAGGCTCTATTTTTTATTCTCTTTACTTTATATATAATACAATGTTTAATATAATCCTTGTCACCAGTTATATTGTATTAAAAATGATTGAAGCACACATATAAGATAGAGCGGCTGGAATCATGCAAACTTGCTGTGGCTTCCTAGATATACTGCACTGAGTGTAGCAGATTCAATAATTTCAGAACTAGCTAAATGATACCATGTACAATGTCAACCTAGTAATTTGACAACTCATAAATTCGCTATTCTAATATAATATAACATCTCAAAAAACTCAACTGGCTAAGCACATTATTTATATATTTTATACAATTCTACATTTTATAAAAAATATGCCTTTTATCGAGTTTCATCATCACGACAACTGCTTATTCGTAATTACAGCAAATTACATATTCCTTGATGTCCTATTGAAATCAAAAGTCCAATTAACTCCTTGATACGTAACTTGAAAAAAATTGAGAATTTAACGGTTAGAAACATAGAATAATCAAGTAGGTGGATTATAACATGCACTTACAATGCTTTACAGCAATATTTTTTTTCCTTATTACATACTTAATTTCACAATATTCTAAAGGAGAATGTTCAATGCTTTAAATATATTACCAATTAAAGAGGTTTATAATGGTTACACAACCATTTTCTTTTAAAATACCCTTAGTTAGTTTTCAAAATGCTTCTTGACACAATATATTATCAGATAATAATATATTAGGTTTCATAGAGTAGCCTTAACATATTTGTAACATTTACACAAAATTCCCTAAGCCAACAAATTTGCATTGTTATGACATTCTAGCAGTAATGTAAATCTATAATCAAAAGTGAAATAAATGCTGTAGAGTTGGCTATGTTAATGTTTTATTCTGCACAGCAAACCAATGATATGCATAAGATGTAAAAGTTAGCAAAAACTAACTTGATATATTAAAGGTATAAGATAAACAGAAAGCTATATGGAGATTGAAAACCTTTAATCACTTGTTTACAGGGTCCAAAAATTACATGGATCCATTCAGTTTCCATGCATATTGCTAATTTTGCATGGATAAACTGTGTAATGCAATGAGTTAAGGATGGTCTTTTATTTTATCACACCATTAAACAATACAGTAAAAATCTATTTAATGTATCATTTACGAAAAAATATATTTAAATTTGATTGTTATTTTCACAAAATGCATTCATGTTTTCTCTTTTGTATTAGTATTTTATTGGACCTATGTACATATAGCCTTCTTATGTGAAATATATCTGATATTCCTTTAATTACACCTGTACATGCAAGATTTTCAGCTGGGTTTTACATTTGACTCTTCACTGTACTGATTCATGCAAATTATACACTTCAATGGTATCTACAAATATGATTTATAAATTCTGCTTTTAAAAAGTCTATAAATCTGTTCCAACATCCTTAAGTGTGTCATTACATTATCAGTGATACCAAGAATGTGTTATTCTTAGAAGCACCATTGAAACTGGCAATAACTTAAATTAATTCCCATAAAGTCCTGGTCGACTGAACTGTAGATCTTGAGGGTCTGTAGTAATAGGGATTATGAAGATGTAGCTCATGTTTTGAGATCCATATCATGCAGCATTTTAAGGACAATTTCTCACCTGCAATTAATATCTGAGATCAAGGACTATTGTTTGATGCGTGTTTCTTACATTATTTGCCAGTCAGACTATCCCCAACAAGTCCTAGCCCCTCTCACCTGATAAATCTTAACTCAATGTAGACTTAAGCTGGGTACACACATACGCAATTATTGTGCAGATCACTCTATAAAACAACCGTTTGGGCCAATATTGCAAGAGTACGTCAGCCCCTACATCATGTTTTATCACACAAAATCAAATGGCATCATTTGATTTGGTTTTTATAAACTTCCTAAAAATCACGATCAAAGATGTTGGCCTAGTCTACGCAGTGTCTACGCACGCACAACCGTCTGTCCAACACTTCTGCAGATAGTATATAAACAGAGTTGAAGAGTGGGTATTGAGTCAAGGGGGTATACTTACTAGACTGTGTGTTTGAAAAAGTGGAGATGTTGCCTATAGCAACCAATCAGATTCTAGTTATCATTTATTTAGTACATTCTACAAAATGACAGCTAGAATCTTTGGTTGCTATAGGCAACATCTCCACATTTTCAAACCCCCAGTTTAGTAAATATACCCCAACATCTTTTCAGCAGATGGTTATGAGACATGATTACAGATCTGAAGGTAAATTGTGCATGAGTATATGCATGAATTGACATGCTCACCGGGACTTTTATTCGTTTAACACCCCACTGCAGTCGCACCTCATCTGCAGCTTTCCGCTATCCTTGCCCTGTAGCCAAACCCTTATGTGAACCCTACATTAACCCTGACCTTAAAACTAACCGTTAATCAACAAAATGTTTTCATTTCTTGAGATTAACTACTCAGCTATACATTTTGGTGATATTTTGCAATCAACTATTTTACTTCTAAGCTATTAAGTTGTAGAAGAATAGTAGTAGTACACATGGTATTCAGCTTTGTTTTTCTTTCATACTTTAGAGCCAATAAGTGTTTATGATCTAGGGGATAATCCAGACAGTTGTGGTCACACACAGCTGCACTAGACCCTGAATTCAATAATTCACTCTATTGACTTATACTATAAGCAATATTCCAGTTTTGCACATCATAAAAAACAAAATGTTCTACTGCTAAAACTACATATGTCACTTAGAAAGGTTTAAATGCTTCAGAAACTGCATGTACAGTACTTTATTTTATCAACCAAAAAACGGTCGCATTCTTATTTGATATATAGTGGAAACATTACTTAAAATTCAGCAGTATGTACATTCTACTCACTCCTACAACAGCGCAAAGAAATAGAAAATGATGTATATATAATTCATTGGTTATGATCTGCTTCTCAGCAATGAAACGGCATTTCCCTCTTAGTAGTAAAGCCTCGTAAAGTGAAACAATAAATATCATTCTTATTTTTTGATTATACTTTAGATAAATCTCATTTTTATTGCCGCAAAACAGAGCATCATCAAGGCAGCAGTCAATTTAGTGCTGTGCTATGATCTGGGTAAATATAGGATGTCTGTGTGATAAATGGGAACACGTTTTCGCTTTTACAGTATTATCAAGGCAACAAAATATTATAGAACAAGACTCCTTTGCTTAGTGCAGTGCCCTGAATTACTGAAAAGATTATGTGTCAATACACATTAAAATTTTATGTGCATTATAGCATTATCCTTAATGTGTGTTTTTCACCATTTTAAATTGGAAAGTTGTACTATGAGCAAGACCATATTCATTAAGAAAACATCTACAATGAGGAAATGAATCAGACGCGGGATTCGAAAAGCAGAATAGCAAGGTTCACTAAGTAATATCAGAAGACTATGATTTATTAGGAAATTATACATTTTACTAATGATAGGTTAAAGTTTTCATGATATTCAGCTTGTGGAAGAAAAATTTAAAGCAATATTATACTGATAAAAATAATAATAATAATAATAATAATAATAATAACTGCATCATTTAGTAAAATTGATTTTCATAGTATATTTATTTGTGCTCCAGAAATGTATTATATGTGAATAGGAAGAACAATAAGCTGCATTAATGTGAATATAAAACAATTACACATTTATTTCACCTGAAATATTTATTATATTTTGCTTTTTTTTGTATTATAGTACTCAAAGTTTGATCTGTCAGGAGAAAGTTAGCAAAGTGGAGAGTGTTTAAAGACATAGAAAAAGTTGGGAACAGTGGCCTAAAATAATATCCATGTCAGGGAATAATGTACAGTTGGTCTTTTGTATGAGGGCAATGGTGGGCAACAGAAGGCCTAGCAAACATAGCCAGTGGAATATGATAAACCCAGTAAGCTCATCTGGAGGGTGCTGTGTTTACAGGATGACCAGTCAGCCTGTTTGCAGCGAAAACATTTTTGTTTTGTTTTCTGCGTGGGTGAGTCCTCATTCGGCGGAGAACAGAGCAGGTATCGGAACAAGTGTGGGAATTGGAGGAGTGGCGCAATCTCCACACAGGGAGATGTAAGAATTTCCATCACTGGCCCTGCCGGCACGCTTTCACCTAAATCCCCAGCTCTATAGTCCAGATCTAACTTATTCTCTTCAATATCTAACAGAAGAAAATTAGATAAATTCCTCCTGAATTCCCACTGAACACCTTATTCACATTACTGTTTTCCGGCACTTTCATCACATAACCTAATCATCTGAGCCTATTTGTTTTCAATTCGGACATAATTGTCACACATTGTACCAGCTACTTTTCATTCTGATCACTGTTCTTACCTGTTTCCCTTGGTTCTCACTCCCTGCATTCACTTGCTGATCTGAACTGAGCATGCGCACATCTGGTCTTTTCAGAACTTCCTGCATTAACTTGATTGGCTAATTGCCTGTCAACTCTGTCTATTTAAAGCGCCTGCTTTTCTACTAAGGTGCCAGATCTTCAGGGCTCCTTAACTGTCAGGACTCGGTTCTCTCTGGATCCCGTCTGCACATCAGTATCTTATGTTACCCGTTCCACGATCAAGACCTGTGGTATTATTGCAAGAATCTCGTGCCTCATCATTGGTCCCATCCTCAAGATATTCACTTTCCAGGGATCTCAGTGGATCAGTTCTCTGCAGTTCACCACTTCTCAGTTGATATCCTGTGTTACCTGTTCCACGATCAAGACCTCTGGCATTATTGCAAGAACCTTGTGCCTCATAATCAGTCCTGTTCTCAGCTATTCGCTTTCTAAAGACCATAGTGCTTCAGTTCACTGCAGTTCATCTGAACCTCTGCATTTATCATCCAGAAGTCCTGCTCCACTCCACGGTTCATCTTACCCTGCTCTAGTCCCCTTAGAGGGACACGACCTGTGGCTAGAGAGCAGTTAAGTCCATATTCCCTTGCGGGGATCCCTGGTACCTGTCTACCATTAGACTCCACACCTCTCTGGGGGTAAGTCTATCTAGAGCGGGGCTTTGAGGTCTACTCCAAACTCAGGCTCCACAACAACCATGTATTGTTTGTTATAAAGAGCCATCAGCCCATCATTCCTTCTGATTCTCTAGAGTTCTCCCTCATATATAAGGTGAAAAATTTTCTTTAATATTTTTTTTTCTCATCACCTCAGGAGTTCTTCATCATAGGTGGTTATTGTCTAAGTTTCTGAGACATAGGTCACTACTGACCTTAAAGACTTTCTTCAGAGCTAGGCAGCTTCATTCACCTGCTACTATTCTAGTTTTGATATGTTCTCTCATATTATTACCCTCTGTAATAACTGATCCAAGTTACTTAAAACTTTGGCACCATTAATGGTTGGTTCCATTCAGCTGAATAGTCTGATCACCTACTGTTTGTCTTCTCCTAGTGAAAAGTATATATTGGGATTTGGAATGACTTACTATTAGCCCCATCATTTTTGCATCTCTCTCCAGCCTTATTAGTCCTTCCTCAAGACTTGCAGTCAGTGAGACAGCATATTGATGACATTGGCATATGCAAGATTTTGTGTTATCCTAATTTCATCTACTCTTCTCTTAACTTTTTCCAGGACAAGAACATTGACAAAAGAACACCCTGCTTTAATCCTTGGTTAACCACAAATCACGTTGACAATTCTCCCTCTTATGATCTTCGCTGGTACTCCTAGCTCTTTATTAGCATACTTTCAATTCTCCCTCTATACGCGATTATAGGCTTGCTTGAAGTTTATGTACTGTAGGTGAACCTTGACATTATGTTCAGAACTTGTTTCCAATATCTACCTGATAGTGAATATCTGTTCTCTGGTAGACATATTAACCTAAAGTCACAATGTAAAATCTCCCAAAATTTGTTCTACATGGGGTGTCAGTCTCATGGCTATCATGTTAGCGAGTATCTTATAAATTACACTGAGTAAAGCAATGCCACAATAGTTCTCACACTTTGCTTTATCATTCATTTTATAGAATGGGTTGATAATCGCAGTTTCCTGGCAATTCTTCAGTTTACCAAATGTCAAATATAAATTGGTGGATATGTGACACTAGCCGTTCTCTGCTTTGCTTTATCATTTCACCTGTAACACTGTCTTCTACAGAAACGTTGTTATTTTTAAGTCACCTATCCGCAATTTTAACATTCTTTAGTGTAGGTGCTTGACCTTCTCCATCATTCATTTCTTCTACGTTTGTCCCTTCCATATTCATTACTCCATCCTCTTCATCTATTCCTTTTATTGCTATTCCTTTGACTTTACCCTCCTTATTCATGTTCAATAATTTGGAAGATATATGGACCATCTGTTAAATATCTGCCTTTTTCAACCTGTAAGATCCCCCTCTTTATTCTTACAGAATGTGTTTTTTTTATATTTGAAAGCCCTTCATCATATCTCTAATTTTTGTATAGAAACTCCTCACCTCATGACTACTAGTCTGCTCTTCTAATTCTGCAGTCCAGTATTTCTTGCATTCTCTTTTCTTTCTTCTGCACATTTTATTGGCCTTTCTTCTCTCCTGTTTATATTTATCTGGTGTTGCTCTAGTATTTCTTTGCAGCACTCATCTTCTGGCTTTATTTTTCGCATGTATTTTTCTCCTGTCCTTGTCTTGAAACAATCTTTGTCTCTCACTACCTTTCATAGGCCACATAGTTTTATCAGTTGCTACTTTATTACCTATTTTGTTGTCTTTATTTTTTTCTAAATACTCCTTTAGTCCAGCTTTAGTGAATATCCGGGATGCCACTTTCTATTTTCTTTTCAAACTGATATGAGCTCTTTATCCATTCTTCTTAAACTTTGAGTCAGTAAACCTAGGTATCAGTGTCAGTACTAGCATCTTTAGTGCCCCACTACCAGATATTGTGCATGCGCAGTGAAGCTACTTTGCGCTGCTCCCTATACCCGGTGCCTTTTCTAATCCCTACTCTGTTCAGAGCAGGGACACAGCTGTTGAGGGAGCAAGCGCCAACGCAGAACAAAAATATTTTTCCGGTGCATGCATGTTGACGGCATGCTCATTAAGAAGTCTATAAGAGGTTATTCGCTGTTTGTACCTCACCCTCACATAGTAAATAGGAAATAGTCCGATTCTCCTCCTGTACCCATGCAGCTGCCTACTTGCAATATACAGTATGTTATGTGTGCTTGTTATCTATAAGCACATTATCTATATGTTTTTAGTGACTCCAACAGGGTAGCACCAAGTGATTTTACTAATATCTTTCCTTTCGAGCCATGTGCTTCATATGATCATCTGGTTGGCCATCGCAAAATCCATCAACCTCATTCCATTATCACTAGAGAGCTTACAGAGGCTTCCCTGTCTACAGTTTTCTTAAAACCTGCTTCCCTTCCTACTTTGGCATTAAAGTATCCCAAGATCATTTTAACATCTTGTCTCATGATGCTCCCTATGTCTTGCTGTAGCTGCTCATAGAAGTTGTCTTCAGTTTGATGAGCCTCCTTTATCGGGGTTTACACATACATATTATATATTAAAGAAACAGGCTTTTATCCTAAGAAGACAGTGATTAAAATAAGAACACCAGTTCACAGAGTTCACATACAAAGGACCCAAGGATTTTGCTAGGTATTCAGCACACCAGCATTGCAACTAACACAGTTGACAGGCTAACAGCCAGGTAAAATGCCTATCAATTGTGTCTAATGTAAGTTTGTCAATTAGACTAATTAAAGGGCTGCTTCTGCTAGTCCAATTTGCTTCATCAACAAACTTATAATGTACGTAGTAAACTTAGAATTCTCATGGTTACTAGTGTTACAGACATGGCTATACAAAGTTCTATAACTTGGGGATGAAGTTCATTGGTTAATGAACTAGTATTTTCAAAGAATATTCAACCAATGGTGATCAAGATTTGTTAAAGTCACCTATTTTTCTGCTACATATAGAAAGACATTGCACACACTTTCCCTGTTTGATAAGAGAGTAGCTGCAGAAACAATGTTAAAATATTTCTGATGATTACGATGAGTGAATTTCTCAAGTTTGAATTCAGATACTTTAACTTAATAACAAAGTACTACAAATGAGAAAAAATAATGAATCAGTCTCTAGCTAGGTTAATGAGGCTCAAGGTAAATAAACATTCAGCTGATCAGTAGCCCATACAGTATTTATTAGAACATTAGCTGTCTCAGGTGAACTTTAATATATGAAGCGTCTAGTCTAGTAATGTATTAACTGTGAGTCAATCAATTGGTAAATAATGTTGTCATAAATTGTACCTTTTTCTAAAATCATTCAAACACACTGAATAAGCGCCCAACATTACCAGAAATATGGATGATGTCAATGCCTAAGGGGTAACTTCTGGTTAGCTATATTCAAATATACAAAAGCCTAAATATATTTTCATGGTATTTTTCTGTTGTAGAAATCTACAGTAGGCTTGAGTGTGAGCATTGTGATTAGAGTAGTGTGCATTTATACTTGTTACATTATCAAGTTCCAATTATTAGTCATGATGTGGATATATTTACATAATGTATATTAGTGTGCTTACAATCTATTTTTATCAGTACACAGAAGCGAGCACCTTAAACAATTTAATGCAGTAATGTATGCGGGCATTTTCTTGCCTGCTGTTGATTCTGAAATATGGTTGGATAGCTAGAACAATGGTTTCTATTTCAAAAAAAATAAGTGTTTTATTATACCGTGTGCATGGATTCAAAAATGCTTAGAAAATAAGCAGTAAGAAATAAGGGGTGAATAATATAATAAAAAATAATAAACTAGATCAACTTCAGTTTATACACTTCGTTTGGAGAAATTTGTTCGGGCCTTTTGAGGCATGATCTATGTATTCAAAGTAGAATAACTGTCCATTTTAAATATGATATATATCTAGTTTATTTTTAAAATGGTCTGTAAATGTGCTGTTCATTGATTGTTTTAAAATAAGCATCTCATATCTCCTTTTGCATGATAATTGCCAAAATGTACCAAAAAAAAACAACAGAGGAGAATAAGTTTGTTTTTCTAAAATTGTAGATGATAGTGGACTTTGCAATAAAAATTATTAAATAACTGACGCTGTTTTTTCTTATTTCACTAATAGAATTCTTTTGATTTCTCCACATTAAATTTGCCATTTAATCTATTGGACGTTTTTTCCTTCTCTCTAGTGCTCCGTACTTCTTAAACTTTAAACAGCAAACATGATAAATAGATTTTAAATCAATATACCTTTTTAAACAATGCTTAATCTTCCTATGTTCTGACTTTATTATCATCTGTTTTATTTTCAACTATATTGTACCTTTAAGTTGTAGATAGATTTTATATTTGTATCATAACTAAAGGTATTGGGGTTACAATATATGACTTTGTCACAAACCTCACAAAATGTGGTGTCCGTGAATGATGATTATAATGATGATGAAAATGAAGATGGAGTCATCTGTATAAACTTGTTTAGGTACCAGAAATTTCAGTACAAACATAGCTAAAATAGGGCAGTGCAGAAATGACATCTTCACCAATGACTGACAGGTCACAGGGCTTCACATTTATTAAGATTTGTCAAGGTCTCAATAGCAAGATTGACTGTACAGCTCTAGCAGATAATCTAAGTGGTTAGTAATCATTCCATCAGTTTTAGTAAAATATGACATAGTGTTGGACTCAAAACCCCTTAATCTCTGTGTTCTTTCAGGCAGCAACAATGTCATATTTTAACCGATTATCATACTACAATGCTTTGTAATCAGCCTCATAGTTCCCTAGCAATATAAACCTCATTTATAGAGTTATGTTTACCAAGTGAGCATTCTCCAAATCCTCATCTCAAGCATAAAGCTCTGGTGAAGTCTGCTTATATTTAATTTGGCCATACATTGTACACACCATAGGTGCAAATCATTTATATTTATTTATACTTTGTTATGAAAGATAGCTTGTAGCAAGATATTTTTATTTTTCCATTTTTATGTCATTGATGTTATAGTCATTGTGATTACATTTGTATTAAATATAAATAGTATAATCTAAAGATGCACATTTATGTAACTTACATTATAGTGATTAACCCAAAGCAACCAATCAAACATTTGTTTCCATTAGTCTAACTTGTATTGTACTGAACAAAGGTTATTGCTGATTAGTTGTTCTGGATTGCTGTACATTTGTATCTTGTAAGTAAATTGTCTCTATTAGTCTTTAAATATCCAGTTTGCATTTAAAACAAACATAAACTTGTTATATTGCTTTTCAATTCTCTTGTATATCTTTTTTTTTAATTAGTTTTTATGCTGCGTCTTTTCTCCTCCTTTCAATTACATTTCCACTCAAATCTGTAATGTAAAAGAACTTGGACCAATTAAATCCATGAATTGTGGGGGAGATCTTAATCGCATGATTAGGGTTTTTAGTTGGGTACTGTGGAGTTGCCATCCCTATGGCAGTTCACAAAAATAAAGGTCCTTCATTCAGGTACTTATTTGTGAATTACCTAGATCTATTCATATTGTACATTCACTCCTGGGGTCCTCTTTGCATTTTATTAATAGACTCTTTGCAATCCATAACTTTTAGGTAAATAAAAAAATAGTGCTGGGAATTACAGCAGTCACCATTAACATGTCATTTTAACTGTTGGAATTTGCTTATTCGCACACTCGTACCCATCTCCAGCCCCATTAGCAAAATTTCGGTAAGGGCCCGGCGATACTGCTCTCAATACCACGGGGGGCCCAATGCGTATGCGCCACACAGAAAAGGCCACTGCTCTTTTATGAGCAGAGGGGGAACTTGGGGGAGCGGAGGCCTCTGAGGTGGGGGGTGAAGTTGCAATGAAGTGTCCCCCTTACATCTCGGCACCCGCTATTGTTGCAGCTGTGCACCTGATGGATAAAACATTTACATATTTGTTTAAATAGTTTTTAACACTCATTGTGCCCTGTAGTTTGTGACTCTCCTGTATGTGGGGTTTCATGAGTTATACACAATACTGATTGCTAGCTTTGACATTGAACAGCTAGGAGAGGTTTGAAGGGGTTGAGGGTTTTGGTTTGCAATCAGACCTAGGGGTAAATGTATCAAGCTCCGATTTTTTCATCGATTAAAAATCGCAGCAAATCGCAGGTGATAACCTGTAATTTTAGTCCCCAAGTCACCACATCTATTAAGCTGTGATTTATACTCTGATCTTCAAAATCGTGTTGTATCTAGCGATTTTTAAAGCAAACTCGTGAAAGTTTGCTTAATCGCAGCTTCATACATTTGAGACTTGTATAGCTATAGTGGCAAACAGTCGGGACTTCAATCTTTAGCGATTTTTGAAATAACGATTTTGACAGAAACACATCTCTGACGATTTTAAATCGAATCTCAGGTTCATACAACAGCGAGTTTCAACTCTCCCGAGAAAATCGCCAGATTTTCAAAATTGTAGCTTGATACATTTACCCCCAGAGTGCAGCATCTGATTGATTAAATATATACGTGTAAAATATTATGCAAGTAATTTTATGATGCATTATAAAGCATAATCATATAGTTACATAGATAGATAGGTAGATAGATCGACAGATAGCAGATGTCTTATTGCTCAAATACTTTTTGCAGATATAGTAAATGCAGACCTAAACTTATGCTAATATGCCATGTGTTGATGTTCAGCTTTAGCACAACTTAGAAAATATGGACCTTTATTACAAACACAGCTAGAAAGTGCCAGATTGCAAATAGTCATTTGGGAAATACAGCAGGATATTAAATGAATTCAGGGGTTCCATTCCCTACAGAATTGTGCTTCTATCAACCACAGTGTTGTAGACCACATAAGGATATGTCTCCTAAGCTGATGCAGAGCCTTTCTTGGGTTTAATTAGGGCCTTTGTTTCTTTCATTGACAAATACACATACCAACAGATGGAACAGAATGATAGATTTTATGAGTGTTTATTTTCACAGTGGGGAAGGAAAGAAAATTGCATCCTGATTGACCCACATATTGTTTTTTTGCATCAAACAGCCTTTCACCCTGCTGATAGCTCTGCAAGGTGTATGCACAGGCTTTGAAAACTTTATATGGGCTGAATTCTTGTCTGGAAGCAAAATATTCTGTTATTTTATATCTAGATTTCAGCAGTGAAAAGTGCACCTATGAATCAAACAAGCAGGAAGGGATGTTTGTTACTGAACTCTTTAGTTATGAGAAACCTGAATTAAAGTACAGTGGGGAAAATAGTGAACTGCATAACAACAATGGCAGAATAGATAGATTAGATAGAATGAGTGAGAGAGAGAGACAGACAGACAGACAGAGAGAGACAGAGTCAGAGAGTAATGTGTTATATACATTTGTTTAATAATGTAAATTTAAATGCTAAAATACATTTATAAAACATAAAAAAGATAGAAAAAAATTAAAACACATAAGAAGGAAGTATTTACAGCATAGTTGCCTACTCTCCCGGAATGCTCGGGAGACTCTTGAATTTCTGAGAATTCTCCCAGAAAGAGTAGAGCTACCTCCCGGATCCCGGACAGATTGGTAAATTACATGGAGCGGACGGGACTTAGTGACGCAAATCACATGTCATCTCGGCTTAGTGACATGATTTTCAGAGCCCGTGGACCTCCCGGAACCCAAAACAAAAAAGTAGGCAAGTATGATGTACAGTATTCATCTCTTCGACAGCAGTTCACTGAAAAATACTAACATTTCTGTAATCTCCATCTGCACTACTATAATGATCTTTTCAATAAAATCAAACACACACACATATATATATATATATATATATATATATATATACACACACATGTTATAGATGTTCACTGACCCTCCTCTTTTGGTTTTTGATCCCTATTATCTTTCTAAAATCCCTATCATTTTTCTAAAATCACATAATTTGGTTCTTTTTTTTGTTTCTACATTATTATTAACCTCAATAACATTAATTTCCAGTCCTTTCCAGTCAATTTTTGTCAAGTGACAAGAACAATACTACCCCTTCTGTTTCTGTATGAGCAATGACACTGAGCAATGGCACTGGAGACCGGAGAGTGACAAGAACACTGCTTCCCCTGTTTTTCTTGGGGATGGGGGTACTTATGGAAACCAAAACCCGCTAGATCCGACAATGCAACAACAACGTTTTGCCTTGATTCAGATCCGAGGATGCACGAAAGTACCGAGTACTTATGGAATCCAAAACCCGCAAGATCTGACAACGCAACAACAACGTTTTGCCTTGATTCAGATCCGAGGATGCACGAAAGTACCGAGTACTTATGGAATCCAAAACCCGCGAGATCTGACAACGCAACAACAACGTTTTGCCTTGATTCAGATCCGAGGATGCACGAAAGTACCGAGTTGGCTCGCAAGCCTACTCGGATCCTCTAAGTTCGGGTGGGCTCGGTTTTCAGAAAACCGAGCCTGAGCATCTCATGTATATATATATATATAATATATAGTGGCAATAGAGGCAGTTTGCAACACACTAGTAAAGGTAAGACTAATAGTTTCCCTGGAAACCTGCAGGCTGAGGATGTAGACAGGGTTAACTCTGTACACACACACACACACACACACACACACACACACAGCACAGGTATTCAGGTGGGGTACCTGGGCCTAATCAATTAAGGAATCAGCTAGACAGTACAACGCTTTGACAGTAAGGTTAAAGTGTCCAGTTAGGAATCTAACTGAATATGCCAGCGTTATGGCTATGGGACTTTTTAAATATTTAATATGCTTGGTGTGATTGCTGAAGACACTACAGAGCAGGGGCGGGCTGGGCCGGGGGGTCAGTTTGACCGATGTTTGGGCAGTCCGCCTCCCCCCCGTGGATGAAATAATACTGGAATATTACCGGCAGCCGTATCACAGGCACCCCGTGCTGAAATTTGCCAGCCCGCGCCTGCTACAGAGGCTATATTATCCATCCTGACAAGAAAAAAACAGAAAAGTGGTTCAGCAAATCCTGTGTGAGGTGCAGTTTTTTTGGCGTGTTGTTCACAGTATATGTATATATATATATATATATATATATATATATATATATATATATATATATATATATATATATATATATATTGAAGCGCAACTGTTAAATTTCATCAGGTACCAAAATGGACAGATAGAAATAGGGCAACATGGTGGCACAGTGGTTAGCACTGCTATCACAGCAATAGAAAATCTACCATCCTATCAATAAAAGGTTGCTGGGGCAGCTGAACAATGTTCAGCTCCCTGTAAGTACTGACTGGGGCACTGTTTGATCACTCCCCTGGCCTCTTTATCACCCCTTTTCATTTGCCTTTTCACAAACACAAATTATACCTCACTCTCACTCATCCTTTCCTCTTAGTGTCATCCACTCTAGATTATACCCCACCCATCTGATTTCTAGTTCCCACACATATTTCCACCTGTCCTCCTTATGTTACCTATACCTTCTGCATGACAGCTGTTTTATACCTCCTCCTTAGGTTCTCGATCCTTGGATTCTACAAATCTCTTGTCTTAGCACCTCAATCAGTGTCTCTGATCTGTACGGTTCCTTGTAGCTGTCGATAATAATAACACTGTGCAAATGTATGTGGAATATATATATGTATATATATATATATATATATATATATATATATATATATATTGAGGACCTGTAAAGTAGAGAAGCAAACTTATGTGCCTGGTTTTGAATAGCATTAGGACAACATTAGAAAGAGTGTGAATATTAAAATGAAATAAAGTGACGGAGGGATGCTCCTTGATGTGCAGAGGGCACAGCTATTTCTACTCTGCAAAAACATTTGAATTCTGCAACAACTCAAAGTTGATGGTCTTCAATTCTCATCCTATACTTTTAATGGGACTCATTTGCATCTTCATGTTGGTCTTTGCCATGCATACTCCAATGTAATTAATAGCTTCACAACACATGTAATACAATATCCCTCACTGTCATGTTTAATTTAAGTATGGCTAAACAGAGGACTATTTTAGAGGAAAAGTAGAAACATATTATTTAATGAAAGTAGCCATTCTTAAATGATAGGAGGCAGAACTTTGATGTGACATTCCGCTTTTGCAAATATTTAGGAGCATCAGGGAAAACCACAGTGTTTTGCAGTGTGCGTTTATAAATGACTCACTGCATTCTGACCAGATGGTTTGCTTGAAAGTCAGTTAATAAAAAAACTATTGAAAAGACTTAGAAACATTAAGCTCAATAATCTTATAAATATAAATATATTAAATACATTTTCCTTATTTATTTCCATGTTATGTAATGGTAAGTGACAGCCATGCAATGCTTCAATGAGCATTCATAAATGTTCGCTAACACTAAAATAGCTTTGACATGTAAAATGCCTCCACTGTGGCATAGAGTTATGAAATAAGCAATGTTCAAACAAACTGTCTCGGGTACATGACTAACTTATACTCACACACCAGCGAACTACTAAATGAGCTGACAAACTCTTCAAAATTATAGTTCATAGTTCGTACACTCTACTATTACATATGGAGAACTATATTCACTGAAAATGAAGAAAATTCTAAGAAGTGCTCTCACTCTCACAAAAGCATTGCATTACAAAATCGTATTAGTGCACAATTTATTATTTTAATAAGTCAAAAATGGCATTTTTAAGTCTATGGCAAAATTTAAACTTGGCCACAATTTTGCAAATGAAATGTAGACCTAAACCTATGGATACTAAACAGTATCTTTATGGGTGTATTTTTAATTGCATGTATCTTAAGGAATCTTATGGCTATATGAGGAGGACGAGTTACACTTGTCCTTATCACTGAAGGAGATAAAAGAACATATGACTGGGCTTTACTGATTATTTTGTTATTTCTTCTTTTGCTTTTCTCAGTATCAACAAGGTATTTGAGGATGAAATGTAAACTTGATAGACACAGGCCAGGCGATACCATTAGGCAGCGTTAGGTAGCGGGCTCTGGAGGGGCGCCACTGAAATCATGCACATGCGTAATGCTGTGTGGCGGCCGTTGAGTTTAACTTCCATGGCTGCCATACAGCTTCAGATCCATGGCAGGGGGTGGGGTGATTGATCGCCGCCCCCCTCCCCCCCCGCTTCTACCTCATAACCATGGGAAGCACTGTGCCTCCCACTGCTCTTCTCTCTCTTCCCTCACTGACTGTCGGGAGTGACGTCATCATCACATCCCGACAGTCCACGAGGAGCCTGCCAGAGAGGAGCAGCAGCAGCATGAAGGAAAGTTCTAGGTACGTAAAGAATTGTGTGAGGGAGGGAGGGGGGCCGGTGTGCTGCGGGGTGACATTGTCAAGTAGGGGGGTGGTGTGCTGCAGGGAGGGGGGGACATTGTCAAGCGGGGGGGCGGTGTGCTGTGGAAGGGACATTGTTAAGCAGGGGGGGCAGTGTGCTGCAGGGGGGGACATGGTCAAGCGGGGGGGCAGTGTGCTGCAGGGGGGGACATTGTCAAGCAGGGGGGGCAGTGTGCTGCAGGGGAGGACATTGTTAGGCAAGTTGGGGCAGTGTGCTTCCGGGGTATGTGCTTCGGGGGGACATTGTCAAGCAGAGGGGGATGCAGTGTGCAAGCAGAGGGTTGGCGCTGTGCTTTAGGGGGGCATTGTTAATTAGGGGAACGGTGTTCTGCGGGGGGTCATTGTTAAACTGGGGGGACAGTATGCTGCAGGGGAAACATTGTCAAGCAGAGGGCGAAGTGTGCTGTGGGTAGGGAGTGTGCGGCTGGGGGACATTGTAAAGCAAGGGGTGTGGTGTACTGCGGGGTGTACATTGTCATTCATGGGGAGCAGTGTGCTGTGGGGGGACATTGTCTAGCAGGGAGGGACATTGTCTTGCAGGGGGAGCATTGTAATTGGTCATTCTCTCAAGTTTTTTTGTTCCCATATCTAACACTTGGATAACTGTCTAGAAATCCTGTGTTTACCCCTGGACAGCAGTGGAGTCTGGACAACATTCTACATGAAACATCAGTGCATCTAGACCGCTGGAGGAGGTAAGGCTTATCTTTTTTTTCTTTTAACAAAAGTGAAGTGTGTAAGAGTCTGGGAAGTGGATATTTGGTGTGTGTTGGGGTGGAGAGGTAGTTTGAAATTTTGCCTAGGGCGCAGAGAAACATTGCATCGGCCCTGGATAGACATATGTCTTTTTGTAAACTTTCACAACTATGTAATGGTTTCTGTTACTGAGGGCTGCAAACAAGTGGCACAGATTGTCTGTGAATGTGACCAGGATCCAGGATCCAGACATTTTTGCCTCTACTTTTCATTGTAAGATGATGAATGGAGGGATAGACCTTGAGATAGGATTCTGCATAATATTTTCCATTTAAAACAAATGTGTATAGAGAATAATTCACTCATGGCAAATTTGAGTTCTTATTTGTTTTGTACTGTGTTTGACGAGTATTACAATGCCATAAAAGATAACTATATCTATAATTGAATAGAACAATGAACTAATGATTTTCAATATAAACCTCAACACACATTTAATACTAAATGGTTTTTTTTAAGATAATGGTTATAGATATGGAATGAAATGTTTAACGTGTAATTTATGTTTGGTTTGTGATCACTGAGCAAGCCTCTATATGTCCATTTATAAATAAGCAGTCTATACAAAGTAATTATGTTACCCACAGTAACACAATGGTAACATGATGGTGTTAATGCTGTTCCTGATAAGTTTGGGGTACAGATTATACTTTGCAGATTTATCCACCCTCCAGAAAAATCCAGGTGGACTTATCCTCTAAGTGTCATTCTCTATAGATAAAAAAAATATTGTATCTATTTAAGACTAGGAAAAAGACTCATTAAAGAGGGTTAGGGTAGGTACACACTGTAGGTTTTTTCAGCCAATGATCGGGCCAATCACCCGATAAATATCCGCTCGGCCACATATCGCATTAGTGTGTATACTTACACAATGAACGACAATCATTCCAAAGTGCTGATTGTTATTTCATTTGGTTGGTTGTGCTATTTAATAATCTTGTTCGAATCACCTTCATCATCAGCTATTTATAAAGCGCTACTAATTCCGCAGCGCTGTACAGAGAACTCACTCACATCAGTCCCTGCCCACTGGAACTTACAATCTAATTCCCTAATATACACACACAGACAGACAGAGACTAGGATCAATTTGATAGCAGCCAATTAACCTACTAGTATGTTTTTTGAATGTGGGAGGAAACCTGAGCACCCAGAAGAAACTCACGCAAACACAGGGAGAACATACAAATTCCACACACATAAGGCTATGGTCGGTAATCAAACTCATGACCCCAGTTCTGTGAGGCAGAAGTGCTAGCCGCTAAGGCACTGTTCTACCCACTTTCCGATCATGTAGTGTATATATACCTACGATCTCCATAGAGTTTTAGAGTTTACAGAGTCATGGTCTTTTTAGCTGATGCTGCAGATGGAATAACTCGTCATTCTGAGACTGAATATTTTGTTTCAGAGTTACAGAAGCTAACGAAATTCATAATGACATGTGGATAGCTATAACAAGGTGGTTAATTTGAGAAGATTGAGATGATAGTACACTTTTGGACACGAGTGTTATTTCAGACAAATATATAATTCTGAGAACAAAGTTAAAGAAAAAGTTAAAGTGATAAAATATATTGAGAAAGTCCCCTGTGGGACGAAACGCGTTGGTGTACGCCCATTTTACTCCACAACCAACCAAGAAGACTGACGAGAACTTTGAACCTACACGCTGGATGCACGTCACTTCTAGTCAGCTGTCAGTTCCACACAGACGCCGGCAGACTCACCCTGGACTGCCGCGCGGCTGCATCAATCCGGAAGACTAACAGCAAGTATCAACAACTTTGTTATTACCTCGTGGTTACTTCCTCACTTACCGGATTCTGTATATATTATTGACTGACCAACAATGACGGGCTCCGTCTTCCATTAAACACTGCAGTATAATATCCTCTGCAGACATATGCAATTTTGGGACACACGATCTCCCTGACACGGACAAGTCACTGTGCTTATGTATCTTTTGGCTGGAGATTCAAATTCCTCTCTTTAGGAGATCCCTTCCATTTTTTATAATAATTCTCTGTTGTTGAACATAAGTATAATGTATTTTTGTATGTCATTTTTATGTTATTATGTTATTAATTTCTTTTTAAGATAGACCTAGGTCTGTTATGTTTTATGTTTTATTTTATCATGTTTGATTCATTGTAATAAATTTGTATTAATCCGTATTCTGGTCATTGCCGATCAATATATCTCCATTATTGGTGATAGATCACATTATTTACTCAAACACATTAGGATAGAAGTCAATGAGCGCCCAGCATTTTTTCTGTTTGTATTTGTAAGAAGGGAGGGATACCCTAAGCAGGTGCAGCTCTTGCAAAACATAGGTAGAGAACGCAATTTCAATTTATATTAAATTGTGTCATTCTCAAAACTTTTGGCAGTGACTGTAGAGAATGCATAAAGAAATATGCAGTGACTGATACCACTGTTTATGTCCTCATTTAGTCACTATATGAGGAGTGCTGTGATTGCAGTGCACAGCAAGTACCCTTCTTCTCCTGTACTTACTCTATAGTAGCTCTGCTACTGTGTGCATAAGGAAGTGCACAGTGTGTGATGTGTATGTGTTCTTTGTTATGTTATGTTCTTTGTTTGTTATGGAGCCATTGACTGAGAAAATCAGTGAATGCCAAAAATGTGGAGAATCTGTGGATGAAGGAAAAAGTGCAGTAAGTTGAGGTGAAAGCCTAGTCTCTGCAACCCTACAACAATGGAGTCAAGATTTACACTTAGCCTTGTGGTAGGAATGGCACTGTCTATTAAAATCTACTAAAACTGAGATGAAAAATTTGCTTGTAGGACCACACCTGGTCTGGAAACCAACAAATTATATTATAAGCACTAATATTTTATATTAAACATAAATAATGTGATCATCAAATATTAATAATATTATGGTATGGAGAAATTTCATTACTGGAGGTAAAACATACAACTTTTCACATAATGATACTGAAGTAAAATAAATATGACATATTGCTTTTATAGCTGAAGGGTACAAGGAATCAGAATGAATGATTTATAATAATTAATTTGGTTTTTCTCACTGTGTGCACAAAGTAGGCTTTAGTTGAGAATACTCATGAGATGAATGTCAGGGAAACAATATTTATTTTTGAGAAACTTGCTCAAAAGAAAGTAGGTCAATGGCAAGGTATACACAGTTATAACAGGGACATATCATAACCTATTTACAATTGTATCCTAATATGCTATATTTATAAAAATCTTGTATACATTAATTTTGATATTGCTGTGGACAAATCCACACTTGTTTTTCATCGCTAAGAGTCTATTTATAAAAATGTGGGGTTTTGTTATTACATATGAAAAACATGATTAGAACTATTGCTGCTAAAATTGCTAGTCTATGTTATATAAAATGGTGCTGCAATTCAAATTTTTGCTTCAACCAGGGTGCACTAGGAATTGATGTTCCCTCTCTTTTGGCATTGTGCCTCCTTCCCTACTGGTTCTTACCAGGTGGAAAGTGGGGGTGACATCATCTGCTCCTAAGACTAGGAGTGTGGTGATTGGCTATGACATTATGAGCAAGTATAGCGCTGACATTGAAGAGCAGCAATGGACGACTTCATAGATAAGAAGTTGCTTCTCTTCCATGTCAGAGCCTGGCGCTTAATGTGGGCACTACCATGAGGGCATTATATGCACTGGAAGAGTGACATTTTGCCAAACATTCAATGTTTTAGGTGCCCATTAACCACTGGCTTCTTAGGTGACCTCTTACCTTTGCCTAATGGTAGCAGCAGCCCTGGCTTCTGCCTCACTGCAAATATGATTTAACTCTACAGTGATACTATAAGAAAAATATTATGGATGACGTTCAGAGCAAAACAAAAATTAAGTGTAACAGCAAAAACTTTTTGCATTGCTAGGTTAAGATTAAGTTATCTCCAAATTTTTAGGTTTGAAAGTTCAGATGTTATGGACAGGACATACAGTACATATTCGGGTGCCAGATAGCTTTGTGCGTGCTATGGTGAAAATTGTACATACTTACTATATGTTTAGTATAGCTGAAATGGATATGCTACATACTTTGAGCCTGATTCACATTCGGAAGTTGCAAAGCGTATCTTGCGTGAAATAGCTCTATGCATGTTCAGAAACGGACCACCAATCATAGTCCATCGACTGCTCAATGTTTTCTGGCAAAAACATAAGTGCAAATTAGCAGGTGTAGGAACTAAAGCACCATCAATATGTGTCCCGCACTGGGAGAAACCAAGAAATGGCAGCAAGCCGAAAGGGTAGTGAACCCAAGCCCAAATTGTCCCACAAGGGTATCAGAAAATACACGCCGCCAGCAGGAGTTGGCTGCCAAAGCACTTGCCAAGGAACTGCCAAAACAGGGAGGGAGGGCAGGCAATGAGGTCTGGTTGATTTATAGGATGACCTAACAGAACTTCCATAGTGACACTGCAATTGGCATATGCCAGTTTTTGTGTGCATCTTTATTTATGTATCTTTATTTATGTATCTTTATTTATGTAAATAGTGTAAAAAAAAATTGAAATGTAATAATTATATAAATGGTTATACTAATAACATTATTTGTTTTATTTCATGGTCAAATTTTTATTGTATGCGTTCTGATGTGAGCTTGTACTTTTAAGCTGAGTGTACATAGACCCAGATTCAAATGGAGACATTGGATTTGAATACAGTCAAAATTACGCGCATGTTCCATGCTCTTTTATCAAACATAACTTACATGCAAGTTCAAAATGTTATAGAAGAAAATGTTTATATAGGCTTCAAGCATTAAAGTTGTCAAACAATTCATTCTTTGAAATATGAGATAGATTCTACAAAACTTGTTGGGACCATAGATGTTTAATTTGCTGTTACTCTTGTTACCAACTTGAATTAATAGTAAAGAAGGAATCCTCTGTGTAAATGGGTTATGGGTTTAATGTAGCATTACAAGAACAATAAGTATCTAGCATATTTGGCATACCTAAAACCGCCCATATGAGATTTTATCCACTTTGAAATTAGTTCTACATAATGCTATGTTTTTATTCTGGAATAACAAAAGATCTTATTTGACTATCTATATTGTACTTTTACAGTGGTTTTTCATGATAATTTTTCTTTCAGAGTGATATTGACAGCATATCTTTATTTGTTGAAATCTATTACTGGAAAACAAGTTGCCATGGTAATATTAATTCAGCATACAGACCTACTGTCTCAGTTTTTTCTTTTAACTTTTTTGTAACAAGTTCTTATATTTTATATTGAGGCTGAGGTTATTGCTTATATGTGCTATGCTGACACAGTGTTTGATAATTAATCTTTAGAAAAATATACATACACTGGGGCTGATGTAGTATGGGTTGTACATCAGTTTGTATAACATATCTTGCATGAAATCGCTCTGTGCATGCTCAAAAAGTGGGCACACATATAAGCGCCTATGCAGACTTGTGCAGTCCTGGCAGTTAAGCCCACCTATATCTGGAGTGGCGAGACAGGGGGAGGGAGAGGGAATTCTAACATAGGCTTAGTACAGTAAAGGCGGCTCATGCTGAACTGCTAAAGCAGGCATATACACCTTTTAGGGCAGGTGCAAATGCTTGCTGATAATGACTTATCGTAAAGCAGTCAAATGTGCTACTGATACAGAAGTGATCGCAACTTGACATGCATATGGCGCTGTATATGAATGGAAATACACTAGTTTCTGGCCAACTCTGCATCAGCCCAACTGTATGTAAAATGTCTTAATAAATCCTAATGTCAGTAGTAACAAAATCTTCTCTACATGCTAGAACACCACAACCTGCATCTAACATATTATTAAAATACTCCCATCACATTGGTGATACTCAATGGCCAACTGAGGATGTGGTTTCACAATAGTTGGAGTGTGGCAAATTGCAGAAAACTAGATAATAAAGAAGCTTTTCTCCAAAGATATGGCATGAAGGTGAACTGAGATCTTCATTAAAAAACATGTCTAAAGATATAGGTAGCGGACACCCCTAGGTAAAGGAGATCTGAATCCAATTGAGTTTTATTGGATATTTTGTAACATAACTAAGACGGCATTTTCCACCATAACATACCTTACATCTCCCAGAAGTGTTTACAAATATGTCCTGGGCAAAATGTTGTGAGTTATATTGAGAATTTACAATTAATATTAGTTTATTCATGTAAGTATGTCAATTTTTCTATACATACAGTGGCAAAAAAAAGTATGTGAACCCTTTGGAATTACCTAGATTTCTGCATGAATTGGTCATGAAATGTGATCTGATATTTATCTAAGTCACAAGAATAGACAGTTTGCTTAAAGTAATAACACACACAGTACAGTACTTTTCTTGTCCATATTGAATACATCTTTTTAATATTCAAAGTTTAAGTTGGAAAAAGTATGTGAACCCCTAGGTAATGACTTCTATAAAAGGTAATTGGTGTCAGGAGTTAGCTAACATGCAGGCCAATCAATAAGACAAGGTTGGAGGTGTTGGTTAGAGCTTCCCTGCCCCTTTAAAAACCACATAACAAATTTGGAGTGTGTTTGTCACAGGAAGTATTGCCTGATGTGAATCATCAAATGAGATCTCAGAAGACTTAATAGTAGCAATGGTTGACTTGTATATAGCTGTAAATGGTTACAAAAGTATATCTAAAAGCCTTCATTTTCAGAAGTCCACATTAAGTCAAACTGTCTATAAATGGAGAAAGTTAAGCACTGTTGCCACTCTCCCTAGGAGTGACCATCCTGCAAAGATACAAGAGCACAGCGCAGAATGCTCAAAGAGGTTAAGAATAAAACTAGAGTGTCGGCTATAGACTTACAGAAATTGCTACAACTTGGAAACGTATCTGTCCATGAGTCTACAATATATAAAACACTGAACAAGAATGGTGATCATGGGAAGACACCACGGAAGAAGACACTGCTGTCCAAAAAGAAATTGCTGCATATCTGAAAGTTCATAAATCAACAGCTGAATGGCATTAACAGAAGAAAATTAGCCTTCTGGAGTGACCCAGGCAGGGTCCTGACCTCAACCTAATTGAGATGCTGTGGCATAACCTGAAAAAAGCGGTTCACACCAGACATCCCAATAATATTGCTAAACTGAAACAGTTTTGTAAGAAGAAATTCTTTTTATGCTTCTATTAGACGGTGATATATCCTAATCCAGGTCCCCACACTCCTCACACACACATACATACATACATCAACACACTAGCGCTCTATAGCAAACCTCAAACACATTACCTGCCTCCCCTCTATTCCAAAGTCCCTTAAATGTGCCCTTTGGAATGCACACTCTGTTTGTAACAAACTTACCTCCATTCATGATCTCTTCCTCTCAAAAAACCTCAACCTTCTGGCAATAACAGAAACATGGCTCATGCAATCAGACACTGCCTCACCTGCAGCACTCTCACATGGTGGCCTCCAACTCACCCACACCTCCAGACCTGGAGGCAGACAAGGATGTGGGGTTGGACTAATTCTCTTCCCACAGTGCACGTTCACAGTTCTATCAAATGTCCCATCACTCACGTTCACATCTTTTGAAGTACATGCTATTCGCATTTTTAATCCATTTTCTCTACATGTTGCGGTAATCTATCGTCCCCCTGAAGCACACAAACAATTTATTGAGGATTTCTCTGCATGGCTCCCTCACTTCTTATCTTCAGACATCCCTACCCTCATCCTGGGTGATTTCAACATCCCCATTGATAACCCACCTTCCAAAGCTGCTTCCAAACTACTCTTTCTAACCTCCTCACTTGACCTCTCGCAGTGGATTGAATCATCTACTCATCGGGATGGCCATTGCCTTGATCTTGTTTTCTCTAGATTATGCACACTTTCTAACTTTCTTAACACACCCTTCCTCCTCACGGATCATCACCTTATCAGCTACACGCTCACCCCCACTGCTCTAACCTCTCTACTGTCTAACTCTACCAAGCCTCCTCATACCCGCATAAATCTTAATTCTATTAATATTCAACAATTTTCCACCTCTCTCCAACACCTTCTCAACCCTATCTCTACGTTCTCCTCCCTTGAGATGGCAGTACCTCATTTTCACCAAACCTTAGCAACAGCCATTGATCAAGTGCTCCAGTGACACTACATACTACACGTCGACTAAGATGTCAGCCATGGCACACTACAGCAACGCAAAATCTTCAAAAACTTTCCCGTAAAGCAGAACGTCACTGGCGTTAAACTCGCACCTCTAATGACTTCTTCACATATACTACTATCTACCGCTCCTATCGAAATGCTCTGGTCACTGCAAAACAAATATACTTCCAATCTCTTATCTATGCTCAGGCTTCTAACCCCAAATGCCTTTTTAAGACATTTAAAGCTCTTCTCAATCCTCCAACCTCAAACTCTCCGTCTACGATCAGTGCCCAGGATGTTGCTTCCTAATTCAAGGACAAGATTGATAAGATCAGACTAGAATTGGTATCCTCTTCCTCGACAAGCAATTGGCTCAATTCTTTCCCACCAACCTCTGACACCCTCTCTTCAATTGACCCCACAAATGAAGAGGAAATTTCTACTCTGTTCTTATCCTCCTACTCTACCTCATGTCCTCTTGATCCTATTCCCTCGCAAATTGGTAGATCCCTGTCTCCTGTTCTCATCTCAACTTTAACTAAAATCTGTAATCTCTCGCTCTCTACTGGCATCTTTCACTATACAAGCATGCAGTGATTACTCCTATTATAAAAAAACAAGATTCCGACCCAAACTCTCTCTCAAATTACCATCCAATCTCTCAGGTGCCGTGCCCCTCCAAGCTTCTAGAGAGACTTGCCTACACTCGCCTCACACACTTCCGTTCTGAAAAAAACCTGTTGGATCCTCTTCAGTCTGGCTTTCATTCTCAACAGTCCACAGAGACTGCGTTGACTAAGGTTGTCAATGATCTGATCACTGCTAAACCTAAACGCCATTACTCTCTCCTAATTCTCCTGGCTCTCTCGGCTGCATTTGACACCGTTGATCACTCTCTTCTCATACAAACACTGCAATCCCTAGGGCTTCAAGACACTGTTCTATCCTGGTTCTCATCCTACCTTTCTAATCGCTCTTTCACTGTTAACTTCTCGGGGGCCACCTCTGCTCCGCTTCCTTTATCAGTTGGAGTACTGCAAGGCTCAGTGCTAGGCCCTCTGCTGTTCTCTATCTATACCGCTTCTCTTGGAAATATAATAAGTTCCTTTGGATGTCAGTATCATCTTTATGCAGATGATACCCAAATTTATCTATCCTCTCCTGATCTTTCGACATCTGTGTTGTCCCATGTAACTGACTGTCTTTCTGCTATTTCATCTTGGATATCCTCTCGCCAACTCAATCTTAATCTTTCTAAAACAGAGTTCATAATATTCCCACCCACCAACAAGAGCATACCTGACATTTTTATCTCCGTTGATAACATGACCATAAATCCCACCCCACAAGCTCGCTGCCTAGGTGTGATCCTTGACTCACACCTATCCTCTGTTCCCCACATTGACACTATATCTAAATCATGTTACATACATCTAAAAAACATTTCCAGAATTCGCACATATCTCGCACAAGACACTACAAAAACCTTAATTCATGCACTTATCATCTCCCGCATTTACTATTGCAATTCCCTCCTTACTGGCCTTCCCAAAAACAGACTCAAACCCCTACAATCTATTTTGCACGCTGCAGCAAGATTGATTTTCCTTGCAAATCGTTATTCCTCTGTTGAATCACTCTGTATGTCTCTACACTGGTTGCCTGTTTTCTACCGAATCCAATATAAAATACTCTTACTAACCTACGAGACCATCAACAAAGCTGCACCAACATACATCTCCTCTCTTGTCACAAAATATCTCCTAACTCGGCTACTCCGTTCTGCACAAGATCTGCGTCTCTCATCCACACTCATTACATCCTCCCATTCCCGATTACAGGACTTTTTCTGGGCTGCACCCACTCTATGGAATTCTCTCCCTCGCACAATAAGACTCTCCTCTAGTCTACAAGCTTTCAAGCGTTCTCTGAAAACCCACCTCTTTAGACAAGCTTATAATATTCCTCAACCACCCTCTTAACCTCACTACATTATCCTATTACCACCTGTTATACAACTACCCATTGACCAACATTGTTGTGTGACAGGATCATTTAGCTTATGAGTCACTTTTACCTTTGCAGTCTGGCTGGGCCGACTGCAAATGTTAACTTAACCTTATGTGTCAAACTCCCATTGTCCAATAGATTGTAAGCTTGTGAGCAGGGCCTTCTCACCTCTTTGTCTGTTTTACCCAGTTTGCTTATTAGTTTAATAATTTGTCCCCAATTGTAAAGCGCTATGGACTATGTTGGCGCTATAAAAAAATGATGATGAAGATGATGATGATGATGATGATAAAGGAATGGACAAAAATTCCTCCTTACTAATGTGCAGGTCTTATCCGTAGCTACAGGAAAATTTTGGTTGAAGTTATTGCTGAGAAAATAGGGTCAATAGGTTACTAAATCCAAGTCTTCACATATTTTTCCCCCTAGCATTGAGAATGTCTACACAATGCGTTCAATGACATCACATTTTTTGCGTGTCGTTACTTTAAGCAGACTATGTTTGTCTAATTTTGTGACTTAGGTGAAGATCAGATCATATTTTATGACCAATTTATGCAGAAATCCAGGTAATTTCAAAGAGTTCACATACTTTTTCTTGCCATTGTATATAAAAGAAAGGTTAAAATAAAAGCAAAACTGTGTTTTGTTATACATATGTTACTCTTTGTATCCCATTGCTAGTTGGCATGTTTAAGAAACTTTAAGTTCCCATCACTATTTTTATAGAAGCATTATTTGCAACATAGTAGGTAAGAATGTGTTTTCCAGAATTGCCATGTTTATGATTTGAAAGGGAGAGAAAACTAGAGCAACGCACAGCAGATGACATTGCAGTGCACAGCTGCTCTAGGGAAAATTCTTCACAGTTATGACCCAGAACATACTGATATGAGGTGATCTTGTGAACATATGCAGCATGACATGTTTAAACCAGGAATTCTCACACATTCATTTTCTGCTGCCTTTAGCAATCAAAAATCCAGGCAGCATCATTCCATCAATAATGACCCCATGCTTCTGACAAGGTTTCTGAGATGGTACATGTCTAGCCTATACCAGGTATATTACAGCATCTATATTCCATCCTTAATAGCATTTTCACTACAACTCCCCACCATGTTCTTCTCTATTTTACATATAGTTATTAGGTATACATATTCTTGCTATGTATGGATCTCTGACCTCACATGTGCAGAAAGTGCTACCAACAGATCACTGCTACATGCCATTCAGAGGCAGAATGGATTAGACAAAAGATTTAAGTTAGCATGGAATGTTGGTGGAGGCCGGATGCGCTTGTGTTTCAGGAATAGCAATAATACTGGGTTTTTCATATACAACAGTGTTACTGGTGAATTAGGAATGGGCTAGCACCCCCTAAAATGCAGTCAATGGCACCATGTGAAGAGAAACAACCACTGTTTGTCACAATATACATAGGTGACACAAGTATGTGAAATGAAGATACAAGGTGCATCATGCTAAATGGGATTCCTCAGCAAGGTAATGTTCCATGTCATAAGATTTGGGATGTTCTAGAATTGTTTGAGGAACAGGACAGTGAATTCAGCCGAATGCAGTGCCCACTCCCAAATCTCAAACCAGTTAAGCATTTTTGGATTGAGATGAAACAAGCTATTTAGAGTAGAAATCTACAACCAGCTAATTTACAAAAACTGTGGGACACATTAGACCCAACATAGGCCATCATCTCCATGCTGTATTTTTTACACTTTGTTGAGTCAATGCCCCAAAGAATTCAGGCTGTCCTAAGAAAGGTAGGGGAGCCACTTGACACTAGGTTGATGTACCTAATCAATTGGCCAATTATTGTATATGAAAAACTATAATAAATATAGTAACAGAAATAACATAAAAGGAAATAAATGTGTTTATTAGTCTACATAAAGTAAATCGTATACTTTCATACCTGCATATTTACATTGTGGCTTATCAAATTTGACTTTAATTGTTGCTACACTATCATTCTGTAATGCTGTTGTAATGGTTTTAAAAAACATTCTTGCAGATTTATCTTTGGACTGGAGGCTTATTTCTCTTGCTGTAAATAAATAATACTTTCATTTTTAAACTCCCTCTCCAAAAAAAGAAGAAACATGCAAACACACATTACAATATTATGTGTACTAGTAGCAAAGTCTCTAACCGAAAGCATAAACTAAAATACTGTACAGTCTGATAAATGAAACTAATAAGCCTTGAAAAACATAAACCTTAATTATAATCCAACTAAAGCAAACTCATATTTTCACAGTTCCTTATGCATTAATAACTTTAATCACATTCGAATCACATTTGTTTAATTAGATTACATACCATGTGGTTTTCACAGAAATGTATTAAATTAACTGTGAACAATGTGTAATCACAATCTATAACTAGAAATAGTTTTTTATTATTTCAGTACAACTGCTTTCTTGCTTATTTGTGCAGCCAGTAGGCACATATGCCTTGTTGCATTTAGGGAAATTACTACTGTAGAGATGTAACTACAGGACTACTATACATATAGGAAGGGTAACATACGTTACCCATAACAGATCTGTTCACATAAATGAATAAATAGTATTAACAGACAAATTGTTTCATAGTTGCTACATAAAGGGCAACGTGGGTTTTGTTTATTTATGTATGTATCACTACTTATGAATTTACTACCTCATTTACTACCTCTGTATTATTCAGAGATATACAGAGAATATTACTTGCATCAGGGTCATTTATGAACCACAACATCTACAATATTTCTTACTATGTGCAAGCACTCCTACTTGTCTGCAAAGCGCATTTCAAGTTGCATGCCCATTCCACGGTCTTCAAAACACCCCCATGAAATCAACCTGTGCTTACTGTTGTGGCTTGGTGGAGTCTCTGGAAAATTTACATCGTAGAAACAGTGAAAACATCACATCAAATCCCAAACTGCCACTTTATGACGGTCCTTTTATTATTTTAAATTTTTGGGGTTTTTTTTCTAAAATATTGCTTATTGTAGCCTCATGTCAGGCTTACATTTATCATAAGAGTAACACTTTGACACTGTTTCGATTTTGAAACTTTTTACTGGATTGTTCGAAGTGTGTCAAAAAATGTGCTTTCCCGCTGAAGTGAAAGGTGGAAAGTATATCCTCGTCTAAGAATAGGGATGTGATCGATTTCAGGACCCCAGATGTGACAGAGGGTTTAAGTCCTTCAGAAGGGAGTTAAGGGTTGTGTTCCCTCTTGCAATGCAGGAGACACCCCTGTAAATGCACCCTCTCTACCACTTTTCTACTATCTACTATACCACTATCTCTTTTATATGACTCTGTCCTGACAAATTACATATTTTTTTCTGCACCTCATCATCATCATCATCATCATCATTTATTTATATAGCCCAACATATTCTGTAGCGCTTTACAATTGGGGACAAACATAGTAAACGAACAAACAAACTGGGTAAAACAGACAAACAGGTGAGAAGGCCCTGCTCGCAAGCTTACAATCTATTGGACAATGGGAGTTTGACACATAAGGCTAAGTCTACATTTGTAGTCGGCCCAGCCAGACTGCAAAGGTAAAAGTGACTCATAAGCTAAATGATCCTGTCCCACAAATATGTTGGTCAATGGGTATTTGTATAACAGGTGGTAATAGGGTAATATAGTGAGGTTAAGAGGGTGGTTGAGGAATATTATAAACTTGTCTGAAGAGGTGGGTTTTCAGAGGACGCTTGAAAGCTTGTAGACTAGAGGAGAGTCTTATTGTGCGAGGGAGAGAATTCCATAAAGTGGGGGCAGCACAGAAAAAGTCCTGTAATCGGGAATGGGAGGATGTAATGAGTGTGGATGAGAGACGCAGATCTTGTGCAGAACGGAGTTGCCGAGTTGGGAGATGTTTTGTGACAAGAGAGGAGATGTAAGTTGGTGCAGCTTTGTTGATGGCCTTGTAGGTTAGTAAGAGTATTTTATATTGGATTTGGTAGAAAAAAGGCAACCAGTGTAGAGACATACAGAGTGATTCAACAGAGGAATAACGATTTGCAAGGAAAATCAATCTTGCCGCAGCGTGCAAAATAGAATGTATGAATTTAAGTCTGTTTTTGGGAAGGCCAGTAAGGAGGGAATTGCAATAGTAAATGCGGGAGATGATAAGTGCATGAATTAAGGTTTTTGCAGTGTCTTGTGCGAGATATGTGCGAATTCTGGAAATGTTTTTTAGATGTATGTAACATGATTTAGATATAGTGTCAATGTGGGGAACAAAGGAAAGGTGTGAGTCAAGGATTACACCTAGGCAGCGAGCTTGTGGGGTGGGATTTATGGTCATGTTATCAACAGAGATAGAAATGTCAGGTATGCTCTTGTTGGTGGGTGGGAATATTATTAACTCTGTTTTAGAAAGATTAAGTTTGAGTTGGCGAGAGGACATCCAAGATGAAATGGCAGAAAGACAATCAGTTACACGGGACAACACAGATGTCGAGAGATCAGGAGAGGATAGATAAATTTGGGTATCATCCGCATAGAGATGATACTGAAACCCAAAAGAACTTATTAGAATTCTAAGAGAAGCAGTATAGATAGAGAACAGCAGAGGACCTAGCACTGAGCCTTGCGGTACTCCAACTGATAAAGGAAGCGGAGCAGAGGTGGCCCCTGATAAATTACCAGTGAAAGAGCGTTTAGAAAGGTAAGATGAGAATCAGGATAGAACAGTGTCTTGAAGCCCTAGGGATTGCAGCGTTTGAATGAGAAGAGAGTGGTCAATGGTGTCAAATGCAGCTGAGAGATCCAGGAGAATTAGGAGAGAGTAATGGCGTTTAGTTTTAGCAGTGATCAGATCATTGACAACCTTAGTCAACGCAGTCTCTGTAGACTGTTGAGAACAAAAGCCAGACTGAAGAGGATCCAACAGCTTGTTTGCAGAAAGGAAGCGTGTGAGGCGAGTGTAGGCAAGTCTCTCTAGAAGCTTGGAGGGGCACGGCAGCTGAGAGATGGGACGGTAATTTGAGAGAGAGTTTGGGTCGTAATCTTGTTTTTTTAGAATAGGAGTAATCACTGCATGCTTGTATAGTGACGGAAAGATGTCAGTAGAGAGTGAGAGATTACAGATTTTAGTTAGAGGTGAGGTGAGCACAGGAGACAGGGATCTACCAATTTGCGAGGGAATAGGATCAAGAGGACACGAGGTAGAGAAGGAGGATAAGAAGAGAGTAGAAATTTCCTCTTCATTTGTGGGGTCAAATGAAGAGAGGGTGTCAGATGTTGGTGGGAAGGAACTGAGCCAATTACTTGTCGAGGAAAAGGATACCAATTCTAGTCTGATCTTATCAATCTTGTCCTTGAAATAGGAAGCAACATCCTGGGCACTGATAGTAGACGGAGAGTTTGAGGTTGGAGGATTGAGAAGAGCTTTAAATGTCTTAAAAAGGTGTTTGGGGTTAGAAGCCTGAGCATAGATAAGAGATTGGAAGTATGTTTGTTTTGCAGTGTCCACAGCATTTCGATAGGAGCGGTAGATAGAAGTATATGTGAAGAAGTCATTAGAGGTGCGAGTTTAACGCCAGTGACGTTCTGCTTTACGGGAAAGTTTTTGAAGATTTTGCATTGCTGTAGTGTACCACGGCTGACATCGAAGTCGACGGGTAGTATGTATTGTCGCTGGAGCCCCTTGATCAATGGCTGTTGCTAAGGTTTGGTGAAAATGAGGTACTGCCATCTCAGGGGAGGAGAATGTAGTGATAGGGGAGAGATGGTGTTGGAGAGAGGTGGAAAATTGTTGAATATTAATAGAATTAAGATTTCTGCGGGTATGAAGAGGCTTGGTAGAGTTAGACAGTAGAGAGGTTAGAGCAGTGGGGGTGAGCATGTAGCTGATAAGGTGAAGATCCAAGAGGAGGAAGGGTGTGTTAAGAAAGTTAGAATGTGAGCATAGTCTAGAGAAAACAAGGTCAAGGCAATGGCCATGCTGATGAGTAGATTATTCAATCCACTGCGAGAGGTCAAGTGAGGAGGTTAGAGAGAGTAGTCTGGAAGCAGCTTTGGAAGGTGGGTTATCAATGGGGATGTTGAAATCACCCAGGATGATGGTGGGGATGTCTGAAGATAAGAAGTGAGGGAGCCATGCAGAGAAATCCTCAATAAATTGTTTGTGTGCTCCAGGGGGATGATAGATCACCGTAACACGTAGAGAGAATGGATTAAAAATGCGAATAGCATGTACTTCAAAATATGTGAACGTGAGCGATGGGACATTAGGTAGAACTGTGAACGTGCACTGTGGGGAGAGAAGTAGTCCAACCCCACATCCTTGTCTGCCTTCAGGTCTGGAGGTGTGGGTAAGTTGGAGGCCACCATGTGAAAGTGCTGCAGGTGAGGCAGTGTCTGATTGCATGAGCCATGTTTCAGTTATTACCAGAAGCTTGAAGTTTTAAAAGTAGGTGTGCTTGTGCATCTTATCATAATTTAACAAGGAGCTCATTCCATCCTCCAAATTCCACCCATCAACCAGCCAATGCATATGTTTCCACATCTGCAGACATCATCAAGTTGGCCACACAAACATAAACATCTGTAAATTTGGTAGACATACACATGATATAAAACAAAACAGTTGGTGCTGCTAGTTCTGCCCTCTTGTGGGTTGTAAATGACCTCTACTGTGCCCTGTAACTGCTAAATAGTCAACTTTCAGAAGCAATGTAGCTGCTGAAGTCTAACTTTTAAGGGTACTTCTACATAAACCCTAATGGGTTCTCCTTAGGCTTCTAATATTGACTACTTGGCTCCAGTGTTTTATACAATGCAGTTTGCAACTGATAATGCTTCAATATTCCCTATTTTTATGAATAAAAAAAGCTGTAAACATGCAATTATATAGAGAAACACATTTATATGAGCACATAAAGTAATGTAATTGAAACACTAAAATGCACAGATCTGACATATGGAATAAAGACATTCCAGACAACTACTTTGTCTCATGACTATGTAATTAAAAACATTACAAATTAAAAATAATTCCTGGTGTTCCCTTACACTCATGATTTATTTAACACATAAATATGACTCCGATGAGCAGTAGGAAGTAATGCAAGATTCATAGTAGGCAGTACTTTGAAGTTATGCCTTTATTTTTTCACAGCACATTGCTATAAGAATCACAGTTCCAAAAAATGCTGGATTTAGCTTTTACATAGGTGAATATTAATAAGCACAATCTGGGCTTGAACTAGTGTATGTACCTTGCTCTCATTAAGGTGCTTTAGCAACTTTGTGCTTTTTATAGATAGGAGTTGAGTCACTATATATCATTAAAACATAGCTGTATAATATTTTCATTTCAAATGGTAGCAATGGCACTTGGTTCCAGGCTGGCTATTAATCTTATGGATGTGGCAGGGAGCAGCCAAAAGTGGGATATGTGATACTAATAAGTTATCTGAATGTGAGAGATATTTTATCTAATACGTATACCGATCAGCTACAACATTAAAAGCACTGAAAGATTAAGTGAATAACACTGTTTATCTCATTACAATGACACATATTAAGGGGGGAAATATATTAGGCAGCAAGTGAACAGTCAGTTCCTGAAACTTATATGTTGGAGTCAGGAAAAATGGGCAAGCATAAGGATCTGAGTCACTTTGACAAGGGCCAAATTGTGATGGTTATACAACAGTGGTTAGTACCTATCAAAAGTGGTCCAAGGAAGAACCACTGGTGAACCAGCAACAAGGTCATCGGTGCCCAAGGCTCTCTGATGCACATGGAATGCGAAGGCATGCCCATTTGGTCCAATCCCACAGAAGAGCTTCTATAGCACAAGTCACTGAAAAAGTTAATGCTGATTATGATAGAATGGTGTCAGACCACACAATGCATTGCAACTTGCTGCATATGGCGCTGAGTAGCCACAAACCAGTCAGAGTGCCCATGCTGACACCTGTCCACTGCCAAAAGCGCCTACAATGGGCATGTGAGCACCAGAACTGGGCAATAAAGCTACAGAAGAAAGTGGTATGGTCTGATAAATCACATTTTCTTTGACATCATGTGGAAGACCGGGTGCGTGTGCGTCGTTTACCTGGGTAAGAGATGGCAACAGGATGCACTATGGGAAGAAGGCTAGTCAGTGGAGACAGTGTGAAACCCTGGGCAATGTTCTGCTGGGGAAGATTGGGTCCTGGCATTCATGTGGATGTTACTTAGACATGTACCACCTACCAAAACATTGTTGCAGAACAAGTACACCCCTTCATGGCAACAGTATTCCTTGATGCCAGTGGACTATTTCAGCAGGTTAATACGCTTTGCACACTGCAAAATTGTTCATAAATTGTTTGAGCAACATTACAAAGAGTTCAAGGTATTGACATAGCCTCCAAATTCTCCAGATCTTAATCTGATCCAGCAGCTGTGGGGTGTGCTGGTGTCAAAACCATGGAGGCCCCACCCCACAACTTACAGGACTTAAAGGATCTGCTGCTAACATGTTGGTGCCAGTTACCACAGGACTCTTCAGAGGTCTTGTGGAGTCCATGCCTTGAAGGATGAGAGCTGTTTTAGAGGCATGAGGGGGACCTACACAATATTAGGTGTGTGATTTTAAAGTTGTGGCTGATCAGTGTATATTGTGAAAATATGTGGACATATTTCAATCACTCAACCAACCTCTGAGGCAGAGACAACTTAATTTTAATGACAACAATTGATTTACATTTCAACACAGCAGTGGCAAGAGCTTAAAAGACAAGCTAATACTTTCTACTTCCCTTAACTATAGAATAGAACTGTCACAAATCAGGATCTTAGCCGCACTTACCTCATCCGCCGCTGTCATATCATGGCTACCTGGGTCCCTTCTGGTCGTCTGCAGCATTCCCATCCTCCACACCTCCATTTGTAAACAAACACATACTGTTTGTTCTGCTGCATGGGCGCGGCCATCTTTGATGCAGTCAGGTGATCATTCCAGACCAACCAGATTCTGCAGCTGTGATCACACGAACTGATCAGCCAATAGTTGTTTGGGACACCCTATTTAAACCTGCTGCTGTGATCTGTTCATTGCCAGAACAACACACTTCTCTCCAGAGGATAGTTCTTGGCTACAGTGTTCCTGTCTGCATTACAAGTGCAGTGTTCCTGACTGCATTACAAGTGCAGTGTTCCTGACTGCATTACAAGTGCAGTGTTCCTGACTGCATTACAAGTGCAGTGTTCATCCAGGCTGCTAAGTTCTGTTTCACTCCTGCTCCAGCTAGTCCCAAGGGTCCCGAATCGGATCAAGAAATTCAGACGACCGTGACAAGAACCCTTGACCAGATAAAACACTGGACCTGCTACCTGTCCAGCTAGACATGTCCACGTGGCTGTCATGGCATTTTCTAACTCCCCAATAATAATCACTTAATTAAATATACATTAAAACTCACCTGGCACAATTTAACACTTTTGCCAACTGGGCACAGCAGTAATATTTTTACACGCTTAACTTTAACCTAATTGATATGCACTGCTTAATTATTGCGGCCTAATTATATACAATACACAATGTGGACGGGAGTAGCAATTACCCAGCAAAGTAGCCTTTATTATGTGTGCTAGGCATCATGCTTGCCTCAAATCTGGGCACCGCTGCGACTTGCTTCCTCCACTGCCCCCACATCCCGGCCGTCATCATGACGACCGGGACTTCACTTCCGCATTGTACCGGCCATTGCCAAGGCAACGGTCGGGACGTTCTTTGTCTGCAGCACCGCGTCCCGGCATCTAGGGCAGCCGGGCGCATGCACAAATTAGTGTAATTAGCCCCAGATGGCCAATTATTTCCCTGTGGCTGAAGCATTTTCATTGGGCCATACTCATATATAAGGCAGGAAGAGGCAAGCCCTCCCTGTCGGTTATAGTCCCTGCTTTGCTGCAAACTACCCTGCTGTGTCCTTTGCTCTCTGTTACCGTTAGGATTTTGATTATAGTTGCCGACCCTTGCCTGTATACTGACTACGATTGATTTCTTGTGACCCTTGACCTATCGCCTGGATACTGACTACAATTGATTGCTTGTGCCCTTTGATCTATTGCCTGGACTCTTACGCTGCTGTTTTGCCTATGACCCATTTGACCCCGGCTTGGACCTTGACATTATCGTTTCTCTGACACCCTCCAGCCTCAGCTGGAATTATCACTCCACCGCTGCATTCATCAGCGCTTTGTTCTCACGGTATCAGCTCCTTCTACTAGAGTAGAAGACCTGGGGGCATCAGAGTACCTGTGAGCGCATCTAGCTCTACGGGAAAAACAGTTCCTATAGGTGAAGACATCTAAAGCGGTTCTAGGAGCTGATACCTGGGGCGTGAGCCGTAACAACATCTATGTTTACCAGATAAAAGCTAGATTGATGGTCAAATAGACTGGTAGGTTAACTAACTAGGCTGCTAACAAATTGACCCTAGTCGGTGTGTCTGTTGTGTGTGTTAGGGAATATAGACTGCAAGCCCCAATGGGGCAGGGACTGATGTGAGCGAGTTCAGTGCTGCGGAATTAGTGGCGCAATATAAATAAATGGTGATGATGATGATGATGATGATTGGCGCTGATGTAGTTCTGGGGCCTACTCAACTAATAAGTCTACCAGACGCGGTCAAAAGATTATTTTGTAAATTTTCATGGTTTGTTTCTTTCGTTTTTGAAAGAAATGCAAGGATGTCCCAGACAAACAAGAAGAAACTATTGGATAAATTAATTTGTTAACCTGAGGAAAAAATTAATTAACTGTTGGCAATAAATTTGCAGAGAATAGTGGATAAACTAGGACAAAGCAAAGAACCTTTGGTAATTCAATGGCTAGTGAGTTTCACATTTTATCTGTTTTTGGAGCAGGAAGATGCCATATGTAATATTTAGCTCTGCTCAAAATTAAATCATATGGCAGAAGGATTTTGCTGCACATGCCCCACGTTAATGACAAATCTCAATAACTATGCTGGAAAGCCTGCTTAAAGCATTAGGGTGGAGGCAAAGAAAGAGTGGATACGTGCTGCTCTTTCCTCTATATTTATCTTAGTATATAGATTTATTTACAATTGTTAAATGATGGGCTGTATATAAGGGTTACCTAACTATGTATTTTGTGTATTATCATGTTTCATTTCTAGTGCACCTAAAATTAGTTTTACCTTCCTTGAGAAGCTTCACTTCTCAAGAAAGGCTCATTACTAAACATTAGCCGAAATTCCGGATTTCTAAATGTGAATTGAAAAACATGTGAATGGTTAAATGTGAATATTTAAAGCAATAAACTCCTTTTTAATGCTGGATTGGCAATTGATATAATCCTACTTTGAAAACCCTGCCTTCTACATTTCATAATGTGGGAATGTTTACCAGTTGTAACTAATGTGTTACTTACACAATCTGGCATCCTTGCGGTAACTGCTTCATTATTCTGAAGTATAGTAATGTATGTGTATCTCTCTTATTTTATCTTCTTCATAAAATTGTGTACAGATAACTGCTGACATCATCTGCGCACCAAATTCAAATTAACGCTTGTATTTAAAGAGCTCTCTGGACAATTTTAAGTGCCAGAGTATAGGCTTCCTCCTTGCTCCAGTGTTCTGGCTTCCATTTGTGCCTTCTTGTGTTACAGACCTCGGCTTGTTTTTGACCACAATTCTGATTTTTTTTTTATTGTGCTACAGTTGTGCTTTCCTTAGTTACAGACCTCACCTTGTTTTGACAACACTCCAGATTTTTTATTGAGATACAGTTGTGCTTTCCTGTGTTACAAACATCAGCTTGTTTTGTCCACTATTCTGATTTTTTTTTTATTGTGCTACAGTTGTGCTTTCCTGTATTACAGACCGCAGCTAGTTTTGACCACTCTTCTGACTTCGGATTGTGTTTTATGCTTCCCTAACTATTCCAAATCTTCATGTTGGGGTCTCTGGTGAATACCAGGAGGTTCATTAGACTCCGTGCCTCTATTCTGCCAGTGCTAATCTCGGTTGGCAGTAGGGTGTATATTTACTTATTATGAGTTTGAGAAAGTGGATCTGTTGCCTATAGCAACCAATAAGATTCTAGTTATCATTTATTTAATACATTCTACAAAATGATAGCTAGAATCTGATTGGTTGCTATAGTCAACATATCCACTTTTTCAAACCCACAATTTAGTAAATATACCGCTAAAATCAACCAATTTCTGACTACACAATGCATTTAATTTGCAATGTAAATTTTTTCAGAAATTACACGCTTTTATGCACGTGAGTTAGGTTCTAAGATTCTATTTACTCAATATAGTGACACAGCTTTACTGTACCTACAATTTCAGCAAAATTATTTTAAGTGAAATAGTACAGCATGACATTTATTATGGTCTTCTATTTAAATGAAATGTTGTTGCCATGACAGTCTGCAATTTGTGTTGGAATAAAACATTACTTCTAATAAGAACTACAGTATGTGTTTTCTATACCAAAACAACAGACTGAGCAAAGTGTAGAAAACACTTAATTAGCAAACAATCTTTTCTTATTTAGTGTGTTCCAAGAAATTAATATTTTATTGAATCGTTGCTCAGCTTTTATATATGTTACACTGTTTTTTAAATGACTATCATTTTCAAAACATTACTATAGATGGATAAGATTAAGAATTGAACGCTAGCATACCTTTTTACACCAGCCAGGGGCTAGTCTATTGGTCCACGGCTAGCACTATACATACTTCTTCCAAGCGAATTATACACTTATAATTCATTAATATACATTCTTTATCATTTTTGCATTTACAATTCATTAGAACACACAAACTGTCCTTAAACTCACATGCTTTACTAGACACAGCAAAGTTCATCTTAATCAAACTGTTTTGCAAAAAAACAAAAAGAATTTCAATACATACATATTCGTTAAGCTAATACTGACACCAGTGAGTTTAAGTGGAAAATATCTGTGACCTTACAGACTTAGGCCTTAAGCTATTGTCCCAAGCTTAATTATTATAATCCTCAACTGATACTATTTTATAGTCAGTGTTCAATTATCATAATGTATATAACATAACAGATGTCACAGAGCAATTGAAATACACTAAAACATAGGGTGTCCACATGAAATGTAATATATTTATAATAAAATAACTGTGATTTTTCCAAGAATATCTTCATCTTTTCAAAAATTGTATAAACAAACTGCTTACTACATGTTGTGGTTACAACACATTCACTAACAGCAAAACAAATGCATTGGATGACTTTCTTACAATAAATAGTATCTGTGGCCAGAATTAATACAGTATATTGTATGGGTGATTGATCCAGGGAACTTATAGGCTTGCTGTTTGTGGGGTCAGGATGGAATTATTTCACTGTTTTGAAGCTAAAGTGGCAACTGACACACTTTTAACCATGGGGATGATTCAGAGTAGGAAGTGCTGAGCAATATGTTTTTAGCATCACCAGTAGTATACTTAATATAATGATAACTGTTCTATAAATCTATTTTCCCCACAGTTAGTTTTATTGCTCAAAGTCAGTTACATGGTCGTTGCGACTGACTTTAACAGATATATACAGTATAAGCCTGCAGTGAGCAATGTATGAATGATACTCATACATTAAACTTTGTGGGCCTGATTCATTAAGGAATGTAAGTCCATTTCCATGGCGTATTTTGCATTTTTTCACTCAACGCATACATAAAACATCTGCAATTCAAGTTAGCACATAAATGAACAGCCTACGTTTTGAAGGACAGAACGGTGAGGGCAAGGAACATATGTACGCAGTCAATGTACACTAAAGGTGTGACAAGGTTGAGCGCAGGCAGCAGTGTCCGATTCAAGAGTTGGGCATCCTAAGGTACGTGATTTTCAGCAGTATCATTTGCACCAGCTATGGGTCAGGGGTCAGTGCCCAGTGATAGTGTCGCGTATGTATGCTAGAACATGTGTTTGCAGACAAGAGCAACTGTAAAAATGCATTTATGTAAAGTAGACATTAATAATATCCTGATAAATGTATTTTATGGAAAAAAATCTATTTATCTATCTATCTATCTATCTCTCTCTATCTGGATATATATATATATATATATATATATATATATATATATATCCAGAGAGAGAGCGAGAGATTTTATTTGTCATTAGTGACTATATTAGTAACATGGATAAAAAAAACAATGGATATTGGGGTGTTTATTAACGTGTCTTTTATCTGAGTTTTGCAGTCAATATAATTATACAAAGAACTGTGCACACTTTAGACAATCATTAACCAAAAATTCACATTTAATCACTGCACACAGCAGGGCTTAATGTAAAGTGATCATCAGTTTATTTTTTTTCTTTATTTATTTTGTTTTTACTTTTTTTCCATATTAACACAGACAAAATGTCATACTTTTTATTATCCTCCCATCAGGGATGATTGTTCAAGGACAAAGTCCAGTACATCTGAAGTTGTATTCATATGGCATGGACTGGAGCCCAGAAGATGTCAAAAAGCCCTCAGGAAAATGAGCCTACAATTGGATTTCTATAATTTTCACAAATTACTTTTTACAGCAGAAAAGAGAAAGCATTGAAATATATAAAGTGTCAATCAATGGTAATCAAGTAACAGCTGAAGGTGTTGTTGCTGAGAACATGCAGTCTCTAAAATGCTACAAAATGTTAGTTTAGCGGTGCGTATTAACCCTTCTATATGTGTCCAATGTTTTCCATGTGAATATTGTGTAGCCCATGTATAAGCAGGCTTAGGAGAATAAAAATCATATAACATGGTATTGCTTGAGTGTTTTTAAGGGTTTTTATAGTATTCTATTAGTATATGGTCTATGAAAGCTAAATTCTCAATATGCAAGTGGAAGTACTCAGTTATTATCTCAGGAGTGACAAATAGAGACAAATGAAATTGTGGCAAAATTTTGCAAGAAATTATGGGTTTTTTTTTTGGTAGAACAGGCCATTTGGCAGAGGTACGAAGCTCCAGCGACATAATTTTTGAATTCCGCTTTTGCTTTACCATTCTTTGAAATTTTATGCTGCATTATATTTCTCCATTCACATTTCGTGGAATTTATAATCTATGAATAGATTGAAAAAGTTAAGCGCTCATTGACTGGTTTATAAATCCTGATCTAATGTACTAGTGATTTGTTCTAATTTGTGCTGGTATACCTGCAGGTAAACTGCATCTCACCTATGTATTACTTTGCACTTGTGAGTTCAATATACCAATGAAATAGATAAAAACACAATTTAATAAACCATATACAAATATACAATCACATAAACAGTCGGATCTAATCATCCAAATAATAAATTGTCCAATATAATTGGAGACCAATATCACACTACAATGAAATAGATGTGCAAACTGTGCTTGTGAGGATACCACCCTTAGCTGGGATGGAAGTTACCCTCTGTGGGATTCAACTCACTCGGGTAGACCAGGATATATCCAAAATAAGACTTTATTACGACAGCACAACACCACAAGACGTTCACAAGTTACAGGGTAAATGGTAGCATGTATCCTCCAGCAATATTACCACTACCGTTTAGCAAAACAGTTATGGTGTCTCCTAGCCTGGGTTACTAGCTCACACCAACCCTGTCCTGGTAGGGTTCCCTCCAGCGGCACCACAGTGCCTGGCCCAGAGTCCTTTTCACTGATGTCTTCTACACCAGGATCCTCCAAACTAGCATCGCTGCCCTGGCATTCTCCTCCCCTATATTATTTTCTCTGTACCCAGGAAGTAGGGTCAAATGTCTCAAACCTCCCCTTTACAGAAGGGGCCTCCCAGTCAACAATTTAGCTGCTAGACATACTGTCCCTGTTACCTTGATTAGACAATAGAATGGCTTGACTCAATTAGCTGTTTTGGCTGGATACATTACACATGGGGTTACAATAGTACATCAAGGAATGACACTGCACGCTTACATGGAACAATAAGACTTTTGACACATTATATCAGGAGGGTTACACAATATAAGTCTGTGATACCTTTTGATACAATTACATTTATATTGGCACATATTGATACATTTCCCCATGCTATTTCAACCAATATATTACTGTAGAGGCACATTGCATATGAGTAGAAGTTCTAACCTCATTACCTCTCAGGTTATCTGTTGACCTAGCTAATTAACATGGGCTGCCAGCTAGTTAACTCAGACATTGTTCTGATTACAAACCTCATCTCAGCTGCACCCCATACAATAGACATTTGAGACAAATGGTAATTACATTAGCTAGCACAAGCAAAATGACTGCTGTTGTTCTGATATTTTCACACAGTATGGCAATATTGTTTATATTTATACTACATACAATATCACAGGTAATAGTATGGGCAAAATGTATCCAATAACATGAAATAATAATACACATAATACACAAATGCTCTGGTGTATATACTTAGACTGGGCCAAGGATTAAAAAGTACAATAAACCGTGAGAAACGGGTGATGATTACATAGTTCTCAGTCCAGTAGCACCCAGTTTCCTCACAGTGCTCAACTCCAGGCTGAATGATATTACCACAGCAGCAGTGGGTTCAACGTATCCCTACTTGACCAACAAAATTGTAAACAAAAGAGTCCCAAGTGTGCTTGCAGTAATAATGATAATGTTTACTGAAATAACAATTTGAGACAATGCTAATAATGCTAATCTGCGGTCTATCAGCTTAATAAATAAAAACTAGAACATCAAATGGTGCAGAGTAAAAAGTGGTGGATCTAACAGCTGTACTTTATAGTCATATATTGTAATATATTGTAATACCTAAAAATCAACATCAATGGATGGAATGCCAAAGAGAAATGGCTACCTGCCGATTGAACTGTATTCAGTCAATGTATGGCACATTAGAACCAGTGGTTGTGAAGGGAAAAGAAAGGGGTATAAATGTCCACTCCTGTTCGCAAAATCCTGTAGTCAAAAACCTTGTTAGTCCCAACAATACTTGATTTGAATGTTCTTGAAGATATCAGACAGTCAGTAACGTGATATTCTCAACTGCAATTCAAGGGGTTATTGTCCTCAAAATAAGAGAAAACATGTCAGGGAGCCCACATAAATAAACTAGCTATAGAAAACGGGCTAAAGAGTGCCACATTTATCGAACATATCAGGGGTCAATGTAATGAATAAAAAAACACTTTAATACAACAGACACATGCTGGAAAAATAAATATGACAAGAAAACAGTAAAAGGGAAACCATACACAAAAAATGGTAGTGCCAAACTCAGCTGGTGACTGAGATGGAATACACTGTTTACAATCATAAGCCAAACAAAAACAGAGGTCCAATTGGCACTGGACGTCCACACGAGTGGAAAATGTGGAGATCTAAATTGATTTGCGGGGTAAACGAATCCCAAAGGGTAAGCTCACTGGAGCACAAAGATGATTTAAGCTGACAGCGTCTCTCGTGTTGGCTTACAAGAGTCCGCGGTCCATTTGCATTCCTGTCACTCACCAGACTGTGAGTGCTTCTTCCCGTGTGTTTAGGAACCGTGGCCGTCCACCATCCTGAGGGTCTGCGCATGCGCAGCCCTTTCAAAACCTTCAGTACCTGTTCCTTTAACTTAATTGGCTGATCAGGCAACACTCCCTATTTAAAGCACCTGCTGTCCATACCTCGTTGCCTGATCTTGGAGTCTCATTCCCCATGAGCCTCTGAAGGTGTTCCTGTGTTTCCTCGTGTATTCAGCGCTGCTGATTCCTGTGGTTTCCAGACCACTTCTACTCCTGTGGTTTCCAGACCACTTCAACTCTCCTGTGTTTCATCGTGACTGTTAGCTGGTTCCTATCCGCTGCCTCCGTGCACTACAGTCTTCAGACCACTTCAACTCTCCTGTGTTTCATCGTGACTGTTAGCTGATTCCTATCCGCTGCCTCCGTGCACTACAGTCTTCAGACCACTTCAACTCTGCTGTGCTTCATCGTGACTGTTAGCTGATTCCTATCCGCTGCCTCCGTGCACTACAGTGTTCAGACCACTTCAACTCTCCTATGTTTCATCGTGACTGTTAGCTGATTCCTATCCGCTGCCTTCGTGCACTACAGTCTTCAGACCACTTCAACTCTCCTGTGTTTCATCGTGACTGTTAGCTGATTCCTATCTGCTGCCTCCGTGCGCTACAGTCTTCAGCTCATCTCAACTCTCCCGTGTTTCCTCGAGACTGCTACAACTGATTCCTATCCGCTGCTCTCCGTGCTCAACAGTTCCAGCTCAGCTCTACTCTCCCGTGTTTCATCGTGACTGCACCTGCTGGTTGCTATCCGCTACCTCCGTGTACCTGCAGAGTCCTGCTGGCTGCTACTCCTCAGTTCTACTCGTGTCTGCAGCAGCTGATCCGCTCTCCGTGCTTCTCAGTGTTCCTGCTGGTCTCTACTCGCCAGTCTGCATCGGATCTGCGCCTCACTGCTTTCATCTCGTCTAGACCATCGCTACTCTTCAGGGTCCTCCAGGAGTCCAGTTCTACATACTACTGCTTCCTGAGTATTTGTTCCCCTGCTGGTCTACCTACCTGTGCGCTGCACCTACTTGATTACCGCTTCACCCTCCAGGGACTTCGCATCCTGCCGGCCTCCAGCCGTTCAGGTATCTCTGCACTCCTGTCTGACAGCCTGCTCCTGAACCACGGTATGCATACTTCTCATTGACTGTGCTGGTGTATTGCATATCTTGCTGGACTGAGTTGTTCTCCTCCGGAGCTTACTATCCGCTGAGACTTTTGCCATCATTGACTGTGTTATCTTTTGCCCGGATAGTTTCTATGACTTTGTATTATTGCAGTGCTGTTCAGTCATTACTATATTGTGCATGTCATTGTGGATCAAGTTCAAGGTGCCCGTGTATCCTCTGTATTACAGTCTCTCCCCGTGCTCCTCCTCACATATATATTCAGTGGTACAACTTGCTAGAGGCAGACCACTGATTCCTGTTTCCAGTGTCACCTGTTCCAGTGTCCTCTCACATAGCAGTGGTACAACTTGCTAACGCAGACCACTGACTTCCCGGATACCTTCACCTGGATCCCATTCCTTCACCCAGACAGTGGTACAACTTGCTAAACGCAGACCGCTGACTCTCATCACCTCTTTGTTTCTGTTGGACATTCCTCCTCACTATAGCAGTGGTACAACTTGCTACCGCAGACCACTGACTACCCTCACGTGTCCTTTGTCCATTCAGTTCCTCGTGTATTACTACATATATATTACCAGTGCTGCTAGTCATAGACTTTCCCGAGCATCTCTATCATCTGCTGTCTCCTGTTCCGTGATCACCCCGCTACCAGAGTACCATATTACCACCTATACTGCTCTGGTAAGCTTATCACCTGGTGATCCCTGGGTAAAGACTCCTAGTGCCCGTGACAGTTCCACTGTGGAACACCAGATATGTCACTTCCTGTGTACGGAGTTGTGATTAATCAGAAGAGGTGTGACCCAAGGCATTTCATCTTTAGGGAGACCTTTTCTCTAGGGAGCCTTTTTCTCTAGGTAGCTGTTAGATTCACCACTTTTTACTTTGCACCATTTGATGTCCTAGGTTGCATTTTTTTAACTGTTTGACCACAGATTGGCATTATTAGCATTGTCTTGAATTGATATTTCAGTACACATTATCATTATTAATGCAAGCGCGTTTGGGACACTTTTGTTTACGATCACACTACAATGTATATCTCAACTAAGCTATTTTCTGCAGGTGGTGGCAAATGGCGTGATTCTGTATAAGTTTAATAGACCAACATTCAGATCTTCAGATAAACATGCAACTGCACTGATAACACAAGGGGAAAACATGAAACAGTAATTTCTAGAGAATCAATACAATGAGAATTTGCTTAATCAGGCCTACTCCCAACTTAAAGATACTGATACTGATAGGGCCATTGCTTTGAAATATATAAATACAACAGACAAAACTGACTCTATGCGAGCACAAACACGAGCAGATCCTATCTACTTTGTGTCCAATTATTCTCAAGAGGCGGGTCAGATTAAGAAAACCATTCAAAAACACTGGCATATCCTTAAACAGGATGATACATTAGGGCCTGTACTATCTGAATACCCACAATTGGTGTTTAGAAAAGCTCCCGATCTTAAAAAGACTCTGACATCCGGCGTGGCCTGGCAGCCATCAGGAGAAGTCGCATAGTTTCTGAGCTCCTCAAAAACCGCTGGAAAAAGCGTCCTCTATCCCACCCCTTTCGCAGAGATAGCCCCACAGAACCCGTCCAGCATCTCTGTGGATCCGCGGAGACCAGGTCTTGGAACTATCAGTGGCCCTAGGGGAAATGAGCACGAACCCCTCTGCCCGGCAGCCGATACTGAAATCCGGACCGAGCGCCCTCCTGTTCGCCACACTTTCACCCCTCTCACCTTTTACCCGAGCGGGTCGGGGAGCGTCCGGTCCGACTGGCGAACCCCCCGCTGAGCCGGCCTCCAAGGGGGAAAAATATCGACCCCCGTACCGGAAGTGGCAGCCGCCATCATCCCCTTCTCTTCTGCCGCGTTACCACTCGTAGTGCCTGCTGGGAAGTCTGGAGGTCCCGGAAGTCACAGTCTCTCCAGCGGCGAGGTAATCTCCCGGCACACAAGGGGACGTTACCCTCTGCACTCCCCACACCTCAGACGCGGAGTGGCTGTACACTTGCCCCTACACACCGTGATCCGCCTGACGCATACTGAACTCGCAGCCCACACGAGTAAGTTTGCCCCACTGAGACATTCCTTCTCTCCATCACTGGATTCGGGTGGACAGCGCAGGTCTGGTTGGGGCCTCTCTGACACAGTTAGATTCTTCAGAACTGAAGAAACAGCAGCTCCTTGTGCAAGCTGAGGGGAACCCATTGTTGTAATCTCCTACAGCAACTCCACAAGTTGTACTAATTTCACCTTGGGCTCACTCAAAGCTGCACACCACTAGAGAGAAGATTCCCGCCCAAAATAGCAGAGGCCAGCAATACGGTCCTGCACTAATTACAAATATACCGTATCCCACCTATTGTAAGGACAGTTTCCGGAGGACATCCTGAGGTGGACCTCTCTTTCCTACCATTCTAATAGCTTAAAGCAGCTAATGTCCACCTAACCCAATTGGACTTGTCCTCCACCTGTTTGTTATACTCTCATTATTGAGACGAACAGTCTACAGAGATAAAATCTCCAGCATGAACAGATCTGCAAGTAGAGGCCGCCGGGGCACGGCCGGCGAAATTATGCAGCATTTTTCTCATCAAGACAAACCGGGCAAATCCTCTTCTTCTCCCTCTTCCCCTCAAGAACCCCACAACGTTGGAGAGACATCAGGCACGTCAAATCCATCCACTAAGGCCGACTTTGCTGAACTGAGAAACTTAATTGCTGAACGTACCAACGCCTTCTCGGTAGATTTGCAAAAAGCAATAGGGGACCTCAAAACGGAAATGGTCATAATTGCTAAAAGAACTTCAGCGCTAGAAAACAAGATGGAGTCCTCACTCAAATTCCAGAACGACGCTTCACAGGACTTGGATTTCCTACTGAAAGAAAACGATTTCTTCAGAGACAAACTGGAAGATATGGAAAACAGGGATCGTCGCAACAACCTACGACCGCGCAACGTCCATGAAAAAATCGAACCCAAGGACCTTGAAGATTTCGTACGCAAGTTCTTTTCCACTTTAGACCCCATGCTTTCCAATCAACCAATACAGATAGAACGGGTCCACAGAGCTCTACGACCAAGTCCAAAGGACTCTGACCCCCCCGTGACGTGATTCTACGCCTCCTCTCCTTCAAGACTAAGGACATTATTTTCAAGGCAGTCAGGAACTCTCCCTACATACTCTTTGACGGTAACCGCATTCAAGTGTTTCAAGATCTCGCCCCATCAACTATTGCTAAACGTCGTGACCTTAGGGATGTGACACGTACCCTCAGGGAGAACGGCTATAAGTATCGTTGGGGATTCCCTTTCCGTCTGATAGTTGAAGTGGAAGGTCATCAAGAAACAATCCGCACACCCAATGAAGGGAAAGACTTGATCCACAAACTTAATCTTTTACGCTCTGACAGATCCTCTGGAGAGGACCTGCAAACTTCATCTAGCTAACAACCTCCCTGATTTAACTCTCTGACTTCCTCACTAGAGAGGATGTTAATACCTAGTCGTATCTCTAAATTCCTATAACGTTATGTTCTGCATTGTCTTGCACACTATGTTTTTTCAATTTTTTTTTTTTTTTGCATTGTTTGCATTCCTTCACTCAGGTTTGTTCTTGTTAAAGATAACTTTTGCTGTACTGCAGTATTAATCACTTCTGGTTGGCCGTCTCGCCAATAATCTATTGTACTTGGATAATTTGCAAGACAGACGGGGGACACTCCTTTTGCTCCCCTGGCCACGCACCCACACATATTGGGAATTACACATTTATAGTTCTAAACTTACATTTGGATATACAAAACCTTATTGCACTCCCGCACCTAGTGCCTTAATTTGTAACGTTTTATAGGTTCACTCTACCTATCTTTGAGGCCTGAGTCCACCCCCCTTACCCTCTCCCACCTTAAAACTTCTTCACCTTTTTCTATCTACTGTTCCTTTCTTCCTGCACCTTTCTTTCCTGGTGCATACTCTGCCCTCTCTTCTCCTTGGTGTTCCATCTTTCCCCCCCAATTGCTGAGCATATTGCCCCCAAAACAACCTAGCCCCCTACAAAACAGCCATGTCTTTCACTACATTCTCTCTCAATGTAAAAGGGCTAAACACTCCACAAAAATGTTCTATGTTGCACCACACTATGCATAAACAAAAAGGTGATATTATTTTTCTACAAGAGACCCACTTCAAGGCCGGCGGCCATCCCTCCTTGTCCTCCAGAAGACACTCCATGGCTTACTACTCATCTTGTACTATTAAGAAAAACGGAGTGGCCATCTTACTCCGCAATTCTGTTCCCTTCGTTAAGTCAGAGATCAAGGACGACCCTGAGGGACGATTTCTGATCTTAACAGGAAGGATTGGGCATTTAGACATCACCCTTGCTAATATCTACGCTCCTAACACAGGTCAGGCGGCTTTTTTTACACACTTCTTCACATAACTACATCGCTCACGCAAGGGTTTGGTCCTCCTGGGGGGGGACTTCAACACAGTTATGTCCCCCTCAATGGACAGATCAACTCCTAGCCGCCCCTCTTCCCTAGCTCCACACACCAAAAACTTTCTCAAGCAAACAACCGAGGCCGGCCTTTTTGACATTTGGCGAGCACTTTATCCCTCTTCCAGGGACTACATATTCTATTCATTTCCCCATCAATCCTATTCAAAAATAGATATGTTCATAAGTTGCACTAACCTTTTCCAACACATAAAGAAAGCCGACATAATCCCCAACACCTGGTCTGACCACTCAATACTCTCCCTCTCGGTCGACCTTTTTCAGAACCCCCGGGGCAGAACTTCATGGAGACCAAATGAGACTTTACTTAAGCTACCGCACTTTAAAGAGCAAATAGCAGAAGCGTTAACAGGCTATTTCGACATCAACAATAACCTAGAAGTTCCGATCCCTACAATTTGGGAAGCTCATAAAGCAGTAATCCGAGGAAACATTATACAGTTCGCTTCCCGTAGGAAGAAAGAACGCAACGAGACATACAACAAGCTATTCTCCCAGCTTAAACTCTTTGAATTACAACACAGACAATCTAACTCCCGATCTCTTGGGCAGCAGATTCAAAAAATTAAACGGGAAATTCAGGCTATATTGGCAGAGAAGACTGAGAGTCAACTCCGTTGGCTCAACCAATCCTTCTACGAGAAGGGAGATAAGGCCGACACACTTTTGGCCAACAGAATTAGAGCTAAAAGGGCATCCCAAACAATCACTTTTATTAGAAACAAGAAGGGAAATATATCTTATGACCCCAGGGTCATTAATGGCACCTTCCATGAATACTATGAAAACCTCTATAACTTGCACAAGTCCAACACACCCCAGAAGCCCCTCCCCAGGCCATCAAATCATACCTAGACAAATGCTCACTGCCCACCCTGTCCCCTCATAAGATCACATCTTTAAACCAGGAAATTACTGGGGAGGAAGTTACCTTGGCCCTGAAATCACAAAAAAATTCCAAAGCCCCTGGACCCGACGGCTTCATGATGTTCTATTATAAAACATTTTCTAAAGAACTTGTCCCCCAACTGACCCAGTTATTTAACAACATACTACATGGCGGTAAATTCCACGAAGAGTCCACCCGCTCTACCATAGTGGTCATCCCCAAACCAAACAAAGACATTTCCTGTTGCTCTAATTATCGCCCCATCTCATTAATTAACGCAGATGTAAAACTATTCGCTAAAGTTTTGGCAAACAGATTAAACAACTACATGTCGACCCTGGTATTCCCGGACCAAGTAGGTTTCAACCCCCTAGACAAGCCCTAGACAACACTAGGCGCACCATAGATATTATGACCTATGTCAATCAGCACAAAATTCCCACAGTGGTCCTAGCCCTTGACGCCGAAAAGGCATTTGACAGGCTTTCCTGGCCCTTCATGTTCAACACCCTTAAGCAATTTGGTCTGAGGGGGGAATTCATGTCGGCCATCCAAGCCCTATACCACCGCCCGTCCTCGTCAGTCTTGACAAATGGATTACTGTCCCCCTCCTTCTCCCTGGGTAATGGCACAAGACAAGGATGCCCTTTGTCACCCCTACTGTACGCACTATGTATCGAACCCTTAGCTGCTGCCATAAGACCAAACCCAGACATCTCTGGGATTCAAATCGGCCCCCGACACTTCAAAATCTCACTATTTGCTGACGATGTCTTTCTGACACTTTCCAACCCCCTAATTTCGCTCCCAAATTTACCCTGTCAGATTATAAAATAAACAATTCCAAATCTGAGGCTCTTTCGCTCCAAACGTCTGACACGGTAAAACGTATCCTAGAGTCGTCATTTAACTTCCAATGGCGTCCTAAAGCGGTTCGCTATCTCGGGGTCCAGATAACCAAAGAATACAGTCAACTGTTTAACGCTAACTATACCCCCCTTCTAAACTCCATTAAAGGCGACCTCACAAGATGGGACCCGTTGTTCATCTCCTGGTTTGGCAGAATAAATGTAATAAAAATGAACGTCTTACCCCGAATTCTGTATCTGTTCCAGACATTACCTATACCAGTCCCAGGGGCATATTTAGCGAATCTCCAGCTATTGTGTAGCAGATTTATTTGGCAGGGGAAAAAATCGAGACTCAAAAGATCCTGTCTAGCCAAACACCCAATCGGGAGGATGTGGATTACCGCTTTTTGATCAATATTACCACGCGGTCAACCTAAGCCATATAGTCTCTTGGCAGACGCCCCCGGGGCTCAAGAGATGGGTCGACCTCGAAAATGCACTCACATCAGAACACACTCTCAGCTTCCTCCCCTGGCTTCCCCGCAGTCAGAGACCAGCCTCGGCTTATTCTCACCTCACCTTACAGTTTACACTTGATCTATGGGATAAACTACACAGGAGATGGAAACTCACCTCATTTCCCTCCCCTCTCATGCCACTCTGGCACAACCCAGATTTCCCCCCCGGGAATACCAAATCCTATGCTGCACCCTGGCAAAAAGTGGGGATTATTCAATTCACCCATATTTTAGGGACATATGCCCCCCAATCCTTCTCGGATCCTTGTTTTTTGCTTACATTCAAATAAGAAGCTTTATACAGTCAAACTGCAGATCTTCCAAACTATGTAGCCCCACGCCCTTTGAGAGATGCTGTACTAACCGAGTTGGAGCTCAGGGACTGATTTCCCTGATATATCATGTATATCTAAAACCAGAAAGCAGTCCCATCGAACTGTTCGAGACCGCCTGGGAACGGGACATTGGCAAAACTCTGGATCAGGAGGGATGGTCCCGGCTCAGAACCAGGATCTCCAAGGTATCCATTAACATGTCGATCAAAGAAAACACATTTAAGGTCTACACAAGATGGTACCTGGTACCCACGAGACTTCACAAGATTTACCCAGGTACGTCAGACTTATGCTGGAGATCATGTGGCGGGGTGGGATCTTTTTATCACATTTGGTGGACTTGCCCTTTTATATCCAATTTATGGGCGCAGGTTTCCGACTTTATCTCTAAAATTCTGAAGGTCGGGGTTTCCCCGGACCCATTGGTTATGCTACTATGCTCTCGAGACAAATCACTTAATAAGTTCAGCAATAAGCTGGCACAAAGTATATGTGCCGCAACACGCCTCCAAATAGCTAAGAACTGGAAGTCATCCTGCCTTCCGAACCTTCATAGCATAACCTCCCAAGTATGGAACATAGCCTCAATGGAATACATTACAAGCCTTCTACATGATAAAGTCAACAATTTTCACAAAACTTGGGATCCATGGTACTCCTTTCAACAGTCCCCTATGCCTGCCATTCAGTAACTTGTTTCTCCTCCTCATTTCGTTCTTTTAGCCCCCTGTATCATCGCCCCCTCTAGATTTGGTCTTTCTTTGTTACTAATTTATCCCCAGTTCACCATGAAGGTGGACACCAACTCTTTCCTCATCCTATCCACTAGCATCTCTTTTGAGACACGCTGCCCCCTGAAGGTGGGTTGCGCGGGTCGCCCCCTCCTTGGGGATTCCATTGAACCTTTCTTCTTTCTCTTCTCTCTCCCTCCTCTTCTTCATTCCTTCTCTCTCTCTTTCTCCTCCTCTCTCCCCCTCCTATATCTTAACCAAAAAATAAAATTAAAATAAAACAACAACAAAAAGAGATTCTAGGGAATTAAGGGAAAGAAAGTGTGCAATTAAGAACGCAGCTAAGGATAAACTTGCCTGTACTCTCAGACTCTGTTCTATATTGTATATTCTTGGAATTTTTTTTTTCTTATCCTCCCTTCCCTGTTTCCCAATTATTTTGCAATATTTGTATTGTTGTCAAAAATAAAGAGTTAAAAAAAAAAAAAAAAAGACTCTGACATCCAATCATATGCCCAATAAAGCATTTTCGAACAAATATAGTTGGTTGGAAGAGAGAACACCTAGGAGAGGATTCTTTTATTTCCGTTTCTGTTCCAATTGTGTAGCGTTAGGATGTAAAACACAAAACCAGTAATGGAATATCAATACACAACAAGTGAGCAGATTTTCAAAATTCATGACTTCATTACATGCAATAGCATGAATGTTATATATCTAATATAATGTCAATGCGGAAAGCAGTATATCGGCAGGACGATAAAGACACTCAAAACCTGAGTAAGAGATCATCTGAGGAACCTAAGAATAGGATTTGACAATCATCATTTGTCAAAACACTTTAAAGAAACCCATAATTGTACGTATATGAGAGCCTCATTTCTTGGTATCAAGGTAATTACTAAAAACTGGAGAGGAGGGAACCTAATAACAAAACTGAGTAGGCAGGAGACTAGGGCCATTTACAACCTCAAGACCTTAATACCCAAAGGACTCAATGTTGAATTTGATTTATCCATATACTAATGCCTTAGATCTGACGGTATTGGTTAATAGGGGTCGATGTTAGTATCATCAGGCACAATTTCTCACCGTTTATTTGGTCGCCATGAGTCCAGTTGCAGGAGAGACATGTGATCTACAATCATACCACCTTGGCTATGCCCAAACCCACCCAATCTTGGAAGCCAAGCAAGGTGGAGCTAGGTAAGTAATGGGTTAGGGGACTACCCGAGAACACCTAGTACGGTAGGAATACTGTCCCTCCTGCGTGCTGGTCTGATCATGTAAAGGTGGGTACTGTGTCTATCTCGATAGTATCCCGATGATGATTAGACCCCATTATATTGTGAGTCATCAGGGATCCCCATCAAGAGGATGGGCAGTATTGCCATATGGTTGCACATATGCATATGTGTATGTGTGCTTTATATATGTATATATGTGTTTATACACATACATATAATAATGAGATAGTTATGGACTCCATCTGTGTCATTGATTTTGTTAGAATGTTATGCTAGGGAGGCTATACCTATCTGGACATTATCTCGCATACAACAATGTGTTTATATATAGATCATAGGTATGTAGGAATGATCCACCAGTATGTTTATTGTGATTGTCAAATGTTTATACACAAATGTCATTATTGTTATATATGCTAGATCTTGCAGCAGGTATGCTATATCTATATTATCAGAAATATTTGACTAAGGATTCATATGGGTATTGGAATTTAAATTTATGTATATTGCCACTTATTATATTATTCATCTGTGCCATACCCGCTATCAGAGGATATGGATGGATTATACATAACAGCTGTGGCGATCAGTATAGTAAGCTGCACCATATGCAGAGAATTATAATAGCCAATCAGGTGGCAGAGTGGCAAATGGGAACATTATATATAGGTACATCAGATCCACGATTCTATTTGCCCTTGAGAAAGTCCATAGGACGAAACACATTGGGACATGCCCACATTTCATTCATTCATTCAACACGGTAACCGGAAATGACGAGTGCGGTTCACGGTGGAACGCAGGCACCTTCCTCCTTAGTACCCGTCAGCACAGGTCACAAGAAGTAACTCCAAAGTCTGCATACCGTACACTTGTCATTTCCCCAGAGTGGGCATCAACAGCAAGTAATATCTGGCTTTTATTGGGCCTCACAGTGCAGGCATTGCGACCTATGCTACTATTTCTCTCAATGATTCTGCTCCAGTCATCTTAGAAACTTTTCCCACCCATTGGACCTGCAAGCCAGGAACAATATCCGTTAAATCAGCATTGACTGTGCTATATTTGGATTATCCAGTTATTACACTCTGATACTCACAACCTCAACATATGAATGTTTATCTGGAGATCTGGATGTGGGTCTTTTGAACTTATATAGAATCACGCCATTTGCTACCACCTGTAGAAAATAGTTTAGTTGAGCTATACATGTGTAGTGTCACATTGGTCTCCAATTATATTGGACAATTTATCATTTGGATGATTAGATCCAACTGTTTATATGATTGTATATCTGTATATGGTTTGTTAAATTGTGTTTATATCTATTTTAAACATTGGTATAATGACTTCACAAGTGCAAAGTAATACATAGGTGAGATGCAGTTTTATCTGCAGTTATACCAGCACAAATTAGAACAAATCACTAGTACATTAGATCGGGATTTATATACCAGGCAATGAGCGCTTAACTTTTCAATGAATTTCAGTATATAGGGAGGGATGCCCTGTGTTAATGCTGCTCTTGCAACATTAGGAGTAGAGCACAACTCCTTTTTCTGTTTTGAATCAATGAATAGAGCTGGAATGACTACAGTTAATTCATTCTAATGTGTAAGTCCAAATTCTGCCAGCAAATCATGCAAAATTGCGTGGTCAAATGTGAAAAAAGCAGTATTAAAGACATATGGACTATCATAGATAGCTCGTGTTCAGCTATTTCAATTTTTCTCACTCTCTTCTTCTGCATTCAGGCTTCTACCTCTAACATTCTACAAAGACTGCACTCATAAAAGTTATCAATTATCTACATACAGAAAAGTGTAAGGGTCACTTCTCCATACTGATGTACATCTTTGTCACTTTCAAAACTGTTAATCACCATTTCCTGCATACTCTTTATTCTACTGGCCATCAATACCACTCTTTCATATACTTAAGCCTCATTTTAAATATTCGTTCGCATCCTCTTAAATCCATATCTTACCTGATGACCACCTCTCACTTTCTGCTACAAAACTTCTATCATGTTGCTAACTACCTATGGATAGCCTTACCATGTGTTATCACACTCTCCCCCAGCATTTAAACACTCTCGGAAATCCCACCTCTTTACTAGAGCCTACCCTTCTCATACGTATACTAGCCCATTTCATATATCGTTCGTTTCATAGTAATATTGTTGCAAACTTCTAACTGATAGGCAAATGATAGGCAAAAAGGGCATGCAAAGCACCTTTAGACAGTTTCACTGCATTAATCAACAATTAACTGTTTTAATTGATTTATTATTTAACAGAAAAAAGATGTAAAAGAAATGAAGATTTTAATGAAATTGTTTATAGGGGCCACTTGCAACCACAACAATAATGTATCAAATACACAAAAGTATCTATTTGCTCATGCATACTCTACACTCAGGGCGAATCTACAGTATGCATACAAGAAAAAGAGATTAATCATTATTATTTGCCATGGGCACCTGTATTATTATTATTATTATTATTATTATTATTATTATTATTATTATTATTAATAAAGCTAGCAACCATGTTTCAAAAAAACATATATCCCAGGACAACTAAGTTGTATTCTTGCAAATATTAGTAAGATACCTCATTAAAGTAGATCATTTAATGTAACTATCGGTGTCCTGTTTTCTGGGGTGAAATTGTCTGCTTCCCATCTGAGGATATGCTTGTGTAAATATTAGGAAAATGTACAAATAATTTTGATTTCATCTGTGATGATATCAGGATGTTAGGGTAGGAACCCAGAAGAAAGTCCTGGTATCAAGGGGTTCAGAATGACACAGGCAAGGAAAAGGTGTGGATACAACAGTATCTTTATTACAGCTAACTGCAAACAATAGCTTATATATATTATTATTATTATTATTATTATCTTTGACTTATAAGGCGCCACAAAGGGTCCGCAGCGCCGTATATTACATATACAGAAAACAGAACCAAGACACAACATGATACACAAATATATACAAACACAGGTGACAGGGTAAAGCAAATCAGATTATATCTGACAGATAGTGAAAGGGATAGTAGAAATCAGCAAGAAGAAGGCCGAAGATTAATAAAATAGGGAAAACAGGGCTAGCGAAGCAGGCCAAGAGGTACAGAAGGTGAAGGAACAGTAGAAGGAGCACACAAGGAAAGAGGGCCCTGCTCATGAGAGCTAACAACCTAAAGGGAGGGGGAGACACATAAAGGTTGGTACTAACTAGGGGAGAGAGCCAGGACAAGAAAGTTAGGAGGACTGATAGACTTGAATAAAGAAATGAGTCTAAAGGGCACGCTTGAAGCCTTTGAGAGTAGATGCTAACCTGATGGAAGTGAAGATCGTTCCACAGCAGGGGAGCAGCCCTGCATTTATTTAGTACCTTCTACAAAATGATAGCTAGAATCTGATTGGTTGCTATAGGCAACAACCCCACTTTTTCCAACCAGCAGCTTAGTAAATCTAGCCCTAGGAGCCTGATACAGTTCCAGGGAGAACAATAGCTGCTTCAACTAGTTGCTGATTGACTTAATCCTGGTTAAGTAAGAGAGTATCCCTGTTTTAACCCCTTTCAGCCATTTGTGATGTCAGAGGGGCTCCAGCTGCTTTCAGCTTCCTGTCTGTAAGAGGGGGGGGTGATGCCTAGATCAGGAAACAGTACATCTACTATGTTGTAATCCGATATGATGTTCAGATGAATACATGTAACCCATCTGGCTTTATTTAAGAATAATATGGTTAACTTAAGTCCATCTTACAGGTTTTTATACACACTTAGATTATGTAACAAATTAGGTTAATAAATTAAAACAACTCAATGTTCAACTAAGCACAAGCAACTTTCATTCTAAGTGCTTAAAATGACAGATGGGGAAAATGATGGCTGTCAGATCCATCATGTCACATCATCCATGTGTTTTTCAATAACTTATACTAGGATAAAATAACATTATTTTCCTTACAAGAACCTTTATGCATTTCTGAATTAGTTGACTACAGTTTCACTTTAAATAATAGTTCCCTCTTTTCTTTTTGAAACGTTACTTTAAAGTGTCACATGAGCGCTGAAAAACACCTGTTAAAAGCATTGACAAAACTAACAGGCCATTCAAAGTTGTCTCAAAGCTTCCCTGCAGCATCATGTACTATGTACTTAATGAGCATTCTCATATTACTACATTATATTGTATCAAGCGTTAATATTTCTGAATGCTTAAGGCAAAGTGAACATTTGTCAGAGAGTGTACAAGTCCATTCACTTATGTAATTTTTTAGATTATCAGCATTAAACCATGTTTACTAGGCATTAATAAAGTGCATTGGATGTGTAATATTAATGCCTTAATTAAGAGCCCTTTATCTCCAGATCTTTGAATAGTGGTATTAGATGATTGATTGTTTATTTATTTAAGGATAACATGGTATTTCTACATGCGCCAGCATGCTCAAACACTTTACATATGATAGGCCTTGCTGGGACCTGTAGTTCACCAGTAAAATAGTTTTAGCAATTTTCAACCATTTTATTACCAATTCAGGGGTGTGGGATGAGTCCTAATTTTATTTGGGCCCTATTCTCCCAGGTAACTCAGCACCATAACTCAAGAGCTGGTGGTGGACATTAAACAGGCAAGAGCTGGTGGACATTAAACAGGTTAGTGCTGGTGGACATTCCACAGGCTAGAGCTGGTGGACATTAAACAGGTTGGTGCTGGTGGACATTACACAGGCTAGAGTTAGCGGACATTAAACAGGTTAGTGCTGGTGGACATTAAACAGGTTAGTGCTGGTGGACATTAAACAGGTTAGTGCTGGTGGACATTAAACAGGTTAGTGCTGGTGGAGATTATACATGTTAGAGTTAGTGGACATTAAACAGGTTAGTGCTGGTGGACATTAAACAGGTTAGTGCTGGTGGACATTAAACAGGTTAGTGCTGGTGGACATTAAACAGGTTAGTGCTGGTGGAGATTATACATGTTAGAGTTAGTGGACATTAAACAGGTTAGTGCTGGTGGACATTAAACAGGTTAGTGCTGGTGGACATTAAACAGGTTAATGCTGGTGGAGATTATACATGTTAGAGTTAGTGGACATTAAACAGGTTAGTGCTGGTGGACATTAAACAGGTTAGTGCTGGTGGACATTACACAGGTTAGTGCTGGTGGACATTAAACAGGTTAGTGCTGGTGGACATTACGGACTGCGAGTTTCCCTACTATTGTGTCTCTAGCCCAGTCTGTCATAGAATAGTCCTGATAACAGCTTTTTTGTGGGGATCCCATGCTGTTTGTACCCTTGATTTTGCCACTACCAGCCAAGGTATGAGCTTTTCTGCTGGCAACAATTTGCTTTGAAGGGGCTTTTATTTATTTATTTATTCCACATTCTTAAGCAACTGGAAAGATCCATGCTTATGATCGTTATCATCTGCATGGATATTTGCACTAGCCGCATGACATCCGCAACTCACTCTCAGACTGATACTAAAACTCAGTTTTGAAGAATTCTATTTATGAAAATGATAAAGCCAATGCTTGCTACACATCTCTACTAATTCTGTAATCATTTGTACTAGTTTATGTTCAATAAACAGGTTACACTGCATCTTAACAGAATATAAAATATTTTATGTAGCACCAGGGAACTATGTATCACTCAGGTTGATTGTTTAATTTTCCAATCGTATTATATAAATCATATAAAACGTAGCCCTTTCTAGCCACATAATGTAATAGAAATCACTGCTGTTAAAAATTAACATTATTCAAAGCTAACACTCATCGCTTATTTATTTTGTATTTATTTACTTATTTATTTTTACATTAAGCCACATATATTTACATTACATTAAACCAAAATTAAGTAGGCTATCTTGTACACAATGCAGGATGGGTAATGTGGCCAGCATATACCCTTTGGCTATAAAAGAACCAGGCATGAAGAATAGATCACTTTTATTAAAAACATTTAAAAAACGTAATCCAATTCTATACTTTCTGACCTTTTCTAACTAGGTTGTCATGACAACACAGCTACATTTAAAGCCACAGTCCACATCTTTCTCCTCTCCGGATTTGCAGGATGCAGTGCTTTGAAGGATTGCTATCATTTTCTGTTTATTAAGGCGAATCCTATCCTAACTTGGTGGGCAAGTAATTTATGATAATCACTGATGAGTTCTTTACCCCTGAATAAAAATTTCAGCTTTGTACAAAGTGTCTTCCAGCAAGGGCAGTATAACTAAAATAAAAAAAATACTTACCGCCTTTATTTTGTCAAGTCGTTGTATGTAATGGTAAAAACTCATGCGTCAGGGGATTTGTCAATGAAGCTTAAACTGAGAATTTGAAAATATCAGTGGGCAAACTGAAATGGAGGATCAATGGAGTAACAATAAATAGATCTTTATTCATTTATTTTGTGCTACCTAAATCCAACTGAAAAATATTCCCTAGCTGTGGATGGAGTTATTATATAAGATTACTATTTGTAGTTAGGGTAAAACAGTCTTTTTGCAACAAAACAACTGAAAACATTGTATAGATGATTGAAAAGATATTGATCTTTGTTGTTTCTCCCCTAATAAAGTGGATGTAAGGCACAATTCTTGAGTCTTCTTAGTAACACCCATGGTTAAACCTCCATGCTATGGACTATCGGATTTCCAGTTACTATCCTTTGCTTTGCCTCTGATCTTTGCTGGCTGCCCTGAACTGTTTTCACCCTGATTTTTGTGAGCCACTGGTGTCATCAGGTGACCAATACAATAACTTTTTGAGAGGAGGATTGGGAGATGGCTGTAGCACTATTAGGAAAATATTCTATGCATTATATTGTGGGCAATACATTGCTAGGTGTAAGGGAGTGATTATGATCCTACTCAAGCCATTACCTGCCCTCCACTACATAGGTTTGTGTGTGTCAACATGTACTGTGGGGTCATTGGCCAGTGTTTACAAGTGAAGTGGAGTGTATTCATGTGTGTCATTGACACCACAATACACACTCATGAATGCATGGAATACTGCACTGCGATTATGGGTTATATATAGCAAGTACAGTTTAGTATAATCTTTATAAAGGGACTCTTCAGTGTGGTTGTATGTTACTTAACTAATAAAAAGGACTGGAGTAGACATAGTGTAAATGGCACAAACAGAAGTAAAAGTTGTGAGTACACAACAGGGTATTCTAGAAAGCGGATAGAAGCAGGCCCGGCGCTCCCATTAGGCAACCTTAGGCAGTTGCCTAGGGCGCCGGGACCTGCAGGGCGCCGCTGACTAGATTTTCTAATCTAGTCAGCGGTTCAGCGGCACGAGAGAGATGCACAGCAGCGGCGGCGGGGCGGCCGCCGCTGTTTTTTAATGTCCGCATGATCACTGACGTCAGTCAGTGATCATGTGATAGTCTGTCCGGCGCCTCTGAGGTATCACACTGTCTGTCACTGACAGACAGTGTGAATAAAGTTATTCCCCCCTCCTCTCCCCTCTCAGCATGCATCGCGAGGAGCAGCTAGAGGAAGATAAGGTAAGTGAAATCTATTTTTTTTTTAATTTAGTGTGTTCGGGGGGTGCGGGCGGGGGCGGCTTGCCTAGGGCGCCGAGAACCCTTGCACCGCCCCTGGATAGAAGTATCAAGTGTAAAATAACAAAATGAATATAATCTTATTTCCTTTTACAATAGGTATTGTTGTGTCGGGATTCACTAGGATGAGTGGGATCCTTCCGTTCTGCCTGGGATTGATGGTACATCACCCAGAGGCGCGGAGTCTAACAAAGTGGAAGGTTATCACCAAATGTACCTGCAAGGGAATTTTGGCTTGGCAGATTCCACCCAGCAGGTCGCGGCCCTCTAGGGGAATTCCCAGTGAGCAGTGATAGAGAACCGAGTAAAGAGAAGAATGTAGGCACTAGATAGACACAAATGAGTAGGAGTACTGAGTGATGCTCAGTGATAGTCCACAGAGAGATAATAGGTGATTTGCAGCAGCTCACTTGGAGAGATGATAGCGATGATCTGCAGTAGTGACCACTAACGAGTGAAGCAGGTAATAGGTGATTGCAGCAGAGTGCATGAGCTGCTTCCAGGCCAGGAGTCTGAAGAGAAGAACCAGCGCTAAGAGGAGCTGGGAGGAGCCTTATAAACAAGAGGTAACCAATGGATGAGCGGGACAGGTGAACACAGGTGAGATGAGCATCTGCGCATGTTCAGAGCCGATTATGGGGCTGACAGCCTGGGCAGAAGCAGGGAATGTAGAAAGAATGATACTTAGGTTACCAGGTGCTAGCCGTGGGTGAGCGGCGTGTGACATGTTTGATTTGTAGGCTATTTTTATAATAACAGTCTTCCCTAGCTTCTCCTAAACCTTCACAAATCTTGTAATTTTCCATCTTTTAACTTCACCTTTTGTGTTGCCTATCATTGCTTCTACCATAAAAAAAACCTGAAGAAATATATTTTGCTAACTCCAAAATAAAGACTTTTAGTTCTCAATAAAGATGTACAATATATCCCCATGTATAAGACGCACCTTTTTCCCAAAAATTTGGGGTCTAAATTTAAAAACTTCTAAAACTTCTAAAATTCTAAAAACTGTGTGCGTCTTATACAGTGGTAGTGGGGGGTTCCGGGGGTGGGGGGGTGGTACAGTGGCAGCAGGGGGGGAAAGGGGATCGATTGCAAGAGCGAATGCAGGGGCTTGCTGCCGGCGGCTGCACACTATGTGTAGGCCCGTTCGCAGAGACAGGCAGGGAGAGCTTGCTGGCCGGCTGCAATCAGAGCAGCCGGCCTCCCTCTTCGCTCTATTGTACAAAGACATGTACAAAAATATTAAATGGACAAAAAAACCAAACACTTGCGTGAATCCTCACATGTGAGATGGAAACCAATAGATGGTTAATGCAGGGTATCACCCCCAATATCAACACTCCATTATGCAGGCAAGGGAGACAAATCAACACCAAAGCTGCACTGGGATATAAGACTCCAATAGCTGTCCCCAGTGCCCCTATTACAACTGGACACAAATCAGAGTTCTATATCTCCTCATATGTTAACAGTTCTGTGTTTGGATAAATATTCAGTGAAGTGATAGAGTAATAGAGAGTTGAATAAAATTAATTATAACATCCTAATTTGTTTTGTTGTACTACTTACAATTTCTTCAGTGGAAAATATAGTATGGACTGATAACATCCAGAGATCTATATAAAGTAGCCAAATTAATTGAGACAACTGTTGAGATTAGTGGAGCTTAGATATAAGCAGTGGCCCAATTCAAAGCATTCAAAATAAGTCAATACATAAAATCATGATTGACCAGGATAAAAAATATATAAAACATGAATAAAAAATTATGGGACAATCATATGTATTAGCCCATTAATAAAACTGAAATGTGTGTTGTCTTTTGCAAACTAATGATCAAATCTTACACCAAAATGTCTAGGTCACATATTTCAATACAAAAGATACACCTTTAAACTTTCCCTCTCCACCAGTGTCTTTCCTTTTGCCATCAAACGTGCCCTTATTTCCCCTAATCTCAACAAACCCTCTCTTGGCCATTCTTCTCTCTCCAACTACGACCTTATTTCTTTGCTTCAGTTTGCTTCTAAAATTGGTCTTCAGCCATTTGACTCTCTCCTCCTACTCTCTGATTTCTGCTCTTTTAGTCAGGCTTCCACCCTCTTCGCTCTATTGAAACTGCCCTCATCAAAGTGACCAAGGATCTAGTTTTTGCTTCTCATACTGCTTGATATTTCTCCTACTTTCATAACTGCCAATCACTCACCTCCTCCTTTGGCCTTCGTGGCATTATCCTCTCCTGTTTTGCCTCCAATCTCTCAGATTGCTCTGTCAGAGTCTTTACTTATGTCTCATGCTTCCTTCTTCTTCCTCTCTCTAACGGTGTTCCCTAAGGCATTGTTCCTGACCCTCTAGTTTTCTAAATCTACATCTCCTCTCTTGGTGGAACTCATAAGTTCCTTCAGCCTTCATCCCTAAGCAGACGACCCCAAAATCTTTCTTTCCTCCACTGACCTCTCACCTTCTTTATTATTCCTTTTGTCCAATTTTGTCTCTGCCATCGCCACCAGCAATTCCTCAAACTTAACCTGTCCAAACCCCTTCCCCAAATCTCCCTCATAGTCTACAACTTCACTCTCTGTTTAACTTCTCTCTGCTGTTCCTCACACATCCTATCCGGTGTTATTCTTGACCTCCAGTCACCGCTTCACCCCTTACATCCAGTGCCTTTCACATTCTTGTCACTCCTTCTCCACAAAATAAAAGGTAAAACATGCCCATTCCTCACTCAGGATGGAAATAAAAACCTGATCGACTCTCTAATTATTTTCCATCTTAATGAAGTGGTTGGGGTCCCAGTCAGACCTCCCGTTGGTGTACACTGGGCAGAACTTTGACACAGGGAGTCTGTTCTGGATGGATTTGGATGACATTTTAGCTGCTAATTATTTTTAAAATGTTTACAGCAACATCCAACTCATTGCTAACTTAATAACTTCAAGATTTAAACCCGGGCAAAGCTGGGTACTTCAGCTAGTATGTCTATAGATAGATAGATAGATAGATAGATAGATAGATATCAACTGCGTTCCAATCGAGTGAATTTGCAGTTTGCAACTGAAATTTGTACTTGGTTGATAGAAATTAGACAACAGAATAAAAAAATAATTGAACTTTAGCATTTTAACTTTGACATGGGTCAGACCAAATGCATTTTTTCATGTCACAAAAATGGAAGGAGAAAACATTAAATCCCATTTAATGATTCACCTACATAATTTATTTGTTTTCATTGTATGAGGTGTGATACAGGATTAATCTGTCATCAAAAAAATAGTTTGAAAACTTACTATTCGGCTAAACTCAGGGAAACATACCATGACAAACAAGGAATAATGTGTCTTATTTAAGAGAGGATGTGGAAATACAGAAATATGAGATAGTAATTGCAGAAAATATTACCAGACATCCTCTGCATCTTCATCACACTCTGCTCCAAACTGACAAATGTCACAAGTTGATGTCTCCTTTTGACTGGTTTCCCCAGAGCCTTCATTTGCTGTAAGATACAAACATCAACATAATCAATATTGTAACTACGAGTCCATTTTTGGGATGATTGTGGTGTACAACAATATTTAATTCTGGCATATCCAAGTGGGTCATGATCAGATGCCACAATTTTTGAATTGACATTTAAATACAGTATACAATATTTATGATTTAATTTAATTCTTCTATGAACTGGTGTAAGGTCACAAATACAGTCAAACAACACTGCTGATATAAGCCATGGGTAACTGCCAAGGATATCCTGCAACGTGAAATCTAGTCTGAACCTGGCTACTACTTTTATGAACTTTTAAAAACATTATATTTATGATTTGTTACATTTAACAATTTAATTAGTTATTGTAACTGCAATTAACAGTTTTCGATTTGACTTTTTATTTGACTAAAACATTTTTATTAAAGAATGCATACTTTTTTTCATTCGTCTTTAGCTATAGATTAAAATGTACTTTGTTCACAGTTTGGATTGCTCGGTAGGCAAGATATTCTTTGCATTAAAACCATTTGTTAAAAATGGAAATAAATAACAGATTTTCTTATGCTGAACAATTCATTTATTTGGAAAAGAAACATTTTCTCTCAGAATTATTTACAAATATAATACTCAGAGGTTTTTAATAAAAGGGATATGTCAATCGATCCTTAACCTTATTGTAGAACTAATAAAGAATATGGGGAAAACAAAAACCTTTGTAAAAGACATGTCAAAGAGAAAAAAAAAATTAAAAAAAAATAATTAATCTTTATTATATATTGTTAGCAACATTATTTGTGCATTCAATAGATGATGATGATCAGGAGTTACTAAATTTAACATATATGTGAATAATCTGGCAATGATAATATTCACCACCTGAAGTAATTTATTCCTTTACAGCCATTTCTTTGGCTGAGTAGTCAGTGTCTACTGATGAGAAATTAGTGAAAATGACGAGTTATGAGGCATGAGTGACAAGGCATGAGTGGTGACTGAAGAGTCATGAGTGATGAGGGACGAGCCATGAGAGATAAGTGTTAAGTGACAAGGGAAGAGTGATGAGTGAATAATAAAAATGACAAGTTTTGATTGAGAATTGATGAGATAGGGAGGTTTATCACATTGTTTAACATTTAATTAAAAGTAGGCAATCACAAAAAGGAACCATGTAAATTGCAGTTTACCATTGTTTATACTCCAGCCAATCAGAGAGCTGCTCCAGCCGGAACAGAATTATCATCTATTTGTATATTTTTAAGAGTAGTTTACAATAGCTCCTTCACACACATGTTCCCGGTACACAGTAGTTCGAAAATATTTTCTCTCCAGTCAATAACAGAAAAGAGGAGAGCGCTCATTGGTCATCACATATCCCTGATAATGTGTTACTAATTGCTCATAACTAATTTATTATAATTTACCACTGCATGCTATCTCACTCACCGTAGATCAAGCTAATATTTCATTCTGGCAAATAATGATATCTAGTCTAATTGTAATGTTGGTGTCCCAAATGGACAGAATCTGAGAGAAAACCTAGGGGGCATTTCTATTTTGTTTCTCTACTGCTACTGGTAAGTCTGAAAAACATATCTTACGATATGGGTAACATTTACTCTGGCCAATGCCTTGATTTTATTTTATTGCTGATACACCGATAAAATGTATTGTCAATATGGCTGCTGTTTGTAATGGACAGGAGATTAAATTTTTCATCAGCCTTTAGTTTTAACAACCTTACATTGGAAATTCAGAAACCAAACAGTGGTACTATATTTCATATAAGAATATCTTGGGGTTTCATAGGCCTTTACAGAATAAGTCATTTACAGTATATTAGCACACCATAAATCATTTTATAAAATGTTTGATGACAGTTATAAAGAAAGCCATTCCACAATCTAAAACACAAATGTAACTTATTAATTTACATTTGATTTAAAACTGTGACATTTAAAATGATTACTAAAATATATATGACAACATAAAACAATGCTACATAATGTTTTGCAATTTATGAAATTTAGTTGTGCAAAATGCACAAAACTTTCATTTTTCACTACAGGATTAAGAACTTTGTAACTAAATGAAACTGATAAAAATATGACCGATCACAGTCTATTGTATTTACCCAGTATCTATTATTACAAGACATGTTAGACATCCTATCTTTTCATAGAGAACATCCGCTGTGAGGAAGGTTTTTGCACTTTATTATAATATATTGTATACTAAACAATTCAGTGTCATACTAGTTTCCATTTGGAAAATAAATAGATGTCTGAACTGTAAATCCTATTGACTACAGCTTTTTTTATGATTTACACCCTAGTACTCTAGTGTCCACATCAGCTTTAAGAAAGCTGTTTATCTTGTTTGCTAGTAAAATTGGGTTTCTGTCATCCTGTTCTTGTCAATTTTATTGACACAAGGATAGTATATAAAAATGGTTGAGCCATCTTAACCACACAGAGCTGATTACTGTAAAGGCTTTGTTATCAAAACGGTCAATTGGCTTGAATAATTACTATAGTCTTGCACCACATTTATCAAAGCAGCTGCAACACAAAATATGTACATTTTCCATAATAAGCCCATGCCTCATATTATGTGAGTCAATCTGTATACACAATCTAAAATGTAAATTTGATAATGAATAATGCTGTGTCAAATAGAGAGGCTTAAGGATGTGGACACAATCAAACCTTTAAGGTGTATTCACTCAATGTTTTGGCCAACATCAACTTTAAACATAGATTTGAATATAAACAATAACATTGAATATGGCAAGTGGAAAGGGATACCAAGCATTTCACTGCATTTTTACTTGTGTTGCAGCAATTTGCAGGCACATTGCCAGACGTTGATAGATAAATACTCATAAAAATGTGTGTACTATTCAGAACCAGAAACAACTCAAAACACCACACAAATAATGAATAAATTAGAGGAAAAGGAGAGACAATAACAAGGAAAATGAAAGGGGGAATTCAGGTCATTCAAACAAGGAGATGTATATCTTTAAAATGATAAAGATCAGAAATTGTGAAAGTGGATTAAATCAGCACATTATTTTTTCAGTTGCTGCTATATCATCTTTCTCATAGCTGCTTAGCATTTGATACATATATTACATACTTCCCAACATTGGTGCACCGGGAATCAAGACAAGGAGCATGGCCATGCCACACTGGTGGTGTGATCATTGCCCGATGGTGCATGTCCATAATCCAAATGTTTACCTAGTGCTTAGGTTTACCTAAGGCATTAGACTGCCCCTCAACCCCTCCCAACACTCATTTATTGTCACATGCACCTGGCACCAGTTCTACAAAACGGGACGTGCCTCCCAACTTTCTATTGGGGTAGCAGGACAGAACTCGCAAATCAGAACTGTCCTACTTAAATCAGGGCAGGTGCTAATGTGATAATATCCGAACAAAATATACATTGCACTTACACATAAAAATTGTATAGTGCATTATGCAAGAGTCCTACCCAGGAGTCTATTCATAAAGATCTGGACTCTTTACCATGAAATATATTTACTATTTATCAATATTTAAACTACAGGGCCCCATTTACAGTTGAATGCAAAAATACACCTTGAACACACACACACATAAATATACACACTTGATTTTTTTCATTTGTAATTAGAATTGTGCATAAAGCAAAGATATTGCATTTATCATTATCAACTACTACAGACAAGGCTCGTTAAAAAGCCAAAGGGAAAAACTGATAATGATTACTGCCGGATCTTTCATTATATAAGACAAGCAACTGAATCCCTCTTGACGTGTATTCATACTCCTTTTCACTACTCATTTCTCACTACCTTTATACAAAGTTAACTGTTTTACGTTTGTGAGAAGATGATGAAGGAGGTAGGATAGAGACTTGCAATGTGATCTGTTATTGTATTATTATTAATATTGTAGATTTGTAAGGTGCCACAGGGCTCCACAGCGCCGTACAGTAGGGAAAACAGGACATACATAAAACTAGGACATACAAGGCAGACAAAATAAATGCAGACATGAAAAAAAAGGTTATGGAGGACTCTACTCATTAAAGACCTTACATTATAAGTGGAAGAGGGCACAACTGAAACAAAAGGAGCGAGTTTGGCTTAGAGTGGAGATTGGGAAAGCTGTAAGGGTGTATTAGTGTGAATAGTATCATCAGGGATAAAGTAAGCTTTAAAAAAGAGATCGGTTTTTAGAGAATGTCTAAACATTTGAAGGCTGTGGGGAAGCCTGATTGGGGGTGGTAAGGAACTCCATAAGTGGGGAGCAGCAGAGCAGCATGGGAAAAGTCTTGTAGGCGAGTGAGAGGTGGTTACCAGAGATGGGACAAGACGCAGGACTGAGGCAGATCTAAGAGGGTAGGAGGGAGAGTATTTTGATATAAGACTTGAGATGTATGAAGAGGTGGTGTTGTTGAGGGCTTTGTAGGTAAGGGTGAGTAATTTGAATTGGATTCTGGAGGACACAGGGAGTCAGTTTAGGAATTTGCAAAATGGAGCATCAGATGTGGAGTGGTGAGAGAGGAAGAACAGCCTTGCAGCAGCATTTAGGATGGATTGAAATGTGGACATATAGGTGTCGGGAATGCCAAATAACAGGAGGTCAAGATAATGAGATAATGGATAATAGTTTTGGTAGAATGTTGAGTAAAAAAGGGCATATTATGGCAATGTTTTTAAGTTGGAATCGACAGGACTGGGAGAGAGTCTGGATGTGAGGAATAAAGCAAAGGGTGGAGTCAAGTGTGATACCAAGGCAGTGGGCTTGGGAGACCAAAGAAATTGTGGTGTTATGGACAGTGAGGGAGATTTGAAGGGAGGTGGTGATTCTGGTAGGAGGGAAGTTAATAAGCTCTATTTTGGACATGTTGAGCTTTAGGTAGCGTTGGGACATCCATGTGGAGATAGCTAAAAGACAGTTGGTTACACGAGATAGTACTGAAGGGGAGAGGTCAGGAAAGCAATATAGATTTAGATATCATCATTGTAGAGGTAGTAAGGGAGCCTGAAAGAGCAAATTAGTACCATAAGAGATGGGGTGAAGAATTAAAAAAGTAAAGGTCCAAGAAAAGAGGCTTATGCCAGAAGTTGAAACACTAAAGAACCAGTTCAATAAGTAGGAAGTAAACCAGAAAAGAACTGTGTCATGATGACCAATGGAGTGAATGGTGTGTAGGAGATAAGGGTGATCAACAGTGCCAAAAGGAGCAGAGGGGTCCAGGAGAATGAGCATAGTGAAATGACCCTTAGACTTTGCAGTAGATAATCGATCACTTTTGTGAGAGCAATTTCAGTGGAATGTTGGGGACGGAAGCCTGATTGCAGAAAGTTGAGAATGGTCTGAGAGGAGAAAAAGTGAAATAGGCATGTTTAAAGGAGATTGGAAATGTGCCAGTAGAGAGAGACAGGTTGAAGAGGTGAGTTAGCTTTGGGCATGCAGTAGAGGAGAGGGAGCGGAGAAGTTGGGAGGGAATAGGGTTGACAGGACAGGTTGTAGAGTGAGTTGATGAGATCAGTGTAGAGACTTTATATTAAGTTACTGGAGAGAATGAATTAAGGGTGGATTGGGGAGTGAAGGTGGTTAGAGTGGGTGGAGTGGGTGGAATTTGACCTGAGGAAATATCTTATTAAATGGTGTTGATTTTTTCTTTGAAGTAGGTGGCAATGTCATGGTCTGTGAGGTAGGAGGTGGAGGTGGCCAGAGAAGTGAGTTGAAGATGGCAAAGAGGTAATGTGAATTAGAAGACTGGGTGAATATTAGAGATTTGAAGAACATTTGTTTGGCAATTGAAAGAGCAGTGCTGTAAGAGTAAAGGATGAATTTATACTGGAGGAAATCAGGATAGGAACGAGATTTCCTCCAGAGGTGCTCTGCAGTGTGGGAGCACTTTTGCAGGTAGCGGGTATGTTTAGGTGTGTGCTATGGTTGGGAATTGGATAGTCGCAGAATGAATGTGGTAGCTGGAGCTGCATTGTCTAGGGCTGAAGTGTGTGCTTTGTTGTAGAAATAGGCAGCCTGATTAGGACAGGACAATGCATACACAGGAGAAATTAGTTGTTTTAGTGAAGATGAGAAGTGGATTGTGTTAAGAGTACTTAGGTGTCGCAGTGTACATGTTGATTTGGCTGCAGGGGGGGGTTAATGTGAGTCTGAAGGAAAGGAGGTTATAGTCCGAGAGTGGGAATGCGAAGTTGGTGAAACTAGAGATGGAGCAGCAGTGGGAGAAGTCAAGGTTAAGGGAGTGGGCAGCACGGTGGCTTAGTGGTTAGCACTTCTGCCTCATAGCACTGGGGTCATGAGTTCAATTCCCGACTGTGGCCTTATCTGTGTGGAGTTGGTATGTTCTCCCCGTTTTTGTGTGGGTTTCCTCCAGGTGCTCCGGTTTCCTCCCACACTCCAAAAACATACTAGTAGGTTAATTGGCTGCTATCAAAATTGACCCTAGTCTCTCTTTGTGTGTGTATATTAGGGAATTTAGACTGTAAGCTCCAATGGGGCAGGGACTGATGTGAATGAGTTCTCTGTACAGCGCTGCGGAATCAGTGGCACTATATAAATAAATGGTGATGATAAGTGCTCACCACAGTGAGTAAGAAATGAGGTCCACTTGGAGAGATCAAAAGAGGAAGTAAGTGAAAGAAGTTTAGTGGCAAAAAAGACAGTGGGATTATCAATGGGAATGTTGAAATTGCCTAGTATAAGAGTCGGCAGGTCAAAGGATAAGAGAAAAGTGAGCCAAGCTGCAAAGTTGTCAAGAAATTGGGAAACTGGACCTAGGGGGGTATAAATGACAACAATATGAAGGTGAAGAGGATAAAATAGATGAATAGTGCGGACTTCAAAAGAATAGAATGAGAGTGAGGGTTCAGAGGGTATGACTTGGAAGGTGCAACTTGGAGAAATTAGAATACCTAATCCACCACATTGTTTCTTTCTGGGTCTGGAGGTATGGCTAAGAGAGAGTCCCCCATAAGAGAGAGCTGCAGGGAACGTAGTGTCAGAGAAGATGAGCCAAGTTTTTGTAATGGCAAAGAGGTTGAGGGATTTAGAAATTAATAGATCATGAATTAATACTAGTTTGTTACAGATCTGGTGTTCAGTAGTGCACAGGAAAAGGGAAGAGATAGTGGAGATATGGTGAAATTGCAAGTACAGTGGTGGACGGAAAGGTTTAAAATAGAACAAGGAGTGTGAGCAGAGAATGGGTATTGTACAGGGTCCAGGGTTAGGTGAGATGTCACCAGCAGCCATGAGAAGGAGCAAGGTGAGGAATAGGATATGCAAGGAGGATTTGTGGGTGTGAGGTTAAGTTCTATTTATGTAGGCTGGTGACTGTGTTGGGTCTAGGAGACAAAACAGCTCATGTGCGCAGACTAGTGAGGTGGGAAGTGGTGAAGGGGAAATCATAATAGGAGAGGGAGAAATAGGATAATGGAGAAAGAGGAGGAGTTTGTCCATTGTACTACAGTAAATGATGCTGTAGTTAACTAAATTGGAATAAAATATCCAGGGCCTGATTCATCAAGGCACTGATTCATCAAAGGACATCTATTACAGTCATTGATTTCGGGAAGTGGACTGGACGGGAAAGGGGCATTTTGTCTTAGTGAATTTACAGTAGGGGCATGCCAAACTCAAGCACACACACAGTCACATCCATCTCAAGCTCCGAGCGACTGAAAGCTAATTGTATTTCTTCCATATCTCTTGCTCCAGCTAAAGGGCTAGTCTAAGTTCTGATCTGTAGTGATTACAGTCTCATATGCATGCTATAACACGTGTTTGCAATCACGAACAACTGTAGAAATGTATTTTATGCTCAATAGACATTTACAACATTCTGTTCTGATCTGTAGTTATTACAGTCTCATATGCATGCTATAACACGTGTTTGCAATCACGAACAATTGTAGAAATGTATTTTATGCTCAATAAACATTTACAACATTCTGTTCTAACATTAATGTGTTTATTATTATCAGTTAACAATAATGCAAGATTTCTTTTAATTTCCTGTGCTAATTTATAATTCACATAGTAGTGGACACATCCTGCTGCCTCCAGTGTACTAGAGCACAGCAGACCTGTTCCTGATTTCAAAAGTACACGCATCTTGAGATCCGCACCTTGTTGAATTTGTGTGGACATAAAGCCTAAATACATGCGCCTCGTGAACAAAGAGAACTTACAGTTATTTATAAGGGTTAACCCATCACATAATTGTGGGGAATAAAGCCTAAATTATAACTGCAGTGTAAATATGGTATATCAAATGAGTCCATTGATATGTTGAGCTACTGAAGTGTAAAATGTGAAGCCAGAGAGTCTGTGTGGCTGTGTATACGGTGGCTCTGCACTTTCCAGTGTTAGAAGATAGCAGTGTCACCTGTAGCAGCTTGAAAGGGCTCCTGCTGTGAGCTATATCCTGACACAAGTTAGATTTTGGACTCCTGAATAGACTTTGTGGGGTCGGTCACAGCTGGACATCCTTGCAGCCAAAGGCAGCATTTGAAGACCTATATAGTTTTATAGAAAAATGAGCTTTAGAGGAAAATGTCTTCATAGTTCATATTTTGGGAAATCTGGGTGCCACTCCATACTGAGAAACAGATATCACACCAGGGTTGGGAATGACAGGTACTGGCAGTATCCAGGAACAGCTAAAATCACATATCTTTGGAAAAGGTATGTCACATTATCATAATCCCATTATGTTTGGTATTTAAATGTGTGGGGGATTATGACCGGTTTATTGAAGGGAGAGTTATGTCTCTGGGATATATCTGTGAAGAATTATCCAAAGGTCAAAACTTTGGGAATATTTGTGAGCAAACTATAGTGACACCCAGGGGACATCCCTGCCTCCCTATTAGCATTAACACTGCCCCTGTGAAGACTGACCCATTCATTTTGTTTAAAAAAAAACTGTATTGGGAAGGGTCAAATTGTAAGTCTTTTGGGAAAATCAATCCACATTGATAAGCTGTCCATCTTCCTAGCCTATTTCCCATGGCACAGATTATACAACTCATGTAAATTATACTCTGAATGTAACCCCTTTTATTTTAAACTGCTTTGCTTGTGTATGTTATGTCAGTTGCTTATTTATTGTCCTGTACCTTTGTATATTAAATTTATAAATTGTGGCATCCTTGATACTCTAATGAATCCATTAGCCTGTTAAGAAGACTATAGCTTGACCAAGTTAACCCCTTTGAATGCCGGTGTGTGATTTGTTGATACATTTGACTAACAAGCCTAGTGTGTGCTTGCATTTACATCTGTGTAACAGTCTGGAGGTGTGAAGAGTTAAACCTTTGTTTGTGGATGTGGGCCTTGCTAGCCTGTGGGTAGCCAGAAGCCTTGTGTGACAGTGTGGGACAGCATATTGGGGTCCTATTGTCCGTATTCAATAGGTGATGGCAAACCTGAAGTGTGTGAGGGGTGAGAGCGATGTGTGGGGGCGATTCAGTAGGTCTATAACCTGTGTGGTAGAGAGAGACTGCTAACTGGAATCGTGTGTAACCTCATACAGCCAACACCCCAAAGTCACGAAAGCTGGGAGCATGTTCGTGACAAATTGGTGGCACAGCAGTGGGATTATTTAATTTATTAAGTGCATTTTTTTAAGCAATTAACCCTTTGTTAGGGTTCTGTACAAAACCAATTTCTTAATTACAGCCATGGAGCCAGACACGTGATGTAAACGTTTTAAACTGTTTATTGCAGAAAAGTATAGTCCAGGGTAGGCAAAATAAACAGTATACAGTTCATGCTGAATGGAACAATGGATTTCCAGATCTTGGCAAACAATCGGGTAAATAATAATGAAATGCAGCAAAACTTAGCTGAAACCAGGAACAGAGACACATGCAGGTAATCCAGGAACAGACACATGAGCAGGCTAGGAAGTTCAATGACCAGCAAAGGGTTTCAGGAAAAGACAGGCATATATAGGCCACAGACAGGTGTGGATAATTAATTATCAGTGCTAGTTAACCCCTGATAGAGGAACGGCCGGACAGCAGCTCCTCTGGAGTATCACAGATACTGCAGGGTAATGTGCACAAAGGGTAACAAGGTAAATCATAACACAGGGTAAAATGCACACAAAGAAACAAGGCAGATCATAACAAAAATGCACACAAAGAAACAAGGCAGATCATAACATAGCCCCTCCCCTTTAAGGAGCGGATTCCAGATGCTCCATACATGCTCCCTTCAGGTTTTTCTCCTCTTCATTTTCTTTTTATAAGATCTCCCTGGAGACACAATTGAGCTCTTCTCTAATGGAGTACAGAGAAGACCCAATTCTTCAGAAGCAGAAGAATTGGCAAGTTCGTCCACTAACTCTCTGGTATCCTCCAAAAATTTGATTTCAGAGTCTGAGTCCCAGTCTAGAGTCAGAACAGGACTGTTAATTTTATGAGAAGATGGTGGTATGCCCATGAAGCCAGTAACCAAGGTTTGTTGTTTGTGATTGTTCTTTTTATTTTTTAAAGATATAGGTTGACCAATGGAAGCAATGGACATCGATGATTTGTGAATAAGCATAGGTGTAGAAACACACGCTGGAATGGAAACAGAAGAACTATGACCAGGAAACTCAACTGTTGATGGAGAGTACTTCTTGCACACAGCGTTAACAAAGTCCATGGTATTATGGATAATGGGGTTATCGGAATGTAAAAGGGAGAAGGCCCAGATCTGTGGCTCCCCTCTAAAACTCATGATCATAGAACCCACTTGGTTAAATTGGTTGGCAAAGTAATCTGGAGAGTCTTGAAACAGTTTCATGGAAAGCTGAAGAACCGAAATAAACTGTTTGATGTCTCCATCAAAGAAGACTGGAGGAGGATCTGATGACTTGGAAGAGGCATCTGGGCATTCTGGCTCACTAGGAAACTCTGGTGTCACTCACCAGACTGTGAGTGCTTCTTCCCTTGTGTTTAGGAACCGTGGCTGTCCACCATCCTGAGGGTCTGCGCATGTGCAGCCCTTTCAAACCTTCTGTTCATGTTCCTTTTAGTTAATTGGCTGATCAGGCAACACTCCCTTTTTAAAGCACCTGAGTTCCATACCTCGTGGCCTGATCTTGGAGTCTCATTCCCATGAGCCTCTGAAGGTGTTCCTGTGTTTCCTCATGTATTCAGCTCTGCTGATTCCTGTGGTTTCCAGACCACTTCAACTCTCCTGTGGTTTCCAGACCACTTCAACTCTCCTGTGTTTCATCGTGACTGTATTAGCTGATTCCTATCCGCTGCCTCCGTGCACTACAGTTATCAACTCACTTCAACTCTCCTGTGTTTCATCGTGACTGTATTAGCCGAGTCCTATCCGCTGCCTCCGTGCACTACAGTTATCAACTCACTTCAACTCTCCTGTGTTTCATCGTGACTGTGTTAGCTGATTCCTATCCGCTGCCTCCGTGCACTACAGTTATCAGCTCACTTCAACTTTCCTGTGTTTCATCGAGACTGCACCAGCTGATTCCTATCCGCTGCCTCCGTGCTCAGCAGTTCCAGCTCATCTCAACTCTCCCGTGTTTCATCGTGACTGCACCTGCTGATTCCTATCCGCTACCTCCGTGTACCTGCAGTGTCCTGCTTGCCGCTACCCTTCAGTTCTACTCGTGTCTGCAGCCAGCTGATCCGCTCTCCGTGCTTCTACAGTGTTCCTGCCTGTGTCAACTCGCCAGTCTGCATCGGATCAACGCCTCGCTGCTTTCATCTTGTCTAGACCATCTCTACACTTCAGTGTTCTCCAGGTGTCCAGCTCTATATACTACTGCTTCCTGAGTATTTGTTTCTATCTCTGCTGGTCTACCTACCTGTGCGCTGCACCTACTTGATTACCGCTTCTACCCTCCTGGGACTTCGCATCCTGCCGGCCTCCAGCCGTTCAGGTATCTCTGCACTCCTGTCTGACAGCCTGCTCCTGAACCACGGTATGCATACTTCTCATTGACTGTGCTGGTGTATTGCATATCTTGCTGGACTGAGTTGTTCTCCTCTGGAGTTTACTATCCGCTGAGACTATTGCCATCATGTGACTGTGTTACCTTTTGCCCGGATAGTTCCTGTGACTTTGTATTATTGTGCAGTGCTGTTCAATCATTACTATATTGTGCATATCATCGTGGGATCAAGTTCAGTGTGCCCGTGTATACTCTGTATTGCATTTCTCTCCCCGTGCTCCTCCTCACATATATATTCAGTGGTACAACTTGCTAGAGGCAGACCACTGTTCCCTGTTTCCTGAGTCACCTGTTTCCAGTATCCTTTCACATAGCAGTGGTACAACTTGCTAACGCAGACCACTGACTTCCCGGATACCTCCACCTGGATTCCATTCCTTCACATAGACAGCGGTACAACTTGCTAACCGCAGACCGCTGACTCTCATCACCTCCTCGTTGCTTCTGGACATTCCTCCTCACTATAGCAGTGGTACAACTTGCTACCGCAGACCACTGACTACCCTCACGTTTCCTTTGTCCATTCAGTTCCTCGTGTACTACTACCTATATATTACCAGTGCTGCTAGTCATAGACTTTCCACGAGCATTCTCTACCATCTGCTGTCTCCTGTTCCGTGATCACCCCGCTACCAGAGTACCATATTACCATCTATACTGCTCTGGTAAGTCCATCACCTGGTGATTCCTGGGTAAAGACTCCTAGTGCCCGTGACATCTGGGGAGTCCTCAACTTGAGCAGCAGTCTCTGGAGAATCCCTCACTGGGATGGCAGAGCATAAGTCCCCGACTGGAATGGAAAAGCAGGAGTCCCCGACTGGGACGGCAGAGCAGGAGTCCCCGACTGGGACGGCAGAGCAGGAGTCCCCCACTTGGACGGCAGAGCAGGAGTCCCCGACTGGGACGGCAGAGCAGGAGTCCCCGACTGGGACGGCAGAGCAGGAGTCCCCCACTGGGACGGCAGATCAGGAGTCCCCCACTGGGACGGCAGAGCAGGAGTCCCTGACTGGGACAGCAAGCTGGGCACATTGGACGGATTGCCCAGACTGAGCACAGCACTCTAACTGGAAAGCACTGTGAGGAGCCGCAGAGCAGACAGCATTGTGAGGAGCCGCAGAGCAGACAGCACTGTGAGGAGCCGACAAGCAGACAGCACTGTGAGGAGCCACAGAGCAGACAGCACCAAGTGGTAACTCAGGCTGAACCGCATAGAGTGGCAACTCGGGCTGTACCGCATAGCGTGGCAACTCGGGCTGAACCGCATGGACTGGCAACTCGGGCTGAACCGCATGGGACAGGACCCACTCTGGAGCAGACTGGAGGGACAGGGCCCTCTCTGGAGCAGACTGGAAGGACAGGGCCCTCTCTGGAGCAGCCTGGAGGGACAGGGCCCTCTCTGGAGCAGACTGGAGGGACAGAGCCCTCTCTGGAGCAGACTGGAGGGACAGGGCCCTCTCTGGAGCAGACTGGAGGGACAGAGCCCTCTCTGAAGCAGACTGAAGGGACAGGGCCCTCTCTGGTGCAGACTGGAGGGACAGGGCCCTCTCTGGTGCAGACTGGAGGGACAGGGCCCTCTGGTGCAGACTGGAGGGACAGGGCCCTCTCTGGTGCAGACAGGAGGGACAGGGCCAGGGCCCTCTCTGGAGCAGATTGGAGGGACAGGGCCCTCTCTGGAGCAGACTGGAAGGGCAGCGCCCCTTCTGGAGCAGACTGGAAGGGCAGCACCCCCTCTGGAGCAGACTGGAAGGGCAGCGCCCCCTCTGGAGCAGACTGGAAGGGCAGCGCCCCCTCTGGAGCAGACTGGAAGGGCAGCTCCCCCTCTGGAGCAGACTGGAAGGGCAGCTCCCCCTCTGGAGCAGACTGGAAGGGCAGCACCCCCTCTGTAGCAGACTGGAAGGGCAGCGCCCCCTCTGGAGCAGACTGTAGCTCAGGAACAACGGCAGCAGCTTGTGACTCGGAACTGGAGGCAGAGACTGAAGACTCGGAACTGGAGGCAGCGGCTGAAGACTCGGAACTGGAGGCAGTGACTGAAGAATCGGAACTGGAGGCAGCGGCTGAAGACTCGGAACTGGAGGCAGCGGCTGAAGACTCGGAACTGGAGGCAGCGGCTGAAGACTCGGAACTGGAGGCAGCGGCTGAAGACTCTGAACTGGAGGCAGCGGCTGAAGACTCGGAACTGGAGGCAGCGGCTGAAGACTCGGAACTGGAGGCAGCGGCTGAAGACTCGGAACCGGGCAGCACAGTGGCAGGAGACTCGGGACTGGACACAGTTGCAGCAGGCTCAGGACTGGACACAGTGGCAGCAGGCTCAGGACCGGACACAGTGGCAGCAGGCTCCAAGCTGGAGGCAAATGATGTGACCTCAGAGCTGGAGGCAGATGATGTGACCTCAGAGCTGGAGGCAGATGATGTGACCTCATAGCTGGAGGCAGAGGCTGGCACCTCGGGACAGGAGACAGAGGCTGGCACCTCGGGACAGGAGACAGATGCTGGCGCCTCGGGACAGGAGACAGAGGCTGGCACCCCAGAACAGGAGACAGAGGCTGGCACCTCAGGACAGGTGGCTGGAGCTGGCGCCTCAGGACAGGCGGCTGGAGCTGGCGCCTCAGGACAGGCGGCTGGAGCTGGCACCTCAGGACTGATAACTGGGGTTGGCAGATTGGGTCTCATCCCAGGGAGCAGAACAGGTGAAGTGTAAACAAATCCAGAATGCGGAGAAGTAACAACAGAAGATGGTTTGGTAAGTTGTCGTGGTCTGCGGAGAGTACAGGCTTGTAAGAAGTGTATATTACTTGCACAGTAGAGACACAGTTTGTTGGTTATTCTGCGCTGTCGCTCCACTTCGGTCAGGTGGGGGTGTGGACCACCTGTGAACCGGGCATTTGTTACACTGTAGTTGATAGATAAATGCAAATTTGTCATAGTACTATTAAGAGGTGCTGGCAGCACAGATTCAGCAGCAGACAGAGTTGGCTGAAGCAAATCAATGGAATTGGATTTCAGAGAAACAGATTCTGATAGTCTCCTGAGTGGGTCCAACAGTATAGCAGAAAATTGAGCCAGCTGAGAGCATAACAGAATTATGTCCGTTTGTAGACACTGTAGCAGAGGCTGTTCAGCCATTTGTAGAGCAGACATGTTTGCAGGGAGAAAACAAATGAAATCAATTGCAATGAGAGTTCCAGGAGAAATCTGAAGCAGGGTTTTTCCACATGACTCCAAGGCTTTCTTTTTGGCTGGTCATTCTGTTAGGGTTCTGTACAAAACCAATTTCTTAATTACAGCCATGGAGCCAGACACGTGATGTAAACGTTTTAAACGGTTTATTGCAGAAAAGTATAGTCCAGGGTAGGCAAAATAAACAGTATACAGTTCAGGCTAAATGGAACAATGGATTTCCAGATCTTGGCAAACAATCGGGTAAATAATAATGAAATGCAGCAAAACTAAACTGAAACCAGGAACACATGCAGGTAATCCAGGAACAGACACATGAGCAGGCTAGGAAGTTCAATGACCAGCAAAGGGTTTCAGGAAAAGACAGGCATATATAGGCCACAGACAGGTGTGGATAATTAACTATCAGTGCTAGTTAACCCCTGATAGAGGAACGGCCGGACAGCAGCTCCTCTGGAGAATCACAGATACTGCAGGGTAATGTGCACACAGGGTAACAAGGCAAATCATAACACAGGGTAAAATGCACACGAAGAAACAAGGTAGATCATAACACCCTTGCACTTATAAACTGATTGTAACCTTGCGAGAAATACAATAGTTTTACAAGGACAAAACTGAGGGCTTATTATTATTTTTGAAGACATACGTGCAAAGCAGTTCCCATCCTTTTCTTTCCTATCTTTTATTTTGCAAAGTAACTGAGGAGATGGCTGCGGTATATAAACGCATGACAAAGGAGGCGCTGATGGCACAATGTGAGGAGCGAGAAATTCCCACTAGTGGCAACAGCAAGGAGCAATTGGTTGAAGCCCTCATGCAGAGAGATCAGCACCAAGTTGGAGATTTGTCTAAGGAAGAGCACAGCCAGGATTCAGAAGCATACCTGACTGTGGATATTGCTCAAAACAATGGACTCTTAATTTGAGATGATTCTAATAGTTCATGTGTGGACATTTATTTGTAAACTGCCCTAAAATCTTTGGGCCCAGCGGACATTACATCCAAAATGCAGCTTATACAGCAGTACCAGCAGAAGGAAGCTGACGACCATCAGGAGAAGCTCGCTGCTATGGAGGCAACAGAAAGGCATGCGGCCATGGAGGCCGTGGAGAGGCGTTCTGCTCTGGAGGCAGTGGAGCGCCAGGCAGAGAGCCAGGGAGAAATGGAAGCTGCAGAGTGAGAGACAGAGAGGAGATATCAGCTGGAGCTGGCCAAGCTCCAACGCCAGGTAGAAGCCAGAGACGTTGGTATCAGCAGACCCCGTCCAGAGAATTTCCCTGTATTGGAAAAATATGGGGATTCGGGTGCTTTTTGCAAGGATTTGAAAAGATATGCTGCAAGTATGGACTACACAAAGATCAGTGGGCGCAGTATTTAACTCCAGGTTTGCGAGGGAAAGCATTAGATACCTTTGCAGATCTTCCAACTGAGATGGACGGAGATTATGAGGCTATCAAAAGTGCCCTGTTGCAGCGTTTTAATATCACGCCGGAGGCGCACGGACAAAAGTTCCGGGATTTAAAACACAGTGCCTCTGACACTTAATCAGGACTTGTGGCCCAACTGTCTGCTTCTTTTAAACAGTGGATTGGAGGGTTAAAGATCACCACCAGCTGATGTGAAAGAATCGGTAGTGGATCGGGACCCTGAATCATCTGCGGAAGCAGCTAGACTGGCTGACAAATATACAGTTACCTGGGCGCCTGGTATGGAGGGCGACCAGGAGGATCAACTCCACCCCCCTTAACACCATTAGCCCCTGTTCCTTCATATTTTGGGAGGGTGGGGGCAAAACCTTTTTTGGGAGACACCCGACGATGTTTTGTATGCAATCAGGTGGGGCATGGATGTGACAGGGAAAGGGAATGTCGTATTGTATCTGATGTGGGTAATGATGCTAATGCCACACCTGTTACTGTATTATAATCTACTGAGAGTACCCATGGTTTTTCCCAGGTGCCAGGATGTGACAGGGATAGAGAATGCCATATTTTACCTGATGCGTATAATGATGATAATGCCAAAAATAGTATTGCATTAGAATCTAAACCTGTTTTTACACTGACATCTTGTTGTGAGTTAGGGACAGATGACACTGTGACTGCAAATATTGGCATTTATACTGGTGAAGATAAGATGCTTTCTAGAAATGGGACAAATGACAATGAGATAATTTCTGTTGGGTTAGATAACAGCAACGTTCTTAACCAGGTAATGTGTTCAGAAGCGAGGGTACAGTGTAAATGGGAGGGAGGGCAGAGTGAAAGTGTCTGTTCTGTGCCTAAACCAGCTGTACACAGGGGTGTTAAAAATGTAGGAGGGGGGGGGACATAGGCATGAGCAACGGGAAATAGCAAGCGACAGCAATCCTTCCATTGCTTCTGGGACCTGTAATTTGAATATTCACCAATCAGATCTTCATCTGAGTTCTGAACATTCACCTGAATTTTCTAAAGAGACAGGGGGGTCAGTTGCTAGCCCACTCTCTCCTAGCCAGCAGTCTAACCTCTTAGAGAAGGTGGATGAGGGTCCCAAACTCCTTGTTACTCTACACCCCCAGATAGATGAGTCCAAGGGGGGGGAGTTCTGTCCAGTAGCCCCCAGATAAGAATTGCACAGTGTGTCCCCCGACAGGGAATTTTGTAACTGGGAAGCAGGCCAGAGTGGAAGCAGGTATTCTGCTGTGCCAGAATTAAGGGGTACCCATTTACAGGTGTTTTTGTGAGAGTGAGGCGTTCACTCAGGCTGCCCCCCCAAAAAAACTCAGTCAGTGAAAGATACAGAAAGTGTAGCTAAGAATGCAGAGGTAAGCCCACAGCTATTGAAGGATCAGAAGTCCCGGCGCATAATATATTTAACCCATTCATAGCCCTTCTCACAGGACTTACTCCCTTAGATTCATCTAAGGGAGTAAGTCCCGTCGCATGCCATATCTTGCATGAAATTGGTCTGGCCATGCTCAGAAACGGACCTAACGCTAGTGAATGCAATTGCATTAAATTCTTGTCCAGATGCAAATGATTCTTCTGACTGCCTGCGACTTGAAAGGCGGAATGGGGGAGGGAAGCCACGGATGCACATAGGCAATGTACAGTAAGGGCATGTCGAAGTTGAAATCACGCACATTCGTCCGATTTAAGCTCTGGGCATCTGTTAGATACGTGGTTTAAGCCCTTTTAATTGCACCAGCTACAGGTCAGGTGTAAATGCCAACCGATAGTGAAGACCGACAGGCAGGGCTGCCATCAGAAATCGTGGGGCCCAGTACAAATGAAACAGGCAGGGCCCCCCCCCCTTTCCCCCAAAAAAACAGCAAAAACTTAATTTATGACATTAAGGGAGAAAATAACTATTATCCCTCAAGAAATACAGCTTAACCCATTATCATACTTGGAAGCCTAGTCTCCTACAAAATTCACAGTAAAAAAAATGTGATAATAAAATATCTTTAAAATATACTTACCCAGATGTTGCAGCTGCTGCTCCTTGCTCCTTATTCTTACAGCGGCGGCGGGAACATCAGTGTGACGTCAGGTCACACCACACCATCACTCAGGGGCGGATTGGGAACTTAGAGCTGCCCTGGAAAAAATTCTGGAAGTGGCCTCACATGGGCGGGACCAAACAGTGGGCTGGTCCAACACAAAAGTAGGCGGGATTAACTCACTTATCCATAACCGCATCAGTTATCAGTGGCAGGCGAGGCTAACGGAACACGCAGTGGTAGACGGAGTCACAGTAAGCAGACACAAAGAAAGGTTATAAAGTATTGTGCTACACTCCAAGTATTTATTAATGTAGAACTGAAAACTGCCATGTAAGAGGAGTGTGACTATATTGTGTAAACAAAAAGACATATGACACATCGCACAGACAGGCCATGTCAGCCTCCTATCTATAAGAAAGTAATTCATTCAGAGGTCCTTCTCCCCTTCCTATACCATCAAGCATTGAATTCTGACTAAATTGCTCCTCACGTGTGCGAGTATGTGGTAGGTAAATTATATTGTAAGCAGGGCCTTCCATATATTGTAAGCTTGCGAGCAGGGCCTTCCATATATTGTAAGCTTGCGAGCAGGGCCTTCCATATATTGTAAACTTGCGAGCAGGGCCTTCCATATATTGTAAACTTGCGAGCAGGGCCTTCTCACCTCTTTGTCTGTTTTACCCAGTTTGTTTATTACTGTGTTTGCCCCCAATTGTAAAGCGCTACAGAATATGTTGGCGCGATATAAATAAATAAATGATGATGATAAAGAGTTAAAATAATAAGTAAATGCTCTGCAGAAAGGAACTGTGAGTTTCCAAATTTGCAGGATAATCCATTCAATACCTAATGAATTTACTTACAGTACCTGCTTAAAAAGTGACCAGTTAGAGAAATAGAAGAAAGATGCCAGTGCTGGAATATTGCAAGGACAGCAGCACTGTCAGATGTGAGAGTACCACTGTTCTGCAGTAGAATCAGATCATAAACGTGTAACATGGTCTCATAACAATAATAAAATCCTTAAATACTACCAAATAATGAGGATGAAATACAATTTTGGATGTTATAAGACATAAGATATAGAAAGATGACGCAGTAGGCTGGCAAGCAGATTTACTCCACAAGGAAATTCTGTTGCCAATGATCTGATATTAGCTCAGTACTCTCTGAGTGTTCAGTTCAGGTCACTTACCATAGGAGTGCGTAGAACACTTAATTAGGGTGTGCCCCCCGGGACACCGAGCAAGGGATACTCTGTGCCGCAGCTCGCTGACGGAAGGGCGTGTACAGCAACGTCTAGGGGGAGGGTGCCTAATAGTGCCCCCAGTTCATATAACGCCAAACAATAGTGCCTTCAGTTCATATAACACCAAACAATACTGCCCCCAAATGATAATATGCCACAAAATAGTATCCCCAGATAATATTATGCCACACAGTAATGTCACCAGATATTAATATGCCACACAGTAGTGCCCACAGATAATAATATGCCACACAGTAGTGCCCACAGATAATATGCCACACAGTAGTGCCCACAGATATTATGCCACACAGTAGTGCCCACAGATAATAATATGCCACACAGTAGTGCCCACATATATTATGCCACACATTAGTGCCCACAGATATTATGCCACACAGTAGTGCCCACAGATAATATGCCACACAGTAGTGCCCACAGATATTATGCCACACAGTAGTGCCCACAGATAATAATAATAATATGCCACACATTAGTGCCCACAGATAATAATATGCCACACAGTAGTGCCCACAGATAATTTGCCACACAGTAGTGCCCACAGATATTATGCCACACAGTAGTGCCCAGATAATAATATGCCACACAGTAGTGCCCACATATAATATTATGCCACACAGTAGTGCCCACAGATAATAATAATAATAATAATAATATGCCACACATTAGTGCCCACAGATAATAATATGCCACACAGTAGTGCCCACAGATAATATGCCACACACTACAAACACTAAAAATTGCTCTGTAGTCCTATATGTGAGTCAACTCACCTCTCACAATGATGTCTGTTCCTCATTGCTAATAGAAGAGCTGTGAGCAGCCTATCTGATCCCCAGGATGTTGAGTTACATGGGATCTCTCTGCCTCCTGCTTGTGCTGCAGCCAACCATCAGTGAAAAGCAGCCTGGTGATTTACTTCCAGGACTGCTTCACTGTCGGCCGTCGGGGCCTTGTGGTCGGAGGAAAAACAACATGCATAAAAAAAAAAAAAAAAAAAAAATGAATGAAAATGAAAGTATAAGAGAGCCGCCGGGCCCCCTGGTGACCCCGGGCCCGGTACAAGTGTACCCCCCGTTTTTTATTTAATAGATTTTTTGGGCATAACAAGACTTTATATTGCACATATGCATGTGCGCATCCTGCGATCTGTTTTGACTATCTACATACGGTAAGTTAAGTATAGCCAGAGCGTACTTATACCCATATTCAAAAATAAACGTTTCTTGAGATGCCTTTGTACTTGAATATGGGCGCACGTGTGTGCAAATTCTTAAATTTTTTTTAAAAGCAAGTTGCCTTTCACATTGTGTTGCAAGATGAACCAGGCCCCAGGTGTATAAATAGGTGCATTTGCACAAATGGAAACATGTTGCATGGGCACAATTTTTGTACTTTCGTCAATTCACTGTCCTTTCATCTATTTAGGTTGCAACCTAATTTTTTATCGTGCAAGACAGTATGAAAAAGTTAATTAAAAATACCATATTTATCCAAGAAATAAATAGCTGGGAGAGCAAGTCTATTAAAAATTATTAGTCTTATGCTTTTCCATGCTCCCTCAGTCCCTCAGACATAACAAGAAAATGGTCCACTTAAAATCATTTAGTGTTTGGGCCTTTTTCCACACTCTCCTTACTCTGTGAAACTCACAGATTTTAACACCAGTGTTTCTCAAATTCAAAGCTCAGCAAGCCCTAGCTGCAGGCCCGGCGCTCCCATTAGACAAGGTTAGGCAGTTGCCTAGGGCGCCGGGCTGTGGTGGGTGCCACATAAGTAAAATACAGAGTATTTTACTTTAATACTGTGCGGCGACCGCTGAGCATACCTTCCGCGGCCGCCGCACAGCTTCAGATAGATCCACAGGGAGGGGGGAGGGGCGAGGGGCCATGGATCACGACCGCCGCCCTCCCCTCCAACAGCTGATGGGGCGGACTATCCCTTCGACTCCTCTCCTCCACTCCCCCTCCCCTCACTGACTGTCGGGCGTGACATCATCACGGCCCGACAGTGTCAGTGAGAGACGGGATCCTGCAGCGAGGAGCATCTTTATGAAGTCGCCTTTAAGGTAAGGAAAGCGAGGGGAGGGGAACATTTAGACCCTGGGGGGGGGGGCATTGAGACCCAGGGGGCTGGGCAGTGTGCTGGGGGGGATTTTGAAATTGTGCCTAGGGCGCCGAGAACCCTAGCACCGCCCCTGCCTAGCTGTCTAGATGAAACCCCATGTCACATTCCAGTAAAATTGGATCCTAGGTCTGCCCAGTTTAGCTCTACTCCTAGCGAGGTGCGGAATCTAATGGTGTCAGCAGGTACCACCGCAAGGAGGATTGGTCTTAGTGTGTCTGCTACGCAGATCGCGGCCGTCACTAAAAGAACCAGGAGAAACCTTTAAGGTGAAACCAAAATAAAGAACCACTGGAAAGGTGGAGGATACAAGGAGGTGTGATGGTCTGCAGGTGGCAGACTTACTACTGGAATGCTGATTAACACGGAGGTGTAATGGTCTGCGGGCGACAGATAACACAGGAATGTTGATTAACACAGGAGATATAAGAGTCTGTGGATGGCAGATTTACCACTGGAATGGTGGAGGATACATGGAGGTGTAATGGTTTGCGGATGGCAGATAACACAGGAATGCTAAGTAACACAGAAGGTGTAATAATCTGCGGACAGCAGATTTACCACTGGAATGGGGGAGGATACATGGAGGTGTAATGGTCTGTAGACGGCAGTTAACTCAGGAATGCTGATTAACACAGGAGGTGTAAGGTGCCAGGTCCAACACCTAGGGATAGGTGACCAAAAGAACAGGCACAGCGCGGTGGGAGGAAAATATATTTAAAATATTTTAAACAACCACAGGTGGAACTAATTCTTTCACTTGTGACCTGGAAAAATGCAATTTTTGGCTTTGTACCCATATACCAGGGGTAGGCAACCTGCGGCTCTCCAGGTGTTGTGAAACTACAAATCCCAGCATGCCTTGCCACCTATCTGCTGGTTATCTACTGGCAAAGCATGCTGGGACTTGTGGTTTCACAACACCTGGAGAGCCGCAGGTTGCCTACCCCTGCCATATATACGGTCTCATGACTCCTTAGTAGTTTGTAATATGCATTTTACATTGTAAAGGGGAACAAAATAAGACACACTATATTATATTGTGGAATTAAAAAAAATATAGTACATATCAATGAATGCTAATGTTGACATGCAGTAGTAGATACACACCACCTCTGGGCATATTCATCAATTATTATAGAGCAGGGGTTGGCAACCTTTTTCTATCAGAGTGCCGGCTAAAATTAGTCGCATTAAAAAAGTGTATAAAGTGCACTTTATACACTTTCCTTGTGTTTATAATGATACCCGTTATGTTACAACAATAACCACTAGAGGACAGTATATTTATCCCCCAGTAAACTGACATAGTTCCTCCATGCGACTAATAAAGTTTTAACCCGAACATTCGGGATTTGCACATGCGCAGTAGACGTGCTACAACGCCACCGGAAATACCTTCATGGCGTTCGCTCTATTTAAACCTCAAACAGGTAATAGAAGTTTATTCATATTCTAAATTCTCCCGAGGAAGTCTCTACAATACTAAGAGACGAAACGCGTTGAGTAGTAGTGGTATAATTACCAGCTGGAGGGTCTGATATAATTTTATCTTCAGGCTTGCTTTTATATTTTTTGTTTGTATGTCTGATATACATATAGGAATCCAGGTCATCGGCATTGGTGCAGGTTGGAGGGTCTGATATACCTGTACAGTTTTTTACAAGGCACTTTATGAATCTGTATTCTACCATTGGGGCACAATATGTACATTCCTGATAAGATACTAGGCATCTTTAAATAGATGCACTTCTATGTTTGAATCTTTTTTACAAGCTTATTAAACATTTTTTACAATTTACATACTCATCTTCATGTTTTATGAGTTTGAAGAGAACATTTTAACAAGACTATTGAGATATGCTCACAATCTCTATTGTTCTGGTACGCACATAATATTTGGAATGCTCATTGGTGTAGCGTAGTCGTATATCTGAAGATAATACACTATTGTGCGGTTTTTCTGTCTTTTGGCAGAATAATATTGTTGGAAGAACTAGTGCCAGTGACAAAGGATACACCATTATACAGATAAGCCTGCTATATATTATTTTCTGGTACGCAGATTTATGATGGAATGTTTGTGGTCCTAGAACTTGTTTTTTAAAGGATAATACACTATGATCATTCTCTGTTTCTTTTGTGAGAGTATCTGATCTCCCTGGACGTTCTTGAGAGGACACTGCTACTTGGCATAATCACCAATTCAACACAGTTTTTGAAGTGTCTGTTAAAATCATCTTTTTGGTACGCATATTTGAATATATCTAGTTATAAAAGGAGCCTATTTCATATCTACTTTTGTTATCATCCTATTTCTTTCTGGACTAACCTACCAGTATATGAAGCAGAGCTGCCACATGTACATATGGGACTCATCTTCATACAAACTTTAATTTGTTTGTGTCAGATATACAGTGAAGTGCCAAGTCTATTCGCAAATAAATAAATATATATATATATATATATATATATATATATATATGGCTGCCTAGAGAAATTCAGGACCCCAGTACAGCAACTTCAATGGGCCCCCCTTATAGTTGAGCATGGTAAAAAAGCAGCAGTGCAAAAGTGTGGTCGTACAATTGGGGGCGTGGGGGTGCATTATTGGGGGCGTGTCTAGCAGGTGAAAAGCACTAGGCCACTCTCTTACAGAAAAATGCATTGCTCACACATGCCCCCTCTGCCCAGCAGCTTTGCTCACATATGTCCCCTCTGTCCACATGCGTTAATCACATATGCCTCCATCTGCCCACATGCTTTAATCACACTTGCTCCCTCTCTGCCAAGCAGCTATAGTCACACATGCCCCCTCTCTGCCCAGCACCTTTGCTCACACTTTTCCCCTCTCCAGCACCTTTAGTCACACATGCCCTCTCACCAGCACCTTTAGTCACACATGCCCCCTCTCCAGCACCTTTAATCACAAATGCCCCCTCTCCAGTCCATCTTCTTCTTACCTTATTCTCCACTGCACAGCACACAGGATGGGAATATATCCAGCAGCCGCCCGCATTGAGTACCATGTGACTCCTGCAGTCACATGACCTGGTGTCTGAAGGTACCTGAGCTGAAGGGAATTTAGCCACTACTGATCCCCCCCCCCCCCCTGCACTCTCGGGTGCGCACCCTCGAGCTAAAAAAAAAAAAAGCACTATTAAAATATAGTTTTTCTTAAAAGATAGGTCTCCAGTGGGGCCCCAGGCCCGCCAAGCAGGTCCGGGCCCCGGATACCAAGTATATGTGCCCCTCAATTTGCTGCTCTTAGTTACCTTTGGAGACTTTTCTTCCTCCAGAAACTCGGGAGCTGCTTCAATAAAACAGCCAGTGATGGCCGAAACGGAGCTTCGGCGCATGCGTAGAAGCTTCACTTCGGCCATCATCGACCCCTTTACTGAAGCAGCTTCAGCACCGGTGCGCCAGGCAAAAGGGTCAGCGTACCACGTGGCACGACTGGCATGCGTGCTGGGGGTTGCCGACGCCTGTTTCAATACAATAATGAAGCACGTATTGCATTTGAAAACAAGGCAAATCTGCCATATTTTTGGATGTCAACAGCTGCAAAGGCATTCAAAATTGCACATGAGAAGGCAGTCAAAAAGTTGTTGCCTTTTGCAACAACCTACCTTTCATCATTATGATCATCATTTATTTACATAGCGCCAACATATTCTGTAGCGCTTTACAATTGGGGACAAAATAGTAAACTAATAAACAAACTGGGTAAAACAGACAAAGAGATGAGAAGGCCCTGCTCGCAAGCTTACAATCTATTGGACAATGGGAGTTTGACACATGAGGTTAAGTCTACATTTGCAGTCGGCCCAGCTAGACTGCAAAGGTAAATGTAACTCATAAGCTAGATGATCTTGTCACACAACAATGTTGGTCATGGGGTAGTTGTATAACGGGTGGTAATAGGGTAATGTAGTGAGGTGAAGAGGGTGGTTGAGGAATATTATAAGCTTGTCTGAAGAGGTGGGTTTTCAGAGGACGCTTGAAAGCTTGTAGACCAGAGGAGAGTCTTAATGTGCGAGGGAGAGAATTCCATAGAGTGGGTGCAGCCTAAAAAAAGTCCTGTAACCGGGAATGGGAGGATGTAATGAGTGTGGATGAGAGACGCAGATCTTGTGCAGAACGGAGATCCCGAGTTGGGAGATATTTTGGGACAAGAGAGGAGATGTATGTTGGTACAGCTTTGTTGATGGCCTTGTAGGTTAGTAAAAGTATTTTATATTGGATTTGGTAGAAAACAGGCAACTAGTGTAGAGACATACAGAGTGATTCAACAGAGGAATAACGATTTGCTAGGAGAATCAATCTTTCTGCAGCGTGCAAAATAGATTGTAGAGGTTTGATTCTGTTTTTGGGAAGACCAGTAAGGAGGGAATTGCAATAGTAAATGCGGGAAATGATAAGTGCATGAACTAAGGTTTTTGCAGTGTCTTGTGTGAGATATGTGTGAATTCTGGAAATGTTTTTTAGATGTATGTAACATGATTTAGATATAGAGTCAATGTGGGGAACAAAGGTTAGGTGTGAGTCAAGGATTACACCTAGGCAGCGAGCTTGTGGGGTGGGATTTATGGTCATGTTATCAACAGAGATAGAAATGTCAGGTATGCTCTTGTTGGTGGGTGGGAATATTATTAACTCTGTTGTAGAAAGATTAAGTTTGAGTTGGCGAGAGGACATCCAAGACAAAATGGCAGAAGGACAACACAGATGTCGAGAGATCAGGAGAGGATAGATAAATTTGGGTATCATCCGCATAGAGATGATACTGAAATCCAAAGGAACTTATTAGATTTCCAAGAGAAGCGGTATAGATAGAGAATAGCAGAGGGCCTAGCACTGAGACTTGTGGTACTTCAACTGATAATGGAAGCAGAGCAGAGGTGGCCCCAGAGACATTAACAGTGAACGAGCCATTAGAAAGGTAGTATGGGAACCAGTATAGAACAGTGTCTTGAAGTCCTAGGGATTGCAGCGTTTGAATGAGAAGAGAGTGGTCAACGGTGTCAAATGCAGCCGAGAGATCCAGGAGAATTAGGAGAGAGTAATGGCATCTAGTTTTAGCAGTGATCAGATCATTGACAACCTTAGTCAACGCAGTCTCTATGGAGTGTTGAGAATGAAAGCCAGACTGAAGAGGATCCAACAGGTTGTTTTCGGAAAGGAAGCGTGTGAGGCGAGTGTAGGCAAGTCTCTCTAGAAGCTTGGAGGGGGACGGCAGCTGAGAGATGGGACGGTAATTTGAGAGAGAGTTTTGGTCGGAATCTTGGTTTTTTTAGAATAGGAGTAATCACTGCATGCTTGTAAAGTGATGGAAAGATGCCAGTAGAGAGCGAGAGACAGATTTTAGTTAGAGGTGAAATGAGCACAGGAGACAGGGATCTACCAATTTGCGAGGGAATAGGATCTTTGCGAACAAAGATTTTCCAATGTAACGAACATAAAAACAAAGCAGAAATATCGATTGGACACTGAAGGCTGTATCCAAATTGCTCTGAAATCAAAATGCCCCAATATTGATGCTCTTGTATCAAAAATGAAGCATCATCATTTCTCCAAAACCTGAAGTTTTGAATAGATTCAATAACATTGAATTCCAATAATTAATACTAGATTATTTCCTTTCAAATCAAGGGCTTAACGTCGGTGTATCTAAATATATTTTGGGGTAAACGGTAAAAATGTTCTAGAGTAAAAAAAGGCTAGAGTAAAACCATGCATTTCTTTCCAGTATTGTCTCTCATAATAGGAAGCTGCTGTCAGGCTACCTGGCTGAAATTTAGGAAAACAAATAAAAAACATTTCCTAGATAGAATTGAATGCACTATGGAATAGATGCTCTGCGAATAATGATCGAACAAGACGACATGAAAGAAACAGTCCTATCACAAAGATATACAATGCTTCTGATACTATCTGAGTGTTCAATATGATTAAAAACCTAACATAAGCCACCACACTTATTCCAGAGCCTTAGCAATTGCTTAGACACTTTTTGCCATATTTTGTTGCTGGCATGACTGTGGTGATGACCGGTTTTAACATTATTTCTCCCTCTTTTCTTTATTTCCGTATTTCCAGCTGTGGAGATGAGAGCTTTGATAAACACAGATATCTCAAAAAGAGTAATTTTCTTGAAATTTCCCAGGGCTGCAGGATTGATGCACAAGATGTTCATTTTCAGACTTGGCTTTATTTTAACAACTTGTGCTTGCACAGACTTAAAAATTGCATTTCTTCAGCTATAAAAAAGCTTTACTATCTCTTAGAAAGTAGATATAGTTTTATTGCTATCATAGGAAAAGATGATAGATAGATAGATAGATAGATAGATAGATAGATAGATGGATAGATAGATAGATAGATAGATAAAAATATAGATATATAATATAAAAAGTATGTCACAGATGTTAGACTAGTATACTTATTATTTGACTGTCATTAAAGGCTCACTGGCAGTGTCTATTGGGGCCACAATTGCATGCCTTCAGTGACTACATGCTAGAGCAGGGCTGAAGTGTGTGCTGAGATGGAGCAAGCAGCTTGAAAGTGTGGTTATTTTAAAGTGTTAGAAAAGGTTGTTGTGTTCAGAGGAGTCAGCGTAAGATTCTCTTAAAGGAAGGAGAAGAAAATCTTGAGATGGAGAACAGGATAAAAGAAAAGAGTTTCAGAGAATTTAAGCCACTTTAAAGAAGTTCTTTGTAAGAGAGGGTAACAAGAATACTTTGAGGAGTGATTGAGCATTGTATTTGGCATAATTGTGAATGACTTTATAGGTCAATGATAATGCTTTGAATTATATTTTTAGAGGCTAAAGGTGGCAGTGCAAGGAATGGCAGATGGAACAAGCTAATACTATACAGTTGGTGGGGTTAATACGCCTTGCAGTGACATTCACAACAGTCTATAATTGGGGAAGACTTGTACAGGTAGGTGGCATTTAAACGAAAGTATTCCTCTAACTGTCCACAATCCTACTAATGTTGGCGCAAGGCATCTAACTTCATAAAACAGAATTTGGGAATGCAGTTGCTTATGTTCACAACCGACAATTTGGCTCCTTTGCACAAAAATGTGTACTGCACCTCTGCTTTTTTCTGGTTCATAAATGATCCACACTGTATCAGAATCCAAATATAATGGCAACAAGACACTTTATAACTCTATGCACTTTATAACAGTAGCAATTATTATACTATCGTATTATACTATACTAATGTGCATGTATAACAGACCTCCCAACATTTATCCAGGCAAATTCAAGACAAAATAACCATCCTGATATAATATGTCATGTTATTCATCATGACACCTAATTTCTGATAAAGACTCTGTCATATTCTATAAAGTCCCACCCTCTTTGGGGTTTCTGGAGAGGGAAAGTATCACCAAATCATGACTATTGAGAGATATGATTTAACAACAGTTGCCAGTCTGCTCAGACAAATAGATACAAATTCATATACGTTGTCATGCCAATCACCCACCATTACTGAAAGGGCTGTTAATGATGAATGGTGACTCTATAAGTGACTGCCTATTGGAAGAAACAGCAATGAAAGTAAAGTTATAGGAATGTTACTTCGCTATACTCTCACTGCTGCTCCTTCCAATAGGTAAGCATCACTGCAGACAAGAGTTAATTACACACAATAAGGTGCCTCCAATCTGTCCTCTGTTCATCCCAGTACTGGAAAATTCATATATTTGCCGGGTGAACCTGCAGAGATTAAGAGTAAGAGGGCCATGGCCCTAGAAATGGGTCATAGCCCAGAGTACGTGTCAGAAAAACTAACACACAATTACAACAAAAGACAATTAGGCAGGAGGCAATGAAAGATGACAGGCAAGGGCACATTAAGTTAAATAAATGAAACATGAGGCGAGCCAATAAAAGATAGGGAACGACACCATAAGGCAGACAGCTTTTTTTTTTAATGAAAATACAGATATAATATAACCAAACAAAGAGAGACCCTGTCACTCAGAAAAAGAAAGGCAGTAAATAAAAATGGCAGAGGGTACAATAGGTGTTATATGTGTATATTTTATGTGTTTTATGGTGTATGCAGCTATAATTATAATGGATGAAAATTGCAATGACTGCCACTTTGGAAATAGGGCAACACAATGCAGGGAGTGGCATTTTGCCCTAGAAGTCAATTTGTTCTATTTTACATTTTTCATTCGGTTTTATGTCTTGTATATGAATAGAAAAAGCATTGGTATAAATGCAGGCATATGAATCGCAGGCATATGAATAGGACCCTGCATGTTGGGCCACGTAATTGTGTTTGCCTCCCATGCAAAATGTTGATGGCCCTCCAATGCGAACAAATATATCACATCTGCACTGATGTCAACTATTTTTTGATTGAAAAAGCTTCAAAATACACTTACCTACAATATACAAACAGTAAGAACAACAGGACTGGAATATACAGATGTTTTTGTAAAGCAAACCAAATGCAAGGTTTGAAAAAGCAAAGTGAATACAATGTCTATAATGAGATTTATACTGCGAGTACTGTAAAACGAAGACTATAAGAACAAGTGATGTGCTTGTGCTCCCAAAGAAATGTTCAACCTTTGTGCTTTAAGTCGCATAGTAAATCTTCCTGCTATAATCTTTATTCCTACAGTCCGTATGTAGCACATAGCATGAGCTGCTGGAAAATCTTTTCATTATTGCAAGAACACCTCTTAATCACAGTCTTCGAACATCATTATTTTATACTCTTTACTTTAAATTGCTCAGTTACAATGTGAATATGCTTTGCTCTAAAAGAAAAAGGATCAAAACTAAGTAAGATTCAGAATTCAGCACCTGGCTGATCAGAGTTTCAGCACTGTGCTTTTACAGCATATATATGAAAAGAACATACAGATGAAGTGTGATGATGTGTGTTTATTAGTGTGTGTGTGGGTGTTCATCTGTCTAAATGCGTATATATATAAATTTGAGTTAGTGCGGTCACTGTCTACTTGTGTAGGCAGGTGGCACACAGTGACAGTCACAAAGTAACTCAATGCCATAGTTCAATAATTTTGTGACCAACTAGCACACTGCTCGCTTTATTAACAAAAGTAAAGATGAAGATTTCCCACACAGGACATATATACTAACAAAATCATAATAACATTTCAGACTATGGGATCAATTTATGTGTCGATAACTCAGGGTATAAATGCTGTTTCTCCCCTTTAGTTAACTCCATCTCATGTGTTTGTTTTTTTTTACTACTTTAGTATATCTCCACCCCTCTGTTTGATTTTAAAACTCTTGCTCCGCAAAATGAATCTCTTTTCTGCGCTAAGCTATTCTGTACTTTGCAAAAAACACCCTACTAAACCCTTATGATTGGGGATACCTTCTTTTCTACCCCCAAACACCAACAACTTGCTCTGCAAACCGTGTGTCTTAGAAAAAATCTAATTGCACTTGAACAAATTTAGGCACATGATGGGTCCAAAGCTGGCTTTCCATAGCAAAGTGAATGTTTTGTTCTTCATAAGTTACCTACTATTAATTAAGACTGGGAAGCTAAGTGTGACAAAGTGCGAGGTTAATTTCTCTTCCACCAGTTTGTCCGTTGTTTCTTAAAAACTATGGATTATAACAAAATGTACTTGTCAGCCCTGTGGTTCCCCATACTTCTCAATCATATTTTTAGATTATGTATTTGTTATGGTGATGTTAAAACTGGTATATTATTATAGTTTTAAGTTTTAGCATGTCTGAAAGAGCATGACTTTTTAAACTCATATACACATGTAGATTGTCTCAGACTAGACATGTATATTGCATTGTCCACCAAATTCCTGCATGAACATATATCATACTATAGGGATTTTATGGCTTCCCAGTAATTGTCTTAAGCTTTTAGAACAGGCAGAAGAGGAAGCACATATAGAAGCCATCTTTCCTGTAGAGTCAGATGCACCTACAGGTACTTGAATTCTCCCAGGACTTAACTCTAAAGTTGTAAAAGTTTATATCCAGAACTGGAAGCGCAGAGATAAGAGGCTGAGAGAGGAAACACTAAACACAGAATAAAAAGGGCCAAGCCAGAGGTCAAGGGTCAGAAGCAAGCAAGGAGAGTCGCAGGACAGGCTTAAAGGTTGGGGCTGTCAGCAGACGAGGGTAGTCTACAAGTCAAGTAGTCTGGTGCAATCAGCAAACAAGCGAGTTCCAGGTAAAAAGCCAAAGGGTCAAAACAGGTAGTCAGACAGTGGTTCTCAGAACACGGAGCAGGTTCACCAATTTGCAGGGCAAGGACGCTATAACCGGAAGGGAGGCTACGCCCTCCCTGCCTTTTAAACTCATGGGATCCAATCAGAGGTGGAGGAAAGGCACACACCCCCACACCAGTATAAGCAACTGTAATCATATGATTGCATGACAGGCATCCCGGTCACCCTGGCAACAGTCGGGATGCGAAGGACCAGAAGTGACGTCCCGGCTGCCTGAGCGATTCATGACAAAGGGGAGGGAATCTGATAGCCTTAAGATAGTGAAAAGGTCCACCGAGAAACAGGTCTTTGTTTAATTATAGATGACTGCATTAGATATTCAAATGTCTCCGAGCTACGACCTCTCCTCTGTAGATACCACCGAACACTACTGAATTATAAAATCTGCTATCCCTTTGTCTGCATGTTTATCTGTAACAGGTAAACACAGAAAAGGACAGGTACTATAACTCCACAGGGGTGCATTTCTGTCTTTAAAAGAGAGCTCACAAAACACCATAGGAGAATTCACTAGGCTGGGATAGCTGAAGTTAGACTGGCGTGGAGACTTTCAACTGACTTTGTCAGTTGACAGCAAGAGACAATACATTAAGCCTGGTATCATCACACTGAGAAACAAAATGGACCCAAGCACATTACAGATGAGGTCCAGAAATGGTAGACTATTCAGGAATAGTCCACTACATCTCTGCCATGACATTTATAAGCATCAGTCAAGTGGCACTGTAAGACATGACAAATTTAAATGTCATAATATAGCAAGGGGATAAGTGCTACAAAAAACAGACCAAATTTGGCCTTGTTAAAATAAAGTACAAAAACAAATATATTACCTCACTATTAAGTTTCTGGGCTTGATTCATTAAGGAAAGTAAGGCAAAAAAATGAGTAACTTTGAACCTTGGCAAAAACATGTTTAATGGGGGGGGGGGATTAAACATGTAATGAGAGATTTATAATTGGGGTACAGCATGTCCTAGATCAACTTTTAATGTCAGTGTAAAAATAAAGCTGACAAGTATTTGTGTGCAACATGAAAAAAACAGCCAGTATTTTGATAAACTCATTTGCACCCCTTGCATTGCAACATGGTTTTGTCAAGGTTCCTAATTATTTTGCTTTACTTTCAATAATGAATCAGGCCCTCTGTGTTTGTGACTTTAAGCTTTTATATCGCTTATACAATAATTATAGGTTCAATACATTATAGTACAGTATATAAAGTAATGCAATATAATTTCTAAATATTATGTATACATTATAGAGCATTAGTAATATGAATATATGTGCAACTATCATTCTATTTCAAGGTTTACTGTGTATTGGAAATATATACAATATTAAAATGCATAGTGTTGACTACCCTTCAATGCATACCCCTTTTGTTTAAACAAACCCACATATACAACCATAAAATAAAGACACGGACACCGACTTAAGTTTGGAATAAAAAAAGGTCCTTTTATTACATTATTATTTGTTTTAAATTATTTTTATTTTATTTTATTTTATTTATCTTTATTTTATTTTATCTATCAATACTATCAAAAGCTATAAACAATTTGGACCTTTTCTTTATAGAGGTGGCGAAGAGCAAGGGCAGCCAGCTAAAAAACCAACATAAGCCAATACGGTGGAAGATCGCCTCCTTTCCACCAACCCAGGTTAACACCTTATCTATTGGCCGGGTACTATACACTATAGATTAACTCAATACCCTCTGAACTCAAACTGGTCAAGCCCTTTCTAGGCAAAACCTGATACTCCTTACTAGAGTATCAACGAGTCTAATAACATTGAGGGAACCAAGGCTATATCGCCAACACATTAAGTACCGTATGTTTAACAACCTTATGACTGCCATGCTCTCCTGCCATTCAAAAACCTCACTCCTCATGACGAGGAAATATAACCATATAAACTGAAACCAGGGCGGGTGGGTGGGTCTCCGGATCCAGGAAACAGGAAGCTCTCTCCTTTTCACACTGCTTGATGTATTCTTTCCACGACACTCCCACATCCTCCCTATTGGCTGATTCCAACACTGACTTAAACCCCCCCCCCCAGTGGTAAGTAACATTATCAGTTTCACACCACATGATTTTAAACTCCTTCGGCTAATGGCCTCTTTCATAATAAAATGCATAGTGTTGACTACCCTTCAATGCATACCCCTTTTGTTTAAACAAACCCACATATACAACCATAAAATAAAGACACAGACACCGACTTAAGTTTGGAATAAAAAAGGTCCTTTTACATCTTCCAACATATAACTAGGGCTGATATAGTCCCCAATACGTGGTCCGACCACTCTATATTATCATTAACGGTTGACCTTTTTCAGAACCCTCGGGGCAGAACCTCCTGGAAACGAGACTCTTCTTAAACTCCCCGGGTTTAAAGATCTCATATCTGATTCTATCACGAAATACTTTGAGATCAATTCAGATCCAGAGATTCAGACCTCCACTATTTGGGAAGCCCACAAGGCAGTCATTCGGGGGGACATCATTCAGTTTGCCTCCCGCAGGAAAAAAGAACGTAACGCAACGCTTGATAAACTCACTCTTCAACTTAAAAATCTAGAAACAACACACAAGGAGTCCAACTCCCACTTAGTTCTGAAAGAAATCCAAAAGACTAGAGGCGAAATTCAATCAATTCTCGCAGAGAGAACAGAACGCCAGCTTAGATGGCTTAATCAAACATTTTTTGAAAAAGGCAACAAGGCCGATTCTCTTCTGGCTAGGAGACTGAGAGCCAAACGTGGCTCCCAAATAATCAATTCTATTAGAAACAAAAAAGGGGACTTATCTTATGATCCTAGGACCATAAATGAAACATTCCACAAATATTATGAAAATCTATATAACCTTCAAAAAGACCAAACCTCATTTAAAGCCCCTCCTCAAGCCATCAATACCTACTTAGATAATTGTTCTCTTCCTTCCCTATCCTCCCGCCAGGCTTCTACTCTTAACGAGGTTATCTCCAGTGAAGAAGTAATCCTTGCACTAAAGTCACAGAAGAACTCTAAAGCCCCCGGCCCTGATGGCTTTATGATGCTTTATTATAAAACATTCTCCAAAGAACTAGTCCCTCATTTGACACATTTGTTTAATTCCATTATGTCGGGGGGTAAATTCCATATGGAATCCACGCGCTCCACTATAGTGGTGATTCCTAAACCTAACAAGGACCCGACCTGTTGCCCCAGCTACCGCCCCATTTCACTAATCAACTCTGACGTTAAACTTTTTGCCAAAATCCTGGCAAATCGTTTAAATGCCTATTTGCCAACACTGGTCTTCCCAGACCAAGTAGGTTTTATCCCCACCAGGCAGGCTTTAGACAACACTAGGCGTACTATAGACATCATCGCCCACATAAACCAGAACAAGATCCCGTCAGTGGTTGTGGCATTAGACGCCGAAAAGGCCTTTGACAGACTCTCGTGGCCCTTCATGTTTAGCACGTTAAGTCATTTCGGTTTAAACGGGGCCTTTCTCTCAGCCATCCAGGCCCTATATCACCGCCCCACCTCATCGGTATTGACCAATGGGCTCCTATCTCAGGCTTTTTCACTAGGTAATGGCACTAGACAGGGGTGTCCCTTGTCCCCCCTCTTATACGCTTTATGCATAGAACCTTTAGCTGCCGCCATTAGAAGAAACCCGGACATATCAGGGATCCAAATTGGCCCTCGTCATTTCAAAATCTCCCTATTCGCCGATGACGTACTATTAACACTCGCAAACCCCCTCATCTCACTCCCAAATCTTCTTAAAGAACTTAAAGAATATGGTTCCTTATCAAACTATAAAATAAATAATTCTAAATCGGAAGCCCTCTCACTCCAAGTCCCTATTGTCACTAAAAATATTCTCGAATCTTCGTTCGATTTTCAATGGCGCCCAAAGGCGCTTCGATATTTAGGGGTTCAGATCACGAAAGAATACAAACAGCTATTCCACGCTAACTACACCCCCCTATTTGACTCAATAAAAAGAGACCTGGCCAGATGGGACTCGCTTTTTGTCTCCTGGTTTGGTAGGATTAATGTGGTAAAGATGAACGTTCTGCCTAGAGTCTTGTATCTTTTTCAGACCTTACCCATTCCAATCCCAGGTACTTTTTTAACAAATCTGCAATCTTCATGCGGTACTTTCATCTGGCAAGGGAAAAAATCGAGACTCAAAAGGTCCTGCCTAGCCAAGCCCACCCAATCAGGGGGGTATGGACTTCCGCTCTTTAAGCGCTACTATCATGCAGTTAACCTCAGTCACATCATTTCCTGGCAGTCTGCTCCGGGGGTCAAGAGATGGGTCGATCTAGAGAACGCACATACAACAGATCACAATCTGAATTCGCTCCCCTGGCTCCTTAGAGCTCAAAGGCCGGCCTCAGTGTACTCGCACCCCTCCATACAGTTCACACTCAATCTATGGGACAAGCTCCATAGAAAGTGGGAGCTCACCTCATTTCCTTCCCCTCTTACCCCACTGTGGCATCACCCGGATTTTCCAGCAGGAAATATGCGGTCGTTCTCGCGCCCCTGGCAAAAGGCTGGTATCACTCAGTACACTCACATTATGGGAGATTTTGCTCCCCGCACTTTCCAAGATCTAAGAGAAAAAAAGGGCCTTCCTTCGTCCTTACATTTTGCTTACACTCAAATCCGAAGCTTTATCCAATCACTTTGCAGATCTTCCAAGCTACGTACCCTTACTCCTTTTGAGAGGAGCTGTGTGTATAGGCCAGGAGATTCAGGATTAATATCACTGATATATCATAATTTCCTGGAACCAAAATCTGACACTGCGGAATCGTTTGAGGCGGCATGGCTTCGGGATACTGGCAGAGATCTGGATCAGAAGGGATGGTCCCGGCTACGGGTGAGAATCTCCAAAATCTCCATTAATACCTCAATACGAGAAAACACATTTAAAGTATACACAAGATGGTATCTAGTGCCTTCAAAGCTCCACATAATATATCCGGGTACTTCTGACTCATGCTGGAGAGGGTGTGGGGAGGTGGGCTCATTCTACCACATCTGGTGGACATGCCCCAGAGTTTCAAATTTGTGGTCCCAGGTGGCCGACCTAATGACAAGAATCTTAGAGGTTGAGATTTCACCTGACCCAATGGTTATGCTGTTATGCTCCCGGGTCGAAGGCTTAACCAAGCAGGCAGATAGACTTGTTCAACACATTTGTGCAGCTACTCGCCTACAGATAGCGAAGGAATGGAAGTCCCTTCATCCACCCAGCCTCCAAAGTGTAATCTCTCGTGTGTGGTACATGGCTTCCATGGAATACATCACCAGCCTTCTCCACGACAAAATTATAAATTTCAAAAAGGTATGGAATTTCTGGTATTCTTTTCATCAAGCAAACATGCCCGCTACTTAAAAGGTTGTTTCTTCAGAAGCTCTTACTAGGTCCTTACCCCCCCCCCCCCACCACCACCCCTCCCCCCCTTTCCCCTCTTTTTCCCCCTTACTTCTCTCTCTAAAAAATAAAAAAATAAAAAGCAGCATCGGTTCATAGTTCCAAGGCAGCTGATCTTCCATAATCTTTGACAGGGTCAGCCTATTTCCTCTCTATGGGTTAATTTACTGCTTCCCTTTATGTTTAGGAATTTGTTTAATAATATGTCATATGCCTGACTTTCTTCCCATCTCTCATTTGTCATGTTCTGGCCCTTATGCTCAAATGTTTTTCTTCCCTGTTATTATCTGCTATATGGAACCTCTGTTTTCTTTTGCATAAATAAAGAGTTTAAAAAAAAAAAAAAAAGGTCCTTTTATTACATTATTATTTGTTTTAAATTATTTTTATTTTATTTTATTTTATTTATCTTTATTTTATTTTATCTATCAATACTATCAAAAGCTATAAACAATTTGGACCTTTTCTTTATAGAGGTGGCGAAGAGCAAGGGCAGCCAGCTAAAAAACCAACATAAGCCAGGACGGTGGAAGATCGTCTCCTTTCCACCAACCCAGGTTAACACCTTATCTATTGGCCGGTACTATACACTATAGATTAACTCAATACCCTCTGAACTCAAACTGGTCAAGCCCTTTCTAGGCAAAACCTGATACTCCTTACTAGAGTATCAACGAGTCTAATAACATTGAGGGAACCAAGGCTATATCGCCAACACATTAAGTACCGTATGTTTAACAACCTTATGACTGCCATGCTCTCCTTCCAAAGCAGAGTGCCCTATGGACCACGCGGCCCGCCACCTAAAGAAAGAACTAAACCCTCGAGCTCTGAAAAAATCCTCTCTATAAACAAAACCGTTCCTTCTGGCGACAAATGAACCCCATCCGCTCTAAAAAGATCCCTCTTGTCCACTGTTAACCCAGGATGACTAATGACAACCCCCTGTAAGCCCCTAATGTTCTGCCTAGCGTATCCGTTTATCTTTTTAACCATCTTTATCAATGTGGCCGGGGGAATAGATGACCTCCAGGACAACCGAGGTATTATGTTAGACCAACAAATCTTCATTGAAGGCCAACGGGCATGTATTTGCGCGAGATCTTCATGAATGTTAATGATTAAATCAAGGGATTTGCCCTTTCCTACATCATTACCTCCCAAATGAACGACCACTATATCCGGGGTACCGTGCTCTTCTATTTCTTCCTCTAGCGTGGGAATCAAAGCCACCCATACCATGCCCCTTTTAGCCAACCAGCGGATGTCAACTGGGTGTGTGAAACCGGACCACCTCTCCGCTATCCTGTGTTTCGCCGCCCAAAAGATAAACGAATGACCCACGACCCATATCCTTGTCTTCTTCACCGAAAAACCTAAAACAAAATGAATGGTCTCATCAATCATAACAGTATCTGAGAAACGTGTGCCACCAAACAACCGTGTTAAAAAACGGAACTATATTTTTATTTTATTTTTATTTTTATTTCAATTTTAACAACTCGCTGAGGTATCCCCTCCCTACCAGAGGGGCCACCCCAACTAAATTTGAATATTGGAAAGGGAAAAAGATCCTATCTAGCTCTAAAAGCAATTAATTTTTATCTATTTTGTCTCATTTATTGACTGATTTATTTATTTATTTTTCTTAAACTGAAATTATCTTTATTCTTTAATTCTTAACAAAATGAAATGGAAAATTGGTAACCCATATGAAGGTAAAAACCCCTTGTTAACCCCGGGAGGCACACACACTAATCAGGCCTTGCCAAGGAAAACAAGAGGAAAAATCCCTCCATGCCCCCGTTTAACACAGCGAGCAGCATAACCCTGAGTCACCAAGTGATAGATGAGAAAAGAAGAGATGAAAGCGATAAAGAACCATGAGAGACATAAGGAGAGAACATGACCATATATATATAAGAGCCCTTACAAGGCTCATTTATCCGGCCGGATATATTTCTTATAGGCCTGTGACTTCCATCTCCCTAACGCTTGAATCTCAGTGACAGATGCCCCTCTGGCAGCAGCGGCGGTGGCCGCCCCTATTCTGAAAGAATGCGTGCCATATTCAACAGGGTTAAGGCCAACCTCCCCAAGGGCCCGTTTTAACAAAGCGCTAAACTGAAATTTAGTTACTGGTGTATTGTCCGAATGACTTAACCACAAACCTTCCCCTGGGGGGCGAATTTTAGCGAATTGATTGTCCAGCTTGACCGGGCATATGAATGTTTCCTGCTGCTCCGTAATCGCTAACCAATGACCTCTGCCTAACTGATCCGTTTTGGACTTGACTATCTTACAACGTATCACGTTAGTTTGTAAAATAACATTTCTAAACAACAAAGCTCCCCCTATGTCGTTCTTAGATCTGGCTACCAACTCACTAACCCTAAAGGCTCCGTGATACGCCATTGAAAAAGCCAGCCCAAATAGCAAAGCCTCGTAATCATCTGTAGCTAAATTACGCAACACCGCAATCAATCTGGCTAAAATTTGCCCGTCAATCGGCCGGCGAGTGTCATTAGTTATAGGCTGAATCCTGGACCAACCCTTCAGTGCTTTAGTTATGATAAATGACTTTGTGGGATCCTGCGCGCTGTTCAACTTAGCCGTGAATGAAATACCAGCCAAAAGGGACCCCATCTTTGCTCTAGAAACCCCTTCGTTATAACACTTCCACATAAAACCCGTAATAGAGGGAATCTGACCTAAAGCGTCGCTGTTGCAAGATGCGCAGTAACTCAACCAACGTTCCTATGCCCCTTGATAATATTTCCTACTTGCCGGAGCCAAGGACGCTTCTGCTAGCCACCTTATCCCTAAAGGACCATCTGCCAAACATGAGGAGGACACTGTAAGCCGGTTAAACTTGCCTGTGGAGCCAGAGATCTGAAACGCTGCCATTCAAAACGAGAAAGAGCATCAGCTATTTTGTTATCCACGCCAGGAACATGACGTGCCCGAAAGGTAATGTCAGACTCTAAACACCTCATCACCAGGACACAGAGCAAATTAATTGCCATGCGTGAGGAGGCACTTTGCTTGTTAATAGCCTGCACCACACCTAAGTTGTCGCACCAAAAAACCACGCTCCTGCCGCGCAACCGGACAGCCCACAGCTCCAAAGCCACAACAATGGGAAACAACTCTAACGTTAACAGATTTCGCACCAAGCCTTCGGATCTCCATGACTGCGGCCAGGGTGCCGCGCACCATTCCCCTTGGAAAAAGGCACCAAAACCTTTCGAGCCTGATGCGTCTGTATGCAAATCCAAAGATGTACTAGCTACTGCGGGTGCTGGCCATACTCTTACACCGTTAAAAACCACTAGAAAACGACTCCATATACCTAGATCCTCCCTAATCTCTGCCGACAACCGCACCTGGGAATGGGGACTACGCAAGCCTGACGTTGCTAGCTGAAGCTTCCTACAAAATACTCGGCCCATGGGTATTACTCGGCAGGCAAAATTGAAAGAGCCTAGCAACGATTGAACTTTACGCAACGTGCAAGATGGGACAGCCAAGACCTCTCGTATCAGGGATTGTAACTTAGCCACTTTATCAGATGGTAAACGACAACAACCTTCCAATGTGTCAATTTCGATACCTAAAAACCTCAGGCATGTGGCCGGGCCCTCCATTTTGTCTGCAGCTACTGGCACCCCCATAACACGAAATAGCGCTTGCGCAGCATACAATGTTTCCTTACAACAAGGGGAATTAGCCAGACCTATAAACAGGAAGTCATCCAGATAATGCTCAATGCCGCGATGTCCCGTCCCTGCCCCAATACACCAATGGAGGAATGAACTAAATGCCTCAAAATATGCGCATGATACTGAACAGCCCATTGGCAGGCACCGATCCACATAGTAATGATTCCGAATTCTAAAACCCATAAATTTAAAGGACTCTGGATGCAACGGGAGGAGGCGAAAAGCCGATTCTATGTTCAACTTAGCCATCAGCGCTCCATTGCCAAATTCTCTCACTAGTGCTAACGCATCATCAAAGGACTGGTACACCACTGAGCTGATTTGGGGGTCAATTGCATCATTAACTGACTTACCCGCCGGGTGAGATAAATGCTGGATTAACCTAAATTTCCCTGGGGCCTTCTTAGGTACTATTCCCACCGGGGAAATGACTAAGTCTTGAATGGGAGGGGATGAAAAAGGACCCACCATGCGACCAAGGCCTATCTCTTTACCTACTTTTTCCGTTAGGATGTCGGGGTGCACATACGCTGAGCGAAGGTTTCTGGCGGCAGTACCCGCCACCCCACTATTTATGGGGAGACGAAAACCAAGGCGAAAACCCTCCCTAAGAAAAGAGGCCTGCGCCGCATCTGGGTAAAGGGCCAGCCATTTGCAGAGGATTGGGAATATAATGGGGGAGTCCGCTTTAGACAGTACCCCCCGCCCCTCCCCGTCCCCTACCGACTCTGACGGAGCCCCTAGGGCATTCTTTAAGGGGATGACTTCCTCTACAATTGGTGCAGACGTGTCTATACCGGCACGATTCCCCCCTCCCGCATGAGGAATTGTTAAAGGCGAAGCAACGGTTTTTGGAAGACTGGGGAGCACCTCGTCTCCCCCCATACGGAAACCTGGCTAACTGAGGGGGACCGTACCCCATGCTCACCTCCCACACCTGGGCTCTATTTAACCTTAACCAGATCTCAACATCCTTAAAAGCCAGGGGCATATAAAGCTGACCGTGCACCTTCTCGCGAAACAGCTTATCGTACAACCTCCAGGTACCTGGGCGTTCACAACTATGCATCTCATTAATAAGGTGAAGATATTTCCATACGTCTATGATTGCATCAGGCCTAGTTTCCACATAACAAGCTGAGAAAACGCAATACCCTGTCAGCCAGTTCGAAAGTTTCTGTATGTATCCTCCCCAACTCCCCCTCGCGCGCACGCAGCTGCCAACTTTTTCTGTGCGACCTTCGTCAGCTCGAATATATCAACATAATGGCCTTTCTTAATTTTGTGTCTCATGCTGCGCCTAACTCCTATCAACAATGCCGTGTTTTCACATCTAACCAGGGGACCTCCAGCCGGAGTGGCAGACGCTGCCTCCCGCCGATCTACGCTCTTCCTTTTAGTTCCCCCGAAGTGGGTGTTAAGGATTTTAATAAGCTTGCGCTGACCCTGCCTGGGGGAAGATGGGGCTGACTCATCGCTGGTGGTAGCTATGCTTGAACTGGACATGTAAGTGTTGCTTATACTAGAACCATCATACTCACCGACCGCTTCCTGCGCCTCCTGCAGATCCAATCTCGCTCCACCCACGCCCTCCGAAACGACTTGTTGCGACCCTTGTTGCCCTGTAGAGCTCCCTGCCACCTCTTCCTGGTGCATCTGCGACCCCGTTCCGTCCATGCTCGCACGCCCTGTCCCCGAAGATGGTTGCGCCTGTGAAACTGGATAAGAAGAAATGTTAACACGTGGAGAAGACAGATTGCCCGCCTGCTGAGTCGGGACCCCATCCGGGGCCGAACCTGGAGGGGAAACCATGAGATGACCTAGAAAACCCGCCTGAGGGGGAACCCCTTGATCCCTATCCCCCCGTTGTCTGACAAGCGAAAGCGAATCCGTCCCAGAAACGCCCGATATATTAACCCAGGCGGGTTGAGGGTAAGAATGTAAGTACTGACCAGATAAAGCTGGATAAGGGGCCGACCACAAGTTCCCTGCTTCAACTACAGACCCATAGCCCCTAGTGGGGTATGGTAATGACCAAGAGGAGGCAGGTCCCCCCGCCCTGGGTTGATTACTGAAATTCTGCTAAAGCGGCCATATAACAGCTGGGTCCGAGACCAGAGGTGGGGTAGCAGAAGGACAGACAGAAGGGAATTGTTGATAGGCTGCACCCCCGCTCCCGGGGGGAAACATGACCGGGGCAGGACCCAGAAACCCAGGGGCCCTATTAGATGATATCACCGCCCCTGCCTGAGACACAGCGTCCCCAGAAAAAAGAAGGGGGGAGGGGGAGGGTGGTGGGTCTCTGGCCTGGGAGAGGGAAAGGGGGGGGAAGGGAGTTGAGGGGCATCACCCCTTGGAAAGGGGGGAGGGGGAGGGATGGGACCAGCTGGGCCCCCATATGCATGGTATTGGGTGGTTGCCCTGAAAACTGCTGGCCGGAAAAAGAAAAGGACAAAGCACCTGAAACAACCGTCCCCTGTCCTTGTGACCCCGGGGGAACGACAGGGTCAAGAATAACAGGCCCCAGACCTCTATATGGGGACACCTGTGCCCGCTCTTCAGAACCCTGGACTCTGTCCCCCACAGTTCCCACATCATTCACAGGGATGCCTGCGGAGGAACTGACTGGAGCCCCGACAGAGGGGGATACTAAAGATGGCCCCCGTGTCCCAAAGAGCACCACGTGAGCGGGGGAAGGAGATCCCCTGCCCCTGGCTCTGGCAGACAGCCTGATCCTCTGCATGCCTCCGGACACGAGCGGCCTCGCCGCCCGCTCCGGAGCCCTGGACCTCCTCACCCGACCCGGCCCCGCCCCGCGAGCAACGCTCGCGGCGGCCGAGCCACGTGACCTGCGGGTGGCCGCACGCCGCTAGAGCGGGCGTCCCCGCTGGGAGAGCCCGGAGTTTGTAGCTGACCTTGGGCAGAGAGGGGGGTGGAAACGGAAGGGCCAGACTTTATAAAAGGCACGGAAAGCGCCGCCGGTGGAGGAGGGGAACCAGCAAACCTGGCGGGGATGGACCGAGACCTTCTGGGCCGTGATGATGCCATGACCGTGAACGGGTGGAGGGGGGGAAATGAAAGAAAACGGGGGGGGATGAAGGACAGAAAAGGGGAGACAAGGGCAGAGAAGGAAGAGAGGAGAGAAAAAGACACAAAAACAGTACAAGAGCACAGAGAACGAAAAAAAAAAAAGCAAGCCAGATACTAAGCCTGATGCTGCAGCTTCTCCGGATCCAGGAAACAGGAAGCTCTCTCCTTCTCACACTGCTTGATGTATTCTTTCCACGACACTCCCACATCCTCCTTATTGGCTGATTCCAACACTGACTTAAACCCCCCCCCCCCAGTGGTAAGTAACATTATCAGTTTCACACCACATGATTTTAAACTCCTTCGGCTAATGGCCTCTCTCATAAGTATGCTTGTATACACAAAAAAATACTATGTTCTTCTAAGTCGAGCATCAAGAAATGTGTCTACTTCTCTGTGATTATGAGATTAGAGTTTAAATATGCAAATTTGTTTTATCACTTTTATCATAACTAGACTCACATTTACCAGCAACTTGTGGGAGTGTAAAAAGTTCATATATTTGGATAGGCATCTTCACTGAAATGTTGGTACACTTTTTCTTTTTACCAACTTGAAAGTAATTTGCTGTAGGCTGTTATGAGTCATAATAATCATATTTGAAAAGCTTTTACTTACCTCGTAGATACAGTCATGTTACCATGAATTTCATAATACACACCACTGTATTCCAAGGTCCATTTTTTGAACAGTATTGTTGTTTTATATTTTTGTGGTTTATCAAAGAGAGATTTCCTGCCAATAATCATTTATTTATTGACTTACTATACAGTAGTTTAGTGCTGCACATTAATCCACAATGGAGATTATTAAACATCCCCTGTTGGAATTTTAGAGGTCTTGTTCTCTTTAGTCTTTCTACTTTCATGTTATTTACATTTCTGTTTGTGAGTAATGTTAGTTACATCTTTTATGCATTATGCCTGTGGCATCTTTTCCATGTGAATTTTTATTATAAATATGTAAAGATGTTAAATTCTCAGCACACCTGCCAATCAGTAATACACGACAATTGTTCATATCTAAGATTTATTTGAAAGGTTATATTTACATCATCAGAATGCAGGAAAAAGAGAAAACATTTGCACAGATACGTATAAACCGGTCACATCGAATCCTATGGAGTGTAAGTCACAGGGAACAAGCAATATTGTGACATTTGCCTGTTAAAGTTGTTATGTGTTCATTTCTTTCATATTAAGTATCAACAAACACAACCGGGCGCTAATACGACCTATAGAGCGGATACCAGCAGCTTTAAAATGGGCTCCAGTCCCATAAGACAGATATACAAACAGCAAAAATAATAAAGCGCTAGGTAAAACACACAATATAGATTTAATAACAATAATATGCACAATAACGTACACAATGGTTTATGGCCATAAACATCCCCACAGGGCATATATATAAAAAAGCATTCAGTGCATATTTATAAAACAACAGATGCACCTTATTCAGGGTATCGATAAAGATTAAGCGCTAATGGATAGAAACAGTCTTGACACATTTATGACACCTCTATGTTCTTAGTATGGTATGTAGAGGAGGTAATGTGTTGCTTGCAACATAAATATAACCTTAATTGATATGTCTCACAAATACATTACAACCCTTTGATTCTAACCCGTACTATTTCATCTGGGCTAATACATTCACCAGTCTAAGCGTTTCTCTTCTAACTAAACCAATGGATTGTGGAGGGCTTAAGCATATTATCAAGTAGTGAATTTAACCATAATCATCGATTGGAACACCAACTTCAACCCCAAATTAGGTTAAAATACACACCTCATTTTCTTCTATTGCAAAACACGCTGAATTCCTAAAACACACATAGCCACTTTATCCATGGGATAGAGACCATTTCTTTAATTAATTTCTTGGAGAAAAAAAATGAATGAACCAGTTTCTGGAAAGTGAGTAAATTGTATATAGAAGTAGTCTGTTTACAAAACAACAATCATTCCTGAAAACAGGGGTAAAAGAGATAAACTTTTAGCATAATTGGTAGGCCTATAATCAAACTCTAAACTCAGATTATTATTTGTATGTGCCTTTTCAGCAGATTTAGGTATTTTCAGTCAGATTAGAAAAACAATAACATAATAGTTTTCTGAACTCAAAAGTCATTTAAGCCAATTATATTGCTTAGGAAAGAATTGGTAATAAATTGATAAATTCACAATTTAAATTGATGAATCTGCCAACACAAAAGCAACTCCAATTGAATCATTAATCCCGAACAGCTACAAGCACTGGATGACAGGAGATGACCATCTTCTATGGGGAAAACTATGGTGGTCATTTACAAAGTGCAAATTCTCCAATGCACAGTGCAAAATAAGCAGTGGTTCTGCCATGCATTTGATTTGTGCACATACATTTCTATCACAGCAATTAAGTTTGCAAAGCAAGCAGGCATAATTTACAGAGGAGCAGACATTTTCAAGAGTAGAGGAGAGGAGTGGGGTGAGTTGTTGGTCATGCAAAGTATAGATTAGCTGCAAATCTGCTATTTGAGTAATGCAGCAACTAGCTAGTTAGGGTTATTCATTTTATATGGCTGTCTCTATTAATTGTGGGGATTATTAATGTAATGTGGGTTTGGTGGAGGGCTATTCAAATATCACTGAGGCTAATAATGCAATGTGGGGTTACTGTTTTTAAAATGGGGGTTAGCCATTTAATGTGGGCGCTAGTTAAAAGATGAAGGCCTATTTCTTAATGCTAGTGTTATTGACTTAAATTTTCCACTGGTTGATGGGATGGAGGTATAAACTGATTACTTGTTGCTGGTCTTCCCAAGTGCTAAATAGTGCTTACCCCTTTTCCACATAGGGCCACAAATATTCCATGATCGGTCCAAGTAGCAACTGAGCTTACAATACCAACAGCAGCAAGCAAAGTTGCAAGAACAGGCAGGATAGAGCAGCACAGAGATTGCCAACTGTCCTGATTGTCCTGACTGCAAGGACAGTTGGGAAGTATGTTCCTTTTCACATTGCTCTGCTCGTGAAGGAAGCACACATCAAGCAATGGTGCTCTTGCAGCTGCTCCATGATGTGGGCGATCTGTGCAGAGTACCAGTGACACCACTAATGGGAGTAATGAAGCAAGTAGGAATCAGAGGAGGGTTGGGTGGATTTTGGTGATTAGTGAGAAAGGGAAGATATGCATCATATATGACAAGAAAACTACAGTAGATGGTGGTATATTATGACCTAGGGCGATGGGTAACCAGCACTGACTCTAGCACTAGATTAGTACTTGTGTTTACACATATTTACACCCACGCAAATTTTCGGTTACATAAGCCTTTAAGTTTATTAGCATAAGGATCCTTGATCCTTCTGCTGCAAAAGGCTTCTCTCCTGACGCTGCTGGCAAGGTAGTTATCTTGCTTCACTGTCACTCTGCTTTCAGTAGACACAAAGATCCACAAGGTCCCCAGTGACTGATGCCAAAGGAAGAAGACTTCCTTGCAGATCTTTGTTGTAGTCTCTGATGCTTTATTCAGTTCAACAGAAGCTATAATCCATAGCCAGTCCTGATATCCAGTTCACTGAGTCTCTCTGTGGTCAACAAGAACAGAATTTTATCCAGTCTTCTGTCCTTATCCTTCAGGGCAGTATTTTCCTCCTCTGCCTAGTCGATTGGAGGGTCTTGTTTCTTGTAGCACTATCTCAAACAAAGTTGAATAATCACTGGTAATGTTATTAATGACTACATTGTCAAGAAAGGAGTTTAATTTACTGGAGATATAATTAGAATGTTCATTGTTCCTGGTTTCATCCCTGCATTGCAGGACTGCTGATTATTGCTCTCAGGCTGAGTAGTACTTTCAATAGACTCTGGTAACAGTACAAGCATGAATCCCAGTAAAACCACATTGCACATCATTTATACATTAAAGAACACACTACATATATTAAAAGGCAACAATTTATCACATAAGTTGGGGCTATTCCTATGAAAGTGATATTGTAATTAGGAAACAGACATTATACATCCAATCACCATTAATAACCACAGTGGTCTAATTCACTTATTAACTTTTCACATAAAAGGATACAATTACTACAGGTGCCGATTTTGCTTCTAATAATAACAGGAGACCCAGGAGAGGCATCTCCTCCATTTGAAATTTTTGATCTTTTAATCGACTTCCAAATCAAACTGCACAACCTGAGTTGGGAGTTTAAACGACTGAACATACCTGGGAGTGAGCATAGCGCAATATGAGGCATGAAATATTTGCACACAGCACAAGCTGTTTTTTTTAATTCTTATTCCAAGGTGAAAGGGGTGCAGAGGTGTTTTTTCACACATACACATTGCACAAGGCGCTATGTAAATAGACATTTTCCAAAAGCATACAGTTCCTCTTTTAAAAGGAATATTTTTATATTTATGTTACAATTTGCTCACAGATATGAGCAAATTATAATATGAATACAGAATGCTTTACTACAACAATAAGTGTTTTGTAGTTAAAATCCATCTACACTCACCTTCAAATCACAGAGAAAACTGAACAACACAAATTTGGGGGAGGTGATATTGAGAAACACTATCAATGACTGTTGCTTTGGATTTATGAGTTAGACACAGATTCCACCAAGAGAATGAATAATGATTTTGACATTCATTTGTTGTTAGTATATGACATGTGTTACAGTATCTCTCTGCATGTGATTATATTTGTTTTTGACTATGATACTACTTTTTATTTGTAATGTTATAATATTCTTCTCTTTGATGTATTTTGGTTTGATTCCAATAATATTATGATGAAATAGATGTAGTAAATGATTAATTTAATAGCAGTGAAAGATAAATAAAAATATATATTTTGGTGGCAAAGAATAATCTATAGAAGGGGAAGGACAGGATTCAAAAACAGGTTTACAAATAAATAAAATTAATGTATCCTATCATGAAGACAGATGGTGAATGCCTACTGAAATAAATAAAGAATACCAGAGAGTTTTAAAACTGTGTTTATTTCATGTGCCAGTGAAGCATCAGACAAGGACAACATTTCTGGGTCCTTAAAGGAATTATCAACTCCTCAAATTTGTGTCCTCCTCCACTCCAAGTGTAGCAAGAGGGCATAATTACTCCAGCCATTTTAATTAAGAAAATCTACGAAGCATTGACACATGCACTCAATAAATCCACACAGCTCATACACAAATTATCCTAATTTCGGGGTGACCAAATGTATATAAGAATAGTTGAAAGAGTACTTATTATGTAGTTTTTAAAAGGAAATCTAATATAGCACAGTTTGTACTGTGAGCAAAACAATAGTTGCCTACTCTCGCTGAATTTCCAGGAGGCTCACGAATTTCAGGGGGAGTCCTCCTGGACTTCCGGAAGAATAGGCAACCTCCCAGACACAACAGAGACGGGGCTTAATAAAGTAACTTTGTGTCATTAAGCCTATCGGGGGGCAAAGCTACAGAGGCGTCATGATGCCCCCTCCTATGACTTCCTTCTTTTCCAGGAACTCCCAGAGGAGAAGTTTGAAGTTTGAAAGGTAGGCAAAGGCAAGTATGAGTACAACATAATTGCATTCTATAGTTATTAACACACGTACTATACTTGAATGAATCAGCTACAAAAAATTTTCCTGTAATATGTCTTAAGCATTGTTCAGATTGTTTCTGGAGTGTGGTTGCCTCTGGGCTGAAGATTATATGAAACTATTCTCATGTGATGTTCCACAGGCAATATAGACTTTCTACAGTTTGAAGATGCCACAGAAAGTTTCTCAGGATACAATCAGTGTTCTCCCCAGCACCTATTTCCTGGGTGCTCCATCTGGATGTTTTTACTTGCCACCCGGCTCTTGGAACCCAACAGAGTCCTATTATAATAGAATAAACCATTGTTTCACCTATTATAACAGGCACTATGTGAGCACTACAGCCAGCAGTGTGCATTAGACCACCGACCACCAGTCTGACCAGTCCTGCCAGGTGTGGGCAACATTTGTCAATATTATTGCAAAGTACTACACTGCCCTCACCCAGCTACTTCTTAATTCCACTCGACTGTCAAAGTTTTCTGGGAAGAACACTGATACAATGAATATGTTCCTGACAGTACATGGGATGTTAATACTCACATTAATAAATTAATATTCATATCTGGCCATAAAATGGCTAAATTCATGTAGGCATGTATATTGGTGAATTTAAAAGGAATGGTACACTACAGCTGTTTCCCACAGTAAATGTAATATTGATATGTTGTCTGTTCTAATATCTGAAAAGCATGTAGTTGTGTATGACAGGTCTGCTTTAAGAATAACCTATTGGGTTTTACATGGTACAGCATTTTTTTTATTTATTATTTATTATTTATTTTATTTATTATACCTATGCTACCTTAAAAATATAGCTCATGTGTCTCTTCCTTCTATATTGTACAATTATATATTGATGCATTTATATTTTATATATGTGAGACATATTGTTCAACTAAATTTCAATACATAATTTCCTTTGGTATCGTATACAATCTGCAATGGGAGGTGAGTAAAAAAAAAAATCTGTTTTAGGACCTAGACGACATATAGAAACCAAGATAAAAGCAAAATTTTATTTCTAAGGCTATATCTAAATTAGATATCTCTGCGTGTAAAGTCTTCAAAGAATAATAGAAGGTTGTTTCCCTTTTACTTTAATGTGTCACTATGGGAAAGATTTAATGCTTGTGAACATTGTGTTTGTCTTGTTGAAAAAGCTCAGTGTTCAATCATTGTTGTGAGATACCACCCTTAGGTAATTTGACTACTACCTGGATCGGCATACTATCATATGTGTTAATTAACGCCATGAAGCCTGTATTTTCATTTTGCTAAGAAGATACCTGATGCTTTCTTAAATGAATGTGCACATGTATATTGTTGTCAGTACCAGTTCTGCAAAGACCCTTTTTTTCCTAGTAATGAAATCTCTTTTCTTACATTTGCAAGAACCGTTCATCCTGTGTACAGACCTGACATTGAAGTTAGTGGAGTGATTTTTGTGCACTAGCAATAAATGTATTTATACACAGTGATCTTATCCATCCATAAACATTTTGTCCTCAGTAAATGAACTGAACATTCTAACATGAGTACTGCAAAGTTATCTAAATGGTAGGCCGTGCAACACCAATTCTGCAACACCAAATTAACCAATATACTTTGCCGCACCCATTTGAGCAGGGAAAATTGCAGATCTCATATGACCTATATGCAATGTATTACTCATTTGACCACTATGAAGACCACCTATTTGACAAATAACTAGCGTAGGCCACATTTGACAATTAGCTCCAGATTGGTGGAAAAGTAACATAGGCTAAATCTTAGGGTGATAGAGGTGCAGGGGCAGCACATCACTCATTTTGTAAAATATTTTTTTACTTTTTTTATTAATAGCTTGATCAGTAAATTATGCATCACCCATGTATCAAGTAAATAAACACAAAACTTTATTGGCATTGGTGCTGTCAACCTTTCTTGCAGTGAGCACCAAAGGACCATTATCTACAGTGGAAGACCGTAGCACAGAGTGAGTCAATACATTACACTACTTCCACTCAGTAATCTACCCTATACTGGGTCTGTTGGGATTTATGATCATTAAAGGATCACCAAGTGTAAGGAAAGGATGGGGATAACCCTGCTTCCAAAGTAAAACATTTGGCAAACTCTCTCCCTATATTACTACCAAAAAACATTATTCTGGCATAGGAAAACATGTGAAAATAGAAACTTATAACAACCATAACATGAGTGGAAAATATGAGAAATGGCACACAAAAATCAATAGAGATGTAGAAGAAATCATAAAAATACATTGCAATTAATTTAGATTACAATTGTATGGTTTGCTGGACTGTGAACACAATTAAGTAAGAAAAACTGACGTAAGATAACCAATTATAATTATTCTTAGATTTGTCTATGGTTTATTAATTGTTAAAGCACCTGGGCTAGTCAATCTAATTTCTTATTTTAGGACAAACACAAAAGTAAATGGTGAGCACTACTAAAGGATTACAGATTGCACAGTCTACAATTTTGAACATGTACAAAATGGGCTAGCTAGTCAGTCCAGAGCAACTGATGATCTATTCAGATCTGCCAACGTGATTTTAACACTGTGGTAGCTGGAAGCATAATAGCGCCGACACACTAAACAGCATAGTGTAGGTTGCCAAAATGTTATTCCAGCAATGTGTGCCACAAAAATAATATATTTAAGCAGTAAAATAAACATGCAAAAATGATATATGCAGTGCACCACACACTGCAAAATACAATTTTTTTTTACATTAGCATGATGTACAGCAAAAAAGAAACCACACAGTGCACATTACTGTGAAAAAAATATCCCTGACAAACATGAATTAGAAAAATATAATATTTCCTTATTGCAGCATAAAGGCTATAATATGCACTTTAAGCACTTTAGCACATCTACGTGTTTAAATATTTCATATGCACAATATGCCAAAATAAATAACATGTACATTACAGTCATGGCCAAAAGTTTTGAGAATGACACAAGTATTGGTTTTCACAAAGTTTGCTGCTTCAGTGTTTTTAGACCTTTTTGTCAGATGTTGCTATGGTATGCTGAAGTAAAATTGCAAGCATTTTATAAGTGTTAAAGGTTTTTTTTTGACAGTTACATTAAGTTTATGCAAAGAATCAATATTTGCAGTGTTGAACCTTCTTTTGAAGACCTCTGCAATTCGCCCTGGCATGCTGTCAATCAACTTCTGGGCCACATACTGACTGATGGCCACCCATTCTTGCCTAATCAATTCTTGGAGTTTGTTAGAATTTGTGGGTTTTTGTTTGTCCACCTGTCTCTTAGGGATTGACCATAAGTTCTCAATGGGATTAAGGTTTGGGGAGTTTCCTGGCCATGGACCAAAATTTCAAAGTATTGATCCCCGAGCCAGTTAGTTATCACTTTTGCTTTATGGCAAGGTGCTCCATCATGCTGGAAAAGGCATTGATCGTCACCAAACTGTTCTTGGATGGTTGGGAGAAGTTGCTCTTGGAGGATATTTTGGTACCATTCTTTATTCATGGCTGTGTTCTTAGGCAAAATTGTGAATGAGCCCTCTCCCTTGGCTGAGAAGCAATCCCACACAAGAATGGTCTCAGGATGCTTTACTGTTGGCATGACACAGGACTGATGGTAGCGCTCACCTTGCCTTCTCGGGTCAAGCGTTTTTCCAGATGCCCCAAACAATCTGAAAGGGGATTCATCAGAGTAAATTTATTTATCCCATTCCTCAGCAGTCCAATCCCTGTACCTTTTGCAGAATATCTGTTGTCCATGATGTTTTTCCTGGAGAGAAGTTGCTTATTTACTGGCCTTCGTGATAGAAAGCAGTCCTCCAAAAGTCTTCACCTCACTATGCATGCAGATGCACTCACATCTGCCTGCTGCCATTCCTGAGCAAGCTCTGCACTGGTGGTGCCCAGATCCTGCAGCTGATTCAACTTTAGGAGTCCTGGCGCTTGTTGGATGTTCTTGGGTGCCCGAAGCCTTCTTCACAACTATTGAACCTCTGTCCTTGAAGTTCTTGATGATCCAATAAATGGTTGATTTAGGTGCAATCTTACTAGCAGCAATATCCTTGCCTGTGAAGACCTTTTTATGCAAAGTATTGATGACTACACATGTTTCCTTGCAGGTAACCATAGTTAACAGAGAAAGAAGAATGATTTCAAGCACCATACTCCTTTTAAAGCTTCCAGTCTGTTATTCTAACTCTATCAGCATGACAGAGTGATCTCCAGCCTTGTCCTCATCAATACTCTCACATGTGTTGACAAGAGAATCACTAACCTGATGTCAGCGAGTCCTTTTGTGGAAATGTTGTTTTTGGGATAAAGTTCATTGTCATGGCAAAGTGGGACTTTGCAATGAATTGAATTTCACTCTTCATGAAATTCTGGAGTATATGCAAGTTGCCATCATAAAAACTGAGGCAGTAGACTTTGTGAAAATTAATATTTGTGTCATTCTCTTTTGGCTATGACTGTATATCCAACTATCCTTTCATATTCCCCTGTATAGTCTTACATACAGTCAATATACATTCTACTTCCAAACAGTTATTTGTACACACTGCAACCAGTATGAACACTGGATGCACCAACTGTAAGGCAGAATTTAACATGTGATACCTGGATCAAACATTGAATTTCCTGCCCATCACAGTGGTCCTTCCACTGATAGTGGAGCTCTCTGAAGTACAGAGTTGTAAGGTGTGCAACAATTGTATGTATACATGGTATGTATAATTTATTTATATAGTATCACCACTCTATAAGTGCCAAAAATTACAAGTTAGGAAGGGGAGGGGGGGAGTGTATAGTATAGAGGAATTTGTTTGACAATAGTATGTCTCCCTATGAGTGTTCCCAAAACTTACAATCTACATGATATACAGAAAACAATACAGACATACTAAGACAAAAAAATATAATTGCAGGATATCAACCAGAACCACAGGTCTATTTTGTAGCATCTTCCAGGATGTGAACCTTCAGATGGGAGTTTAAAGAAGTGATATAATATGTTGATGCCCTTGTGCATTTCTTAATAATTGACCCCTCTTGTGACTTAAGCGGATATATATATTGTATAAAAGGCTAATTTTATTAATCTGGTAGAAAATCATAGCAGACACCAATTTGGTACTTACAAATCTAATATTTCTATTATACTATTTTTGGATATAATTCTGCTTTATTTAGGCAGTAGCAACAGATTCTTTAGCTCTTGGCAATCTTATGGTGTTTGAGTTCCATGCAAAAATCAATGCTAGTTTGCACAGAGTGTCCACAATCAGCCATAATGACACTTACATTGTGCATCATAAATGACCCTGGTTATTAAAAAATAATAATAATTAAACAAATGAATACAACTTTGTGTCATATGGTTAAAAAAGGTCAATTCAAATAGAGGAAATGACAATACTCAAACTGAATGTCAGGCCGCATCACGGCAGATGTAACCAATCCAGACTTGGTCAGCCAAAACTTAATAGCAGATATGCTAATGGCAGTCATCCGCCCATAATGGAACAAGTGTAAACGCATCTCCATAAAAAAAGATGTTTTTCTCACAGAGATTGCTTAAAAATACCATTAAACTACACTTTATTTTTTACCTCATAATTCATGTAGTCGGTATCACTAAACTCACATTTACATTTATCAACTTTGTGTTACAAATCTTTGCACTTTATATTCTTTATATGCTTTCAGATTATCTTTAATAGTATCACTGCTACATAATGTTTGTTGTTTTCGCTACAACATTGCTCATCTGTTCTGTGTTAGTAATGCATTCTGCCTACACTCATTAGTAATAGAATAATAAGGCTGAGTTATACCCATATGTTTTACTGAACATTTGTTAACCCTTTTCCATCAGAATGACATTTAGAAACATCATGCTTTGTTGTGCCACTTTGCAACATAATGTTTAGAAATGTAAAAGTAAAGATGACAAATGTGAGCTTCTATTATGTAGCCATCTCTGAAGTCCTGCAATTAACGGCAGCCGAAAACTGGATCATTTGGCAGTGTTCTGTACTGGCTGTTTGCAGGCAGGAAATAGTGTCAAAGTAGCGTTAAGAACTAGTAGATACATCGATCGGCCACACACAACATTAAAGCCAGTTGCCTAATGTTGTTTAGGTCCCACTCGTGCCACCAAAACAGCTCAAACCATTTGAGGCCCTTGAAGGTGTCTGTTTAAGGTGTCCTGTGGCATCTGGCCCTAAGACTTTAGCAGCAGATCCTCTAAGTTCTGTAATTTACGAGGTAGGGCCTCCATTGCTCAGACTTGCTCGATCAGATTGAGATCTTGGAAATTTAGTGGCAAGTCAGCACCTTAAACTCTTTGTCATGTTCCTCAAATCATTCCTGAACAATTCTTGTAGTGTGTCAGGATGCATTGTCCTGCTGTAAGAGGCCACTTTTGTCAAGGAAAACCGCTGCCATGAAGGGGAGCACTTGGTGTGTAACAATGTTTAACTGTAAAAGTTACATCCACATGAATGCCAGGACGCAAGGTATCCCACCAGATCAGTGTCCAGAGAAACACATTGTCTTTGCCGGCTACCTTCATGCCCTAGTAAATCCTGGTGCCATCTCTTCATGATGTAAGCGACGGACACGCACCTGCTCATGTGCCCGTTGTAGGTGCTTTCGGCAGTGGACAGGAATTATAATGGGATCTATGACCGGTCTGCGGCTGCGTAAACCCATATGCAGTAAGCTGTGATGCACTTTGTGTTTTGACACCTTTCTATCATAGCCAGCATTAACTTTTTCAGCAAGTTGTGTTACAGTAGCTCTTCTGTGGGAAGGAATCAGGCAGACTAGCCATCACTCCCCACATGCATCAATGAGCCTTGGGCGCCCATGACACTTTCACGGGTTCACTGGTTGTCCTTTCTTTGACCAATTTTGCTAATTACTAGCCTCTGCATACTGGGAATACCCCACAAGACGTGCCGTTTTGGAAATGTTCTGAGCCAGTCGTCTGGCCATCACAATTTGGTCATTGAGAAGGTCACTCAGATCCTTATGTTTGTCCATTTTTCCTGTTGCTAACACATCAACTTCAAAAACTGACGATTGACTTGCTGCCTAATTTATCGCATCCCCGTTCGCATCTGTTTCGGGGAAAAGAGAAACACATCTGGCCATTGTAACGAGATGTTATTCACTTCACTTGTCAGGTGTTGTGGCTGATTGGTGTAACTTATACTGACAGGTACTGACAGAGTTATGGTAAACCTCAACACCTACAAATGTCTGGATGAGAAATTCAATCCAATGTGAATATAATATAATTACAATAACAATAATAATAATAATAATAATAATATAATTATAATGTAACATTACTAACGACTTCCACTGTGAAAATGTGCTGCCATACAGTCACTGGATTCCAACCAACCTCAGGTTTTGGAATATTATCTGATATTTCCACCTCCAGCCACTAGATGTCACACATTGCTCTTGAACATACCCTTAAAAAAGATGGACAGTATTACCTCAGAAGAATCCAAATTGGTTCCTTATTCTGGCCTATAATCAGGCACTTCCCAAATAAGGTTTTGTTTGATCTGCTTCTGTTAGCTGTACCTCTTCCTGTTGGATTCCCTGCTTCTGAGTATGAACTGGTTTATGCCTAACTACACGTATTGTCTGCCAACCTATTGTACTTCAGCTAAACACACCAGAATCATAAAATGAGGCTTCCGCTCAGGGCTGTATTTATCATGTAACCAAACTAGGCACATGTTTTGGAGCAGCACCATTTAGAAGACAACATGTTAAATTTAACTTGCTTTTCCTTTTAATTCCCATTCAGCTGAGGCTTTCCCTCTTGCAAATGAGGGTGCCCCTAAGTCTGTAGGTGCCAGGATGAAGGATATCCGGACCTATAGTGCCGTTTCCCTAACACAGTTACTACAGATTTCTTTCTGTAGTGTTGTGGCTGTGCATCAATGTGCGCAGTGATGTCATCGCAGACTGACTCAGTGATGTCATAGTTTCCTGTCTTGTCTTGTCTTGTCTCCGAGCCCCCACCAATAGGAAATACCAGTGGGGGACGGGTAAGGATTTACAACTTTGAACCTTTTCAGTGCTAAGAATAAGTGGCAATCTAGGGCTATATGTGGATTAGGTGTCTAATGCATCCATGTGTTTTTAATCTGCAAAGGTAAAGCGCGTTGAGGCTCATTTGGAGAAATATATAAATATATTGGGAAGACTTTGGCGTGAGTTGGTCAGCTTAACATATATTGCAATATGTGGAACTAACATTCCCTGTTTTTAATATAGAACAGTATTTAGTACAGCATTATTTATGTGTTTTATGTGTTTGGAGAGTGCAGAGTATCAATGTTTTCCTATATATATATATATATATATATATATATATATATATTTCTCCTAATAGATAAGGTGGCACTCAAGGGTGTATTTAATCCATTCCAACATTTCAGCATAGTACTTTTCTCAGGGACATCATGTGAGAGTCTGACAAACATACTCAATACATATAGTGCACAACATAATTAACATTCTGAATAATGAGTTTAGCTTTGTCATTGGTATATCAACATATATGCATTTTCCTTTTCTTTTTAAATGTCTTTATTTAGTGTAGTTTTAAATTGTTATGGCGCTTTAGGCGGTTATCCAGTTATCAGTGGATAAACAGATGCTGGTTTAATACCTTTGCATTACAATATTTGTGTTTTTTACATGTTTACAATTTGGGTTGCCATGGTGACGTTTGTTAGCCACACCCCTTACGATGATGTTGCTCTGCATTGATTATTCATTGGCAGTTTTTTATCTAGTGGGAGTGCTATTCCTTTGCAATGCATGCTGGGATGGCAGTGCTAACAGAGGCAGCTGTGCATTATATGTTTTGAGTATGTTTGTCAGACTCTCACATGATGTCCCTGAGGAAAGTACTATACTGAGATGGATTAAATACACCCTTTTGATACTAACAACAGTGCACATAGGAAGAAGTTTTAACGTTCAATATCAAAACCAAAGTTGTTATCGATGGCTATTATCGGCAAAAAAAAGTATAGATCCTTAATCTTCACCAGTCAATTTCAAAGGTGTCAATAGTACATTCAATTATAAAATGTTAATTACCACCATCCAGTTCGCTTCATAGTCAGCTAGTTCAAATCGAGGTATATGTAGTATGTGTTGGCGGTATCTTCACCTGCTTTTGTTAAACAAAGATTCCTGCTACCTCACTCTTTTAGAACTCTCGACTGCTTTGCAATAAGATAGACTAGAGTGGACTTGAAAAATTATATGAAATGTCTATTAATTAGACCTGGGTCTTACATATTCAAGAATTCTTGAATCCAATATCAAGCCAATCAGACTAAATCTCGTCTTAGGTTCACAAGTGTCCAGGTTTATACCTCTTACGCGTTTCTCCACAATTGTGGTTTCCTCAGAGACTCTCAGAGACTCTGTGATTTCCTCAGAGTCTCAGAGACTCTCAGAGAGTCTGAGGAAACCACAATTGCAAAAAGTGTAAACCTGGATACTTGTGAAATTAAGACGTATTTTTGATTAACATTTTGAGATCATGTTCTGAGGTTGAATAAAGCCAAAGGTAAACCAAAATGTTCTTCAGTGTTATTAAGGTAGTTTCTAAAATGGTTTTCTGATCTTGACATCTGAACATTGAATATTTTGGAGGCTTTCCAATAACAGTAAAATCCTTGCACTATTTGGGAAAATTTCCATCTTTTACCCAAAGTGGGCTGGATCTTATATTCCAGTTTTGATGTGACCTTCAAAGTATTGTCATGCATATTGTAAAAATATGTGTATCAACTAGTGTAACTTAAAGAAAACAATGATTTCCCAGACGTCCAATACTTTTCTTCAGCTTGAAGCACTGGTGTGCTAAAGATTAACTGAACACTGCTATAAAAGCTATTTTTAATGAAACAAATAAGTTTTCCCCAATCTCTCTATTGTACAATGCAGGCACACTGTCTACAGATAGAAGTATTAAGAGAATGTCTGACATTACAAACTTGGCATTGCTGCAATATGTCTGACTGCACGAGTGAGACAGAACAAACATCTGCCAAGCTGTAGGCCACATATAAAATGACATTGTGTCAAAGCAGCCTAGTGACCTTATTGAGATGAGTAGAGCCCTGCTATGCTTGTTTATTTATTTACATAACACCAAAATATTACGCAGTCCTTTACGGAGAATGTATTTAATCTTACAGAGTACCTGTCTCTGTGGAGATTACAGTCTAAATTCTCTACCACACATACAGAAGGGTTTATTTAGTCAAAAGCCAATTACCCTACCAATACTTAACTTGTTACCAAATTTGGCTGTAGGACACAATGACAGCTGTACAGTCTGAATGTGGCATCTACAGTTCTGTTTAAATGTTTAAAATGTTTAAAATGAATGTTATTCTTTTTTATTAATTAAATTACTGTTGCATCCATATATTAAAGCAATGGGCACATTTAAAGGTGATGCAACTATTGCTTGACTGGGTGTGTTTGAATGCCTGACCACAAAACCACACCACACCATAGCCAATGTCATTGCTGCTATCAGCCCAGTGCTGTAATCTGCACAATCACAGTGACTTTGTTGAATAATACTGTATAAGCACGTCCTATAATATGTTTCATAGGTAAGTAGTAGGGGCTTATTTTTGCATTGTGCCCACCACAATTAATCTCCAATATTTAATTTCATTTGTATTGGCTGTTAGCAAAGTTTACACAAAATTCAAAGCAGATTGTGAACTAATAGTAATAATAAGATAATAATTTGTATTGAGCAACCTAACACAAATATTTCATATTTATGTCTAGATTGATAGATAGATACATACATACAAACATACATACATACATACATACATACATACATATGACTAACTCTGTTACTCACGTTTATATTGCAAATACACACACAAAACACACAAACAAATTTGGTAAAATGTTTGCAAATGACTCTTATGTGTACTTGGCTATTCCTACTGACTAGATTTTCCTCATTTCTTGGGCTTATTTTGTTTGTTTTATTTAGGTTTTTTGGGGGATAGTTACTATTTATAATGCCGTGTGCTATTTCAAATTGACTCAATTTTCTATCCATTTGTTTTATTTGCACTTAGTGTTAAATTAATAGGAATGTACTAATTAATTTATGCAACAAAGTGTAACTGCAATGCCACCTAGAAGCCAAATGTCTGCTGTGGGAGTAACTGCACAGCAACAAGCAGCAAAAAGACGAAAGGCAGAGTGGGATAATGCCCGACGACAAACTATGACTGATGACCAAAAAGAACACAAACATGATCGTCATCACGATGCAAATATGACTCCTCAGCAAATTGCGAAAAGGACAATGGTAATATCACATCAATACCTACAAAGTCAGCGAACAAGATGCCACATCATTCTTGATGTCGGTAACTTTGATTACTGTGGTCCCATGAACAGTACTTGTGAATTTTGCTATGTTATTTAATCAAAGCTGCCACAAGGGTAAAGACTAATTGGGTGCAATAAGGTCTGCCCCTGTTATTGAGCATTTCATGAAAGTAATTTAACTGTTACCAAACAAGGGTCCAACATGATCTTACTCTTATTTTTTTCCGTCATTTTGATGGGCTGTTAACTAGTAAACATATAAAAGTTGTGTAACTTAATTTCTTGACTTTGTTCAATAACATAACTATGTAAAAAACTTTGTACTATACTTTACAGGTCCATAAATGAATGCTACTTAAGTTATTATAGTTGTTGTCATTAATCATTTCGACTTCCCACTGCTTGTAGCTTACTTATCCTAAAAGTATATTAATGTATTAATTTTCTATTAAATATTTTCAGGGTCATACTAATTTTAGTAGAACTAAATACGACAGGAATTTGTAAACTACCCAGTTGTAAGTAAATAATAAAAAGTAATTAATTGGTTCCGAAAACCATTTACACTTTTGTATGTTAAAAAATATACATAGCCAACTCCTAAGAAATTTCACTCCATGTATAAATGGCAGAGAGTAGCCTGAGGATCCATGGTACCATGGGATCAAGGGGCATACTTAGAGCCATGCAGGAGTGTAAAAGCGTAACTCCTCTTTATGCCAAACTGCTCCATTTCATCAATGGAATAAATCAAATACACTATTATTGCATTTCATTTTACAGGTATATGCCTTTTGAATTCATTCAATAGGAGTTGTTCAACGCATGCTTCTTGCTAATAACCTCTTCATGTCCTTAAGCCCCTTTGAAGATTGGAGAGCCACACATGTGGCCCTCAGATATTTTAAGTCACCCATTAATAGTGTATGGGGTAATGCATATGACTGACAAATGGGGATTTGTAGAACAAGTGGCTGTGTTTTTAATAATTGGATGGCAATTAGGAGGTATCTGTATATAAAACGGATGCTAATTGGAGGGAGTCTGTTTAATATAGATGAGGAAATGAATGTGTTATTTTGCTGTCCTAAACAAGTATCAAAAAAAATCCCTCTCACATTTATAAAATTAGAGAGAACTCTACTGTGAAGAAAGAACCTACATTGATGTGAGTGCTTGAGGTTTATATATATTTCATTTTTATCTGATTTACTTGTGGGGATTTTGGTGGCATCCTATATATAGACTACAGGCAGCACACATTTGCATCTTGTCCACTAATTTACTAAACAGCAATGTCAAAACAAAAATGTTTAAAATAATGCAAGGCTTTTTGACATGCTGCACTTAGCTGTGATGGAGGAAAACAAGAAAAGAAACATTGAGATAACACTTCTATGATCACTGCAGTAACACCTTTTTACCACCTGACTTCATGTTAGCTGGCCAGGCTAATTAGGAGTTAAGCAGCCCACACCACCATTTATGATAACAAATGTACTTTAAAATATAAACAGTTTTATAATATTTGCTATAATAATAATTTAAAATGTGTGAAAAGATGTAAAATTGGGAAGGATACATACTAGCTCAACTCTAAATTGCAGTTTATGAGGAAACAAGGGGTTATTATGAAAGCAACATTGCTGCGCCTCATATCTATTTACTATTTTTACTGGTGATGGGCCAGGCTTTCTATCTCCACTTATCACTGCAATAGAAAACCTCCTATTATCACAATTTGCCAACAAAATATCTGCGGAGTAGCTGAGCGGTACTGACTGGCAGTTGTAAAAGTACTTTGACAACCAGTCTTGGGTGCGTCTATGTAAGCGTAACCCGGCTTTGTTGGTTCACGCATGCACAGTAGAAGTTCCACTAATTAAAATAATGATAACATTTAAAAAAAAACATATTAAAAAAGAAAATAATTATTTAGAATAGTTCCTTGATAGGAAGAAGCCCTATCTCCGGAAAAAGCAGCTTCTTCTTTTTTTTGCCGGATAGGGCTTTTCTCCCTATAATAAATAGACCCTAAAGTGTGGATTGTGATCATGTACTTTTTAGCCCTTTTGTCCCATCTCCCCTGGATCCCCAATTGTGAGTTACACTCATGCATTTATTATGTATATGTTTTAACCATGGTTTATACTGTGTTGTTAACTATAATAATTAATATTTGTATTAAAACCAAGGCTGCAAAAGAACAACATTTTATCTGTAGCATATTGCGACACATTAAAAACATTTAAACATTTAAAACAGGAATTCAGGTGTAATTAACTTCTTGACTCAGCTAGGCAGGAGTATGGTGTTATCTGATCCTCACATTCCCGGCTGGAAAGCACCCCAAAGGGGTTCCTATGTCTCTATGTTAAAGATAGTGTGGAAATTTGCCAAAGACACAGTTCATGTATATTTGTTATATTTTATTGTTATATGTTGTTTGTATCACCAAGTTATCTCATTACTCATTGCGAGTAAAACTTCCTTCCTTCCTTCTGATAGCACTTTTTTCAATTTATCTGGTCCTACTAGAGGATCTCTGCTATTATTTTCTATTATTTGTATCTGCACTCAGGCATAACACTTTACAACCATGGAGTTCCTGTTATGACATTTGTTTTGAGTTAGTCTTTAATGTTTCAGTGCATTTATTAGAAGCAGTATTTGTTGATTTTACAAATAATATACATAATTTAGTACTTCTTTCTATTTCTACTAAGTACATTTCTTAGTAGAAACCTATTGTACCACTCATGAAACTGTATACACCAATGCTTCTAGTACACCATAATACAAAAATGCAAGAGAAATATATTTTCAAACTCTTACTGACAGTTTTTTAATATCTATAATATTTTACTTCATCAGATACTTGTAGACAAAGGGAAAATAAATTTTACACTTTTCCAGTATTGTCTCCATTAAAATCACTGGATGTGATGCAGGAATAAATCACTTTTGCAATTAACTTGGTGCACAATGGTACCAGGAAAGCAGTGAATATGTATTTCAGATTTTAGAGTAATTTTCTGCTACATTTAATTAGGACATTTCTACAGAAGGGAATGTGATGGAAGATTAATTTTATATTTTCTTCTAGATGTGGTGGTATACACTAGTGGACAATATAATGTTATATGAGAAAGATCAAGAATATTTGTGGTAATACTCATTTTCCTGCATCCATAATTTACTTTTTCTCGAGCCACATGTATCTGCAGAAAGGTACCAGTAGTAGATAGAGTGCCCCGCAAAAATCTTAACAAGCCCTAGTGCTGCCAGCTAAGCTGTTATTACCAAAAAGGGGGATACAAAAATCGTGGGGTCCCGCTGAATTTATTAGCACCAATACTAGGCTTTGCTAGCTAGGCTGGTGACACTATAGCAGGAAAGCCTGCAACGTTTGGTTTCCTTGTCATATTGCCAAACCAACCCTAGGTGTTATGGTAATTGGGTGCTTGCAGTAATAGCAAAAAGAGTCAGTAGTAGGTGAAGAATATAATTGGTTTATAGTAGGGCAAACACTTGGTTGCAAATATCATGGAGCTTCGAGGCTGCAGATAGAACACGGCAAAACAAAATAGATTCCAAGAATAGCAGGGTATAAACAAAACTCCGTCCAGGTGTTGCAGGATATAAACAAAACAGTCCAAGAATTGCAGGATATAAAGAAACCTAATCCGGGTGTGACTGGATAGGAATAAACAGTCTCTGAACATATACTGGATAGCAGATAAATGCAGTAATAAAGGACACTTACAATGCAGATGATTGCTGAGAACTTAATGCTGGAAGAAAGCAGGCAAACTGATGAGTAGGAATGGTGGTAGCAGGTAGAGCCAAGGGAACAAACACTGGAAAGTAGACTTTCCGAGGCACATAATAAAGACTACAACAATCAATAACCAGCAAGGTGCAAGTTTTGGGGTGGCCATATAAAGTAGTAAGTAGGTGAGGTGCAAATAGTCCAAAAGGTACACAAGTTTAACACCTCTGGCAAAACATGGGTACTACAAAGGGAAAACATCACCGAGTAACGACATAGCCCCCCCTTTAAGGAATGGATACCACATGCTCCACAAGATCCACAAGACTCTGAATTCAGGTTATTTTTTTTCCCTACTTTTTAAGCTTGTTCATTCCTGAAAGAACCTTATTATCCGAGGTGGAAGGTGGACAGGAAAAGTAGTTTCCTCAAGAAATTCGAGGATCGGTGATTGTGAATTATTTTTCATGACTGCAGCATGAAAAGCAGTAAGGTCCTGCTGTATGGGATCTTTGGATCTTACCATAGAGTCTCTCCTCTAAAAGACATAATTATGGAGGCAATTAGGTCCTGCTGAGTGGTGTTGGGATGATCTACTAATTGACTCACACATGATGCATCAATGGCACAAATTGAGTAATGTCTCCATCAAAAATTATGAACTGGTCCTTGCAGGATTTATCAACAGTAGCCAATTGCAGCTCAGGCAGAGCAGACATCGGTGACATGCTCTTTCTTTTTTTTAATACAGTTACTTCTACCTCAACATAGCCCGTAAGCTCATGATCATGCCCTTACTTTGCTAGGCTCGAAAACTACCTCACCCGCAGGGGCGGGCTGGGCCGGGGGGCAGGGGGCAGATGTCCCCCGGGCCGGACGATAGAATTCTATTTTGGGCCGCCTGGTGGTCCAGTGGTAATGAGATGGAGACAGCCTTTGCGGTCTGTGCAGGGGTTGTCACATCATGTAGTACTCACTGCAGCCGCATCATTCATTCACAGAATATTGTACTACAGCTTGTAGTACAATATTCTGTGAATGGATGATGCCCCCATAGTGAGTACTCTGCGATGTGACAGCCCCTGCACAGACCGCTAAGGCTGTCTCCATCGCATCTCAGTAGCAGACAGCTTACAGCACAGGGTCATGTGACCGCAGTGGTCACATGGTAGGAAGTGTAGGCAGGGCTGACGGAACTATGGTCAGTGTGCAGGAGCTGCAGCATTTCTCTCTGTCCCTGGAGCCACTCGTGTAGAAAAGGGTAAGAGGAAGGGGGGGGGGAGTTAGCGATTGATGCTGCAGGGTATAAGGGGACATGTGTGGCTAAAGGTGCTGGGGCAGAGGGGGGGGCATTTGTGGCTAAAGGTGCTGGGGCAGAGGGGGGCATGTGTGGCTGAAGGTGCTGGAGGCAGGGGGGGCATGTGTGGCTAATGGTGCTGGTCATAAGGGGGGCCTAATTATAAAACGTGGGTGATATATTGATTTCATGTCAGGGATTGTTGAAGTTTTCTAAATTTCATGTACCCATTTTTTTTTTTTACCAAATAGGACCTCCAAGGATCCAGAGCTAAAGTAACCAGTAGCCACAAGTGATGACAAGACAGGTAGGAGAGAGCAGGACAGTCTGCCAACTGTCCTGAACTTGGTGAGTCAGTCCAGAACTTGGGTGACTGTTTCGTTTCACTGTGTACTGCTCGTGAAGGCAGAACTGTGTGCACCTAACAGTAGTGCACACAGTATTGCCTGTGTATTTGTCTAAAATGATAACCATGCTACATCATAGGGGGTTACCCAGTCTAAAGTGCCCAGGCACCCGAGAGCCTTAATCCAGCTCCGGGCATGGGCATAAAAATGTATATATGGATTAAGCAACACTACAATAGCCTCTTTTTATATAGATAAATATATATTGTACCAAAAACCACTCTTTAAGGATGGGCCGCTGCTGTGTGCTTGCCCCCCCCCCCCCCCCGGGCTGAAATCTACCAGCCATCTCCTGCTCACCCGTTCTGTGCACTAAATACTTGTACAACTATTACAGAATCACACTTAACAAAAAAATAAGTGGTTTAAAATAATCAAATATTTCACTGAACTACACAGGAATTTGCAAGCTCTGCTACTCTATTGTTGCTAAATTACATTTCTAAAGAAACAAAATACTAGGTCACTCTTAACATTGACATTGCTTAACCTGTACAATCAATTTTAATTGAAAGATCTTTTTACAAACTATCTTTTCACTAAACAGTTTGTGCAAAACAGAACAATCTAAATTTGACAAACTTGATATAGTAACAATGCGCAGGTAAGAGATAGGGATGCTCAGAACTGCTGTGTGTGTTGTGCTGTTACTAATCAACAGAGCAGCCAAACTCCCCCCCCCCCCCCCCCGAACTTTACCAATCCGAGTACCAAGCCAAGCCGGCTCGGTACTTTCCTACTACCGAAATATCTATCTAAATTAGGTCACTACGAACAACTCATAGTAACCTATTAGGGTAACTTAGTGAATGGTGCAGTTCTAACTAGTATTTTATGCCCACCATGGTACTGCTCTGTAGGGGCTATTTGGAATCATCCGCATTACCATTTATCATACTATAAGAATGAAGATCACAATCTCTTTCAGAGTCCAATAAAGCTTTTTGTTATTACACCTTCAGAGGTTCATAGTGACCTAATTTAGATAGATATTTAGGTATACATTAGATAGGAGCAATTTTTCATCTATTCTTAGGAGCACTTTTTTTTTATAACAGCGGCGTGACATGCAGTGGTTAAGTGAATTTTTAACAGTTAATTGGACTTATTGTTATTTCATCGCTACACATATTTTTTATAATTCAAGTATTTTTACTGGGATTTCAAAAATACAAACATACAAAGAAAACAAAAGAAACAAAAGAAAAAAAAATTACATGAAGAAAAACAATCACAAGTATAACTCAATCAGAGTTAGGAGAGTCATCCATGTAAGTACATCGCAAAATTACATCATATGTGCTAACCTTGGTAAAGAGCAAGAACCAAATATGCCCACACATAGGTATCTTATTCCAAAACATAAAACAGGGCTTGCATAGTTTACCCATGGGGCAAAATGGCGCAACTAGACAATGCATGCATGTTACAGGGCGAGTGACATTTGACATTTAACATTTGACATTTAACATATGACCTGGCGAGGGGGGGGGGGCGCAGACTTAAGACTTAAGTATTCAAGACTTCCCATCTCGGCTGGAAAAGTGCGAATGGAGACTCAAGCCACCTAAACCATATAGCCTCAAATTTCTTTAGAGCCTGTCTGCTGGTACACACAAACCTCTCATGCCCAATAGTAGTGTTGACCAATGCTTTCCAAATTTTTATTGTGGGGCTTACTGGAGCCAACCATAGTCTCGCTATGTTGACTTTAACTATCATATACAATTGGAAAATATACAGTTGTGTCAGCTTGTTGACCTTGCCCTTCCGGTGCAGCCCAAATAGTGGCAAGTGGCTGGTGACCGAAGAAGAATCTCAATTCCAGTTTTTTGAATACCCTGCCATAAAATAAACTACAAATTCCATGAGGAACGCCATTACCGGCAATTACATCGAAGTACAGAGACTTCTGTAATGGTGGACTGCAACTGGGTTGAATTAATATTGTGTGAGGATGATGTACACATTGATGAGCGTGAGGATGACGGTGAGGATGGTGACAGATGATGTAGATTGAAGGTGCTGAGATCTAGCTGAGAGGGAGCTAGCTGATGCTGAACTGCTTGTTGTTATTTTTTTAGCATAAGTTTCTGATTTTCCCAAGAGCTTGCCATGAACTCACTACAAATGGCGTAACATGTATGAGGTTGCTAGATGGTTATAGTCCCTAACTCTGCTGACTGCAGCTTTACAAATGCTACAAATGGCTAGACAACTGTTGCCAGGATTTGGGTAAAAAAAATTCCACACATAAGAGGTGAATTTTTTGGTCTTATGCCCAGACATGACAATGGCCTTCTTCTTATCACTAGCAAGAACTACTTCCACTGGGGCATGACTTGCCACTGTATAGTTTATTAACAGCAATGTTAGCTTAGTTGCCTTAAGCCCATTGGTAGCATGCATTGTGGGGGCCCAACAAACCAAGCACTTCAGCAGCAAAAGTGGCACTCTTTGTCTCTGAAATGTTTGGTTTGTTAAAGTGTGCATGTCCTTTTTAAAATCCAACATATGGGTGGGTGGATGGGAGGTCCCAAGCACAACTCCATTGTGCACCACCTTTCTTTTCTGACACTTCTGTGTGGCATTGTTTCCTAGATATGGTATGAAATGCTGTGTGTTTGTGCTGTTGATCTGTCGATTAGATTGCAGCAGCTACAAGAAGAATACAATTTGCCCTGCCACAAACTGAAGTAAGAGGAGGTCACAAGGTGGAGTTCCACACTTTATATGCTTCAGAGGATGGAAGAACAGCGAAAAGCCATCAGTCTTAGAGTTCATTGGTTTGTTAAACTGTAACTACTACCCCTCCTTTTTCTGTATGAGTTTTCTTAAATCATTTTAACATATTTCCCAAGGATAATTCCATCTTGCACTGTTTGACATTTTGGCTTTGGTCAATCAGCTTGTGTAACAGTCGACAATTCAGGTCTCTACAGTATTATTAGGTCACCAATTCACATGGTGGACAGTATGATTAGGGAGACTATTTGAATGTGGACAGTATTATTATAGGGTTAGGGATATGGTTAAGGACAGGTCTAGAGACAGGTGTAGGAATAGGGACAGGTCTAGGGATAGGGACAGGTCTAGGGATAGGGAAAGGGTTAGGGACAGGGATAGGGACAGGGTTAGAGTTAGGGATATTGTCTACATTTGAACTATCAACCTAATAAATAATGTGTACATTGCAATTGATGTTCTAATAATAATGTCTATGTCATTATATTGTCGACTTTATACCATTGTCTACTCTGGTGACCATCAATCATATTATGTCAATCCAAAGTAAGGGTGGGTGAAAGGTCCGAAGGACAATTCCATCTTGAACCACTTTTATTTTCTGCCACTGCTGTGTGGCAATGTTTCCTAGATGTGCTATGAACTGCTGTGTGTGTTGTGCTGTTACTAATCAACAAAGCAGCCAAGCAGCTCGCTGTAGTCTTAGAGTTCATTGACAGCCCTGTTAGCTTTCCTGCCTTAAGCTCATTGTTAGCTTGTTTTGTGGGGGCCCAAACAAGCCAAGCACTTTAGCCACAAAACTGGCACTTCTTGTTGCTGAAGTGCTTGGTTTGTTAAACTGTGTATGTCCTTATTAAGATCCAATAAAAGGGTGTGTGAAAGGGCCCAAGGACAATCCCATCACGCACCAGTTTCCTTTCAGCTACCGCTGTGTGGCAATGTTTCATGGATGTGCTATAAACTGCCATGGGCTTTGCAAAACTTAGCTTTCCCAAAAGACCCACTGGTGATGCAGATGAGTCAGCACAACATTTTGACATCTGGTCCGGTCTAAAAGAATTGCCCAAAATTTGTGACACCTCTGCTGTAACTCCACCTTATCCTACTATCAACATCCAAAGAATGGTGGATGATTATTTTAATGACAGCATATAAATAGACATGCCAGATAGTCCTTTTACATACTGTGTGGAAAAAAAGGCAACTTGGAGACCCATGTAAAAACTTGCTTTGCAATACCTTAGCTGCCCGCCCTCCAGTGTGTACTCAGAAAGAGTTTTCAGCACAACCGGATGGGAACTTTGTCAGCGATCGGCATAGGAATCTGCTTCCTAAAAATGTGGAAAAGATGATGTTCATTTAAATGAACTACAAATTCCATGAGGAAGGTCTTTACCGTCAATTACATCAAAGTACAGAGACTTCTGTAATGGTGGATTCCAGTGGGGATCAATTAATATTGTGTGAGGATAATGTACACAATGATAAGGGTGAAGATGAGGGTAAGGATGATGACAAAAACATCTTGCCACAGTAGAGTTTATTTACAGCACTGTTGGGCTAAGGTACTGATAGCCTGCTTTGTGGGGCCCAAACAAACCAAGCACTTCAGCCACAAAAGTGGCACTCTTTGTCGCAGAAGTTCTTGGTTTGTTAAACTGTACATGTCCTTTTTAATATCCAACATAATGGTGGGTGGGAGGGCCCAAGGACAATTCCATCTTGCACAACTTTTTTTTCTGCCACTGTTGTGTGACAATGTTACCAAATGTGTTATGAACTGTCATGTGTTTGTGCCGTTGCTCTGTCGCTTACTATCCAGCGAGCTCATTGCAGTCTTTGGCTGAAAGTGGGTGAAAACAATATTGTATTCTAAAACTTTGCAGCGCTCTCTAGAATCCCTCTATACAAATAATACATAAGTTTGAAAATAATTTTAGAGAAAAATATATATTAATAAAACACATACATAAATGCAATACAATGCAGAAATATGACTAATAAAACCACATAGACTCTTGGAGAAATTCCAAAGGGGCGTCCCCCTACAGAAAAAAAACCTGTATTGATTTCAATTCCAAAACAGTCATAGGGAAGTAAGCACCAAAATGAGCTACAAAAAAATCCCTCCAAATAGTTATCTTCAGCTCTATTTATTTAGAGTCTTCTCATCTGTGTTATTTCAAAAATCAGGATAATCTGCCTAAAATGTGCTCCAAAACAATCAAAACACAATGTGTTTAAAGGAAATGGTACCTGTACCTTAAAACAGCATGTGTAACTGATGGCACTATTTACCACATTGTTCGCCTCTGGGCTTCAAAAGGTGGCTTAGCAATCTGTAGTAACAGGACTCCTTGCGCACTCTCTGTATACTTTGTCTCAGTCCTCTCTTCAGTATCGTGAGGTCAGGTGACTTAGCCACACACTAAATTCTGTTCAATCTTACAGAAAGATGAAAATGTCAGGATCTACTTGCCGCCCTCTGCATTGCATGCTGCTTTGAATTGGCAGCTCCTGCCTTCTGGACTTTGAATTTGTTATATTATGTTTATCTGGCAGCACCTCTGTTCACCAGAGGTGCTGATTTGTGCCTTGTTCCTTTGTTATTACTAGAGGTTAACCTGTGTCACTAATAAATCTCTTGCACTTGGGTGTTCCCTATTTATACCTGCCTCTCCTCCTCTCCTGTGCTGGTCAGTGTTGCCCTTTCTATGGTTTTGTTCTCCTGCTGCTCCTTTGCCCTCGGACCCTCTCATTTTGCTGCTAACACCACTTGTCCAGATCTCTCTCCACTTACCTTTCTACCTGTGTCTGCAGTATTCCTTGCAACCAGAACTCAGCCTTATCAGAAATCTCTGTGCAGTTTCAACTATATTTGGTTCATACTATTTATTTGTATTTTCTAGCAATAAACACCTTATGCTTCAACACATCCTGGACTCCATAGCTGTGATTTACTTTGAAGCGTCACAGAAAAACTTACAGGACTGATTCCTGCTAAACCAAGTATCACGTTTAAGAGGTCAAGGAAACTAAAAAACAATGTGTTTCGAGTGGAAAGTCGTTCTGTATCAAACACCCCTTAAAATACCTGGTTGAATGCAAGCGTAGGGGGATTTTATTACTGTAATAAATGCTCTACATATAGGAATACGAAGGTGCATACCACAAAACCAATTACAGAATTTGTATCTAACCAAAATGGTAAGACATTCAGGATTAAAGACAAAATCACTTGTGAGTCCAAATGAATAGTTTACCTGTTACAGTGCCCCTGTAATAAACAATATATAGGGAGGACAATAAGAAGTTTGAAAATTAGACTAGCAGAACATTGTAGGAACATCAGGAACAAGTTCGAGAACCACCGCCTATCACACCATTATACCACACATCACAATGGCGACACCACCTCGCTCAAGTTCATAGGGATCAAGAAAGTCAAGCAAGAATAAAGAGGGGGAAATGTCATCTCAAAAATTTCCAGGAAATAGGCCAGGTGGATCTATGATATGGGCACATTGGCACCACAGGGCCTAAACTTGGACTTCGATCTAGGGAGCTTTCTGAACCTTTAGGATTCATTTTCATATTTACAGACCCTCCCAAACATACAATTGCACAACCACACATGTAGATGTGCAGGGATATACAGTATGGGGGCTTCTATCTTACTCCTAGAATCTACTTAATCTAATTAGATATACAAGATCCCATCTAGAGGTATATCACCTAAGAAATAATGGATCTTGCAGAAGTTTTTCTATGGTTATATAGATATGTATAGACAAGGGTGATAAATATCAGTATCCTTTAGACTTATAGGAAGTATGTACCATTCAAAATATCTTTCTCGTTTAAAACAATGTAATGTTTTATTTGTATGGTTAGAAATAACTAACCCCTTGGACAGAATACTATATTTACATAGTGTTTCTATATTTACACAGTGTTTTTAGATTTCTACACAGTATCATCTGCTTTTTTTTACATTGTTTCCAATATCCACAACGAGTCCTGGCAATACCACCCACCTCCACGACCATCCAATCAGAAATGGAGAGGAGTATATAAACCTAGAGCACTCATACTTCTATATGCCTGAGGAAGCCTAATTTATCGAGGTGAAACATGTTGGTAGAGAATGAATTTACAACTCCAGACAGCGACAGCTTTGTCTGAGGGCAGCCTGCACTTCCAACTTCATCAGAGCAGTTGCGAGTTACATCGACGTGTCGGGAGGAAAGAAATCTCACACAGAGCATGCACAGTGACACTCTGCACCTTTCAGAGACTTCCCAAACATCAACTGACACCTGCAATCAGCTACCCCGACTTACAAGGGGAGGTAAAAGGATATTCCAGGAGGGAAGGAACAGCGCAAGCCTCATGGCAATATGTAAGTTAAATTATGACTATATGACTATGACCATTATTCTACCTACAATCGAAGACCTTGCAGCATATCAAGTTGTATCGGGCTACTTTACAAGACTAATATTTTACTCAAAAAAGTGATTTGGAAACAGGCGATCCTTTATTTATGACATTGGACTGTGACATTTCAGATACTAGCACGATTGAAATAGCATATCTGCAGCTGAGACGCTACATATCATGGACTATATCATATCATTATTGTACTTTATTGGTTCGTGGAAGTAGTACATTATCCAGAACCACATACCGGTACTTCTTTATTGAATTTTATATGGTATATACATATTTATTTATTGCATACAATTTTGCATTATTGATACTCGTGTTCCGGACAGAAGAACGTTTGCTTGTTGTAGCATTGCTAAATAAATGTATAAAACCCATATTCATTTTTCTAAACATATTGATTATAAGTGGAGTGCCAAGGGGCACCATTGATTTTAGCATATCTTAGCAATTTTTCAAAAAAATACTGATCCAAAACCAAAGCCAAAACACAAAGTTAATACAGATCAAAAACCAAAACCAAAACACGGGGGTCACAGAACATCTCCAGTAAGAGATTGCTCTTTGCTATGATTGTTCAATCTGCCACACACAGAAGGAATTATGTTTATGTTCAATTATGTAAAATTGTATTCAATGACTGGACGATTAAAATGTACAAACTTAGATGATAATGATTTTTAAAAGATCTTTTCTGATCAAATGTGAAAAAATGTTTATATATTTTTATATGCATATTTTTAAATCTTAATTATTTTGTGGCACTGAATGCATTTATGCCAAAGCCCTGTAATTAAAAATAATCAGAAAAAATAAGTAACTCAAATTAATAATTTCCAAAAGAAAATCAAAAACATACACCTGGTAACGAAATATGTTGTGCAGAAGTGTGTCAAAAGTTGTGTTTGTTAAAACATAAGGATAATGAACAATATGCAATCTTGACAAAACCAGTTTTTAAAATAATAATGTAAATTAAATTTACTTTAAGAAGTGCATGGACTGGCTGGACACAATTAGCACACAGGTACGAGAGTTGGAGAGGAGATACTGCAGAGTTGGCTCTCACCTAAATAAACAGCTAAGGGAAGACCTATGTAATTGGATAGAAAATTGTTTCAAATTAAATTGTGGAAAAGCTGTTCTGAATAGAAACTAGAAAAGTCAGACAAAAATGTAATTTAATCAAATGCATGGGAAGTAGAGGGGATGTAAGTTGATTAACTTGTGTTTTTTTTCACATTATTTACTTTATCCAAAGGAAGAATGAAAATAAAATGTTTCTATCTTCTTTATATTTTGATTTTGTTATGGCTCTATTAAAAAGGCATACTTTAATATATTTTATTACTATTATTATTATTTTCCTAAACTCATAATAATGACAATATCATTTCAAGGATGATTACATCTATTTAAAAAGCCAATTATGTGTTGGAAAGCTTTTTGAAAAATATTATTTCATCTTAATGGTTAAGTGGTGGAAACCCTCAACGAAAAAAATGCATATCATTTAACAGTGGCTAACGAATCGAACAGGAACAGGAACTATAATGTTTCTTACATTACATACAATGTGTAACAGAATCAGGCTTAAGGGAAAAATACAATTAAACAAGAAGGTATCAGTCATCTTGAAACATTTACTGAGCATGGGATGCACTAAAATATGATCAATTTAAGGAAAGCAGAGAACATTTGATTTCTCAAAGAAAATAAATGTACATAATGTAAAATGGATTCAGGAAAATGAATTATATTGCAATAAGTTGACAGTACCATGATCTATTCAGGGTCTAGAGCCTTTTCATTGAATAGGCATTGAAATCAATGCAAAAGCATACATAAAGTCAAGTTAACATTTTCAGTGCAGAGCAGCAAAATGAATGTTCCAGGCACAGTACTTGCATTTTGTGATGTCAACATGCCTGCGTGGAGTGATGTTTACAAGCAAGAGGAGGTCACCTCTTGCAAGAGAATAGCCTAACCAGCAGGCCCGGCGCTCCCATTAGGCAACCTTAGGCAGTTGCCTAGGGCGCCGGGACCTGCAGGGCGCCGCTGACTAGATTTTCTAATCTAGTCAGCGGTTCAGCAACTCGGGAACGTAGTGCAGCGGCGGCGGGGTGCCGCCGCTGTTTTTCAATGTCTGACGTCAGTGATCATGTGATAGTCTGTCCGGCGGCGCCTCTGAAGTATCACACTGTCTGTCACTGACAGACAGTGTGAATAAAGTTGTTCCCGACGTCCCCCTCCCCTCCCCTCTCAGCATGAATCACGAGGAGCAGCTAGAGGAAGAAAAGGTAAGCAAAAATCTAATTCTTTTTTTATTTAGTGTGTTCGGGGGCGGGGGTGTGGGCACGGGGGGCGCGGCGGCGGCTAAATTTTGCCTAGGGCGCCGCAAACCCTAGCACCGGCCCTGCTAACCAGGTTCATGTAACATGAACACACACACTTAAAGGTAGCTTACATCAATTAAACTAAACCTTTACTTTTAAATGAAGCAAATTGCCGTAAGGCAGAGAAAAACATATCATTGTTTTTCTTTACAAATACATTTAGTCATAATTTAATATTTTTATGCATATATGCAAATTATATTCACCCTTAATACACATTTCTGGGTTTTCCCTAAAACTCTCCTCTTATTGAAGTGATAGAAAACCACGTTTTGCCAGATTTATCAATAGAAGTTTGCTGAGGTAACTGAGAACGTTATGACATAATTTTACCACTTCTCCAGCTCAGTCTCGGGCATGCATGACCTGGCTAGCTGGTTCGCGCATGCATAAAGGAATTGAAAACCCAGGCTTGTTTTCACTGACTTTCTTCTGCTATCACTATCTTGAGATAATAGAAGAATTGTCTTGATATTTGTACCACCAGAATCCTTATTTATGCTTTGCATATTGGGAAGGCGGCAAGAGACACAAACACAGACACACAAACATGGGTGGGAGACAGATGTAAGGAGTGGGCTGGGGGAAAAAGTAGAAGTGAAGACTTTGGAGTCTGGGAAGAAACTGGAATACCTGGAGTAAACCCACGCAAACATGGGGAGAACATACAAACTGCTCATAGTTTCACTCTAGTCGGGAAACTATGAGGTAGAAATTCTAACCACTGGGCCACTGGGAGCATGCATAGTGTAAGTGCATGCACAGTAGAGAACCATTTTAACTTTCACTTCTATCCCAGTAGAACAGAAAGTCCAAACTGGGATCCAATGTGCATACTGTATATCGTCCTGTGTGCTTGCCATGAACAGAGGCCTCCAGAGCAGATGGATACATATTTCCAAGTCCCACTCTCTACCATTGCAGCCGCATTGGAAGCTACAGTGGTAGTTACACCACTTATGTACATACTTGTGCTATTACCTTTCTATTTAGGCAACAGTTTTCTTTGTTTTGTTTTTTTTATCTGTAAGCTACATTATGCTTAAAATTTACAAAACCAGTGGTGGCAATTGATTAGCTTTCCCATGATGTTGTTGTTGTTTTTCCCCTTATCTGATTGGGCAGGATGGAGATAAACTTGGATATGCTGTGCTAGCTACAGTAAAAGTACAGACCTTTGTACATCACTTCCTGTGCTCTTTAAATTAAATAAGAAAATATGTGTGATCTTCTGATTTTGTATATCTCATATAACATACATGAAATATATAGATTTCACAGCTCACATAATGATTACATGTTTGCAGTAAAAGTAACAGTTTCCATGTAAAACTTATTTTTTTAAATCTCTAATAAAAGGGGATTCGATCCATGGAGGAAGAATCACAAAGTTAAATAAGCAACATGCTGTTACAATTGTCTTCTAAGTCAACCTACCATGACATTTTGAAATGAATCTTAATTTAAATGAAGCCATGCCTATATTTCTTAACTAAAGCCAACCTTTAAAGCCAAATTGAAAAAGGAATGTGGAATAAACATGGCATTAGGGAATATTAAATGCAGTTGCACGATATTGAAATATTGCAATATTACTCTTAGCCTCAGCATATTAATATGTTTGTTGAGTAAATTTTATACAAGCTACAAAGAAACGCAGTTCTTCATAGAAACTGCAATGGATATTGTTATTTAAATTTTTGTATATTTAGAAGGACACAATTCTTTCCATTTGCATAAATCCGTTGTTACAGGTGCTAAGAAGCTACTTATGCATCCATATTTACACACACTTTAAAGAATCCTGCTGTGCATTAGCTATTCCATGGTGGCGTTTCATCTAGCCAACTAGGTCTAATTCTGTAGTTATATTTCTTTGCTGTTGCAGCATACTCAGCACTTTTATTATGTTATTAGGATATGCAGGAGTATTTGACTGGTACCTTGCAAGCATGAAACATCAATAGATAGGGATAGTTATTTAAAGATCAGTTCACAGCAGTCAGGCTAAGAAAATCTGGATTGCTGTGTACAGGCTTAGAATTTACACCATTTAAAATTTTGAAATCCTGCTTTATATTCATGATAATATAATACATTTATTCATATGCAGAACAATTTATATTAAATAAAAACGGGGATATAAGTCATATATGTTATGTTCTGTGGCTAGGGCAGGCATTTGTACTACAGCTTATTTAATGCTGACCATCCACAGCACTTAAATTAAAAAAATGTTTTGCTTTGTTCAGGATTATAATGATCAACAAATTGTTACCAGCAAATAAAACATGTAAACATATGTTAAGCATGGAAACAACTTTACAGAGACAAACATAGCCTCTGCATTAGGAGTTTATGTCGCACTAGGCTATGAATTAACTTAATAAAATAGCAATTGTGCATTCTATATGTTCATGACATGCCTCATAGTCCATAAACCTTTGTCTATGGTTTTAAGTGATTAAAATATAAACCAGAAAAGAAATCTTCATACAGATTCTCTCCAGCTCAGGGACGGATCTAGATTTTTTTTAGGGGTGCGGGGTGATTTAGTCCCCGCTCCCTTTTTACTTCTATCATTAGTGGGCTGCCTGCAGCCGCACACTGTGTTCAGGTCCGTGACGGCAGACAGGCAGATCGAGTGTGCTGCCCGTCCACCTTGAACATTATCAGAGTGGCGGGGCAGGATTCTTTGTCTTCCTGTCTACGACACAGATCTGCACATAGGGGGGAGATTGCTCATATCCCCCCAACCTTGTATCTGCCACTGCTCCAGCTCTATGAACAATGCTGCCTTAGGACTGTGCATTTAGGAACATTCAGCCCAACAATGTTTCACTTCCCATCCACTATAGACAGGTTCAGATCACTCATTAGGGAAATTATGCACCCTGCCTAGAGCCCAGCGGGCCCTCTATTTTTTGTTCCCTGCTCCTCTTTATTTGATAGCCATCCATCTCCACCAATCTGCACACTAGCTGGTGCAGATGCCAGAGCAGTGTTTTCATTGATTTGTAAGCATCTGGAGTGTGCTTTAATGTTGTCTAAGTAGGTGTATTAATGGTTTCTGGAGGGGTGTAATAATGTTATCTGGTGGTTTCATTAATGTTATGTGGTGGAGTTAAGCAATGTTATGTTGGGGAATCAAGTAATGTTATATAGAGGCTGGTGTGAGAGGTGTGTTATATGGTAGTGTAGTAATGCCATGTGGAGGGGTTTAGTAATGCCATGGAGGAGCTGATGTGGGTGGTGTATTAATCTTATGTTGAGACTGATGTGGGGAATGTATCAATGCCATGTGGGGGCTGGTGTGGGAAATTTAACGTTTTGTGGTGGCTCTTTACTAAATGTGGGGGCTGATGGGGATCATGCTGTCTTGCTTTCTTACTAGTGAAGCCTTGTTGACATGCAAAATAGAGCACCAGTTCTTTATAACCTTTTATCTAGGGAAGGAAGAAGGTGTGAGGAGACATAGGCATGGGTTTGAACCTGTCAATCAGAATACAGATAGGGAGGAGCTTAGAATTTAATAGGCTTGTGCTTTGTATTATTATTATTATTATTATTATTATTATTTTATAACTATGTGTCTACAACCAAATATCATATGTAGAAAGGATTTTTTCTTTTTATTAAAACTTAATTTTAACTTCCAATAGCGACACCAACAGGTTTAAGCTTGCAGTATAAAGTATATAGCTGCTAATTAAATTTCTATTTAAGAATACATAGAAACAGTGTCACTTTTTTTTACAAAATATAGGCTTAATAATTGCATCTGGCACAGTGGTTGGCATTGCTATGTCACATCACTAAGGCAATGGGTTCCTAACTAGGGTGCTATACATATGGAGTTTATATGTTTTCCTCATGCTTGCAAGAGTTTCCCCTGGGTGCTCATGTTTTTTCTACAGTAAAAAAAACCTACTGGTAAATTAATTTGCAAACTGTATAGGAGTCCAAGGCAGTCATCACTGGAAATCTGTAACTCAGATTGCTAAATTACATTAGCTTCATTAATTAACTTGGTCCTCAGCAGGGGCAAAACTACTACCGGAGCAGACCTGCAGATGCTAAGGTGGGGTCTGCTGCTCCATCCTCTTGTGAGGCACCACTCTGCTCTTCTGAGCAGGAACAGGGGGCAGCACATATACAGTGAAGCCCCCTTTGGGCTTTCAGTTCCAGTATTCTAAGAACAGCAGAACTGCGGCCTTGGGAACAATGTCTGGCCTTCAGTTTGACTGCATATGCGTGAGCTGGTTAGAATATGCCCCCAGAGTGACCAGGCGGAACGGTAAATTTAATTTTTTGCTGCGTATTTCCACTGCCTGACGTCATCTGTGGATGGCATTAACAATTGAAATTAAAATTGAAATAGTATAGCTCTCTGCCTCTGCTGAAGGTGAATGAGTGAAGAGGTATGGAACAAACAAACTGCTATTGTTAAGACTTAGATTAAAAATAAATAAATAAATAGAAAAAACACACAAAATAGAAAAACATAAAAGGGGCAGACTAGATTACCTGTAGGTCCATTGTTATTATTAAGTTAAATATGCAATAAATCAATGCAAATAAATAATACTCATTCGGTAATTAATAAAAAGGTTAATAGTTTGCAAACATGTATGCTAGCAATAGGGTTAACTGAATGACTACAGTAGTGTTTATTATAATGGTGATATCTATTTCTGTGCATATAGCAAACACCCTCTTAGGCTTTTTAGAGGGTCTTGTGATGTCTCCTCTAGGCACTTCATTCCCACAGAGCTGTTATGAGGTACACAAAACATTCCTTGTTCGTTATATGATCACGTAGTTTGCAAAATGTAACACCCACTCTGGTATTGTTATTGAACCTCCCAGTGGCAAAATGTGTGGCTTGGCACTAGGACCCAGAGGAGACACACCGGGATGGTTGCTTGGCAACAAGGCTGGTATGGGGGGATCAGAACCTGTATGGAGAGGGAGAGTGACAGTTGTCATTTGGTGGATGTAAGTTTGCTTCAGGACCTACGAAGAGGAGGGAGGTCCTGGGTCTACGGGGGGAAATGCAATATATGCTACAAAGCATCAGATCTCTAGATGAACCCCTGTAGAAATATGTATGCTTATGGAGCAGTTGTCGGAATGAGGGAGATGTCTCGCATGTCAGCATCTCTGTGAGTACCCCAAGAACCCACCAAATTCAAAGAGACTTTGTAATAAAATATCTCCATGTTTACGCCATGAGTTAGCCGGAATAGAGAAAAAGGTGCACAGCCTAATCTGTGCACCTTGTTAGTATACAGAAGCACTATGCTCAGTCTCCTACCTGTCAGAGGGACAGGAAGTGGGGCAGTGGCTCTATGCCTGTGCCGCGCTACTGTGCAAGCGCAAACGCCGAAACCAGAAGTTCGCACTTCTGAGTTTCATACTGAAGGAGCAAGACATGGCAACAAGTAGTATTACTACCTGCCTGCATATCTTTATACATATAAGTGTATACCTGCTACATAAACAAGTGTGTAATGTACACAAGTCTGCATAAACCTGTTTACTGCCGTACTACTACAAACTAACTGTTCATCTGTTGCTATAATGTTCAATAAATAGCAACCTGTTTAATTTCAAAAGCGTTTGTGGCTTCACATCCACCTAATACCGCTGAAATCGTTTACAACATCAAAGGGATAACCAATACACCTGACACTACATACTGGAGAGGGGATTACAGAAATGTATAAAATCTTTATAGCCTGCATAGCCACTTACACCAACACTGGTGATTGCATATATTATTGTAATAATTAAATTATAAGTATTTAAAATTTGGACAATCAATTTCCTTATCAATATAATTGGTGTGGTGTGATGGACTAAAGTGTGCTAATTCATTAGCACTAAATCAACCGTATGGGTCTAAAAATAGGTGACTAAAATAACTGCCACATTTGATTTGGGTCCCAGATAAAAAAAATAAAAAGCTTAGAACCTCTTTTCCAGATGCACAGCTTATGTCTATTTTCTGTGTAGCCATTGATTTTTTGATAAGGGAAATAGCTTTAATTATAGGACAACTACCACATGCACATAATATTTCAATGGAAAAAAAATGTAAGGACTCTTTTTACAGGAATAACATAAAATCTTACTCTAGCAATGTACTCAGCAATTGTTGACAAGACCAGTGAATTACTACATATCAGTAAGAAACACTGAAAGCTGACATGTCTAGACATTTCTTCAAAGAGTCTATCTGCAATGCAGAAAAAATCCATAAAAAGATTGATTTCAGCACAACCAGCACAAACTTTAAACCAGAAAATAGCTTATCTATACTGACTATATTGTATAACTTATGAGGCCATACTTGCCTAGTTTTCAATAATCATTTCAGAAAGATTGTGCAAGTAGCACATGGGAGGTGTGCTTTGCTCTGCCCAAGGGGCATGTCTAGCTCCACCCATGGACATATTGAGTACTGCCCAGGGGCATGAGCACCACCTCCAGGTGGATCCTCTAGCACTGTGTGAAGCATGACACCAGAGGCTGTATATTGTAGCAGGGCTGAAGGTAATATCTTTTTTATTTTACTGTAAGAGGTATAGTAACAATTGTGATAACCATGTAGAGCAGTAGTGGAATTACTGCTTGATAAATAATAAGGTTTCCCATGCAGAAGCATGGGGGCCCAATCACTTATGACAGATAACATGATAAACGCATAGTGCAAAGCAAAAAAAAAAGTTCTATCATGCAATAAACATATTATCACATTGACAGGGCTTAATAATTAGTCCATACATTCTTTAACTATCAAAAATCTCTCTATCAAACTTTGGTCTCCTAATAAACTTTTAAAAAAAAAATCATAAAAAAATATGTAACAAAACAACAAAAAAATTAGTATGATTTTTATATATATATATATATATATATATATATATATATATATATATATATACACACACACACACTGGTTGGTGCTACTGTGTTAGCCCGCATCATCATGTGCGAAAGTCAGCATCTTGAGAGGCACAGCAGGGATCCAAGTGGTTAGGCTATCACCCCAGGAGGTCTCCCAGTATTCTGGGAGAATAGACAACTATGACAGAAACAGACATACAGGGATATATTTACTAAGCTGCCGGTTTGGAAAAGTGTGATGTTTCCTATAGCAACCAATCAGATTCTAATTATCATTTCTCTAGTACATTCTACAAAATGACAGCTAGAATCTGATTGGTTGCCATAGGCAAAATCTCCACTTTTTCAAACCCACAGTTTAGTAAATATACCCCACAGACACACACATGAAGACACACACAAACAGGAGTGCAGTGGCCGTCTTTCTGGTAAATACCTCAGTGTAAAGAATGGAAATATCCTGAATACAGAATAGATCTAGAGCTGAATCTTACTATTATTTTCTGTGTGCAGGACAATCTCAATAGTCAATTATCCAGAGAAAGTACAGGAAGAAGAATGAGTAATGACTACAATTATAAGCTGGAGAGCTACAGCCATTTTCTTGTAGAACAGATCTCCATCATGCTATGTACGTGAATGAATCTCATTATTATATTTTATATGTAGGACAATCTGAGAGGTCAGTTATCCAGAGAAAACACTAGAGGAATATAATGAATAACAGATGTTAGCAACACCTGTACACTTTTTTGAGAGTGGCGGACATTTTCTTGTAAAACAGTAGGCACAGCGATGATCAGGGAGCCTACTTTTCCAGTCTGGAGCAATAGTTGGGCTTTAAAGAGTTATAGAAAGTGCTATTTTGGTTGAAATACTTGTTGCTCTTACATAGAGTACACTACTCTCTAATTCTACAGCCACTTTTACAACTTTAGTCCCCTTCCTTTTATACACACATCACAATGTTAAAACTATTATACATTTTCCTGAACTAAAATTAATTGAAATTTTAATATAATAAATATTATTTCAGTTGTTTACTTCCATAAATGCCAGGGCCAGCCATGTAATCTTAAAAAGTCTCAATCTGTCAGTGGAACTTACATTGTGTCAGCAGGTCAACAACTTTTCTAGGCTGTCTACCTTCAAAGTCATTCAATTTTTGAATTGTGTGAGTCATTAAGGAGAGCAAAGGGTAAAAAATGAGTAACTTTGCACCTGGGTAAAACCATGTTACAATGGAGGGAGAGGTAAATTTAAACTGTGGGGACAGATTTATAGTTGGGGCAGGGCATGTACTAGATTAACATTAAATTTTAATGTACAAATAAAACTATGAAGTATTTTTGTACTAGATGAAAAAATAGCCAGTATTTAACTTAACAAGCACCCCTTGTAACATGGTTTGTCTCGGAGAACATTTACTCCTTTTCTTGCCTTACTTTCCTTAATGACACAGGCCCTAAATGTCTTCCAACAACTTTTACTAAGTATAGTGCTTTTGAACTTTGTGTTTACATCATGATGTGACTCAACTGTGCTGTGCTATCTTCATTAGATGTAATTGTTTTCAGAAAATAGCATTATGCTGTGTTCCACAGCAAAATAAACATATATTGCTAAAAAGCAAGAAAACCAGGAAAAAAAGAAAAAGAAAAACATTGCAGGATGTTTGCACAAGCCAATACATTCAAGTAATATTAATTTTCATAACCCATTTGAGAACAAATACTAACCTATGACATTGTTCTCACACGCTTTCTTTCCGCAAACAACCTGTTGGATCCTCTTCAGTCAGGCTTTCGTTCTCAACACTCCACAGAGACTGCGCTGACCAAGGTTGTTAATGATCTGATCACTGCTAAGACTGAACGCCATTACTCTCTCCTAATTCTCCTTGATCTCTCGGCTGCATTTGTTTCTCATACAAACGCTGCAATCCCTAGGTCTTCAAGACACAGTTCTATCCTGGTTCTCATCTTACCTCTCTAATCGCTCTTTCACTGTTAATTTCTCTGGAGCCACATCTGCTCCGCTTCCCCTATCAGTTGGGGTACCACAAGGCTCGGTGCTAGGTCCTCTGCTGTTCTCTATCTATACCGCTTCTCTTGGAAATCTAATAAGTTCCTTTGGCTTTCAGTATCATCTCTATGCGGATGATACCCAAATCTATCTATCCTCTCCTGATATCTCGACATCTGTGTTGTCCCGTGTAACTGACTGTCTTTCTGCCATTTCATCTTGGATGTCCTCTCGTCAACTCAAACTTAATCTTTCTAAAACAGAGTTAATAATATTCCCACCCGCCAACAAGAGCATACCTGACATTTCTATCTCTGTTGATAACATGACCATAAATCCCACCCCACAAGCTCGCTGCCTAGGTGTAATCCTTGATTCACGCCTATCCTTTGTTCCCCACATTGACTCTATATCTAAATCATGTTACATACATCTAAAGAACATTTCCAGAATCCGCACATATCTCACACAAGACACTGCTAAAACCTTAATTCATGCACTAATCATCTCCCGCATTGACTATTGCAATTCCCTCCTTACTGGTCTTCCCAAAAACAGACTCAAACCCCTAAAATCTATTTTGCATGCTTCGGCAAGACTGATTTTCCTTGCAAATAGCTATTCCTCTGTTGAATCACTCTGTATGTCTCTACACTGGCTGCCTGTCTTCTACCGAATCCAATATAAAATACTTTTACTAACCTACAAGGCCATCAACAAAGCTGCACCAACATACATCTCCTCTCTTGTCTCAAAATATCTCCCAACTCGGCAACTCCGTTCTGCAAAAGATCTGCGTCTCTCATCCACCCTCATTACATCCTCCCATTCCCGGTTACAGGACTTTTTTCGGGCTGCACCCACTCTATGGAACTCTCTCCCTCGCACAATAAGACTCTCCTCTGTTCTACAAACTTTCAAGCGTTCTCTGAAAACCTACCTATTCAGACAAGCGTATAATATTCCTCAACCACCATCTTAACCTCACTACCTTTAGCCTGTTACACAATTTCACACAAGACAACTACCCCCGGACCAACATTATTGTGTGACAGGATCATTTAGCTTATGAGTCACCCTACCTTTGCAGTCTGGCTGGGCCAAGATGCAAAATGTATACTTAACCTCATGTGTCAATCTCCCATTGTCCCATAGATTGTAAGCTTGCGAGCAGGGCCTTCTCACCTCTTTGTCTGTTTTACCCAGTTTGTTTATTAGTTTATTACGTTTGTCCCCAATTGTAAAGCGCTACGGAATATGTTGGCGCTATATAAATAAATGATGATGATGATGATGATTGTTCAATTATCTAAGTGGTAAAGTATGTAACATGTAAAGCCAAATTGTAGCTTTTTTAAAATCATAGTAAGTTTTCACTGCTTTCTATTTAACATTGAGAAAAAGAGCTGAACAACAAAAACAATTTACATATAAACTGCATCAATTGAGCCTGACGTAAATTGAAGTGTCCGACAAAACAAACTGCATCTTCATAAGAAGCTCATTTATTTTGGTGGTGTGGTATTAGAGAGACCCATGTCAATACAATTGTTGGACTAATCATTTTAGTGGACCTATGGGATTTGTGTACATGTAAATCTATTTTTCTCACTTTAGTTTTAAACAGTTTCAATGTTAATGTTATTTTACAGTGTAGATATACAGAATACTACTTAATTTTTTCATTGAGTTTTGCATTTTACTTGTACTCATGTGCTACAGTGAGTTATTTCCACTAGAAATATCTTACAATTACATGCACACATACAAGAGGAAAAAGGGCTTGAGTGGGGCATACTGATTGAGTTCTGGGTGCAAGGGTCTCTTGGAAGTAACACACAAAATAAGGATTAGTTGGTGCATAGAGTGAATCTCTGGAGTGTATAGAAGTGATCCAACCATTCATGGATGAATACTTAAAGCTAAATAGAGCTTTAATAAACAATGCTTTATGTCTGAGCCACATTGCAGCTATACCGAAGGAGTAATTTATGAAGAGCAGTATTTTCATAGTGAAGCACTTTTATGCATGTTTATGCATCTATTTAAGTGCAGTCCCCTATTGACAAAAATTCTGGTCCACCTACGCAGCTGCTGTGTGTTATCACTGTGGCTTTAATGCTGGGACTGCTCACAACTTGCACACATGCAAACATGACTATAATGTATATCTTACTACCATGATTGCTCATCTCATTCAGTTAAACTTTGTATGCAAACATTTTTTTTCTCTTTGCATACAAAAATTATTTTTTCTTTGAATATTCTGCCTGTTTAACATGCATATTTTGTTTCATATAAGCTTTGAATCTAGATAAAGCAAGGGTCTTTTTACTCGAAATGTACTGATTTCCATCATCTGCCATGTAGTGTAAATTCCAGGTCCCTTTGTAGGGATAAAAAGCCTCATGGAGTCAGTATAATATGGAACGCCTTCAAGAATGGTTAGAATCCACGCTTTGTTGATCACTCAAATATGTACTGCAAAACAAATTCTAGTCTTTGCAGATTGGGTGCAAAGTCTGTTACCTCAATGCAACTCTAACACTGCCAAGAAGAACATCCCTTTCTGTGTAATTCTGGCAATTATACGGTTAAGTTGGTGACTATAATATAAGCAATTTTATACACAAATTCTTGTCTCACAACATTATCACAAAAAATGATCCATGTGTATAAGCCCAGATTTAGTTTGGCTCTAGGGTCTTGCTGTGCTTCCACTACATTCCATCTTTATAAACTAAATAAATACAATCAGTAATTAAAAATAATCACAAGCTTTTTAAGCTAGCAGGCATGTGTGCCCCAACACCTGTTAATAAAAAAAATAGGAATAAGAATTAAAGTTGTTGGTTGAATTACAAACTGCTAATGTCAAAATGAAAGCATAAAAAATAATATAAACTGTGGCAAGATAATGAAAAAGGGTCAGCCTGCACCTGTGTGTCTATGTGCTGTGTTTTGCAACTTTGTAGCTGCCTTTATTTCCAGACAACAAGGAATTTAAGAATTCAAAACTAATGTGTATCTTTTAAATAGTCACCAGATAAAATAAATATTTATAGAACAATAACATTTTTGCTGTGTTCTCTTTTTTTAAATTAAATGGTTTCTCCTGGATATACACATCCCTTACAGTACAAACTGTTTTATAATAATAATAGTAATAATAATAACAACAATATATATATATATATATATATATATATATATATTTCATTTTATATATTAAGCATATTTGTTACTGCAATCCTACGAAGTCAGGGCTAAGATTAGGGGTAAAAAGTGGAGGTGCAGGTTTAGCACTAAGTTGGTTGAGCTTTTCTCTTGTAGCAAAACAGCAGAATTTATCCGATTTCTCTCTTGGCTACAGGATCTATTGTAGGGTTGGACTTTACTTCAATTGTGATGGTGCAGCTGTGCTGTGGGAGAAGATGCTTAAAAGACTGAAAGAGATTTAAAATTAGGAATGGATGGGTTGGTGAAGAAGGAAGCAGTGAGTGATATTAACATTTTACCTGTAATCTCTTCATATTTCTAACATTTCAGCTTTAATTTATCATTGTAATCCAATTTACAGGATATAAAGTGTGTTGATCTTTAAATTTTCTATTTTACAATGCCAAATATCCTTATCAAACATTTAGATCAGGAAACTGACTATAGCGTCAAACAATGACCAAAATTATGCAAAATGTAAATTAGTACTTGATAATGAAGTTTAAAGGTTCAATTTTCTTTTACTGTTCTAGAAAAGTAGATAGAAGTTATATTAAATTAATAAGATTATCTGTATGTTTGTATTTATTAATGAGCAGAGCAAATGTGCTGTTTGCTGTGTAAAGTTAAAAGGAAACCTCATTCAGAGCCTCCAATAGCAGAGTGTTCCCACTGGCCTAATTGTCATGACAATTGGTAGAATGTTTGCTTGACTTTCCTAAATAATAACTTTGGAACAAAGCATCTCCCAGGATGTCCTTATTTTACCTATGAGTACATTTTTGGAGTATAATGCAGAGTTTATAACAAAAGAGTAACATAGTATTTTATTACAATTCTATTTGATCATTGTGCATTTAGTACTCTATTTCTGTGGCTGACATAAGGCAAATATTTATCATCAATAACATTGTTAGCAATTTACAGTACTGATGCTTTAATTAGTGTTGCCTCACATTTTTCTTGAAATCTCCATTGAATGCTACCTTGATACGATGACTCAACTGGGAAGATGTCTGGTAACATAATACATTTTGCTGGTTTTGCTGGCAACAGTTGTTTGAAAAGTAGTCAATCCTATTTATAAATTCAGCAACATAAGGAAATTAAATTCTTTATAACAATGAATAATTACATGAACTAACACAAAATATATTTTTGAAACATTTCTATGTGCTAACCACTTCAATTTAAGTAGAATAGTACTATTGTAACACAAAACTATTTAAAAGTTATGTGGTACATAAACTAAAGAAAATTAACAGAATGTAAAATTTCTGTTTTCATCCATATTTTTCTAGTAACATTTGCATGTTCTGTTTACAAGTCTATTTAAGTAAATTAAAGTGAGGTTGAGGACTACTAAAGCTTGACTTGCAGAAATAGTGATTTACAGATAGATCTGTTAATCATTAAAACTACTAAAAGCAAATTGATTTGTAAATCCCCAGGTTTCGAAAACCTCCCAAATAAAATCACCAGACATCACAAAATCACTGTTAACAGATGGTCTTCCTTCTGGATGTTGATGGATATATTGCTCTCCTCTCTTATGATGCCTTGCAATGTATGGAGTCAATATGATATTAGACACAGAAACAAAGATAAACGTACTGAAAATGTACCAATAGTATCGCTCCCAGAGTGAATAATAAAATAATACAATGTCACGATATCAGAGTCAGGATGAGACTCGAAGTCTGCTCAGGTGGATACTATCCCCAGAGAGGTGCGGAGTCTAACGGAAAGACAGGTTTTCACCACGGATCCCTGCAAAGGAATATAAGCTTAGCAGCTCTCTAACCGCAAGTTGTCATCCTCTAGGGGGCGATGAGCAAGACTAGATTGAGGATCAGGAGATAATGGTTGAAGGATATGTCAGAGTGCTGGAGGTGATTAAAAGAGGTAAGTAGAAGCTCAAGATTATAGAAGAGAGCAATAGTCTGCAGGATGCTGATGCACCGGGTTCCTGATAAACTAGAAGCCCTGGAGCAGGATTAGAGAAGATGCACAATGATCTGCAGAGTAGCTGCAATGTCTTCATTTCAGAGGTAATACAGGTATAGGCAGTAGAGCAATAGACTGCAGTGTGATGAATCGCTGAGGTCCTCATGAGCTGGGAGCCCTGGAGCAGGGTCAGACGAAATTTGCAGCGTCTTTACTGCGGAGTGGATGCAGGTATAAACTGGAGAGCAACTGTCTGCAGTGTAATTGCTGAATCCAGAGTACAGCAAGGTGGAAGCAATAAACAGGAGCCAGAGGAGAAGATGTCCTAACAGGTAAAGAGACCTGAAGATATGGCAACCACACCACAAGCCCCCCCATAGTAAGGAGGCAAGTGCTTTAAATAGACAGGCTGACAGGTACTTAGCCAACCAAGTGAATATAGGGAGTTTAGAAAAAATCAGATGTGCGCATGCTCATTTCAGAGCAGCCAGAATAAGAGGTGCGATGAGTGACATACAAAAGCTACTGTGAAGGACTATGCCAATACTAAATGTCTTTAATACAATTAATCTAGGAAGATGGTAATCACTGATTGCTATATTCGTGCTGGCTTTGGCATTAGCTAAGATTAACCAGAAACCCATAATTCTCCCTTATAATCTGCTTTATGGTACCTTCCTCTTATTTGTTTCTTTGCTACTTTTTAAAACTAAGTGATTGGAGCAAAAAGAAAAGCAGGAGGAGTTTTGAAATATCCTGACATCTTACAATTCTGTCTTGTTTGATAAATGAGGAACCAAAAGAACAGTTCTGTGTTCTGAAATCATTCATAATATAAAAGGATTATTTTGCCAATTTTAAACAAAATTTAATTGCAAGCAGAACATCCCGCCCATATACTGAGTCAGAGCATCTCAATATGCAACCAGCTCTGCACCTGTAGCATATGCGCTAGGTTTAAGACGGACATATGTACACCCTCATACGCATACACAACTATGTCATAAAAAAAAGAAACGTTTGTTAACAATTGTTTTGATAGTGAAAATACATCTGCTATTAGGCTTGATTTAACATATCATTATCATCATCATCAACATCACCATTTATTTATATAGTGCCATTATTTCTGCAGCGCTGTACAGAGAACTCATTCACATCAGTCCCTGCCCCATTGGAGCTTACAGTCTAAATTCTCTAACACACACACACACACAGACACAGACAGACTAGGGTCAATTTGATAACAGCCAATTAACCTACTAGTATGGTTTTGGAAAGTGGAAGGAAACCGACGCAAACACGGGAAGAACATACAAACTCCACACAGATAAGGCCATGGTCGGGATTGAACTTATGACCCCAGTGCTGTGAGGCAGAAGTGCTAACCACTTAGCCAGCGTGCTGCCCAGCAGATATAATATTCCTTTTCCGGTACTAATGAAAGTAAATAATTTATGAATTATGCTAACAAAATTCTATAATATACAGTCAAGTCCATAAATATTGGGACATTGACACAATTCTCATATTTTGGGCTCTATACACCATTTTTGCTTTAACTGCAGACTTTCAGCTTTAATTTGAGGGTATTTGCATCCAAATCAGGTGAACAGTGTAGGAAGTAAAACGTTTTCTATATGTGCATCCCACTTTTTAAGGGACCAAAAGTAATGGGACAATCGACTCAAAAGCTATTTCATGGACATGTGTGGGCTATTCCCTCGTTATTTTATCACCAGCTAAGCAGGTAAAAGGTCTGGAGTTGATTCTAGGTGTGACATTTGCATTTGGAATCTGTTGCTGTTGATTCTCAATATGAGATCCAAAGAGCTATCACTATTAGTGAAGCAAGCCATCATTAGGCTGAAAAATCAAAACAAACCCATCAGACACATAGCAAAAACATTAGATGTGGCCAAATCAACTGTTTGGAACATTCTTAAAAAGAAAGAACGCACCATAGAGCTCAGCAACACCAAAAGACCAGGAAGACCACGGAAAACAACTGTGGTGGATGACAGAAGAATTTTTTCCCTGGTGAAGAAAAACCCCTTCACAACAGTTGGCCAAATCAAGAACACTCTCCAGGAGGTAGGTGTATATGTGTCAAAGTCAACAAGCAAGAGAAGACTTCACAAGAGTGACTATAGAGGGTTCACCACAAGATGTAAACCATTTGTAAGCAACAAAAACAGGAAGACCAGATTAGAGTTTGCCAAACAACATCTAAAAAAGCCATTAAAGTTCTGGAACAACATCCTATGGACAGATGAGACAAAGATTAACTTGTACCAGAGTGATGGGAAGAGAAGAGTATGGAGAAGGAAAGGAACTGCTCATGATCCAAAACATACCATGGCGTGGGCATGTATGGCTGCCAAAGGAACTGGTTCCCTTGTATTTATGATGTGACTGCTGACAAAAGCAGCAGGATGAATTCTGAAGTCTTTTGGGCAATATTATCTGCTCATATTCAGTCAAATGCTTCAGAACTCATTGCACGGCGCTTCACAGTGCAGATGGACAATGACCCAAAGCACACTGCAAAAGCAACCAAAGAGTTTTTTTACGACTAACAAGTGGAATGTTATGCAATGGCCAAATCAATCACCTGACCTGAATCCGATTGAGCATGCATTTCACTTGATGAAGACAAAACTGAAGGGAAAATGCCCCAAGAACAAGCAGGAACTGAAGACATTTGCAGTAGAGGCCTGGCAGAGCATCACCAGGGAGGAAACCCAGTGTCTGGTGATGTCTATGTATTCCAGACTTCAGGCTGTAATTCACTGCAAAGGATTTGCAACAAAGTATTAAAAAGTGAAAGTTTGATGTAGGATTGTTGAGTTTGTCCCATTACTTTTGGTCCATTAAAAAGTGGGAGGCACATTTAGAAACCGTTGTACTTCCAACATCGTTCACCTGATTTGGATGTAAATACCCTCAAATTAAAGCTGAAAGTCTGCAGTTAAAGTACATCTTGTTAGTTTCATTTCAAATCCATTGTGGTGGTGTATAGAGCCCAAAATATGAGAATTGTGTCGATGTCCCAATATTTATGGACTTGACTGTATATTATAGAATTTTGTTAGCATAATTCATAAATTATTTACTTTTATTACTACCAGAAAAGGAATATTATATCTGCAATATTTATGGACTTGACTGTATGCATGATAAATGCATGATCAATGAAGAAAGCTCTCTGAGGAAGTTGCTTGTTGCAATGAAACGCGTAAGATGTGACTTCGGGTTTAGTGCCTAAAACTGATTTTATACGCTATCACAGGCTCTTTTAACCAGCTTTAACCAACTGCAGGACTCTATCCAGGCTCCGTGTTATGTACACGACTGATTTAGGAGACTCTCACTACACACGGTGGAATCCACAATATCGGAAAGGTGTGTGAATGAGGTATTTGTACCAACTACGCTCCGGAACCACCAAATAGGTAAATCATTTTGGGAGGAAGATTTTTCATTAGCACCCTTCATCGTGGTGCATACGAGGTTGGAAAGGATCTATACCAGGTGATTCATTATACAATCCAGGTATCTGGTAAGGAATTTATCTATCTGTTCCAATAACCCGATGAACATTGTTATTCTGGATATATCTATACCTCTAACAAAATCTATACCTCCATAACTTACCTCCAATTGATTACCTATATGAATACTTTGCGGGACTACTATTACGGTAAATACCTTTTGGCATTACTACTGCCACACATGACAATATTGGGTGTAGTTACCATCTAATCAAGGTATTTTGGATCATCATCTCCATTGTATTTGTACTTAAGAGACACTGTTTAACGAGTCCGGGAATTGGAGTGACTTTTTACCCGCACTTAATTATAGTGGTTTTCATACGGAGATTCACAAGGATTAAGAACTTATGTGTTTTGAGCTCCTTTTCGAAATTATTTGGCTTGTTAAAGGAATGAGCCTGATGTAGTTATCACCATTTACATTGCTCTTTGAGGAATTTATATCTGGATTATTATAGGTGCACCTATACCGTTGTTAATATCCTCAAGAGGTGGTGTTTAATATCATCTAATATTATGTATTTGTTTTAAATAAAATATTTTTATACCACATTACAGTGCCAGTGATTTTATGATCTGAGGACGTTCTGCAATTTGTTCCTTTATATATATACTTTTACTTACGGGTTTGCAGATCCCGTGCAGTTGGTCCTTCTCATCATATTCATAATCTTGTCCCAATATATTTGTTGTTCAATGAAGAAAGCACCTATCAGCTTCAGAGGTATATTTGCAAAGAGCCAATTAAAAGCAGCTAGTTAGTGCTGGAGACCATCATCATTAGCTGCGTGTAATTGCAACTATCCTCTAGTAGTTGCAAAATATACAATTCTATGATTCATCTTTGTGGTGGTCTGCCGCAGCCACATTTGCATGAATATAACTTTATCTACGATACAACGCCCCTTCCCTGCCTTGATGGAAGGAAGGGCTGTTGACAGCAGCTAAGATTTCTATAGTGTACAAAAATAGCAGGCGCTCAATGACATAACATTTAATAAGCACTGTTCTCCTTTAACAGGAGACAACCAGACATATTCACAAACATTCCTAAAGCTCTACTCCTTCATCTTTGCTGCTTGTTTTGGTAATGGGAACAAATTCTAAATTGGGTGGGATAATAATAATAATAATAATAATAATAATAATAATAATATGACAATGAATATAAAAATGAAAAATTACACTAATAATAATAGTAACTATAAATGAGTTTGGGAGTAGTCATTATGAGTGTGTTCAGCAACTGATTACAATAGAAACATAAAGTTTGACGGCAGATGTGAATCACTTGGCCTATCTAGTCTGCCCATATTTTAACCTATGGTAACCTTAAACCCTATTTGATCCATGGGTCTCTGTAAGGATATCCTTATGTCTATTCCAAGCATGTTTAAATTGCTCTACTGTATTAGCCTCTACCACCTCTGATAGCAGACTATTCCACTTATCCACTACCATTTCTGTGAAGACATTTTTCCTCAAGTTTCCTCTGTTCTAATACTTCTCTTCCTTTGAAGAATGTTTCCCTCCTGTACCTTGTTAAAACCTTTGAAAGTTTCTATCATGTTCCCTTCGTTGCTCCAAGCTATACATATTAGTCTTTCCGGGTAAGTTTTGTGCTGTAGACCATGCACCATTTTATTTTCCCTTCTTTGTACAGTCTCTAATGTATTTATATCCTTCTGGAGATATGGCCTCCAGAACTGGACACAGTATTCTACAAGAGGCCATACCAATAACCTATACAGTGACATTATTACTTTTTTCTTTCTACTGATTCCTCTCCCTAAGCTACCAAGCATTTGACTTACCTTTCTTATTGCTTTGCTACATTGCTTACCTGCCCTTAAGTCACCTTGAATAGTGACTCCAAGACCCCTTTCCTCCTCAGTGGTTTCCATTATAGTGTCGTTAACACTATAGTTAACCTTTGGGTTCTTGAGACTCAAGTACATGATTTTGCATTTTTTTTAGCATTAAACTGTAGTTGCCACGTTCTAGACCATTCCTCTAGTTTACCTAGATCATCAGTCATTTGTTTTACCCCTCCTAGTGTCTCTACCCAGTTGCATATCTCTGATCATCTGCAAAAAGGCATACTTTCCTTCAATGCCATTTGCAGTGTCACCAATAAAGATATTAAAAAGCACAACTAGTAAGCTTTCCCCCCCGTGAATGCACTCCATTTACTACAACTCTCTGATTTCTATCCTGCAACCAAGATATTATCCATTCAACCATCTTAGAATCCAATCCCAATCTTTCCAGCTTAACAGTCTGCGATGTGGGGCAGTGTCAAAAGCTTTACTAAAGGCTACGTAAGGTACATCTGCGACCCCTACTTGATCTGTTACACTCAGTCAAAAAGTCAATAAGATTTGTTTGACATGATCTCCCTTCAGTAAATACATGCTGTTTAGGAACCTGTAAAGAACTGGATTTTAGATATTCTACAACTCTTTCTTTTAAGAGTGCTTCAATCAATTTCCCTATTACTGATGTAAAGCTCGTTAGTTGCTTGCCTCTTCCTTGCTTCTACTTTTGTCCAATGGAACTACATTTCCTCTTTTTCAGTCCTCCTGAACAACTTCTATAACTAGTGACTGGTGAAATAATTCTGTTAATGGAGTTACCAGTACCCCTTTAAGTTATTTTAGTATTCTTGGATGTATCCCATCTGGCCCCATGAACATATCCACTTTCAGTTTTGAAAGCTCTGTTAGGACCTTCTTCTCTGTAAATGTACTTGTATTTACCTCAATTTTATGAATATACTTGCAACTTAATATGGCCCCCAAAATACTTATTAAGATTATTTGCTGTTACCTTGTCTCCTTCAATAAGATTCTCACGCTCTGTCTTTAGTCTTATTATTCTTCTTTTTGATTTTCTCCTTTCACGTATAAACCTAAAAAAGGTTTTGCCCCCTTTACCTACTGACTAGGCTATTTTCTCTTCATCTTGTGCGTTTGCGCATCGGATTACCTTCCTATTCTGAGTCTGCTTTTATTCCCTAAAGACCATCTTTTTTGCTTTGACAATGCTGGCTTCGTATTTTGCAAACCGCACTGGCTTCCTTTTCCTTGTGCTTTCCCTAAACCATTTAATAAAAAGGTCAATTGCTAGTTGCTTTTAATATTGCACTTTTTACTTTTTTCCACCTCCCCTGCACTCCTTTCAGATTCGTCCACACTGCCAAATAGTCACTTACAATATTCCTCTGTTGGCTGCCTGCATTAAATACCACTCATATCAAGATACAATTATATTGAAGTAAATCAGGGTGGTTTGAATCTAGGTAAGGTTATTTTGCAGAATGATAAAAATTTGCTATTTTTTTTATGATTAACAGGTCAATTTGCTAATCACTAACTGTATTAAAGGCAAATCAACCTATAAATCACCAGCTTTCCAAACCTCCCCAAACACAATCACCAGACATTGCAAAATTACTAGGAACAGATGGTCTTCCTTTTGAAAGCTAGATGGATGAATTGTTCTTCTCTGCAATGATGCCTCACAATGTATTAAGACAACATAATAATAGGCACTTTAAATCAAACTTCAATCGAGATCATTGTTCCTGCTAAGCTGTGCACTCTGAAAATAGCAGTGTTAAAAGCTCAGCAAACAGCATTGTAAACCCAAAAATTAATTTGAAAAAACAAAATGTCTCAAACCCAATAATTATAAATATGAACAAATTCTTTTACTCATTTCTAATACAAACACAAGTGGACTCAGGAGAAAGGCCATTTTTTTCCCTGTGTTTCCGTTTTGTATTTGCCTGTACACTGCCGTTAATCTTTTACTTCAATTGATACAATGGTTGTATTTAATAAATACTGTTTGAAAATAAGTAATAATAAACATGTTTTAGTCCTCCGAGTTGTCCACACATGTCATATTATGGCTCTTTTGATTTATGTCTCTGGTTTGCAAGTGAAGTTAATATGAACAAGCTTATTTTGCTAACTGTCGAAAGAACTATATTAACATTACATGGAATTCATCAAACATTCATGCCTCAGCACAGACTGGAGTGAGGAATAAATCCTGCCTTTCCTATGGTTATAACTATTAATCAGTCATTTTAGAACGTCAAAAATGAGAGCAATTGAAAACACTGGGCAGGTGTATCCAATTTCTATAATAGCTATCCTTTCCTGGCTGATAAGTAAGAGATTATAGCAGGAAAATCTTCCCTACTTTCTTTCTAAAAGTAATAAGTAAAAATTAATAACATTAGAATATCTCTTAGCTCTTGTTTCTATTGCAGAAATAACAGACATTGATGTTTATTACTTATTGTCCATTATGTGACTTTCTTAACTTGTATATCACACAATGACACTACATTATTAAAGCTACAACCATTGTTATTCAATGGGAAAAGAGTGATACTGGGCCATTTAATGTGAGTGAGAGTGTTGGTTTATTTATACATTTGATGCAAAGTTTTGAAAAGACTGCAGCTTCAAAAATGTCCATTCATATTTCTTTCTATACCAAGGCTAACATAGTCCTATGTGACCATTAAGCATGTTTCTGATGAGTTTTATAACACAATAAATGAGCAGGCCATATGCCATTAAAAAAGGTACTTCCATATAATTCAGATTTATTGAACACTTCTTTGTTTGATGTCAGTTTCAGTCCCATCCTCACCCTCTACTGCCACCATAAAATAGGACTTCAAATGCGCAATGAACACTGTGATATTAATGCACAGCAGATCAAGAAGATAACATTGCAGTCATAAGAGGACTAAAGGCATATGTATGCTTTATAGCAGTATTTCCCAAATCCAGTCCTCAGGGAGCCTTATCAGTGCATGTTTTCAATTTGAAAAACATTGCTTTATAGGTAAGTGACAGGTTCATTGTAAATACAGTATAGAATTCCTCCTCTAAATCGTAAAATACATAGATATCTTAATTTGGGCATAGTTTTTTCTAGGGATTTTGCTGCTTTTTCCAATCTTTGTTCAGGCACCACAGTTATTCACTGCAGATTGGATGTGTATATTTGATTTTACAGTGACAGCTATAACTGTGTACAGTTCTTTAAAAAAGAATGCCTTGAGTGTGATGTCTATCAAGTTTGTTTCTGATGATATATACATTGTTTTACTATACCTGCATTTATCTAGTTTTTCTTTACTAATTACAGACACCATGCAAACAAGCTAAGCTGTTCATGCATTACCATGCAAAATTTTGGAATCACTAAGAGATTTCATCAGTTTTTAAGGAATTAATACTTTTTTTTATCAACGTACCATTAAATTGACCTGAAGTTATAGTCAATACATTGACAATGTCATAACATATTGTTATATTATATAACTGTTCTGTTTATCAAACAGAAATAAATATACCTGACGCTAAAAAACGTATCAAAAAACCTCTATATAAAGTCTCTAAAACGCCGCTGTGCTGGGGCAAATAGATAAATATACAAATGACAGCACGTAGAAGAGACATATATTTGTATTACTGTTGGTGCAAGGGATATCCAGGGGGAGAACTCAAATGGATAGTAAAAAATAAACATTTAATATACCATTAGGCAATATACATGACCATATATAAAATCATATAATAATAAATAAAATGTTGACAGAAATAGTATTATAAAATACACATTCAATCCATACAAGGTGTATTTAACCTATTTGTATGAAGAACTAAAAGACCACATACAGTGATATCACGGAAATATTGGGAATAATTCCCATTCATTTTCAAAAAAGAATCTCCTAGAGTATAGAATGTCTGGTCCAAAGTAGATAAAATCAGCTAGACGGGAGAGACACCAGATAAGTCTCTGAAGGATATTTAATCTCCAATAATATCAGAATGGTTCTCTGAAAGTGGATATAAGCAATATACTTGCAGTTTTTAAAGTCCACGTGAAGAAAGTTTCTGGCTCCGTCTCTGCGTCTTTACAGTTGAAACCTCCGTTGTAGTGAGGTGTGCACCTCTCAGGACTCCGGATAGTAGCGATGTAGTTGAAACAGTGTTCCGCTTTAGTGTTTTAAGGAGAGTCTTGTTTCCAGATGATAACAGTGGACGATTCGTGATACCACTCAGTTCAAAGACAAACTTTCTTTGAACTGAGCGGTACTCTCCATGTACAGACTGGAGTGCAAGAGGGGGTTGCCCACATTGTATAGACAAAAAACAGGGATACTCTGCACTCAGCTTAACATATATTGCAATATGTGGAACTAACATTCCCTGTTTTTAATATGGAAAAGTATTTAGTACAGCATTAATTATGCGTTTGGAGAGTGCAAAGTATCCCTGTCTTTATATATGTATATACTGTATGATGATCTGAACCTCCAGTACGGGAATTATATACTTGTGGAGAATATTACATTATTTCACTTTTAATGCACTATGTGTGGCGCCCCTCTTCTTTTGCATTTTATCTACTAGGTGCGACACTTGCAGACAGGTGTTGAATGATCTGGGAGCTGCCTATTGTAATTTGAGTATCAGTCTATGTTTTTCACTTTTCATTTGCACTTTAAAAGCGCTTACACTGCTTTAAAAGTATTGGGTTTCATATATATACATATATATATATATATATATATATATATATATATATATCTCAATCTTCAATGATATACTAGGAGCTTTATTGTAATATTTGCAAATTGAGTACAATATCGGTTGAATTATTTAAATGGGGAAAATAACCAATAAATTGTATACATTCCATAAACATGTTTAGTACTTGATGCAGATGTATAGTTTCTGATACATTCACCTTTCACCTATCTCTATGAATTTAGCAATTGGTGTTTCTTGTATACGGCTATCAAACATTTAACCATGTTGAACTTTGCTATATTTCCGTGCATTACAACTTGTCCTTACTCATGCTATATTATTAATTTTCATACTGTAACTGATAAGCATACAGGAGATGGAGCAGTAGTAGATGGAAGTATGTGTCACTATTGTACATTACAATGTTGTTATTGTAAGAACTGTGCCTATAAATGAGTTTTCTAATGCTGTCAGCGAATGGAGGCTCTCACCCCTGTGTGGCTATTGCATATACGCAGCTAAAGTTGAGGCATACACATTGCAACGAGACATTGCAAGGGATGAGGAGCATCTTCTCCAGGGTTGGGTACCTTAATACATTGCTTCAAACAACGCCATGGAATAGCCAGACATTGAAAAACGAAGATGTGATGCACGACAGCCTCATGATACTGACAGCTTCAAAGGCAGACTAGCATTCCTGTTCTTATGCTTCTCTTTTAAGGAGGCGCCGGGTGGAGAATGTTGTAAGCTTTCTAAAGAACATTGTACACTCTGCGCCTCCTTAAATTAGAAGCATGACAACAGGAATATTAGTGGGGCACTGCTGGGATGTTCATTCCTCTGAACAGTTTCAAGTTTGCCTTTGAAGCTGTCAGTATTATGAGGCTGTCCTGCATCACACCTTCAGTTTTATTATGTCGGGCTGTTTCATGTCGCTATTTGAAGCATCGTGATAGTCAGTACCACTGCTTCTCCAGCGGCGATGGAGTCATACGGACTCCCCTGAAAATGACTTTAGTTTTTAAAGGCTGGTGGTGAAAAGCAAGGTTAAAATTGATCATTTGGATCATATCACAGTCCCCATATAAGTCTATGGGACTGCAGTAACCAGCATTGTAGAGATTAAGGCAGGAGAAATCTCTAATTTGTCCTGTTTTAACCCCTTGATAAATTAAACGATGGGCTGCGATGTCCATTCTCTGGAGAAAACAGCTGTTTTCTCCAGATTTTTGGCTCATCGCTGCTTAGTAAATAGACCCCTAAATATTAATAGGTATTTTCATGGGAAAATATATTGTTTTAAAAAATTGTTTTTGCAATGCTGTATTGCTTTTGAAAATGTTTTATTTCTGCTTTTTTTTGGGGGGGAAGGGGTCCAAACAGAGGCCCACTAAATCCATACTCTGCCTCTGTATGATATGTAGGGGCCTATTTGCCAAGTGGCGATAGGGCTGTTGTTGTTCTATTGTTGCTTATCGCAAAGATAGAAAACCTCCTCTCACCACAATTTACTAAAAGACTGTTGTTGGGGAATGTTGCAGGGGTAGAGATAATGGTCGGCAGTTGCTAGAGGACGTCCACTTTGCCAGCATGCGCAGGGTGCTTCTGCACATGCGTGACTGGCATTACCGATTTACACATGCACAGTGGAACTGGAAGACCCCCAAAACTAAACTAAACTAAAAATATGGGAAAAATAGAAAACAATATTATTTTAATGTTTTTGACTAAAGATGAAATGTTGTACATATTTTTCTGGTGAGGTCTCTCTGCTATTCCCATCCGGAGATGGTGGTAGTGATAGGAGGACAGCACAGGGCCATATTAACAAAATTATGGGCCCCCGGGCAAAGCAGTGCACCGGGGCCCCTATATATATATATATATATATATATATATATATATATATACAGATATAGATATATAGAGATAGAGATAGATAGATGTACTTGCTCAGTGACCCTTGAAGGTTTTTTTTGCAGGTTTTTTTTTTTGCAGGATTATTTATTCTAATTAAGAACCCTGCCTCTGGGGCCCCCTTGCCCGTGGGGCCCCCGGGCCCCTGCCCATTGTGCCCAATGGCAAAGATGACCCTGGGACAGCAGCGGCATTGTACCAACACTATCCTTTTTACATAGGCTTCTTCATGCTCACCAGAGACCTCTGGAGCAAGCGATCACTGGCGTTACTTGGGGATATTCTTCACCGGCCCAGGAGCTTTGTAAAATTGAGAAAAGCCCTAAACTGAGTAGTTCATTAAAATGTAGGTAAGCATGGGTTCAGAAGAGCTATGCATCACATCAGTTACATTAGTGTGTGAAAGTCCTTTTAGTGTAATTATTGAGGATCCACTTTAAACTCTTTTCATACTCTTAAATGTCCTAGAAGTGTATAGTTTACTTCCTTCGAGAAATATTAAATATGATTATGATTTATTATTAATATTATTATTAATATTATTATTATTATTATTATTTTGTCCTACCAAAAATCAATATTTTGTGCCTGATTCTTGTTCGGACGCAACCTGCATGCAACTTTTAAAAACCAGCACAGAACTTGAGAGTAGTTCTGACTGTATTCAAATCCAAGCGAATCTCAAGATAGATGTCAATTTGAATCGGGGTGTAAGTACACTCTGCCTAAATATTACTTGCCGTATGTTGATCACAGTGCAGGACACACATGCATATGTGCAATATAAAGTCCCATTAGAATGCATGCATAAACAAATATCTTATCAAATAATTATTAACTCATAATACTATATTAATAATAATGTGTTTTTTAAAAAAAATAATTATTAAATACATAAATAAGGAGGTTCTTAATGCATACTGTAATGTGTTTTTATATTCTCTTTTACTTGCATACAAATTTTCCTTGCTATCCAGTGATGATGCCGTGACAGTCATCACTTACACCTGCCCTGTAATGGTGCAAATGATATGGCTAAAAAATGAACTTTAGAAAAACCTAGGACTTCAATCGTCCACATTTGTTTTGGTACGCCCTTACAGTACATTGCCTACGTTCATCCACCCTTCTCTACCCCCGTTACCTCCTTCAAGTCTTAGGCAGTGGTAAACATAGTTTGTGTTCAGACATAAACTGTATGCAATTGTGTTCATTGACATAAGGTCTGTTTCGGAGCATGCGCAAAGCTATTTCATGCAAGATATGGCATGCAAATGGACCTACATCCAAACATGATTCAAGCCCTTTATGCTGTTAATTAATATGTTAATAAATGAAGTGCATATTTGTGTTATTCTACATTATGAGAAACAAATATTTATACGTTGTTACTTAAGGTTTCTAATCTCTAAACTAAAAAGTGTTATTTTTGGTTTGCTACTAAATAGGTGCTTTTTATCTGTTTCTACTGTTTTTACGTGCAACACTGCAAAGCCTTAAGAAATCCAGTTTATAAAATAACACCGAATAAGCAAATTAATGGGATCATTCAAGTCTGTAAAAGAAGATATGCAAACATATATTCTCAAGGTTTTCTATTGAAAATGATTAAAGACCATTCTGCTAAACTTTCACCCAATGTTACAGTTCTCGTTGTAAAGAATTCTCTCTCTAATAATATTACCTGTCCTCAAGACAAAAAGTATGACACTGCTGAATAAAAACAGCTATTTGCATGCTTCAAACCAATAGTGGCAAGAATATGTATTCTTACAGCATAATAATGCTGAAGGTAAATGAATTCCACTCAGTGGTCAAAATGGAAATTTCGAAGTGGTGGTATGGAAAATGTAAGTGAATGGAATTTGATAGTTTCACAATCAAAGGTGGAGCAGGCTATACAAAAACAACAAAACTAATTTATATGTCTTTCAATAGTGCAAATGTTTACTACTTAATCAGATGACTGATTTTAATAAGACAGAAAATAACATATCTACACATATCTATCATAGTATAAGTACATGAAAATGGAAATAGCAACAAATACAATTAATAATTACATAAAAAATGTTTGGGCATTTTTGAATTTGCCAAATTCACCTTGTTTATTTACACAGTTATTAGCAGTCCCTAATTTCCAAGACATTTGCAGGTTTTAAACATTTAGCTTTTGGCAATGTTTGTCCCTTATGTTCTAATTAAAGATGAGCGGTTTGGAGTTATAGAAATCCAACAGACCTGAGATTTGGGGTGCCAAGTGAAACCAAGTCATAACTTGGATTCACGCACCAAATTCGGATCTCATAACAAGGCAAAACGTAACTTTAGGGAAAATATTGATGCAAATCATGCAAGCTTTTATACCTTCTATATATATAGCCCTCCCTTATTTTCTCATGTGCCATTTTAGAACAGGTAACATGTAATCATGTTAGCTGCAGGGCTCTGCTCTGAAAATAGCATTCAGGGTGAAAGAGGGATATAGAAAACAATAGAATAGTTGTGATTATTGTAAAGCAGTTCTGTATGGATCAGTCAGCTAGAATAGTTTGCTGATCAATTGGTGTTAATTGCATTCTGTTAGAGAGTATAGATGGAGTAGTGGCTACTGGTTGATATTAATGCATATGTGTAGTACTAGTATATAGACTGAGTTAGATATCATTCTGAACTAGTATATTTATTGGAGAATACCAGAATGCTTTTGCTATATGACAATTAGCAGCAGAACCCAAAAAGCAATTATATTTATTTTGTTTAAAATTTTAAGTTTGTCTAGTGAAAGCAATCTTGTGTGACATTAGTGACATCTGTATTAAGTGGGAAAAAAGGGTGTTTGCATGTTTGCATGTGATTGTTTTTTGTGGGCATTTTTGTCATTCAGCGCCCGCCTCACTTACAAAGTCCTTAATAACGCTTCTTCCCCTTACATCTCTGACCTTGTCTTGAGGTACATACCTACCCGGCCACTCCGCTCTGCCTCTGACCTCCACCTCAATTCACCTCTCATTACCTCCTCCCATACTCACCTCCAAGACTTCTGCCATGATACCCCTAATCTTTGGAACTCCTTACCCCGTCTCACTCGACTCTTCCCCAACCTTCAGTCCTTCAAACACTCACTCAAGACTCAACTTTTCAAGCTTACCTATCCTACCACCTCCTACCCATTATATCTATCACCTCCTCTTCCTTTCTTGACATCTACCTTTTATCTCAGTTGGTCCTATTGTCTCTCACCACCCCTCCCTCTAGAATGTAAGCTCTCGCGGGCAGGGTTCTCTTTATCTATTGTCCAATGTCTGTCTACTGTCTGACTCATGTCATGTCTTTTGCTGCACTCTGTGAGTCCCCATAGCATTACTCACACTCACCTGTGTTACTTATGTGTATTACCTCATCTATTTGTTACTTGCTTCTGTATCCGGCACTACGGGATCTGTGGTGCTTTATAAATAAATAAATAATAATAATTTAGAACATTGCAGCGGCTGCAAAAAAAATTTCATTTGTCATGCCACCAAGTGAAGGAAGCCCATTAAATAAATTAAATAACAACAAAAAACTAGTGCAAGGTGCAAATGATAACACTTTTGAAACACTACGCACACACTAAATTGGAACGTTAGACAACAAGCATTATAGAGAGTGCAGAGGCAGTAACAATCAGATGTCATTAGATGGAGAAGAATTAGTAGATATTTAGACAAGTAGATACCCCAATTGTGAAGCACTATGTAATTTGCTGTCGCTATAGAAATAAATGTTGTTGATGACAGACGAAGGTGGAAGGCACAAATACTAAAAAAAATCAAAGACTAATACTATGCACTTCTCGATGGACAGAGCATTCATCTGTAGCCAAGAGCAGAGTTATCAAATACCTTGTTTTACTTAAGTGATTGTTTATGCTATGATTACGGTAGATGTGAGTCATAATGCTCCCCTTGTGAATTAAATAAGTGCACTGTATCTACATACTAATGTCCAGTTTGAGATTAAAATGTCAATCTCAATTCATCCTTTTGACTAAGCTTAAATGTAGTATCTGACCAAGCACAGTCGCTTCAGGATGCCCTGAATGGGCTGGTCTCCTTGGTGTGATGCTGGAAGGCCAGTGGTGCTTGGAGCCCAAGGTGCCTGTGCCTCCAGCAGACAGAGCCCATAGATGACCTGAAATGCAGTGGTGGTGGGACTGGAACCCTTACCTTGCACAACCCCAGTGTAAACTGCTCGAGACTTGCAGTCCTGAAGGCCCATGTTTATAAATATAGAATGTATAAATAACACATCCCAACAACAAAAAAAATGTTTAGTAGCTAAAGATATTTGAACACATTTAGGGTATTTTGTGGCTGTTGAATTCAAAAGTGAAAGCTTTTTTTAATTAGCTCTAGTTGTTGAGCTAATGAATAACCTCAATTAATAGCATTTAGGAATCTACCAGAACATTGTAGAAGGTGAGAAACGCGAATAGAAGTTCCCGGCCCTATGTGGGTCCCTTCCTCTTCTAGTAGACGGGCCAACGGTGTGTATGTGAATGCACACTGAGTACTCTCACTGATAAGTATGATAAGTAATTGAATACTCAGTGCGCATATGCACCCTCTGGTCATGACTGGGATGCATTAGACATCTGAACCATGGACCGGCTACCACCAACAACTCTCATATCAATAAACTAGAAGCGGAAGGGAACCACATAGGACCGGGAACTCCTGGGTATGACACTTAGAGGGATCAATCCCCAGACTTTTTCCCGCTACTGCCTACCGAGGAACAACCATCCCAATAACCCCCTGACAATCACCGATCTAAACAGGGGTAAGGTCACACACTCCTAGAGTGATACTTTCAACCTAGGAGTGCCTTTTGACCATCATATAGGACAAGCTTGCAAACTCGATTGGAATCTTTATACCCGTTTCCATATAACGTTCAGAATTGTAACAACTACTATTATTACCATTGCTGTTCTCTATAGACGAACACAGGATTCATCATATTTTGAACTTTCTTTTTGGAACTTATTTTTTTCTCTTTTTCTTCTTTCCTTTTATCATGTTTTGTTCAGTTATTTTGAACTACTCACTGTGGTCAGTTTGTCTCTCATTTTGCATAGTTCAGAGCTTGCATGACAGTAATTTTGTAATAGGACTATTACTTAATTTACCAGTGATAATCAGTCTTTAATTTCTTTTCATTTTATAGAAGATCTACAGATCTGTTTGGGGTTGGGTACAGAATAATGATTCTCATGATTCCAACACTACTTACCCCGACGTGGAGAGACCGAAGGGCTCCTTCCCCAACCAACGTGCAGAACGACTTACATTACCCCCTTCACAGCACCGATGACCGTGTCACAGTTATCGGTGACGTCATCAATCAGTCGTAATACACAGAAGTCGCCCTGCACGCTGGTCTGGGAAGGAACCCTTCGGTCTCTCCACGTCGGGGTAAGTAGTGTCGGGGTAGTCAGCATCGATATGTTTGAAATAAATTAACACATTGAGACTACCTGCTTTGGATACACCCTGACATCCATTCAGAACACCACATCCCATGTCAACAGCATTTCATACAATAAGGCATAACTATTAAATCTACAATTTTTTTCACTTACTCTGAGTGGATGCAGCACTTGAGAATTCTTACTTTACTCATTTAATGTTAGACTTTGGAAATATTTATACTCAAGTAGCTCCCCTAAAGACTCAGTATCAGAATCGAGTAGGCCCTGAGCGCAGATCACCATTTTCCTTGTTTTAGGTGCAGTTATGTCTCAGTTGTCAAGAACTTATTGGGTAACCACAAAGCAGACATTTATGGAAAAACTGGTGCAAAACATGCTCACAAACTTTAAAATTGTGGGTACTAATATGAGCATAAAGGTACACTTTCTCCATAGCTACTTACACAGATTTCAGGATAAACTTGTGATTTTACTGGGGAACAAGGGGAGGGGTTTCATCAAGAAATAAAGGTGATGGAGGAAAGGTATCAAGGCAGATGGGACTAAGACATGATGACAGACTATTGCTAGAGCCTCCTACATGATTGTCCTGATAACCCACATAAAAGAATATCGTACAAACGGCATTTTACTATGCATTAATTGTAATTATCCAAATGGGCTTACTATGTTTATCTGTTATTATACCGAATAAAATGCCATTATGTATTTCATATGTTTACTTATGTATGATTTGAGACACTTTCAATGTGATTTGAAAGTTGTCTCTGCCTAACCTTACATTTTTGGCCTTTTTCTATTTTTCAATGGGTTACCAATTATCTAAAAAATTAGAGCCAGTCTAGCAAATCCGATGGCGTATTCGGAAATACCACCACAAAGTTACCCCAAAATCACTCTATTATGATTGGCAATGAAAAGACTGTTGACCAGAGTAATATATAGATGTTATATTAGTAAAGTGTAAGAAACATGTACAGGCAGATCAGATAGTTGGCCTTCCCACACAAGTAAGAGTGTATAACTGACAATGATGCAGATTTGGTTGCCAAAAACATCTGTTTTGACAAGACAATGCAACTGAAAGTACACATTCTGAGAAATTAAGAGGACAAAATTTGGCACTGGTAAAGAATAAATGTATAGATGGAGATATGATGGCTAACAATTTTCACTAGGTGATCGAGTTAGAGAACCATATAGACAGGTTAATTTTTTTTTTTTATTGATTCAGAGAAAGCAAATGAAATGATGACAGATTTACAAAATCCTGCATTAGTATTAGACTTGACATTATACCTCAAATAGTGACAGCGGCATTAGTAGACATTTAAAAGATAATGAGAGGGCACAATGTTAAAGGTGCCAGTCACGATGGCATTGTCTTTGGGACCACCCACCCATATGGTGAAAAGGGCAATGACATCGTTAACAACCCAAGCACTTCAGAGACAGAGGCTGCCACTTTTGTGGTTGAAGTGCTTGATTTGTTTGGGCCCACACACAAGTCAATACATAAATTATATTTTCATTTTAAAAAGAGAAGATACACCAAGTAGGTAACTGTTAGACAGCATGTGTGACACATTGGAAATGGTCAGCAACAATACATTGGAGAGGGTCAGCAGCAATACTTTAGCCAAAATTGGTGAAAATTGGAACTGTTGCGAATGGAGCATTAGAAAATAGACTGGAAATGACTGGAAATGAATGCTAATGTTATAAATAGTAATATAGGAGCAACACAGCTCAAAATCACATGATTTTACCTACTTTTAACAATTTTTAATGAAATCCAGATCCAAAACCAAAACATTTCTTTGTTTTTGGGGCAAGACCTGTATTAAAATCAAAACGACGAAGATGTTTTAGAATCAAAACCGAAACACAGATGTTAGCGCACGTCTCTAGTTTTAATATTAACCAACTACAAAAAATAAATCAACTTTTCTGCATGCTAGATGTAAATCTTACCATATATTCTTATTCTCTGTGCTTTATAAATTAAAAACTATAAATTAAAAAAGTTAATATTTATTGAAGCTGAGAATTAAAAATGTAAAAAAACATGTTATAATTGATAAGGCAATAACAGAGTTAGCCATGTGAAATGTGTAGATGCATATTAATAAGTATATTTTTCTGATTTGCAGAGGTAACTTCCCCTATTCAGTAGTTAGATCCAGTTTGATAAAGGACAAGTCAAGTTCATTTGAACTATCACAACCCAGGTATCATAGACTTCCAAATTTTGTTATAAACTGCAGTAAACTTGATGACTGTCAATTGGTATGGCATGTATGGTAAACACGACCACAAGAAATTAATTTAAGGGCCTGTAAATGGTAGAGAGAATTTGCACAGATACCAAAGGAGGTATTAGGACTAATATACCTATATGGTATGCCAAAACCCAAATTCTCATGCAATACGAAAATTGTGCATCTATAAATATGATTAACTGACAAGGTATTGTTAGAGTATAATATTGTTTAATTATACTCTCTATTGCAATAATGCCAGCATTAATGATACCTCTATAATTGTAAGAGAGTATTCCTATAATTTCCTTAACATAGTAAAGTAAAGCTGTGTACACACCTATGCAATTATAGTGAAGATCTCACGATTCACAACCATTTGGTCAGATATTGCAAGAGTGTGTACGCTGCCACGATCATGTTCTATTGTACCCAAAGCACATTGCATCTGTTGATTTGTTTTTATAAACTTCCTAAAAATCACAATCAACAGTGAAACAATTTTCATTCATGATCTTGGCAGCACATCAGCAGATAGTTATAAGAGATGAAGATCGCAGATCTAAAGATTCATTGTGTAGGTGTGTATGCATAATTTGACATGCTCATCTGGACATTCCATCATTGTTGAAATATTTAGTGATATTGCATCTGAAGTATGATTGCATAGGTGTGTATCCAGCTTAAAGGTGACAGAATGGCGGTTGTAGTGTTGAAACTGTGTCATGCATGATTACTTAGATGTAAATGTATAATTTTATTTAGATGTATCAAGTTGTGATTTGGGATTTAGATGCACCAGCTTACTTCGATGTACCAGCTTAGAAAACCTGGAAACTTTTAAAACGTTGCCAGCTATGTACTCATCATTCTTATTCATACTCTTATTCTTATTTATAATATACAAACATATTTGAATAACGTGATATGTGAGACTTAACTAGACAATATATGTTGCTTGTCCAAACCTGACATGGCAATGTCTTTTTTGTCACATTTAGAAAAAAGTGGAAAATAAACTGAAAAGAAATAACCTGCAACTGGTCTCATTATAAACCTATTTACAGTACTGGAAGGACACATGAGCTTTACATTTTATCAGACTTAATATGACATGGGCATCTTTTATCTTTGTGTAATAACACATGTGATTGATGCTTCATTCTAGATTTGACATATCCATGCATTGTATCAGTATGGTGATACTGTATTAAGTTGAATAATGCTAACATCAACAATAGTCCTGTTAAGACAAATTGCTCCAATGTTCTGTAAAGCAAAGTAGAGTATCTGAATATAAATTAAGCAAAACTGGGTCACATTTTATCCTAAAATAAAACTCTTGTAAATTGTCAACATAAGCAGCTGGCTATAATGCTAAATTCAATCAATTATTTTCTTTAAGAAGAAAGCAGTAGGCATGTAAAAATAACATAATAATTTGTTTTCTTTTTCTGGAGACAGTTTAAAAAACATACAAGAAAAATGATATACAATATGACCTGTTTTGAGCAATATAATTTGAAATAGAGGTTATCGGCTCATTTCAAGTTTCTACTAATCTATGTTTCATGCCTAGTGACTAGTTTCCAAAGATTGCCTTGTACTATTTTTAAAATAAACTCTTAAATATTGATTTTGATCAAAATTGTCCTTTTATATATTGATCAAAACTACTCGGTATATGAAAATATATAAAATAAGAAAGTGAACAAATGCACATTTTTTGTATTTTTTTTAAATGAAACTTAAACTTATAAGCAGCAATAAAAGTTTTTTGAATTTATTACCTTAAAATACAATTATTGGAAATTGTTTGGCAAACCAAAATACAGGAGATGTGACAATCTCTCATTTTAAACAATTTAAAAATGTAATTTAACACGAAATAAACAACCATATTTTATTGTAATGACTATATATTTAAGATCAAAATATTTTTTGTTTAAACTTGTATAAGTAGTATGAATTTAGATATTAGAGATCACACTATCTATAATTGGCTACCATTATGTTGTACAAAGCAAATCTGACAAAGAGAATTTTGCCGCTGAATTATTGTGATATTATGGGCTTTATTTACTAAAGGGCAAAAAGCCCTATCTCTGGTGGAAATGGATGTTTTTGCCAGAGATGAAACATTGCCCTATTTGTCAAAGTGTCACCACTATGGCTGCCCTTACCAATGAAAAGATTCATTGGAGTCATCAGCGAAAACTTTCTCATGCAAAGTATGGGAAAGTCTATTGAACAAGGACTGCAGCAGTATAAATACCACCACATCCTTTTTTATGCGATCACGATAGAAAATCAATTAAAAAAGCTTTATTATTTATTATATTTTTCATATTTTTTATTCTATTTCTAAATAGATTTTATTTTCTTTTTTTAAATTCTCATCAAGTGGATACATGTGCATATGTAATCAGTCATATCCCCTGTGACCAATCCGGCAAAGCTGTAAGTTAATCCTTACTCACTCCCGGCCAGTATCAAAACGGAGGCTAAGTATTGCCAGCTGCCTTGGTGAGATTTTATTGATAAATAATGGTGACAAGTGGTTTTCTATCGCTGTGATAAGCAGCTGTACAAAAACCGTCCTATTGCCAATTCTTAATAAATAGGCCTGTAAATGTGACACTAAATATCACTTTTAATTTGAAAGATACATTAGTGCATATAGTGAGTGCAGTTATTTGTAAATCTATATATCAGCAAAAAAAATTATTCAATGTGCTCAAGATATGAAATGGTACACTATTTATAAAATAACGTGTGAAAGTTTTAAAGTGAGCCACCAGGGTCTGCGCAGTATACGTTATACTGGATCACCAGGAAGTGGGCGGTATACAGTATTTTACATGGGATATCAGGGTCTCATTATAAATTTTACACTAGACCAACATCAATTGCAACCCGCTGGGCCAAAAAAAAAATGAGACAAAAAAATACTTGGCAGGGCCGGGCCCCAGTACTTTTTGAGACCCCTCTTACGCACACATACATACAAACACACACACACACACACATACACACACACACACACACACACACACACATACACACACTCTCAGCACCCCTGTGAGGAACTCTACTGTGCTGGGTCATTCATTTTTTTGTTAATTAATATGGGGTTTTTATATTACCTTATAAGGATTAACATTTAGCTTCCATTTCCGGGAGATCATTTTAAATGGTCAACTAATTTTAACTTGGGAATTTTAAAATGGCTTTGGACAGTTTATTGTTGGTTTTGAAAACTAGTTATACTTATAACAGCAGTTAGTAATAACTAGATATGTGCGCTGACCCTCGTGTTTTGGTTTTGAAACCGGTGTTGGTTATAAAACAACTTTGTCTTTCGACTTTGCTACCAGGTTTGTCGAACAAACTCGAAAGGTTTTGGTTTTGGATCTGGATTTAATTAAAAATTTTAAAAAATTGTTAAAATAATGCAATCTGGAGCTGTTTTTACTCGTATATTACTATTTATAACATTAACATTAACATTAATTTCCAGCCATTTCCAGTCTATTTTCTGATGATCCCACAACAGTCCCAATTTTCACCAATGTTGGCCAAAGTCTGCAGCCAGCTTTCTTAATAAAAGATTTTGTAACTTTGCATTTACTTTCTCTGATTCAATTAAAAAATAATACATTGAAAAGTGTTGATATATCCCTTTCATTGCACCCAAGCCTCCATGTTCAGACTTACTATTACTGTAATTGAATAAATGAATAACCACACGGATACCAATGTAAATTTGGGAAAATGTAACAGTTTTTATTTAAAAAAAATTGTGGTGGATATAGAAATGTGAGTCTAATGTGAGCCTGAACAACTAATAGCAAAGCCAAACAGTGGATGGTCAAATTGCCATTATACCACTGGTCCCAGGATATAATTCTTTACAATGTTACAGCTTCCTAGTAATTGCCATAAGCTTTTATAACTAGCAAAAGCGGTCTTCACCTATAGCAGCCGCCTTTCCTGTAAAATTAGTTGCACTCACAGGTATTCGGATGCTTCTTGGACTTCACTCAACGTAGCAAAAGCTTATGAGGCAGAACCGGTAGCACAGAGATAGGAGAAATGGGGCCAAAAACACATCCCTGTGTCCACTCAGAAGGCAGCGACAATTTAATTTAAAAATCCGTGCACCCCAGCTGCCTGTAACCAGCCGGGACGAAGCCCTGGCTTCAGAGTGAGTATACCTCTTCATGGGGACCGCCTCTGCAGCAAGTCTGAGGCAGTCCCCTTTATACCAGGGTTGGACGAAGCTTACCCTGGAGCAATTATTTTTTCTCGCTCCCTCCCACATAAATATTTACGAGTCCCCTGGTTTGATTCAGAAGGCTAGCATTATGGTACAGTGCATTTAAGGAAAACAAGGTAGGAAAGCCCTGATCTTGGCTACCGATGAATGCTCTAGCAATGCATTGTTTGCCTAATCTTTGAATTTTTGTAGTATGGGTGCTGGCCACCTTCATCTATTAACCTTCTAAAATGTCTAACTCCATATATACCACTGTCCATCCAATGACCTCTGTCTGTTAATTTCATTACAACAGTGCACCCCAGCTGACTGTCACTAGCTGGGACGCAGCACCAGTATGAGGCGTCCCAGTTGCCTTGGTGTCAGAGTGAGTACACTCCTTTTTGGGGGCGTCCCCTGATGCAAGTCTTGGGCAGTCCCCGTTACCCCAGGGTTGAACAAAGCTTACCCTGGGGCAATAATTTTTCTGCCCTTCCTCCCACATAAATATATATGAGTCCCCTGGTTTGATTCAGAAGGGCAACATTATGGCATAGATGTACCTCATTCCATGGACAATGCCCAGGGGTAGGCTGGGCTGGGGGGCATTGTGGCACAAAGCATATAAGTAAAACAAGACAAGGAAAGCCATACTCTTGGCAAGCGATTTGATAAGTGTATTTAAAATTGAAATGAAGAGAAATTGATCAGCAAACTATTGTAGCTTACTATTCTCTACAGAACTGTTTTACAATAAAGACACGATTCTCCTTTTTTCTTATGTTCCTAGATCACCCTTAACGCAATTTTATGAGCAGAGCACTGCAGCTAACCTCCACTCTACATGCTGTCTGTTCTAAAATAGCACTTGAAAGAATGAAGACGGACTATTTATACAAAAGATGACGATCAAAAATTCATGAGAGTTTGCAGAAAAAAAATCACTGAAATGACGTTATGAGATCCGAGTTTGGCGGGAGAAACCGAGTCACGTCTAAGTTTAGCAGGAGAAACCGAGTCACGACTTGGTTTCACTCGGTTCCCCAACGTTGGATTTCATTGGATTTCAAGTAATCCGAACCACTCATCTCTAGTAATAACCTTATAATAATTTGAAAGATATTTCACCTAACTCACCATTTACTTAATTTATTTTTAGTTGTGTGGTGCAATTTTATGGTTTTTATTAGGAATGTTTTAAATAACACTTGTTTATTTCTAAAATACATCCATACTGCAATTACCTACTATAGTATCAAAGGACACTGTCATTTTAATGCTTACCCTAATGGTTAAGCATTGTTTAAATGTAGGGATGTGGCCACTTATAAGTTAGTTCCATTCATAGAAGAGGGGACCCTGTTCAGTTGCTGCTGCACCTGCCTTCTTAAATTAGGACCTGGCTGTTCAATTCTAATATAATAATAATAAAGTGTCCAAAGATGTCCACTGCATTTTATCTTGTGTTCCAGTGCCTCTACCAATAACTGTAGGAGGAGGAACGTTGAGTACTATGCACAGCAGTATCTTAATTTGACTTTAAATATTTGAAGCTGTACTAGATGTCCACTGTCTATTCCTTTTTATTTTAGAATTGGATTTGTTACTAACTGAGAGTAGTAAATAGTAACTATCCTCTTATTCTTTTGTTCAGTGTTAGGAGGGTTTCCTTTAGCACTTTATATAGACACTGGGCATATACAGTTATACACAGTGAAATAAATAACACACTCAAAATCGAGAAATGTCCAAACAATGAATAAACTAATTGTAAACAGTGTAACAATTCTAGTACATAAATACGAAAGTGAAGTGCTCAACCTTTTCATGACCGGAGGTACTTTGTATCATAATAACTGAATTTTTTTATTTGTGATTAACTGCACATAAATATTATATTCCTGAATCAAACTGAATTTTAGATTTTTCTGTTCAAATGAGAAAAAGTTTCTTTTGGTAGCAAACTGGATAAATTACATGTTATTTAATGGGTATTGTACAGGGGAAATTGTCGTAATAAAAAATAAAATTTTCTTGAGTTCTTACCATAGATACTTTTTTATTCAATTATTCAACTCCACAAATATGCTCCACAATTATTTTGCCTATCTTGCATGGCAATCCCAAGCATATGTAATTTTCTCAAGGTTTTCAGAAAATTATATTTTTAGCACAATTTTTCTTTTAGCCCCATTTTTTTTTAATCAGGGCAGACTTTGAGGAATCACCTGAGATTCCAATAGGCCTACCCTGTTTTCACTACTAGTAAGTTCTTTGTAAATTAGTTTTAATGGTAATTAATACAGTCCTTTGCATAGATTAGAATTACTATGTATAGGATCCTGATTCATGTGCCCCATCAATTTAACATGGCCTTTCTACCCTGCATCGGAATCCCTGTGTCCATAGCACTTAAGCTTTTAACACAAGGTCCTCAATTTGAATGCATTGTATGGTTCTAGGTGCCACTACTAGACTAATCAGCTGTCATTGCAGCTATGTTTTTTTTTCTTTTCACACAAGAATCTATTATAAACTTAGCTAATTCTGACATCTTATTTTCCGTCATTACCAGCAGTTTCATTACAGCTATTGGCCTTCACATGTCTAACCATATCATGGCAGTGCTGTGACCCTCACAAACTCAACTGAATTGTGCGTAAGGTACAGAGCTGTGTCACAGACTCCTACCAGCATCACATAGGTTGCTGTCTAAAGACATTTTAATTCTAATTTTTGCTGCATGAAATCCCTTTTCCTTGTTAACTTTTTACAACTTTCTTCTGTAACATTATAAATAGAAATTTTTCTTTATATAAATAAACCACCTACACTTCTGTAGTGATTTAAAAGTGTTTATATACTACCAAGACACAGCTTGTGTTAATTTTGCTTTTAGATGTGCTAAGAGCATTGCCTTTATAACATTTATTACAGCTTTCACATGGTACATTATTTCTTACTTTTTGAGAAGAGATAATTTTGTGATTTTTTAGCAGTATCATTAAATGAATGTTGCTTTTTCTGGGTGGGGTACGTTTAAACAGCTACATTAAATCCAACATCCTTGTAAACGAAATTGAAATAACGATGCCTATGAGCCCTACACTAATCAAATAACTACTTACCCTATTTCAGACACGGACTTTGTCCGGCGCTTAAAATTCACGTCCACTGTACCATCCGAATGTGTTAAACAGCTACAGTGTGAAGTTCCGTCATTTAGTATGGGCAGACTGAAAATGCCGGTTTTAAAGCGCCAATACCCGGACCCCACGCTTGTATAATGGAATATAGGCGTGGGGTCCGGGTGTTGACGGAATTTCACACTGTAGCTGTTTAACACATTCGGATGGTACAGTGGACATGAATTTCAATTGCCAGAAAAGTCCATGTCTGAAATAGGGTAAGTAGTCGGATTTAATATAGCCGCGGTAACAAGTACCACCGGCTTTTTCTATATATATCAAGTCACACATTTTCTTTATTTTGTCTTGTCCTTAAAAATATTGGCTGCCTGTTTACACAATTAGTCTTCTGACATAGAACATTAATTTCCTAAGAATGGCCATAGCCACTATTTACATGTACTAGTACTGTTATGTACTTTGTATGAGCATATATATGTGCAATAATTCATATTTGATTTCAGTGTGACCCTACAATAAATCATAATCAAGCACAGTGGCACGGTAGTTAAAAATGACTGATTTGGAGCCCTAAACCCTTGGGTTCAATCATAATCCAAGATCCTACTGCCATGGAGTTCGCATGCTCTTCATGGGCCTGATGTAGAGTTGGATGCAATTTACATTGAACTCTTAAAGGGCATATTTAATTAGGTCCAGAGCTTGCGACTGCGCGTGGCTACATGTGTAAAGTGACAATACAGTATCACAACATCACGGATTTCCCTTTGCAACCCTATGGGGTGTGCATGGAAGTCTGCGGTGTTGTGGTAACGGGACATGTGCAGCCATGCATAATCACGAGCGCTGGATCTAATTGAATATATCCTTAAGTGTAAATTGCCTCATGTATTTTACACCAGATTCCAAGTCGCACAGGCTATGCAAATTGCACAAATACACCTCTTTATCTGCCTTATGGACTGGTGTGCATGACACACTTAAGTGTATCAGTAACAACTTTTATTGATCCATGGCTTACCCACTGTGTTTCATCTGCTGAGTGAGCTGAGACTTGGAGGGTGTGATGACAAACATCAGAATCCTCGAATAAATCTCTACAGTCAGGTTGTTCTTTGTCTTTAACAGCTTCCTTTCCCTTAGAGCAGAATGTGCTCACTGGTACTTGGTAGCTCCAAGTTCTTGCACGCAGTATTAGAGGCATAATTTGAGATAGACACCAGCTGGTTGTATACGTTGGGCATTGGTTGGTAAAATGTTTCAGACACAGTCTACTATAATGTGATGGGGACAGGCTGGTATTATTATTATTATTATCGTTTATTTGTAAGGCGCCACAAGGTTTCCACAGCGCCGTACACAGTACGAACAGTAGACTATACAGGGTAAAACAGTACAGAACAATAAACGCAAAGTACCAGTTCTCCAGAAACTCCAGGCAGGCAAATACAGTAGAGACGGAGCGGAAGAACAGGTATGGAGACAGAAAGGAAGGGGGGCCCTGCTCATACAAGCTTACATCCTAAGGGAGGGTAAACAAATCAGGCACAGAAGGGATAATGTGGTATAATGGTATAATGTAGCATTGTACAGTCATTTATAATGTGGAGGGCAGTCATGAGGTAAACAAGGTGTAGAGATATGGGAGGACAGGGGAAAACACTGAGGAGGCAGGGTGGATTGAACTGAAGAGACATGTGGGACAAAGGGGCAGACGTGGTGCAAGGAGGTAAAAAGACATGGGGATAAAAGAAGTGACAGAGATGAAGAAAGAAGAAAAGAAGGATTCTATTTATTAATAGGTGAAAAGCCCTCTTTATGTGTGTTTTCTCTAGAGATAGGGCTCTGCCCTATCTATCAAGGGGTCACCACCAGCGATAGCATGGTCTCACCACTGGTATTCCCTGCCATCAATAGATTGCCCATGTTAAGCAAGGGAAGCCTATTTAACAAGAAATGTGGTGGTACACGTACCGCCACAAACCTTGCTCTGTTATCGCCATCTCAGAAAGAATTTCAGTATCACTATTTTTTTTCAATTGTCAGTAATTTGAAAATATTTATTCTTTTTATTTTATTATTTATTTTCTTTTTATCTATTTTTTACTATTTATTTTATTATAATTTTTTTTAGTGGAAATACATATGGGATATCAGCTACATATGGGATATCAGCTACATTGCGAGTGCGTGAATCAACTCAAGCATCCGCATATCCGCCGAGACTGTCCCTATGAAGTAGTAAGTTAAGCCTTACTGCTCCTGGTCCAATATTGCCACGGCATTTGAGTATCGCTCAGCTTCACCAATGATATTGTATTGATAAATTGTGGCAAAAAGTAACTTGAATAGCAATAAACAATTATTGAAAATCAGCCTTATCACCACAGACTGATAAATAGGCCCAAAAGAGAAGCAAGAGCAGGATATATGAGGCACAGGAGCAGGAGAAATTAGAGGTAAGGGCAAGCAGCAAGGACCAAATAAGGGAATGGAAGCATGCAATGGAGACCATCATATTGGAGAAGAAAAGAGAGATCTCACAGGAATAACATCAAATCACTAGGTATGTTGTGTGTATGTTTTATAAGAGAGGTGTATGATTTATATAAGAGCTGTTTGTTTAAGTGGTGGATATTACTAGGTTTGGGGGTTGAGGGATTGAGCCAATGAAGAAACTGGTATGATGTATGCTGAAGTTTTACAGCTGGATCTGTTTTCAACCATGAAGCCACCACAGCCGTGGCACTCACTAACACCAGAGATTGGGCACATGCTATAGCAGGCAATATCAGTGTGTTCTCTAATTGGCTAATTATATAATGACTGTTTCTCTAACAGTGCAGGTTACTTGTACCTATTATTGTATCTAGAGCAACACATCTGGTGATTACTTTCTATATTGTTTTCTAATTCATTTACAGTGGTTGAATAACACATACTAGCAATATTGATACACAACAAATAAATGAGCAGCTGGTATCCTGATTTTCTCCTGCAAGCCTAATAAGCAAAAACACTAAATCACCCAGTCATTGCATTAGACCTAATGGTACATTTTAGCATGCTGGAGTAATGTGATATGGGACACAGAAGGCTAGCATAATGTACTGTAAACACAGCAGGCTGGTATAATATGACATGGGACACAGGAGGCTGGCATAATGTATTGGAAACACAGGAGGCTGACATAATGTATTGGAAACACAGGAGGCTGGCATAATGTATTGAACACACAGGAGGCTGGCATAATGTGACATGGGACATAGAAGACTGGCATAATGTATTGGAAACGCCGTAAGCTGGATTACTGTGATCGGACACTGTAGCTGACATAAAATTGAACCATTAAACAACAGAGAACCTTAGTGTTTCAAAGGGGCACTCATAGGATAGAATGAAATAGTTATTTTTGATTATTAAAACATATTATAGTTTATTAGTATACATTAAAATAACAACAAAAAATAATGGTAGAGCAGTGAAATGTTAAAATGTGTATATGACTAATTAAACCAGTGTGATTAGTATACTACTGTTAAGACTAGCATTTTCTGCTAGCACGCGCCGTTCTTTCTCTCCTGTGTGTAAATCTGGGGCTTGGTGAGTCCTATGATCCTTCAAAAATGCCTAGATCATACTGATTAAATACTAGGGCTAGAGTTGCAGTCTAATACCGACTCTGTCTTATTGAAATCCCCTTTCTCCGTAATAGGAGAGTACAGAATGAAAGGACTTATTACCAATTAAATATCCCTATCCAGGTTAGTGATGTTGTATAGTTCTGGACATCCCAATCAGCTGAACTAGAAGGTCACCGTTCTATTTATATTGCTTAGAAGTAACCAATTGAAATGTAAATATGATATGTCATAAAATTCTGTATACTTTTGACATCAAGACATATTGGTTTCCTTCAGAATATAAGTGTCAGCTAAACCTGGAGTTTTGGATTACTGCTACAAGTGTGCCGCATTTTAATTAGGGCACATCCTGCCTTTATCTCGGCTTGTTAGATCGTAGCCCTCTTGTTAGTATAATTGCATAGATAGGCTGCCTGTTCCTAATCTGTAGAGTAAATAGCGTCCTTTCTATTACTGTTTCACCCCACGCCCCAGTTATCTTAAATCTCTGATAAATTCTTTTTATAATGAGAGAGAGACGAACAGCGCGTGAATCGCCGACGCGCGTTTCACTACGCTGAGCTTTTTCAAGGCTGACCCGAACTGTTCCGGCGTGTCTCCTTTATAGCGGGGGAACCTCCCCTTTGATGACGTATGTTTGATCTCCGTGATGAATGATAATAAATATCAATGTGCTGTTATGCGAAAGATGCAATTAAGTAACGGATTCTTTATGCATAATTGTAGTCACTTTTGATCTAAACTATTGGAGTTCCTTATTGAGTATTTAAAGAGGTAAGTGTTTGAAGAGTTGAAGAGTCTGTAATTGTGTGGTGACCTCATGCACTGACGTATCATTTGTCTTGGTGACCAATAGTGCTAAATAAAAACAAAAACAAACAAAACACAAATATTCTTCGTGACATAATCAGTCTAAAACTCTATTTCTACAAACCAAATAATATAAGATATCATTATAGTAATAGAGTCACTATACCATTAATTATTTTCACAATAGATCAAGTTTTGTTTACACATATCACACCAACTAAAATTTTTCTATAGGTTCTATAGGATATCACGCAGTTTAGGGTTAATAATCTTTGATTAATCGTACACAATACATAAAAATTTGCTTATAATTAGGATAAGAATTAGTAAGAATTTCATCCACAATAAGGATTAGAACTAACGATATTACAACAGTCACTATATATCATTATCACTGAGACATTGAAGATTTACAATAAAGAGTCACGAAGAATATTTGTGTTTTGTTTGTTTTTGTTTTTATTTAGCACTATTGGTCACCAAGACAAATGATACGTCAGTGCATGAGGTCACCACACAATTACAGACTCTTCAACTCTTCAAACACTTACCTCTTTAAATACTCAATGAGGAACTCCAATAGTTTAGATCAAAAGTGACTACAATTATGCATAAAGAATCCGTTACTTAATTGCATCTTTCGCATAACAGCACATTGATATTTAATATCATTCATCACGGAGATCAAAGATACGTCATCAAAGGGGAGGTTCCCCCGCTATAAAGGAGACACGCCGGAACAGTTCGGGTCAGCCTTGAAAAAGCTCAGCGTAGTGAAACGCGCGTCGGTGATTCACGCGCTGTTCGTCTCTCTCTCCTTATAAAAAGAATTTATCAGAGATTTAAGATAACTGGGGCGTGGGGTGAAACAGTAATAGAAAGGACGCTATTTACTCTACAGATTAGGAACAGGCAGCCTATCTATGCAATTATACTAACAAGAGGGCTACGATCTAACAAGCCGAGATAAAGGCAGGATGTGCCCTAATTAAAATGCGGCACACTTGTAGCAGTAATCCAAAACTCCAGGTTTAGCTGACACTTATATTCTGAAGGAAACCAATATGTCTTGATGTCAAAAGTATACAGAATTTTATGACATATCATATTTACATTTCAATTGGTTACTTCTAAGCAATATAAATAGAACGGTGACCTTCTAGTTCAGCTGATTGGGATGTCCAGAACTATACAACATCACTAACCTGGATAGGGATATTTAATTGGTAATAAGTCCTTTCATTCTGTACTCTCCTATTACGGAGAAAGGGGATTTCAATAAGACAGAGTCGGTATTAGACTGCAACTCTAGCCCTAGTATTTAATCAGTATGATCTAGGCATTTTTGAAGGATCATAGGACTCACCAAGCCCCAGATTTACACACAGGAGAGAAAGAACGGCGCGTGCTAGCAGAAAATGCTAGTCTTAACAGTAGTATACTAATCACACTGGTTTAATTAGTCATATACACATTTTAACATTTCACTGCTCTACCATTATTTTTTGTTGTTATTTTAATGTATACTAATAAACTATAATATGTTTTAATAATCAAAAATAACTATTTCATTCTATCCTATGAGTGCCCCTTTGAAACACTAAGGTTCTCTGTTGTTTAATATTTCTCATATTTAGTGTGGGAGCACCACTTCTAGGGTTTTTGACATGTATATATAAATAGAATACTTAAAATATGTACTATATGGATACTAATAATTGAATAATCATTACCTAGTAGTAATTAGGATATTCCTGGTGCGATTTTCACAAACTTTAACTAATAAAATTGAACCATACTAGTAGCTTGTGATGGGGCACATGAGAATCACAAGATAAAAAGCTGATATTTTGAGAAAATGTGAAGAATACAGATGTGGGATCTCTACAGGTTCAAGTTAGAAATAATAAGCCCAGTGACTTACATAGAGCATTTAAAATGGAAACAAAAGACATACAAAAATTCCTGGTAACATGAAGAGCACTATTTTCTAAATAGATTTATGGAATAATGAGCACAGCATTTAAGTTCATATGTAAGTTACTGTATATCGATTGACGTTAAAACCAATCAAATCATAACAATGTATATGAGGCAAAGATGGTGAGTAGAGCCAAGTGAAAAAAAACGTAACAAAGTAGCAATTCAGCTGCAGTTTATGGAGTTGAGTTGAAAAAAAATTAATAAAGGTCATGTTGTTTTTCTTATAACTAACTAGTTAAATTTATACAAACCCCAATTTGCTACCTTAAAGATATTTTTTTTAAGGATGGCAGATTCAGAAAAACAGGAACACCAGCAGTAACAATTGTAAATTAAAGTGTGTCTTTCATGGAATAGATACCATTGTTAATGGTGGTTTTGCTGTTCAAAATTAATTGTACTGTTGGACCAGGAGTTGTAAAGGAACTCATCCTGCACTCACAATACAGTTTATCTGGTCATAGAGAAATGCTGCTTCGACCTACACTTTTTCTAGTTTCATGTTAGCAGGAACATACTTTGCCAAGTTGTGGCTAGTACTTGTCTCTGTTAATCAGATCTACCAATATGCCTATTAGAAGACAATAGATTTACAGTAATCTATGTGAAGAAGCAAACATGACAAGAAACATGACTTCAGAGGTTCATTTTAAGAAAATATATGTTGGTTACTACAAGCATACTTGAACTAAACTCATTTAAGGGCAAAATGTACTGAACAATGAATCATTCATGAAAAAAATTGTTCAATGTTGCCTTCCACATATGAGTTTGGTAGACACTATATCACATTATTTAAACTGGAGTCTACCCTAAATCATACACCGTCCAATCCAGAATAAGTGCACTTAATATAACAATAATTGCTTATGGACTATGAAGACAAATCATGTTTTAATACATAAAATAAAAACTGCAAAAAATGTTAATTTTACTTTTATTATTGTACTTTTTACCTTAACAAATGAAGCTGTTGCAATGTTTTCAACTTAATAAGAATGGTCATAGTTATTTGACAGTATTAATTTGAATTTGCCAAGGAGTATCATAATTTATAGTAATGACTATACCTTCTTATTATTCTTGAAATATCTCTTATGTGTAAAAATGTCAAAATCACTAAATGGGTGATTATATATACTATAAGAAGGTAGAAGAAGGTGGCCTGGTCTTATGAATCACGTTTTCTCTTAGATCATATGGACGGCCGTGTGTGTGTGCGTCATATACCTGGGGAAGAGATGGCACCAAGATGCACTATGGAAAGAAGGCAAGCTAGTGGAGACAGTGAAACCTTGAGTCCTGGCTTTCATGTGGATGGTACTTTGACACGTGCTACCTACCTAAACATTGTTGCAGATTAAGTACACCTCTTCAAGGCAATTGTATTCTCTGATGCAAATGGTCTCTTTCAACAGGTTAATGCACCCCGCTACACTGCAAACATTGTTCAGGAATGGTTTGAGGAACATGACAAAGAGTTCAAGGTTTGAGCTACAAATTCCCCAGATCTCAATTCAATTGAGCATGTGTGGGACATTTTAGAAAAACAAATTGGAGCTGTGGACGCCCCACCTCACAACTTACAAGACTTAAAAGATCTGCTGCTAACACCTTGGTGCAAAATATTACAGGACACCAACAGGTCAGAGCTGTGTTGGTGGCATGAGGGTGACCTACACAATATTAGGCAGATGGTTTTAATGTTGTGTCTGGTTGTTGTATGTATGTATATATATATATATAAACACAAATAGAGATATAACTGGCGCTGATCACCACAGCGTAACCACTTCAAATAAATGAGGTGGAAAGATTATATATATAAAAAGATATACATACAATATATATGAAAATTCAGTCCCAAATCCACAATGCATAAAAAACACTTGACTCTTGTAAGAGTGGCAGCCTCGATAGCCTGAAACCAGATGGTTAATCCGGACGGGATAGATTGCTGTAACAGAAGAACAAGCAGGGCGCCTCTGAGTGTATTATCAATTGTATAGTGTGGAATAGAGCAATAACTTGCATACCATGAAGTTGTAGATGATAAACTTTACAGAAGATAATGGAGTAATCTGTGCTTTGCCTTTAGTCCTCCAGATCTTCACCGATCCATACAAAATACAGGAAAACAGCAAACATAGTGTAATACTGCAAAAATCACAGCAATATCACCAGGTTCCCCACAATACTATGGGGTATATGGGATAACTATCCCAAAATAGTAATAGGACACCACCACGAGTGCACAAAATAAATATTAAAATCTGCGTACCAGATATAGTGATATATTCCACTTCTGAAGGGTATTAAACCATGTGTAACACCAATGTCTTTACGGGATTTGTTAAAACTTCTTTCATGTATTCTGCAACTGTAATAGGCCCCGTTGATTTTATTTTCATAGTAAGGTGTTTGAGCAATGGGTTGCAGTCTAGTGGTTGTTCAATTTTGCTACTTTGGTATCTGCCAACATGACTTGCAGCAAATGCCGAACACATAGAAATCACACCTCTTCCACCTTTTTGTAACGTTATCAGTCCACTTATACTGCCTATATATAGTAAATATATATTTAATGTGGCTATTGTACTGCTGAAATTTACACCACATGTCAGACAAACCCTTGCAATCCACACATGCAATGAAATCAAACCATAGATGTCCATAAATTAAGTTTTATGTAATAATGTGAAATCACACAGGGAAAAAGTATTGAACAAGCTTCCTGAAGTTTATTTAATACTTCGTACAAGAGCCTTTGTTGGCAATGACAGCTTCAAGATGCCTCCTCTATGGAGGAACAAGTCATATGCATTGCTCAGGTGTGATTTGCCCCATTCTTCAACACAAATAGTCTTCAAATCTTGAAGGTTCCGTGGGCTTCTTCTATGAACTCTGACCTTTAGTTCTTCCATAGATTTTCATATGAATTAAAGTCAGGTGATTGGCTGGGTCATTCCCAGCAGCTTTATTTTCTTTCTCTGAAACCAATTGAGAGTGTCCTTGGCTGTGTGTTTGGGATCATTGTCTTGCTAAAATGTTCACCCTCGTTTTATCTTCAACATCCTGTTAGCAGCAGATTTTTATCAAGAATGTCTCTGTACATTTTTCCCTTCATCCTTCCATCAATTATATGCAGTATGCTAGTACCATGTGCAGAAAAACAGCCCCACACGATGATGTTTACACCTCCAAACTTCACTGTTGGTATGGTGTTATTTGGGTGATGTGCAGTGCCATTTCTCCTCCAAACATGGTGTGTATTATGGCATCCAAACAGTTCAATTTTGCTCTCATCTGATCACACTATATTTTCCCAGGACTTCACAGGCTTGTCCAAATGTTGTGCGCAAAATTTAAAACAAGCTTCAACATATTTTTTTCTTCAGCAAAGGAATCTTGCGTGGTGAGCATTCACACAGGCCATGATGGTTGAGTGCATTGCTTATTGTTTTCTTTGAAACAATTGTACCTGCTAATTCCAGGTCTTTCTGAAGCTCTCCACAAGTGGTCCTTGGTCTTTGGTATTTGGACAACTCTTCTATTTTTTTTCACTCCTCTGTCAGAAATCTTGTGAAGTGCACCTGGTCATGGCCGGTTTATGGTGAAATGATGTTCTTTCCACTTCCGGATTATGACCCATCAGTATGTTTTGCTACAATAAGGTAGCGAAGATCTTGAGAGAACTCTTGCTTTTACCCATCATAAGATATTTCTTGTGTGACATCTTCGCAATGAGACAGCTTTTTTTAGGCCATAAGTTATGGCTGAACCAACTGGCAGGATTGCTTTCTAATTGTTGATAGATTTCAGCTGTTGTCTTGGCTTTCTATGCCTTTTTTTTACCTCCCTTTGTTCATGTGTTTAATACTTTTCCATGTGTCATTTCACATTATTGCACAAAACTTAATTTTTGGACATCTATAGTTTGATTTCCCTGCATGTGTGGATTGCAAGGGTTGTTGATGACATTTATTGTAAATTTCATTACAATAACCACATTAAATATATATTTACTAAGAAAAATGTTGATGTGTTCAATACTTATTTCACCCGCTGCATGTATATATGTGTGTGTGTTTGTGTGTTTGTTATATTAAGCTGTAGGTGCTGTAATGAGCATGGTTTCGATTTTAGAACACAGAATTTTGTCACACTACATATGTAACATCCAAGTCTCTGAACTTTATAATATAGTTGGTGATTGTTTGTAGGACTGGCTATTTATAAATATATATTTAAAAGTAAAAGTTGGGCATATTGACAACAAGCTGTCTTTACGATAAATTTTTGTAATGCTGAACAGCACAAAATATACCTGAAATCATTAAATACAAGGAACTGATGATGCAAGATTTGTTGTAAATATCAACTAGATAAAATGCTTGCGAAAGAAAAAAGTGTTCATTTTAATTAAACATTGGAAACTGAAGCAATTAACTAAAGCATAATATTAAGAGCTGAGTCCTCAAAATTCTGCTTTGATAGATATACAAAGCAAAAGTTAGCAAATCACTCAACCCTAAGTAATTTCAGCCTAATGACAAACTGTACATACTAAACAAGGAATCCTTCTCACTTGATTTTTAAGGACATTTTGCACACATTGCAGTTACTTGCGTGCGTTATAGGGTAAATGTATGTTATCCACATTTATAATGTAATTGCAAGTCACCATAGGGATTGTTGTGAAAACTTGAATATTCTCACATGACCACTTGAAACATTGTTGCAGATCTCAAACTAAAGACTATTCTTCAGGAGGTACTAGGAAAGTCCCAAAGTAAAATAAGTCTAAAGCTGAGATATGACACACTTCATAAATGTGCAGGATACACACATCAAAAAATAATCTATTGCTGAGAGGTTAGTTCATACTTGCCAACATGGGCAAGATGTTTCCCGGGAGGTCCGGGGTGCAGGTGGGTGTGTGGGGGCGGAGCTCAAAGAATTGCGTCATTAGGTCCGCTCCCAAAACGGAAATCACTACTCAGTCTGGACCAATAAAAACAGGGGGCAGGGCAGGGGATGAAGTGACCGTGATGTCACTAAGCTCCACCCCCTCCATTGATTTTACACAGCCAGCCAGGACCAGGGAGAATTACCTGCTCTACTGGGAGTCCGGGAGAACTCCCAGAAATTTGGGAGTCTCCCGGACATTCCGCTAGAGTAGGCAACTATGGGTTAGCTGGACAAACCTGAGTCTGCTGCTTACCATATTCAGCATTCACTAAAGCATAGAATACCGCTGATGACTGGACTTTATGCACACATCAATATGATAATTAGATTTCAATACTGTTTCCTTTAGACAGGTATGCTCCACCCAATAAAGCCTCCTGGAAACTGTGCTGCATTCAATCACCAAGCTGGGACGGGCCGGGCTAAGCGGGAGAGGGGGCGGGGCTAATCAGGACGACCCTGTCAGTGAACTAATGGAGACAGGTAGCCAGGCAACAAATCAGACTGCTGCCAGGCTGCATATAATTTCAGTGTGCAGCAGCAGAGCTATTAGCCTCCAGAGATAAGGCTTGCTTTCCTGTTCCTGCAATTTCCTTTCCTTCAAGTTTTACCAGCATATGTCAGAAGGAAAGTGCAAGGGACTGGGGGGTGAGGGTGTTATAGCCTGGCATTGTATATGTGTGTATATATATATATATATATATATATATATATATATATTTATATATATATAGATATATATATATATATAGATATATATATATATATGTAACTTTGTGTATGTATGGCACTATGTATGAGTATGGCATTAGGTATGTCTAAACGGCATTATGTTTATGTATTAGGCAACGTGTGTGTGTATATATATATATATATATATATATATATATGGCAATGTGTCAATGTGTATGTGGGTATGTATATCATTGTGTGTGTGGTATATGGAAGTGTGTGTGTGCACATATATATGAATATATATATATATATATATATATATATATATATTTATATATGTATAATATATACATATGACATTGTGATATAATCCATTGTAATTGTATTTGGCAGATTTTCTCAATCTGTCCATTTGACTGTGGATTGATAGGGCTAGAAATCCAGTAAGAAAAAAAAAAGACGAAAACGTCAGACTTTCTTTACAAAAAGCAATATACCTGAAACATGCCAAATAATTTTTTTCACGTGATCTCATGATCTATTGCCGCAATTTTATCTGGATCTGGTTTTAAGTACTTGAGTTGGTGGTCACTAGGGTGCCCTCTCTATTGTGTGACGGTTACAAGGGTGCACTCCTTTTTCTCTATATTTTCTGTGGTCACTTATTGCTCTGCTTTCCATATTTCATGTACCTATACATTTTCCAAACAGGTTCTAACATTCCAGGATCCATACAAGAATCCAGTACCAGGTTGTGAAAGTTGCAATTACAGGTAGGTGAGAAAAACATTTTAACACATGTCATGTCTAAAAAGGTGCAGCCACAGCCCATGTTGGCCACGCCCCATCACTATGTGGCCACGCCCCCTCCGCAGCTGCTGATCAGCAGGACACATTCCTTATCCTACTATGTGTGGAGGAGAAGTGGGGCCCAGAAATTTGCTGTACTGGGGCCCCTTATTCTTCTGGGCAGCGAAGGTCACATATTAATGTAGGTGAGGTTTAGTGTGCTTATGTATTTCCCTATTGTGTTATATTTCACTGTAATTTCCCTCTGTACGCTTTACTTTATAATGTTGTTGTATGGCACTTTGTGCAATTGTTTGCTTCTGTGTGATAATTAGTAGATGCAGGAGACATGTGAAGGGATATATGTGGAGATTTCAGGCAGTGACAATATAGGAAGCTATAGTGTTACATTTGTCAGATTATTATTTTTTTTTTAATGAAATGTGGCACATTGTATGAGGATTTCTAACAGTTTTACAACAAACACCACATGCCCCAGGTGTTACTGACTGTATTTTATAAAGTTATAGCTGCACATTACAAGTATGCTGGCATGTTGCACAATGTGTCTGACTGGCACATTTCAGTAAATGACTGTTTGCTGCCAACTATACAGCAGTGATATAACCAAAGAAAACCAATCTAACACTAAAAAAGAAGATGCATGATTGCAGAAGATAATTTTGGGGTAGTTTACATGTCATTGGGAACGCTAGTTTTACAAAAGAATGGCTAATACATCCAGTATGAAATTAGCAAAAACTAAGATTTGATACAGATGTATGTTAACTTGGGATTTAATGTTGTACTTCTATCTATCAGCACTACAACTGAATTCACTAATAGCATAAAGAAAGAGCCAACCTTAAAATAAGTTTTGATTTATATATAATAGTAAGTATTCTTTATAGTTTAGATTAGCAAATCTTTGAAGCACGACATGTCCTAGCTAAATGAAAAAACTCATACTCATGATTAGATTATTTTGCCATAGCTAGAATTGCTGAAAGAGTATAATATTATTTGTGGAGCAAGTGCTATAGGTCATAACAATTACAGTTTGCTAACAGCATGATATAGCATTCACATTACATAGCAATGATAGTGGGTGTAGGACTACAATAGAATGAGAAAATTCTGAAATCCTAACTCAGAGGTCAGATTGAGATATCAAACCCTAGGTATGAATTCTGTTTGCCCTTTAAACCACTCCAAAGGCTTTTAATATCATGAGTTTGGCTATTTTAGATATCATCATCAAAGCAACTGACAGTCAATATATCAAACTGCATATACTGAACTTAACACATTTTTCAGGCTTCAAAAATATGTGTCTGGAGGAAACAATTGTGATTTCTGCTGGAAATGTAACAGCTAAGTTTGTGGGACAATGACATTGTTAGAACAGGGGCAAGAAATGAATTATTTTTTGTGGTGCAAAAAATAACCCACTCACTTGATTTTTCAGCTAATATTTAACTACCTCAACATTTGGCAAATGAAAAATACTATTTTTCCAAGTTAATTTTACTTTCATAAGCAATAGTCACTAGATGTAAAAAACCTGTTGTCAAACCTGCTATGTGGATTGAAAACATCTTATTTGCATGGACAGCGAGGGAGCAAGATGGAACATTCCATTTTAGTTGCACATACAGCTTATACCACATATATAAAGAAAATGAACAGCATAAAGAGAGTAGGAAGAAGTGTCTTCTAGAAATTGAGGTTCAAGTGATGTCACAATTCTGTTCTGCACTGTGAATAAATTAAATTACATGTTCTCAATAACAAAGATTGCTTGCTTCTGACAAAAATGGACCCTAGTATATCTGGATATGTGTGGTGGCAAAATTAGACCTTGAGCTCAATGGGGCAGGGAATGATGTGAATGACTGTATATTATCTGTACAGTGATGAATAATATGATGGTACTATATAAATAAACAACCATAATAAAAAATAATCTTATACAGCCAGCTTGTACTATAGATATGTATTTGCAAAGCTTCAGTCTCTTGCTGACTAAATTGACTCTATTTGTACTTCAACCACACAATTATACATACGATTATCAAGACACAAAGAATGATAGATTTGGTTATGACCCTGTCATTATTTTAACCTATTCTTCACTGACTTAAATTGAAATATCAAATCTGCAAAACACGCAACCCCCTATGCACTATTCACACCATTCATATTGACATTCTGTCACACACCAGACCCCTACCATTCCTCTCCCGGGTCCAGTGCACTGTGTTCTGCTGTCCAGAAGGCATTTGGGGGTCTCCTTCCCCTCCAGCGCTGCTGATGCATCAATTAAAATGGGCCCTGTCTTGGAAGATTTGTGCATGCACAGTAGTGTGCATGCCCATCGTATATATATTACAGTGTCTCCTGTCCAGTTGGATCACTGTCTACCCACCTCCTACCTCATCTAGGGTAATCACAGCACTATTTTGTATTAAAAAATTGTAGATAAGTCATAATAGACTACTGAATCCTGTTTCCTTAGTGTTCTGTGTTCCCTGTGCTTTAAAGTGTGTCCTGGTTATTACATTCTCAGCAGTGTGTCCTGGTTATTACATTCTTGCCAGTGTGTTTTGGCTGCTACATCCATGCCAGTGTGATTTCATTACAACACCCATGCCAGTGTGTCCTGGTTACTACATCCATGCCAGTGAGTTCCATATCATTTCCTCTGGTTCTGTACCACCTGTCAGTCACTTCTGATACCTGCTTGGAGGGCCACAACCTGCGATAGGATAGCATCCACGCCTATAGCTCATTGCAGGGTTTCCTGGTGAACAACTACCCCTCAGTAGGCTCTGAACCTCCTCTACTAAATTGGACTGACTGTTGAATCCAGAATAGTTTCTGTGTAATTCCTGACACAATCTTTTCCTAGAAGGTAAAAAGTAAAAGTGCATAGAAATAAATGTGGAATGTCTCTGATAATTGCATCTCCGGCCAATAGAAGTGTCTGTATGTGTTAAATTTGCTCTTTAATTTACCCTTTTTTAAAGATGGACAGTATGTACTGCATCAAAGAGAATCCATCTTGGATCCTGTTTCCTGCTTGGGCCTATAAATAGGCACTTCCTGGCAGATCCTGTTCAAATTGATGAACATGAAGAATTGCTAGTAGAGAGAATACTAGAGTCATGTATATTTAGAAAAAAAACTTTAAAATTTGATACAATGGTAGGGATATGGTCCAGACGACAAATCATGGGAACCAGAAGAGAATGTACATGCACCTTAATTGCGGCATGAATTTCATCAAAGAGAAACTCAGCAAAGAACCTTCCAGAGGATGTTATTGAAAGGGGAGAATACTGTAAGAAATGTCTCTGATAATTGCATCTATAGCCACTAGAGGTCTCTGTATTTGTTAAACTAGGCCCGTTAATTTGCCCTTTTCAAAGATGGTCAACATTGCATCAGAGAGAATTAATCCTGGATCCCGTTTTCTGTTTGGGCCTATAATAGTCCCTTTCTGGATCAAATTTTTGCTTGAATATTCTGCTTGCTCAGCTTCTGTTATTTGTCACACTTGCTTGTAGTTGGATTTATTGAAATTGGGGAGTCTCCTGGACATTTCAGGAGAGTAGACAACTGTAATGAAATTTTAAATTCTACACTTTAGTCCATAGCTCTAAGCCTTCTACACATATGGTTTGCTCTTACCGAGTTACACACTCTGTTACAAATCTTTATATCATATGTAAAAAGATATACCTTCTTTGTTAAAGCCCAAGTAATATAAGAAATTGATGTTTAAAAGAAAATAAGATCTAGGACTGAATCCTGAGATACTCCACTCAATACCAGCCCTTTATCTAAGCTCACACCACTGACTACAATATTCTGTTATTTGTCCTTCAGCCAAACCTTTATACTTTACACTTTCTTAAAGACGAATGTCAAAATTCTCAGTTTTCTTTATTTATTTATTTATTGTGGAATACCATATCCAATGCTAAAGCCTTAATTTTAATGTCATTTTATAATCATTATCAGGAAGTAGCAGTATAGGGATTTGTGATAATGGGTAAACCTAGCAGCTTGTAAGTGTTTGGGAATTCCTTATAATGATAAAGCCAACACATTAGCAGGCAGAGAAACAAGTAAAGGAGCAACCACTTAGAAGTTGGGAGGTTTACCCATTATTGCAATAACCTTATACTGATGTTTTCTTATGAAAATTATCAAGCGACATTGTAAAAATCATTTTAAAAGAGCTGAACGAGGGCCCTCATCTGGAAACAGTAAAACTAGAGCTAGTACATTGTTGAGAATTTTCTTGCTAAGATATGTCAGTTTCATTGCAGTAAGGAATTGACAATAGGAGTTAACTAATTAGGTCCTATAACATCTGTTATTATCAGATGTTATAGGACATCTGGTAATAAACTAACCAGATAAGTGAACTAATAGCGCGTGACTTGTGAAAGGATGCTGATACAGCTAGCCGTTTTGGATTTGCTGATTGTGATTCCCCTCTGAAGCTGATAGGTACTTTCTGCATTGTCTGTGCATATACTATAGCATTTTGTGAGTGTATTTTAAATATATATATTTTTTTTGCTACTTTCGCTCATATGTGAGGAATATTTTATCTGCTGTATTATATCAAACCTATTAGTGAATGAGTGAATGTGTTTTTTACTCTCAAATCATATGTTAACAAAGTTTGAGCATAAATCATACATCCCAACATGTTAAATCACAAAAGCGGAACAAAATAAGCCCCGCTTAATTCTAACCAGAAATGGACAAAATTGGTAAAACTCCACCCGCTTTTCGGTTAAGCCCCACCCACGAATAAGGATGCCGCTCCAAAATCGGAACCATAATGAGGTATGGATAAATACGCTACTTTTATTGGCTCAATGGCTACTCAGGATGAGGTAAATGCCAACAACTTTCTAGCAACACATTTAAAATATTGATTTTGGACTTTACTTATACATTAAAGAATAAAAAGCTGCAATATATATGCTGCTTTGTTATTTATTTATTTTTTCATAAAAAAATAAAGATAGTATTCATCTTGCGAGAAACATTGACTTGGTGCCACAATGTGTCTCTTACATTAAGCAAATATAAGATTAACTGAGAAAGTTTAATATAGGCATTGTCTTCAAACCATGAACATTGTCTGAAATGACTCAGTGTAAATACATCATTCTTATTTTGCTGCCCCGATTCCATTCCAATCTCTTTCCTTCTTTGCAGAGAAAACATTCTCTAGTTGTTTTTGAAAACCTAATTAAAAACAGCCTAAATAAATATATGTTTGCAGAGAGCTTCTATAGTCAGTTTACAAAAACATAAATCTTAAAACTGTGTTAATTCTCTTGTCTTATGCAAATAATAGAATGTCATGTTTTATATAAATATAATGGCAAAATGAATCAAAGGTTCCTCCAGACAAAAGATTATCCAAATTCATGTATTATTCATAAGCATGCAGTGAAGACATTTTAATTGTGTTTTTATATTGTGAAGGAATTTGCCAAACAATAAAGGATTAACATTTTTGGTGTTGTATATACTGTATAGCAAAATAATTCTAATTACATTCAGAAGTGAAAGTATAAAACAGATGTATTAATGCAGTGGCTGTTGTGAAATCACAACAGTGGTGCTAAGCAGAATATGCATGTACAAACGTGAACCTTACAGTACATGAGAACATGCTTATATTCCCTTATATCCAAGGGTAACCACAGAAAAAAGGCTTAATTATTAAAATAAGACATATAACCATATTTTTTTTTAAAAAATTAAAATAAGTTTCTTTAGAATTTATTTTTAAAGACCTGGAACTGGCCGGACTTCCGGTTCCAGTGTGCATGAGCTGAGCCTCCCAGTGTGAAATTTTATTGATAACTTAGGCAACCAAAGAATTTCCATCGCTGCATTAGGCAGTGATAGAAAAGTTAAAAGGGACTTGATAAATAGACCACTAAATATAAAACAATATATGAAAAAAAAGCCACATGAGCGCTTCCAACTGCCTGTCATACAGGTACTTGTGAGACTGTGCGTCAGGGTTTGAGAGCTAGTTTTAAAGGTAGAAAGAGAAATATAGTTCATAATTATTTAAGCAAGTGTATTTGTCACATGCAGGGCCGGATTAAGGGAATGGAGGCCCCTGGGCTAAGGGGGCCTCCTCTATTCCCCTGTGAGGGCCCCCCCATGATCCGAGCTGCCCGCGCCCCCCCGCCGGCACTTACCTCCTTCTCCAGCGCGCTGTATGCTCTTTACTGAGGAGTACTCGTGAGAGTGAGACTCACGAGATCTCCTCAGTAAGGAGACTACAGCGCGCCGGAGAAGGACAGCAGTGAAAGCGCTCAGCAGCACTGATCGCGTCGGGGGCGCCCCCGTCCCCAACCGATCAATACTGCTGCTGAGCACTTTCAAGGGCCCCCTGGATGCCATAGTCCCCTGGGCTGTAGCCCAGTTAGCCCTATGGTTAATCCGGCCCTGGTCACATGGATGATACTAGTTATTTATTTCTAAGAGATACTTGGACAATTACCTGAGGAACTTGCAATGCAATTGACGAACACAAACATGTGATTGGTTAGTATGAGTAACAAAATTTTAAACCAAATGAACTATACTGATGTGACAGACAACACCTCAGATAGCAGAATAGCTGCTCAATCTTTGCCATGAGATTTGTATGAACTTTTATTTGTATAATGTCCACATGAAACCAAACGAAAAATGGACTGGCTAATATTAGCTATGCAAGAAAGAGTCCTAATCCCTGTTTCATCATTTCAGTGTCTGGCCATCATCTAAATTGTCTAGTGCAACATTGACAATATTGTGTTTTAAAGGACAATTAAACACAAAACAAATATTTTTCATATTTGAGGAGTGAAGTTAAAATACATTGTGTAGTCTTACCCTGATTTTTCACTGTAGCTTTTTAAAATTTAGCTACCTTTACAAAGCTATAGTACCTTTAACTTGACAATGTATGAAGCAAATCTAATACATGACAGTTAACCTGCAGTGACATAGGTGTCTGTTTATTAAGGTCGTGCGGTGTCAAGCAATATGCGTCGCTGCTAATCACAGCAATGGGTATTTAAACACTACTGCAATTTACCATGACAGGGCTGCTCTGGGAGACTGAATGAAGTCCCCTTTTCCACAAACTGTTCTTTTTTTTTACTATTTACCTGCAGCCTAGCGCCCATTGGGTAACAGATCCAACGAAGCCAGATAGGCTGGATACTGTAGAAAATGACAGGTAACACCATCCAGAGATGCTTTGCTTTTCACAGCTTAATAAATTAAACTTTTCAGACCCCATATTGATATATAGGATCTGTGTTAAGAAAGGTTAAATGGGTTAAGGAAGGAGAAATGTAAGATATCTCCTGCATTGAACCCTTCATAAATTATATAATGGCCATTTTACGGAGACAGCTACTGCTAACTGGTGCATGGTGTAATTTGTATCCATCCAGTCAGAAAATATTGGGAGGTATGCAAACTCTTCAGTAGCAGTTTGAAAATGTCCTCTTTCCTTAAGCAGTGTTGAAGATATATTCAAATGGCGAGCGTTACATATAACTAATTCCTACATGGTCATGTGCTAAATATCATTAGACATTTACATTTTTTTAATGTAAAAGTATTTTAACATTCTTTTAATATTGAACTGCGAACATTTTGTTACCATGCAAGATTATTTGCCGTTCACAGTCGAGATTCACTGTTCAGAATAAAAAAAGCCAAAATGATTCAAATTTAACATAAGACGTGCAAACTGGCTCGCATGAGATTCCACGATGCATTTTTGTTTTCTGCACATTTGTAACTGAATGCATAGCACAATTTTGTATGGCAAGCATTATACAAGCAATTTCCACATTTTCAGCTGCTAGGATTCTCCTTTTAGGTGTTTAAAAAATGGCAGCTGCATTTTAACAATAAGTGTAACAGAGGTGCTGATACCATCTGCTCCTTATTCCACATGTAATATACATTACCGTTTTTAACATTGTTTTGTTTTCCTATTAACAATTATAGTATGTCTTTTCTCCTTGCAAACAAGCAGAAGTTAAAAGTTGCATTCAATTCAATCAAGAATGAAATGTTGATAGCGGCATATGTCATGGTAAAACCCATTACATGTCATAAAAAGAATGAAATGCATCATGATTACTGTTAACTTATTTTTCAGGCACACAGATGGTCAGGTACTGTCTAACAAGACGGCAAATTATAAAAGGTCCATTAAATAACATGGACACAGAAATCCCCAGCTGCTCTTTCTGAGATTTGCCTGACTGGATTTTTTTTATTAAAATTCATGGTAACAATTTGTTTCTCTTACTGGTTCCCTCATCAATGGAAGGACAGAAAAATGAAAACTCTGCTGACACCCTGAAGCAATCAGTAGCTCTTATCAAAAAATATTTTATGTGCAAGAATAAATAGTGAGAAAATGCCATGACCTGTTTCATAAGATGTGTGCATCCTATTGCTCTCAGCCACAGCATTCCCATAAATGTGTAGAGGAAGAGAACATTTATATATGACTTGTAAACTTTAAATAGCGCAACACATAAAAAGACAAAAATGTATTTTATAGGTAAATTAAAATTGTCTACAATATAATGGTCAATGCTATTATATTTTATTATGTTGTATTTTAAAATATATTTTATAATCTATTAGCACATGTTCTGCCCCCAGTTGTCAAAATATATTAACTAACATAATAACATTTAACAGCATTCATTCATTCTAATTAGTTAATCTTGTTGAGGGGCTTTCACCCTGAATTTACTTAGGGAGCAATCACATAGTTATAATTAATAAAAGCCGAATTCCATAGTGCTGAATTCTACCTGGTCCAGTAGTTATGAATACTATGTAAACAGTGGTTGGGCATTTCATGGTTAAGATGTTATTTAAGGCAATTTTTAGGTACTAGTAGATGATCTCTCACCTGACGGTTATATAAAAGGAGACCAAAGGTTCCAAAGGCAGACATCCACTTTTATTTTTAAAAACTGATACCAATCTGTGTTCATTGTTATTGCCTCAATAAATACTATTTTTTATTTTATTTTGTCCCTGTGCTGTGCTGTGCTTGTGTCGTGACTGTTTCTCTTATTTGTTGTTTGCTTTTCCTTATTATAAGCGATTTAGTGAGCTTCAAGGGGCACATCTTTTTGCATTGTGGTTGGGAAATCTCGGTTTAGTGGTTTACCAAAAGTGTAATGTGGGAGTGAATCTACAGTCAAGGCCAAAAGTTTTGAGAATGACACAAATATTGGTTTTCACAAAGTTTGCTGCTTCAGTGTTTTTAGACCTTTTTGTCAGATGTTGCTTGGTACTTTCGCGCCTATTCGGATTCCAAACGAGGCAAAATGTCATTGTGACGTCGTCGGATCTCGCGAGTTTTGGAATCAATAAATACCGCCCTCCATCGCGATCTAGCACCAATTGAGAGAGGGATACAGTAGGGGTAGGATAGAGTGACAAAGCATAGAGCTCCATTGCTGAATTTCTCATTGCTGAAATAGAAATATACAAGTCCTTGCAGGCTTTTTGTTAGAATTTGCAGCAATAAGTGTAGGGTGTTCTATACACCCAAAGACAAGAACTCCATTGCTATTTTTGTCATTGCTGAAATACAATATACAAGTCCTTGCAGGCTTATTTTCTGAATATGCACCAAAAAGTGTAGGGGGTTCTATACACCCAAAGACAATAACTCCATTGCTATTTTTGTCATTGCTGAAATACAATATACAAGTCCTTGCAAGCTTATTTTCTGAATTTGCACCAAAAAGTGTAGGGTATTATCCAAATGGATTCACAGCAGTACACAGAAGAGCAGGAGCAGCAAGTAGCTGCTGCCACCAGTCCTGATGATAGTTATCCCTGTACGTCATCTGGTAAAGCCTATGTAAAAGTAGTCTTTTTAAGTCAGTGGAAAAAAACATAAAGAAAAACACCTTTTACCGTGTTGAAGAAAAAAAGAGCTGTGATCCAGGAAAAGTTAGCTACCGATCAAAAAAAAAAATTGCCAACATGCCATTCTACACACACAGTGGCAAAGAAAGAATGAGGCCTTCGCCTTTCTCTATGACTGCGAGAAAAATTGTTACTGAGGCTTCTTCTTGTAAGGTCACTCGTCACTGAGCAAGACCAAGTAATTCGGAGTCCAAAAGTGGTGCACAAATACTGTTACGTGTAAAAGCTGAGCTGGAAGAAAACAGTAAGGCATTAGAGGAAAATGTATGCTCAGATTCAGAAATGACAACAATCCCTGAGAAGAGTCCTTCCACGAGTGGTATGTGTAATCGTGACCATTGTGATAGCGTACCCATAAAGAAGGCCCCTTTCAGCATTTCTGCTGATGTGTGCCTGAACAGTCCGAGTGTAGCCGGTGATACACCAATTAAGGATGCCACTTTGGAATTGGAAGAGGATGAGGGGGATATTTGTGTAGCCGACAAGGGCGCTAAGGAAGATGTTGATGAGGATGATGTTGTTTGTGTATGTCCTGCACCAGTGGAAGCAGTTCTGGCACGTGATAAGATGAAGGCCATTGTCATGCCTGGACATAAGACCAAAAAGCCACTTCTTATGTGTAGAATTATTTCTACCCAAATCCTGACTACAGTTGTCTAGTCATTTGTAGTGTATGTAAAGCCACAGTCAGTCGAGGGAGGGACCTTAACCATCTAGGAACCTCATCCATGTTACGCCATTTGATGCGAGTTTCTGCCATTACTCTAGCAAGCCCATTGTTAGCTTGTTTAGGGAGGGCCATGTTGGACTTGCACTTCAGCCACAAAAGTGGCACTCCTTGTGGATGAACTGCTTGGCTTGATAAATTGTACTTGCTACCTCTCCTAATGTGATATAAACTACAGTGTGTTTGTGTCGTTGCTCTGTCGCTTAACATCCAGCCAGCTTGCTGCAGTATTTGGCTGAAAGTGTATGAAAAGCATATTGTGACCTGTGAGATGGTTAAAATTGAATGTAAATCACTGGAATTCAGTGTAAGTAAGGTTAATTATAATGTAGGTACAAAATAATACGGAAATTATGTGATTTCAGTCCAAGAAATTGAATTTTGTAGAAAATAGCTAAACAAAACCAAAACCAAACCAAAACACGCAAGGGCGGTTTTGTCAAAACCAAAACACGGGGGTCAGTGAGCATGTCTAAAAATTACAAGCATTTTATAAGTGTTAAAGGCTTTTATTGACAATTACATTAAGTTTATGCAAAGAGTCAATATTTGCAGTGTTGACCCTTCTTTTTGAAGACCTCTGCAATTTTGCACTGGCATGCTGTCAATCAACTTCTGGGCCACATACTGACTGATGGTGGCAGACTGGCAGAATTCAAAGGCAAGAATTTGGACAAGTTGCACATTGATCCAGACGGTAAGTAGGAAATGCGGTGTCTGATGTATGCTTTTAAATTTTACCTCGGTCATTTACATATCTGTTTCTTTTCAGTAGTGGTCCAGCTATTGAGCGACATGTCAGATGATCAGCAATCCCCCATGACAGAGGCATAAGTGGTCAAACACTTCCATGTCACTAGAGAAGCAGAGTATGGAACTGGCAACATGGGACCAGTGAGCAGCCATGGCTTCCACAGGTAGGAGTAGCACACAATTTCGCTAGGCATAAGAACTTTGAGTATTTGTATTTTGCAGAACCTTAATAGACCACTCTACTTCATTCAGGTTGCAAAGAAGTGCAGAGGAAAACCTGGGGACGAGTGGAGGTCAAGACTGTGGAGAAACACCTGATGAAGTTTATAAAGACATGCCGGGTGCCTGGAAAGCATGATTGTGATGCATGCCTCATGGCTGAACCATCCATACTTAAAGGTCGGAACTGGTCGGGGGTGAAATAATACATAAAGAACCGCATAATGGCCATTAAAGAGGGATCAAAGTTGTTGAAATGATGCGCAGTGGTTGGACAGGGCTGTATTCTCCATGGCTAAGTGTCGGTGTAAGCAGGCATGCGGATATCCTCCAAAATGCATGAAATTTTGCCCACCATTGTTACTGTTTATTAATTTACGTATGCGGAAATGTGGATGTCCTCCAACAGTCAAAATACATGAAACTTTCCCCATCGTTTAGTCCGTGTCAGTACTTTATGCAAAGTCAAAGTGCAAAATCTAACTCTGGTAACAAACCGTTCCTACACACACTCCTATGATTGTTCTGTCGACAGGGCATTAGGAAAAGGGTGTCCCTATGTGCCAGACATGGGTCCTCACGATGCAATAAAAACAAGTATGTGTGTGTGCGTGTATATAACTGTCATCCATTTGTAGGTTTTTCCCCTTTCTTACTTCCTCTTTGTGTGTTTATTTTCCCCTGTGTGTTTTTTTCTCTCCCTTGTGTTTGTGTGTCTCTACATTGTGGGCGTCTATCCCTTTCTTTCTCCGTCTTTGTGTGTATGTCTGTCTCCTTTTAACTTCTCATCCCATCTGTGCCCCAGGCACACATGTGGAGGGCTTCCATTAGCCCATAACCACCCCTGCACTTAAATCACCACCTTCTAGTATCAGCAACTGCAAAAGCATAGATTGAAATTATTAAAAAAATAACAATATTTAAAAACCTTTATTCATTAAAATATAATGTTTGTTTGAAGAATAATGCATCTTTTTAATTATATTGATCTGACCAGGCATTATCGCAATACAAGTACCACTGAGATACTTGTTAAATAGGCTTCCGCATGCAAGAATTTGGAAACCCCATTCTAGAAATCCTGAGTTTGCTCCTGGTACAGTGTGTAAACAGTTAAAAAAAATTGTGGCAACCTAGGTATCACCCTGCCCATATTGCATAAAATAGACAGTGACAGAAAGGGCACTTTTTTTGGGGGGGGGGGGGGCGATTTTGTATAGCCACACTCTTCCTGCAATTGCTGTTAGGGGGAGCGATTGCCCTAAGCATCCGACTCTGGATCTGACAGTGATTGACAGCCTAGTATAATGCATCTAAAAAAAAATCTCACAACTAAAATTACAATGCCAAACAGTATGGATGTCCTATTAACCCATACAATGTATCCTTTCTTGAATTTAAAAGCCAAGTTAACATTGTTAATATTCAAACTACATTGCCACATTTTTGGTTAAAACATTGTACTGTAAAAATATATATTAAAAATCATTAAAGTTTGTGGCTAAACTTTTCATTTTAACCTATGTATACTGCAGATAAAAACAGAAATTGTGAAACCACAACTTTTTTGCCATAGGTTACATTTTTCCATATGCCTTTAATGAACACCAGTTGTGAATGCACTGCGTTGCCGTTGAAGGACAGAAACAACTGGCAAAACTCCTAATAAATAAAGCCTCAACTGTCCACTGTGGTCTTTTTTTCCTGTTCTCACATGCTTTACTGAACACTTTCTTCATTGGTAGATGCCCATAAATGCAGTAAGGTGCATGCTTAATGGACAGGTACAGGTGTATAAGATGCTATAATATTGGCCAAGGATTCTTCTGCATAAGCATATGTTAGAAATATTTTTAATTGTTTAAGTTCCAGCTTCTGTCAGGTTATTCATCAGTTTTAATCTGTGAGACAACAGCCTCACTTCATTTGATTCTGTCAGATGTAGAATATGTTTGCATATCTTGAAAATCTGTATCACTAAAATGGATCATTTAAAAAAATAAAATACTAAGGGCTAGATTTACTAAGCTGTGGGTTTGAAAAAGTGGGGATGTTGCCTATAGCAACCAATCAGATTCTAGCTATCATTTTGTAGAAGGTACTAAATAAATGAAAGCTAGAATCTGATTGGTTGCTATAGGCAACATCCCCACTTTTTCAAACCCGCAGCTTAGTAAATCTAGCCCTAAGTTTATGCTTACATTATGTCATTCTATTTTTCAGTTTGCATCATGAGTTCCTTGAACACTATTGACATGAGCAACTAAAGCTAGTGCCTATTTATTTTGCTACAGTTCACATAGGGATAGAGAGCCTTTCAGAGTTCTAAAGTCACACTACAGATCATCTAGGTAAGAACGTTTAATCCCCTCATATCAGGTTCTGTATGATAAAACATTTTGCCAAGAATGTCATGACAACATGACAGTTATGTGACCAGGGTCAGACTGGCCCGCCGGTGGACCGGACTATCCACCGGTAGGCCCCGACCCTGAATCGCTCCCCTCTTCGTTGGTGGGGGGAGCTAGAAACTTTAATAGTAAAAAAAAAAAAAAACTCACGTGACCACAGCGCCGGCTCCGTTCGCACTGAATGCCGGGCGTGACGTCATCATGCTCGACATTCAGTGAGGGGCGCCGGCAAGACAGAGGAGAAGAAAAGGAAGAAGCAGATTGAAAAGGTAAGTGATAGGGGAGCATGGAACAGAAATAGGAGTATGGAACAGAGAAGGGGGAGCATGGGACAGAGAAGGGGGAGCATGGAACAGAGAAGGGGGAGCATGGAACAGAGAAGGGGGAGCATGGGACAGAGAAGGGGAAGCGTGGAACAGAGAAGGGGGAGCATGGAACAGAGAAGGGGGAGCATGGAACAGAAATAGGAGCATGGAACAGAAATAGGAGCATGGAACAGAGAAGGGGGAGCATGGAACAGAGAAGGGGGAGCATGGAACAGAAGGGGGAGCATGGAACAGAAATAGGAGCATGGAACAGAGAAGGGGGAGCATGGAACAGAGAAGGGGGAGCATGGAACAGAGAAGGGGGAACATGGAACAGAGAAGGGGGAGCATGGAACAGAGAAGGGGGAGCAAGGAACAGAAATAGGAGCATGGAACAGAGAAGGGGGAGCATGGAACAGAAATAGGAGCATGGAACAGAGAAGGGGGAGCATGGAACAGAGAAGGGGGGAGCATGGAACAGAGAAGGGGGAGCATGGCAGAGTGAAGGGGGAGCATGGTCGAGTAAAGGGGGAGCACAGACAGTATGGCAGTGTGTGAAGGGGAGCCAGGAGAAGGGGGGAGCAAAAGCAGCATGGAGGGTGCAGTGTGATTATAAGGAGGCACATCATGGTGATGAAGGGGCGCAGTAATGTGTGTGTGATGGCACAACGGGCTTGTGGCAATGTTATGTGTGTGTGATGGGTGGTGGCTAAATAATGGGTGCTATTTTCTTTGTAGGGTGAAGATGGGCAATTTAATTTTATAGTGGGGACTAATAATTTAAGATGGGGTGGTTTGGGCGCTATTAATTGAATGTGGGGCTGAGTTTGAGGAGCATGAGGTATATTTATTAAATGTGAATATGAATTATTTAATGGCAGTGACGGTTGCAGGAAATAGGTATATTTATTATATGTAAATGTGATTAATTTATTGCAAGGGCTGTCTGTTGGGAGGGAAATAGGTTTATTAAATGGGAATACTATTACTTTTATGTTGGGGCTGGAGGAAGTCCTAAGTATTAAATGTGGGTCCTATTGATTTAACGCCGGGGCTGGTTGGAATTTTCTAAATGTACCCATTATTTTTTCCAAATAGGACCCCTCAACATTCCAGGATCCAGACAAGCCGCAGCTAAAGAAACCAGCAGCCACAGGTGGTGACAAGAACAGGTAGGACAGTCTGTCAAATGTTCTGAGTCTAGTGCAGGCTTGGCTAACCTGTGGCACTCCAGGTTTTGTGAAACTACAAGTCCCAGCACACCCTTCCAGCAATAGGCTGCTATATATTGGTAAAGCATGCTGAGGCTTGTAGTTTCACAACACCTGGAGTGCCACAGGTTAGTCAAGCCTGGTCTAGTGGGATAATCCCGATTTTTGGTGACTGTTCTGCCCAATCTAAGGTGCAGATCAAGACTGTACTCTTTATACACACTGCATTCTTTATATACTACACTATTGTGCTAGCTGTCCTTTGTGGGCTGACCACTCCCCCTCTAGTGTCTGGTCTCGCCTCTTTGATGGTTGGCCACACCCCCTCTGGTGGGCCCCTAGCGTTGCTGTCCCCTGGTGGGCCCTTCATGCCCCAGTCCGACACTGTATGTGACTGCATCAACTTATGGACTGAATGAAGAGTGCTCTTGCTCAGACCATGAAAACAAATATATCTAGGTGCATGACTAATGTCATTTTCTTTATCTAGTCTTCTAAATCCAGCACTCATCATGAATCCTGTAGAAGTCTGAAAAAGTTGTTTAAACAGAATCTCAAGAAATTATGAAATTATCTGAGAGCGAAGTCTGAATACCTTATACACTACATCATCATTCAAGGTTTAGCCAGAAAAATCTAAAATCATTAATTGATGGGAAGGGACTGTGGTCTTGAGAAGCAATCTACAGATCCTCAAGAAGACAATATATTTGCTAACAAAAAGTATTTGTTGAAAGGGGGGTATTGCAATCTTTTTTTAGCAAAAATCAATGCATGCACATAAACCTGATAGCTTCAGTGCCTTCTAATATACATTCAACTGTGGCCAGGTTGGAGTGATGCAGTTAATAAGAAAGTTAATAAGCTCATCTGGTCAGTAGAGTAAGTTGCCTAATGTTGGAGCCTTTTTATTCTATACTCCTTGTTTCTGGTTGGAGACTGTGGGCCTGAGTCATTTAGGAAAGTAAGGCAAAAAAGAGGAGTAAATGTTCTTCAGGACAAACCATGCTACAATACAAGGGGTGCAAATTAGTTTATTGTTTTGCACATAAGTAAATACTGGCTGTTTTTTTCATGTAGCACACAAATAAATGATAGATTTATTTTTACACTGAAATTTAAAGTTGATCTAGGACATAGTCTATAAATCTCTCCCTACATTTGAAATTTATCTCCCCCCTCCAATGCAACATTGTTTTGCCCAGGTGCAAAGTTACTCCTTTTTTATGCTTTACTCTCCTTAATGACTTAGGCCCTGTGTGTTCAAAGTACAATGGAATAATAACATGTGACACTCAGGTTGTCTAACAGGTATATAGTTTATTTAGTGAAACATGTAATCTAAAAGAGTAAATATAATACAAAAAAAAGTGAGATTAGTACAAAGAGTAAATATAAGAAAATACTTGTTGAAAATAGATTGTCCAGTAGATATGTTTACTCAGAGTTTTTCCTAGGACCCCTCATTTCTCCGTACAGGTAATGGCACGTAAATTCAAAAGCTTGGAATAACAACTGGTAATAACAGTTGCTTTGCAATCCTGCAGTATTCCAAGCTGAGGGGACTTTATATCGCAATTACCTTACTTACTTTTATTGACGAGGACCCTAAAATCATTTGCATATAATAATTTACATATAATGTTTAAACATAATCTTGGACTTTTTATTGGTTTAATACTGATAAGAAAGCTTGTGCATTGTTAAGGCAACCAGTGCGGCATAAACTTGTAGAACAATAGTAGAAGAGGTCTTCACCTATAGCAGCCGCCTTTCCAGTAGAGACTAGTTATGCTCACAGGTACTTGGATGCCCCCAGGACTTACACTCAGTGTAGTACAATTTTATGTTCACACAGCAGCGCACTAGTAGAGGATGTAATACACGGAGTAGAGACAGGCCAGAGATCTGCAGACTGGACAGAGCACCGGTGGAGACGTCCGGCACAAGCAGGGTCTGGGTCACAGGCTATGGTTCAGAGTCCAGGTGCAGGCAGAAGGTCAGGGTTACAGGCAATGGTTCAAAGTCCAGGTACAGGCAGGGGGTCAGGGTCACAGGCAAAAGGTTCAGAGTTCAGGAACAGACAGAGGTCATACACAGAGAAATCAATCCAAGGTTCAACACCAAAATAGCACAGGAGCAGGCAGCAATACTGAGACAGAACGCTTAAACACAGAACACTTAAATAGTGCCAAGGGCCAATTTGAGCAAGGCCCTGCAAGTGCTCCCAGGTTTTGCCTAATAGATTACTACCACAGTTGTCAAATGAGAAACCAGAGTGTCCAGCTGCTAAACTAAACAGCCATGATTTGGCTGAACCTAATTAGTCCTACACGTGCACGCCTGGTTGTTTGACAGCTGGACGGGAGTGGCGGCAGGGAGATACAGGCGTCTCGGTTGTTGCCTAGGCAACTGGGATGTGGAGACTGGAAGTGACATCCCGGTCATCATAGACCAGGGGCAGTGAGTTGTGGTGGTGCCCACGGCCGCCGTGGCTCCTGACTAGCATGTGCAGTAGGTTCAAAGACTACTCCCTAAGAAACTATGTGAAGAAATTTCTAGAAAATGTCTTGATTATATAAGCATTGCAAAATCACTTGGTTATATAAGCCTTAAAGTAATACACACATTTAAGTATAAACAACAGAAATGGGGTTTCAGCAGTCATTTTTGACAGACCTGCCACACTCCTAAAGCTTTCGAACTGGACTTAAAGGGAGGGAATTCAATTGGCCCTGTTACTGCTACTACGAAATTAACACTAATAGTGCGCGTATTTACCGTTAGCACAGTAATTTAAACGCCAGCTCTTTGCTTGCAGCTCCCTGATCTGCGAGCAGAAAGCAGGGTGAAAATAACCGTATTAACGGTAGTACATTTATCGCAGCGCTATTCTGATTGAATTCCCCCAAAATACTTTAATTTACAGGTCTTAGGGAATATGAAAATTAGTATATATATATATATATATATATATATATAAATATATTAAGATATAAATGGTAAAGGGCGGCGCCTTCAGGTGTATACAATGTATATAAACATATAAGCACAGACGTACACAGAGTAGTCCAGAGGAGTTAAAACAGGACGGTGTCTGAATAAATGCACCGCAGGTGACTCAAAAACACTGTAATACAGGATAAAGACACTCTATAGTTGATCGTGCAGAATATTAGAAGTGGTGTGCGTACCAGATATATAAAATCAAACCGCTTATCTGTATAGTGGCTCCTTAGAGATCCCGGAGTATGATCTGCAACCAATTCTCCTTAACGATGGATAAAATGTATGTTCTAAAACAACCGCGACACCAAACTTTACGGGATTTGTTAAAACTTCTTTCATGTACTCTGCAACTGTAATAAGCCCCGTTGATTTTTTGCAGTATAAGCGGACTGATAACGTTACAAAAAGGTGGAAGAGGTGTGATTTCTATGTGTTCGGCATTTGCTGCAAGTCATGTTGGCAGATACCAAAGTAGCAAAATTGAACCACCACTAGACTGCAACCCATTGCTCAAACACCTTACTATGAAAATAAAATCAACGGGGCCTATTACAGTTGCAGAGTACATGAAAGAAGTTTTAACAAATCCCGTAAAGTTTGGTGTCGCGGTTGTTTTAGAACATACATTTTATCCATCGTTAAGGAGAATTGGTTGCAGATCATACTCCGGGATCTCTAAGGAGCCACTATACAGATAAGCGGTTTGATTTTATATATCTGGTACGCACACCACTTCTATTTATTCTGCACGATCAACTAAAGAGTGTCTTTATCCTGTATTACAGTGTTTTTGAGTCACCTGCGGTGCATTTATTCAGACACCGTCCTGTTTAACTCCTCTGGACTACTCTGTGTACGTCTGTGCTTATATGTTTATATACATTGTATACACCTGAAGGCGCCGCCCTTTACCATTTATATCTTACTATGTTATCGGACTAACCATCCGTTTTTAAGGTTGGCTGCCACACGCACGTTGTGGAGGTGTTACTTTTATTATTATATATTTATTTATTTATTGTCTTATTTATCATACACGCATATGCAACTTTGTATCTGTTTTACCATCCATATATTGGGTAAGCGCCACCTGGAGATATCTGGTTTGTTTTCTCTACCATATATATATATATATATATATATATATATATATATATATATATATATATATGTGTATATATATATATATATATATATATTTATAGTGTGACATATTTTGTGACAGCCTCAGTGCATGTGTTTGTTACCTTCTGTTATTAGTATGACTGATGCGCTATTCGTTGTCACATCAAGTGTCTAATATATTATGGACTGATTAGTGTTACAAAGGGCAGGTGTAGAAGTATGCATAATATACTGTTAGATACACTGACAGTGTACATACACATTACACTTTGGGTCTATTTTGCCAGTTTTAAATACAAAAAAAAACACCTCCCATCTTGTTATATCCCTATCTTGTTACATTTAACAATATTATACAATAGAAACAACAACAAACTAAATGCACATACTTATTTAATTCGATTTCAGGTCATGTACATTTATTTTTTGTTATCACAACACTTGTCTAATATATTACATACTTTTCTGTCAAGGCTCACAATAAATCTCTCCATTATTTAAGGTCCATTAACCAATACACTAAAAGGAAACATATACTGTATATCATGGTTCTTTACCACAGAGTCAAGTGATAATGACCTATATTGCAAAGGCAAGAGCCAACCATGTCCTGGTCGATTAGTTAAGAATTCTTTGCTTACAAAGAGAAAGCTTTTAGGAATACGAGTTTCCTTTTGACATGATTTGGAAATTCACATATTAAATTCACTTGAAGCTTTGTATCAACCTTTCATAGTTGCTTCATACTGATTCCTCTTTTTCCACTTCGCTGAACTTATTGTACTTCATTGCAAATGTTATATGAGCTAGTAACAAATGACAGACTTTGAAATGTAACTGGAAAGGCCTCTTACTTAGGCAATGCAAAAATGCTCCCATTGTATTATTAGTAGAGGTGATGCTGGAATTTATCACTATGGAAAAATGGATTTTCACTATTGTTGGCTAAAAAAAAAATTGTTTAGAAAACACCACAATCATTTTTTCATAACTTTTCTGAGCTCAAAAAACTATTTTAAATAAATCCTAGTCTAGATGCGTAGTCTAGATGCGTAGTCTAGATGCGTAGAACATAAGAACTGGTTACAATCTGTATTTGAACAACCACAGTAAAGATACAAAATTTGCATACCTCAAATAGAAGAAAAAAAATGATGATAACAATACAGGCGTCTAGATTGTAAGCTAGGACCCGCTCTACCATGTACCATCTGTCTCATATTTGTACCTTCTTTGCCAACCTTGTGTGTACTTCTTCTGTATTTATGTATGAGTTGTCTTTATGTATGATTTGGTATATCTATTGACCGGTACTACAGAACTTTCATGGCACCTTACAAATTAATGATGATAACGATGATGATGAGATACATAATTCTAGGTAGTGTGTATATGTGTATGTGTCAACAGGATCCAAGCTGACAGATGAAACTAAAAACCATTTAGCTCCCATATACAAGAATAAAGGGACATGTTTCTATTCTTGTGCCCTTCAGCTCTGGAATGACCTGCCCGATAACACTAAATACTGTTATTTTATTGTAATTAGTGTAACTCCACAAAAGTTTATTAGAGGGTATGTTTATTAATTTGTGTGATGATAAATGTTATATGCTAATAGTATATGTGTTTTTTTCTTTTCTTTAATGAGAAATCATTTAATGAAAATAGCATCCAATAATATAATCTTAGATGTTAGTACATGCTCTAACACTGGGGTTGTGATTAGAAAGCCTTTCTGGCTTTCATTTTATCCAGGGGCTCAGCTAGCTCAATGGAAATCTCAGGGATGATGGTTCTAATGGCTGGAAACCACTTATTATTGTTCACAACCAGTGTACAGGAACTAGAGGCTCTCAGTAATAGCTTAGTTCCTGTGGGGCCAGAGTCTAGAGACATGCACCATTTAAATGTACCCAAAATGTAAATGACCTTTCTGGTGCTCTAAGGCATAGCACTAATGTGTACATTTATGCCCTGTACACGAAGGGGCTAATTAATAAAATTGTTATCTTAATAATATTTTTAGTACTTTTGGCATCCTGTACAGTGAACAATAATTCTAAATTCCTAAACATTTTTGTTATTGTCTATTACACAATTTCTCAATAATTTCTTCAAAAATTCTGACAGTTCACTATGTAAAGATTTACTTAATAATGTACAGATGAAGGAGAGTTTATTGCAGTAGATGGTGCAGTATGCCTAAGGACTGAGTAGAAAATCTATGCTATTTTTGATTAATTTTTTAGCTAAAGATATTTCAGGTAAATGCAAAAAAACATCCTGTGCCATAGACCTCTGTTCACTGCAATACACTATGCTTCACATGTAAAAGGTAATTATTCAAATTGACTTGCCAATTAACTATCTGACATACAGGTACAATCAGCAAAGATGATCAGCTGAGAGTACTGGAGTAGTTTGTTGAAACCATGGTCCTACTAAACTAGGAAGAAAATAAACAGTTCTGATAATGCTCCATATACATCGATCAGCCACAACATTAAAATCACTGACAAGTGAAGTGAATAAGATTGATTATCTTGTTACAATGGCACCTGTCAAGGGGCAGGATATATTAGGCAGTAGGTGAACAGTCAGCTCTTGAAGTTAATGTGTTGGAAGCAGAAAAAATTGGCAAGTGTAAGGATCTGAGCAACTTTGATAAGGGCCATAGTGGGATGGCTAGATGACTGGATCAGAGCATCTCCAAAATGGCAGGTCTTAGTGTGGTGTTCCCAGTATGCAGTGGTTAGTACCTACCAAAAGTGGTCCAAGGAATGACAACTGGTGAATCGGTAACATGGTCATGGGAACCCAAGGCTCATTGCTGCGCATGGGAAGCAAAGGCTAGTCAGTCTGGTCCAATCCCAGAGAAGAGCTACTGTAGCACAAATTGCTGAAAAAGTTAATGCTGGCTATGATAGAAAGGTGTCAGAGCACACGGAACATCGCAGGTTGCTGTGTATGGGGCTATGTAGATGCAGACCAGTCAGAGTGCCCATGCTAATGCCTGTCCATCACCAAAAACGTCTACAATGGACATGTGAGTGCCATAACTGTACCGTGGAGCAATGGAAGAAGGGGGCCTGGTCTGATGAATCACATTTTCTTTTATACCATGTGGACGGCAGGGTGCATGTGTGGTGTTTACTTGGGGAAGAGATGGTACCAGAATGCACTATGGGAAGAAGGCAAGTCACTTGAGCCAGCATCATACTCTGGGCAATGTTCTGCTGGAAAACCTTGGGTCATGGCATTCATGTGGATGATACTTTGACACGTACCCCCTACCTAAACATTGTTGGAGACTAAGTACACTCTTTCATGGCAATGGTATTACCTGATGGCTGTGGCATCTATATTTGTTTTTTTCTGGCATCAACATGGAAAAATACACCATTTAATTTATGAATCCTTCATAAATTGCTAAATCATGTGTATAAGATAACTTATGCTTGATATTATGAATTTATTATCAACTTGCTTAAAAAGAAATATATAATTCTTATGCAGACGTTGAACATGTATGTAAACAAAAATAATGAGAAACAAATTTTATAGATTAGTGTTCAGGTCATAAACTTGATAGATTTGCAATAAACATCATCTTTTGGCAGCTGAAATGCAAATGTGTTCACAAGAGATTAGCAGTAAAGAAAAGTGATAAGATTGTTATCAAAGTGTTTTAGATTTCAGAAAAAATTAAGTAAAAAAATAGAGACCTTAAAAGAAAGTTCATGTTTTTGCTCCTGAATTTAGTTAGATGTTAGCCTTGTGAACCCTGTAGCGCAAACCTCCTATCCATATTCATCATCATTTATTTATATAGCGCCACTAATTCCCCAGTGCTGTACAGAAAACTCATTCACATCAGTCCCTGCCCCATTGGAGATTACAGTCTAAATTCCCTAATATAGACACACACTCACACACAGATGCAGATAGACAGACAGAGAGACTAGGGTCAATTTGTTAGCAGCCAATTAACCTACCAGTATGTTTTTAGAGTGTGGGAGGAAACCCATGCTAACACAGGGAGAACATACAAACTCCACACAGATAAGGCCATGGTCGGGAATTGAACTCATGACCCCAGTGCTGTGAGGCAGAAGTGCTAGCCACTAGGCCACGGTGCTGTCCATATTCAGAAACCAATTGGCCACCAAATACAATAACAATTAATTAGATAAGTAGTTTCAAAGAAAGAATGATAGGTATCACCCTGATTTGTATAATTTTGAAGAAAAACTCCAGTACTGGCTTAATGTTTACATAATCTTAATGATTTGAAATTCAGATGCAAGAATAATTATTCTTGCATATGAAAAAGGGAGAGGACGCCACTCAAAATGATTTTCACCTTGAAACACTGCTGGTTGAGGTAAAATAAATTAGCTCAGATGAGCATATAGCAATGTATTTTCCATTTGGCAGTGTATTTCCTTAACAGATGTAACACCCCCTCCGGTGCATTTAGGCCACATTCCCTAGTGATGGCAGGCAGAGGATACCAGAAGGGAAAAGATGGAACTGAGGTGCTGGGCCTCATGGGAAGGGAGTAGAAGGCGAAGCAATCCACTACGCCACCAAAGATGTAGGAGCCAATCTGCGATGCGCAAAAGAGCCCATGGCACAGTGAAATAAAGGGGGGAGCAGCATTGCACAGTGTGATGAAGGGGGGCCAGGTGAAGGGGAGAAAAGCAGCATGGAGGGCGCAGTGTGATCATAAGGGGGCACAGTGTGGTGATGATAAAAGGGCACAGTAATGTGTGTGTGTGATGGCACAGGGGGCTTGTGGTAATATGTGTGTGTGTGTGTGTCTGTGTGTGTGTGTGTGTGTGTGTGTGTGAAGGCACAGGGTGCTTGTGGTAATGTGTGTGTTTGCACAGAGGGCTTCTGGTAATGTGTGTGTTTGTAATGCCACAGGGGGCTTGTGGTAATATGTATGTGATGATACAGGGGGTTTGTGGTAATGTGTGTGTGTTTGATGGCACAGGGGGCTTGTTGTAATGAAGTGTGAGATAAGTGGTGGCTAATTAAAGGGTGCAATTTTGTTTGTGGGGTGATGGTTTTATTAGTGCGGACTATTAATTTAAGATGGGGTGGTTTGGGGGCTATTGAATGTGGGGGTGAGTTTGGGGAGAATGAGGTCTCTTTAAAATGTAACGTAATTTAATGGCAGTGATGGTTGAGGGAAATAGGTTTATTTATGAAAAGTAAATACTATTAATTTAATGCTGGGGCTGTTTGCAGGGAGAAAAATAGGTTTATTTATTAAATGGGAATACTATTATTTTAATGCTGGGGCTGGAGGAAGTCCTAATTATTAATTGTGGGTGCTATTGTTATCACGTCGGGGCTGGTTGAAATTTTCTAAATGTACCCATTTTTTTTTCAAATAGGGCAAAACCTGCAGCCACAGGTGGTAAAAGTAACAAGAACAGGTAGGAGAGAGCAGAAGAGTTTATGAAATATTGTGATTCTAGTGGGACAATCCCAATTTTTGGTGAGTGTTCTGCCCAATGTAAGGGTTAGGCCAAGACTGTGAACTCTTTATATACACACTGCATTCTTTATATACTATACTATGGTGTTAGATGTCCTGATAGTCAGGAGTGCTGGGACATATGTCACGCTCCGACGAGCGGGCACTGCACCCTTGTGGCAATGGTGTACACAGCAATGCAGTTTTTTATCTGTAGGTGGGTGCCCTAACATTTTTCACCTGCTATCCACACCCCAATGATCCATAGTCATTGACCCAATTGTATGAACACACACTTTTGCGCCACCGCAAAATTTTTTTACAAACTCAACTATAAGGGGGGCACCATAAAGTTGTTTAACTGGGTCCCTGAATTCCTCTTGGCAGCCCTGATGGTGAGAGACTGTGACAACTTACCACAGATATCTCAGGAAGCATTGTGTGTATTGAAGGGACTGTGTGTTACTGAGAACTACACTTCAACAAGTGTCAGAGCCCAAGGGCTGAAGCAACATAAGAGAGAAATTGTGAGAAAAAAAAGAGAATTCACCCCTGCAGAAGGAGGAGTGAGTTGCTGCTGAGAGTGCACCAGAGATAGTGCCAGAGCCAAGATGGAAGAGTTTGCAGCATCTCATAATGCTCTTATTACGTCCCATGAGAAATTGGAAAACTATGTCTATGGGATGGCTGATAAGTTGGCTGATGTGGAAGATCGCTCCAGGAGAAACAACTTGAGGCTGCGAGGCATCCCGGAGTCGATCTCAATTTCAGAACTTCCGGACTTTGCTAAAAGCCTATTCAAGAAACTTCTTCCTGAAGCTTCTGATCAAGATCTACTTCTAGATCGCATTCATAGATTGCCGAAACCGAGAGGCGGGCTGGAGTCGACACCATGCGAGACGCTAATGCGGGTGCACATCTTCCACATCAAGGAAAGAATCCTACGGGCAGCCAGAACACAGGCTGCGGAAGAGGCTTTACAAAATCTGCAATTGTTTGCGGATTTTTCCTCAGCCACTGTTGCTAAATGCCGCACGTTCCAGCATATCACTAAAGTGCTCCGGGGGAACCAAATTCAATATCGTTGGGGCTTTCCAGTTAAGCTTATTATCCAGCGTAACAACTCCACCCATGTGATAGCCGCAGTGGAAGAAGGTATCCAACTCTTGAAATCCTGGGACATTCATACCGCAACCACAGCCTCAAACCCTTTGTCTTGATCTTGGAAGGTCTAGCCGTGTCTGGTTGCAGAATCGTAGATAAACTCTTGTCTACGGCTACCACTTTTGTTCAAAGGCCTGCCTCCTGGGGGGCGATCCAGTTCTACATCATGCCCTTTGGACTCTTTAAAGTCTGCTTTATTACGGTTTCCGATCTCAACTAATATAACAAAGTGAAGCTTCAGTGGGAGGACAGATCGCATACCTTCGGTCGGTGAGCAGTTTCAGTCTTAGAGCTGAGTGGAACTCTTTGAGCATTTATATATAGGATATCTAGTTGATATATATATATATTTTCTTACTTAATAACCAAATTATATCCTTAATTGATAGGCTTGTTCAGGTTATTTATTTACTCCTTCAATATATAACAGGATTTTCTGTGTTTCATGTAATGTTAACTTTACAGGTGGTAATTGTAATTGTTTTATGGTATTTTTTGTTTTTTTTGTTGTTCTTTGCCATTCAATTGTGTTACTATCTTGGGTGGGTACTCTGTTTCTAGGGTCATGTCCCCATAGTTACTGATTTTGCCAGATGATGTCTCCCTCTGGCAACTACCGGTACTTTAATCCCAGCATTGGGGTTATTTATGTTTGCTTTTGTGTTTTGTTATCCTTCCATCCTCCCAGCAGCTTTCCACTTCCACTTAGTCCCCCTTCCCCTGTAGACAAGCACGTCTTCCTACTTACCAAGGGTAATTTCTCCGCGAGGTCCCCAAAGACTCATAGTAAGCCAAAATGGTCAATTTTCTATCTCTAAATGTAAGGGGATTGATCTCTCCTGCTAAAAGACATTTAGCATTATCTTTTATTTATAAGCAAAAAGCCAATATTGTAGCAGTACAAGAAACGTATTTCTTGGCTAGAGCCCCCCCGGCCTTTAAAGACCACAGATTTCCAGTTTGCTATACCGCAAATGCTCCTTTTAAACATAGCGGAGTAGCCCTCCTGTTCAGCTTCAAATCTAATTTTACTCTTAAGTTCGAGGATAAAAATGAGAGATATCTTATTGTGGTGGGATTGCTAGATGGTAAATTGGTCACAATTGTCTCACTATATGCGCCCAATTCAAGACAAATCCCTTTCCTCCGAACCACATTACGAGAAATTGAGAAATATAAACAGGGCACGCTCATTCTTACTGGAGACTTCAACATTGTATCTGACCCTAAATTAGACAGATCATCACAGCCTTCCTCCCGCTCAGTGGATAATACACAGGGTCCCTCAGCTGCCTTTGCTAGACTATTGGCGGAGTATGGACTCTATGATTTCTGGAGGACGCATGCCCCCTTAGAGCAAGATTACACATACTACTCTGCGGTACATAACTCCTATTCTAGAATAGACCTCATCCTGTCGGACAAATGGTCTTTGCAGAATACCAAGTCAACTAAGATCCTCCCGATATCGTGGTCTGATCATGCTCCGGTGGTTTGGACCTGGCAATAACCGCAACAAGTAATTCCCCCTGGTTCTTGGCGAATGGCCCCATATCTTTTGACCTCTCTCGAGGCAAAGCTTGCCCTTAAAGAAACGCTTGATATATATATTGACACCAACTCTCCAGAGGATACCTCCGTCTTTAATTTCTGGTGCATGCTCAAAGCTGTAATGCGAGGCACAGTCATTCAGACTGGAGCAAGACTCAAGCGCGCATACCTTAGCAACAAAAGGAGGTTGGAGGCGGAGTTGTCCCTCCTTGAGTCTTTGAATAAAGCCCATCCCTCAGAAGATCTTAAAGCCCGCCTATCTTTAGTAAAAGATCAATTGCAAAAATTATTACTTTTTCGTACTCATCAAGCCTTGAGTAGACTGCGGCAGAAATACTACGTTTCAGGGAATAGAGCAGGGAGGTTGCTTGCTAGAAAATTGAAAGGACAAAGGGCCCAAAATCGTATTAAATTTCTATAGATGAACCCAGTGTCAGAACGTCTAACCCACGAGATATAGCCAATAAATTCACAGCTTACTACTCTAAACTTTACAATTTGTCTGAATGTGATATCTACCCCCAACTGACCCCAAATTTGATTGAGAATTTTTTGAGCCAACTAAAATTACCATCTTTGGACTCTGACTCTCTAATTTCCTTGAATGCCCCATGGTCTCAGAATGAGATTACACGTGTTATTAAATCCCTACCTAAAGACAAAGCTCCGGGACCTGACGGATTTATTAACAATTTATATGCTACATTCCAGCCCGAACTTACCCCACTCCAAGAACAGTTATTTAATGCAGGCACTCACCAGGGGATTTTCCATGCGGAGATGCTGGAGTCCCGTATTGTCACGATACCCAAGCCGGGCAAGGACCCAACTCAATGCCAGAACTATAGACCAATCTCCCTTCTTAATACGGATATTAAAATTTATGCCAAATTGATTGCCAATAGACTTAATCCCCTTATCCCGGAGGGAAACCTCCTAAACTAGCTCATTCAATTATGGCGCACTCAAAAAAGACCTTGTCACCCTCCCTACCTCTAATCTTTTCCTCCTTGCAGTATTGAAACTTATTCCCAATCTAAATCTCTCTCTGTGGTATTTAAGGGGCATCACTAACCTCAAACTGCTCTACTCTGACTCAGGGCTATTATCCTTCTCTGAATTGAGGGATAAATTCCACATTCCTAAACAAGATTTTTACAAATACCTCCAGGTTAGGCACTGGCTACATTCCGTGTACCCACGTGGCTCCTCCCTTCAACACCCTCCAGCTATCTTTTTATCTAGACTTTCAACTGGAAGTAACAAAGCGGCTATCTCCTTCTAGTACACCCACCTCAACTCAAGTCAGCACCCGATAAAAGCCTCTTCAAAGCAGGCCTGGGAGAGGGATATTGGCCGGGAATTTGACTCAGATCAGTGGGACAAAATCTACCAAAATGCCCACAGGATGTCGAGGTGTTTGAATCACTCGGAGCTGCTTTACAAGCTACTCTACAGACTCTATATGACCCCCGATAGATTGCATAAGATATGGCCAGATCAGTCCAGGACCTGCTGGCGTGGATGTGGAGAGATAGGGGATATTTTCCATGTTTTTTGGAGTTGTCCAGTGGTCAGAGATCTTTGGACTGAGGTGTACACCTTAATTTCTAAAGTTATTCGAACCCCGATCCCTAGTACACCAGAAGTCGATCTCTTGCATTTCTTTCCCCCACAAGTGTTATTTGGGGATCGATATGTCATAGGCCACATTTTTATAGCCACTCGGGCGGTGATTGCCCAAGCCTGGAAATCAACTATGTTGCCTTCCATAGGCAAGATAATTTCTAAGGTTCAGTTAAGCTGTTACATGGAAATGCTGAGTGTTCCTAACTCTTCCTTTGCCTCCTAAAATTTAGGACTCCCAACATATTTTTCCGCCATTATGCAGCCGGGGTTGCAGAGGGGGGCCAAGGCCTCAACCATCGCAGCCATAATCTGCCACTCTCTACCCACTCCACGTCTCTGCTTGAAATATGTACTATTTACAATTCATTCACATGGTGTTAGCACAAAAATGACTCATTAACATTCTAATAGTAGTTAAACATCACATGGTCCTAGAACAGTGTTAACCTAACACTGTGACACTTCAGGTTTTGTGAAACTACAAGTCCTAGCATACCCTTTCAACAAAAAGCTGCTATATATTGGCAAGGCATGCTGGGACTTATAGTTTCACAACACCTGGAGTGTTACAGGTTAGCCAACACTGTCCTAGAAGTAGGGACCTATTTAAAGCAACAATGCAAAAACACATATATTTACAAGTGTCACATTACAGTTTTGTATTATTTGAACAATTACTTAATAACACCTAGCAATCAGTATATTTTATTACTAGATTTATAATAAATGTATACTAAATTGTAGCTGTGCAAAGGATGAGTATCAATAAATTAAACTAAATTTCTTAACTTGCTATTTGCACTGTGTTTTTTTAACTAAAATCTTTAATGAAAAGAGAAAGTATGTATTCCTCACTTATTTAGTATTCACAGAAACCTGAGTTTAAATATGCACTTCTAAAACCATGCTTGCATATCCCATTGTATTGGTGTCAAAATTATTTAAACACTTTCTGGAATTTACATGAACTCTGACATCCAACCTTAGTTGCTTACTTATAAGTATTCTTATAAATCATAGTGAATAAAACTGCTTTTTCAGCAGTTTTACAAAGTACAAATTGTATATTGTGTTCTAAAAGTGTATATAAATAAGAAAAAAAATTAAAATGAAATTCTATTGTTCACTGGAATAATTCTGAGTAACTTGCTGAGTTCATCTCTAATACAAAGACAACCCAACAATAGCCATTAAGACATACCATTGAACATTCTCTGAATTCCCAACCGCAATTAAATATGCAGACTACACTTGCATTATTGTGTTAGATATTAGACTTGGATAAAAAGAAAGTAAATTGTTTTATTTACCCAGCACAATTCTCTTAAGTATTTGATTTATAAAGAAGCATAGAATTTGTATTTTGTTTTCATTTTCTACTAAATCTATCAATTTATACATTACTTGTAGGAAACAGTTTAACTATAAACAAACCTCCAAACTGTCTCATTTCATAGGACAGTATGTCATTGTTTGAGATGTAAAGTACATATGTGTAAAATAAAGTCATATAGTGACTACCAAAGGGCTTTTATGTTAGAATGCTTATGCTGCTTGTAGTTTTACATAATAAGCGGCAATTGAGCATCATTTTGTATTATAATTCTAAATAATGCAGTTCAATATAAAAAACATGAAAAATAAAACTAAAAAAGCTATAGAAAGCATGTAGATGGTATAAGGCAATATGTACATGGTCATGATGTTATATAAAATAGTCATTAAGTATACTTTTGTTATACAAAAAAATTTCAATAGGACAGTTACAGCTAGGAACACTGGGAGACGCATTTTGTATTGTCCTCTCTGTGGTATGTGAGAGTATAAAACAATGAATAGTTATTAAAGGTACAAATATATGTGTGAAATACCTTAAAAAACTATAACTATAGATATGATAACTACGCCCTTTAAGAAAAACAAGTGTTTCCCATGGAACAGAAAATAACAGGATGCAAGACTGAAAACAAATGGTCTGGAAGTCATTAAGTTGTACTGGACAAAGGATATTGCCTTATATGTATTTATTGTAGCAAATGAATATTTGCAGAGCTAAAGAGATTTCCTTATATGTACTTACTGTTGAAAATAAAGATTTGTCTTATATGTACTTGTTGTTAACCAGTTAATGCTCGAGCTTAGGTATAAATAAAGGAGCAGTCTGAGAAGACCCTCAGAGCTAATTCTGAAACTGCAACAACTTGTTTGTGTTTCACTTCCTCCTCTCCTGTTGACTGGCTTATAGAAAATCAGGTTATCAGAGAGCGATAATAGGGGCACCAAACCTCGGTACCCCGACAGGTACCTAGATTTTATCCAAATTTACCACATTTATAAAATATTTTTGGAGGTTGAAGGAATTTCCACTGTTATAGGTGAATCTCTTGTGATCCAGAGATTCATTGACAAGATTAATCAATTTTAAAAGGAAGGCTCTCCACCCTCGACTTTCTAAGGACAAAAGATTTAAGCTATGGTGAAATATAAATTACTAAGACTGTTTATTAGGCATAGGCCAAAGAGACCCACCTTCAGTTAGTTTAGGAAAACATATCCCTGTTGTAAATATAGATTATTTGATCAATTTCCAAAATATTTGTCACTTAGGGCATTCCCATTTTAAATGCCAGAAAGAGCCATGTTTATTTTCACATTTTGGACAATCCGAACAATTTCTCAACCCCATTTGCAAAGTTTTACTGGACGAAAATACACTCTAGAATATAAAAGTGAATTTGTTGAAATGTAATACATGTAGTTACCATATAAGTACATCCCAACTTAAATTATCATTCCTCATCTTTCACTAGTCCAATATAATTTTCCCATTTCATTTTTAAAGGATCAAGCAAATCATTTGTGTTATGTAAAATGAATATATCATAAAACTTAGAAATAGGTTTTTGTGAGTCTAGTTTACTAAGAATGCATTTAAGAGAAGTAATAGAAATTTGAGGTCCAACCTTGTCGAACTGAGTAAAAAGAGTAAGAAAATAACTGCAGAACATTTCATTAAAATTAATTCTTAAGTTATTCAAATATTTTCAAAGTATTATTATGATACAGCTGCCTAAACATAGCAATTCCAGTCTTAGTCCAAGTTTTCTTTCTACCTGACCTGAATAATTCTTTATACTTCCTATTTTTCCTCAAAAGAGTGCATGGATATTTCTAGGGTTCAGGTTACACAAAATAATGGATGTAATTTTATTGGTGAATGTGTCTATTTTCCTACAAGAAAATCTATTTTTGCTTTCCATAGCATACTTTAATATCCTAGCATACCCTGCTCATATTTGCTATAAGAGAAAGCCAGATTCTTTTAGCCAAATGAGGTAGTTGTTCCATTCACCATCTGTATATTATACTGCTCAAATGACTAGCATATTATAAATAGCAGTGCCCAGGTGCTTTAAGAACAGGGAGCCATGGCACAACATATTTATAGACATTTACATTTCACATTTAAAGTGGACTGTTAGAGCAAGATTACAACATAGATGTATTCATACCCATATTGAGTATGATCACAGTCATTTCGCACATCCAATATGTGCGATCATTTTGGTTTGGATTGAAAGTTGCCGCTCTATAGTGCATTACTAGCACAAGTGAAAATGGCATAACTATGCACTTCTACCGCCAGCAAATTAAACGCTACACATTTCTCTCAAAATCTCTCTCAATATACTGCTGATTTCATGTCATATATAATAACAGTCAATAATAGAACATTGGAGCAGGCTTTATTTCAAGTGCTAAACATTTTAATATGTTTTTTTATTAAATGAAGCAGCTGATGTGCATATATCTATTATTCTAGTTAGCTTTTTATTTAAAAAGCACATACATATAACAAATACATTACAAACTTGCAAATGATAAACAATGTCATGAAACAGAAGGTAAAGATGGCACTGCAAAAATGAGCTTACAATCTATGAAGCATAGGGAACACATGATACAGGAGATAGGAAAATAACAATTAGTGGGGCAAGAGCAGGTGGGTATTGCTAGGAAGCAGGATTATCAAACTCCAATGACGACTGATAAAGCAGTCACTAACAACTGGCAGTGTTGAGCAGCAACCGGTGGTGGTACTTTGGTTGAAATGAGGAGAGACATCAGAAGGCAGAGACACTAAACAAGAACCAGTCACTGAAGACAACTTAAAACAACGAATTACTTGCAACCATAACTGCCTATCACCATTTATTATAACTGTTCCCTTGCTGCTATTGCAATGGCACTGCACAGAATCTTTTCTGGTTATCATTCAGTTTGGATTGCCTGTGTGTAGCCCATTGTTTTTCTTTAGTGTTAAGCTCATTGCTGGAAAAAGAGCCAGGACAGTTGTTTTCTATGTTTGATGGCAGCTGCTGTCTGCAGGGGGACCACCAAACAACCTTGTCCTTGATGTGATGTCACTCCTTTACACCACCGCAATAATGCATGTAACCACTAGAAAAATTTGTTCAGTTACCACCGCTGTCCTCTTACTGTCCCAATGATTCTTTCCGCATGAGCAGAGACACCATAGACCAGCTGGTGAAGTGGTAAGAGTCATCTTATGTTACAAGCCAGTATTACTGGGGAGCTGAGTATCACTCAGCTGCCAGGCAAAATTTTCTTCTTAAATTGGAGTAAAACTACATTTTCTATTGCTGAGATAAGTTATCATTGGGCCATAGTAACTAGGCCCCTAAGTGCCTATTCTACTCTAAGCTTCTCAATATACTATTTTTTCCTCTAAGATCTCCTCAAGAGTCCATATTTTGTCCCTCTCTCCTGTGGTTCCCCTCTCCTTGACTCTTCACTGATCCCTGCTTCTTTTTATCTCAGACTCACCCTTATACACACTATATGTCTCTCTTACTTTATCTCTGTATCTCTTTCCTTTTTTTCTATAATTTGCATTTAATCGCTACAAAACGTAATTGTCTTTTCTCAAAAGGGTAGCTCTATAACTGATGCTAGCCTTCTTAAGCTCTCTACAGTGACACTTTACTTTTTATTTATTCCCCTGCACTGCCTTCTGTTCTCTCCATCTTTACCTCTTTCTTATCCTCCTGTGACTTTCTTCACTGTGACTCTTATATTTTTCATCTATTTACACTTTCCCACTGTTATGCCTCACAACATTTCCACTCAAAATGCCTCTCTGTAACTCTCCCTTATCTACATTTACTACTCCTTAATTCCCCTCTTACTTGTACCTCTCTTTGCAGTGTCCTCTTTTTTCTTCCCCTGTTCTGTCATTATAGTATTATATAATAATATATAGCACTCCAAAGATGTGGCCACACCTCCAGGGATGTGGCCATGCCCACCCTGTGATTTGACCATACCCCTTTTCCCAGTCTGTCCCGATATGAAGAGCCTCAAAGCTGGAAAGTATTAATCATAGTCTGACACTACAACCGTTAATATATATATACAGCATTCTCTAAATTAACCATAAATAAAAAAGTATACTCTGCCATGGTACCACAGTTAATGAAAATAAGAGTTATAAGTACTACTCTTTTGCTATATGAATTCTAACAAGTTTGTTTGTAATACTAAGAAATGTAATTGTTCTTTATGCTAATTTCTAAGTACTTTCAGATTGCTGGAACTAATTCTTTTTATCCTTTATCCTCATCTTCCAAGTGCATATTTTTTTTAATGTAATCGTGCAATCCATGAGATATTTTAAGCTGTGCATGTCGTTAGGGGGTACTTGTGAACAAAATGCACAATAAACACTTAGCAATTTCTACCACTTACACACACATCTTTGCTTGTCACTAAAATCTTAAAAATTTCTACTTATGCACACATGCATGTTCTATATTAAAATACTTAAATTATATATACAATAATAGGAAATACTCCAAATGTCACTGCCCTGTAAAAAAAACCAACGTAAATACTTTTGCAATAAAGTAAATTGCAATGGAGCAGATTTTCTTTTAATTTCCATTCAGTATTTGTGGTATAGAGTGGAGGACTTCAAAAATTTGTATTCCTTCCGGCATTTGTAGACGTATTTGTGTAAATATCAAGACTTCCAAAATGTCTATAATTTCACCTATCTGTGACTAAGGTAATTTACAATGCATGTAAAAGGATGAGCAGCTATTAACGCCTTGACTTTTCTCCCATACACTTAGATAATTGCACAATTACGCCCTTATCTTGGGAGATGCCTCAGCAAACATCTCAGCCAAAATGCACCTGGAAAGCGAATGACACATAACATTAAAATTTTAGAAATAAACCCAATTTCAGCCAGCTCACAGATAATGCAAAATTCAGCTTCTTGTAAATGGCCATGCATGTACAAAAAGGAATGCCCTAAAAATGGTCCTTTCCACCCTTTCTCTCATTCAAATGCTCCTCAAATTCTAATCTTGGGCTTGCACTGCTCTGTAAAACTACCCACATCAGTGTGTCTGCTAAGTACTTTCAAAAGAAAACCCTCACTCCAACCAACTTGTCCTATAGACAGATATAAAACCCTGCAGTCTCGCTACATAGAACTAACTATGCCCTTAGCAGAAATCTAAAGCGCACACCTCCATTTTGCCTGTCACAAAAAAAACCCTCCATTTACCAGTTTTCAAACTGAATTAGAATAGGCCACAATTTTACATTCCAAACATGCTCGTAAAATTACAGCCACTAAACTGCAGCCTAACATTTGTATTTCCAGTTGCACATAAGGATGCAGCACATAAGGATGCATACAATAGCTATCACCATCATGAAGATGATGACTGCCATTTTAGTTATATGTTTACCCCCCCCCCCAAAAAAGAAAAATAGTAAATAGCACCAGCGATTAAAGTCTGAGCTCATAACCTCTAATGTAGGGTGACAATGAGCATGGGGTCCCTTCACACTAGGCCATTTCAAGATAGATTAGTCATGCTATAACAGACAGACCTACAGAGTGGGTATCGCATTCACAATGTGCTCCAGACCCATCTAGTCAACCCTCCTGATGACGTCCTGAATATGTAACACTTTGGGGGCATGGTCTGATGCAAGTTTTAAAAACTTCTCTTCTAACATGTTACATGTGAATGTGTTTTGGACAGTACTTAGAGATAAGCATCATACAGCTCATGGAGATAATACAGCATATGGAGATAAGTGCTGCTTTTCACTTCGCATTTTTATTGGAATGTGTTGTGGCCTAATAAATTGAAGCTAACTAGATTATGGAAGCGGTTCCTTTCTACAATACCTTTTTATAAAGCAAATATCTAGTCAGCCAATTGTGTGGCAGCAACTCAATGCATAAAATCATACAGACATGGTCAAAAGGTTCCGTTGTTTTTCAGGCCAAACACCAGAATGGGGAATAAATGTGATCTAAGTGACTTTGACCATGCAATGATTGTTGGGACCAGACTGGATGGTTTCAGTATCTCAGAAACAAATTGGACAGTTGAAGATGGGTTGCTTTGTCTCATGAATCATTATTTCTGCTTGATGGTGTAATGATGTAAAGAATGTTTTCTTGGCACACATTTGACCACTTAATACCAATTAAGCATTGTTTAAATGCCACAGTTTATATAAGTATTGTTGCTGTTGCATCCTTATATGGCTACAGTTTACCTATCTTCCAGCAGGATAATGTGCCATGTCCCAAAATACACCCTAAAGCTGACATGACAATGAATTCAATGTACTCCAATGACCTCCATAATCACCAGATCTCAATCCAACAGAGCAATTTTGAGATGTGGTGAAATGGGGGTTTGCAGCAGTATGAAGCCAACAAATATGCAGCATTCTATCATGTCAGCATAGACCAGAATCTCTAAGGAATGTTTCCAGTACCTTATTGAATCCATGCGATGAAGAATTCAGTATGTTCAAGGGGCAACCCAAAAGACACTCTAGCCCCCAGCATGATTTTAGTGAAAAAACTATTAAAACATTTTAGGACCTGAGTGGATTTAACAAATATACCACTGTAATGCATACTTGCCGACTTTTTCAAGACGGTGTCCGGGAGCTGTCTGTGGGGAGGTGGGTGTTTCAGGGGTGAGGCTACGCAAATCACACAATTTTGGCGTGCCCTGTGACGTAATGATGCAATTGCGTCATTTTACTGTGGTGGGCGGGGCCAAATGCCGCAATTCCATGAGAATCGTGGCATTTTGGATCTAATTCTGCCCACTTCACTAGGAAGTGGGCAGATGCAGGAGACTGCCATACTCTCTCGGGAGTCAGGGAGACCTACCCAGAATCCTGGAGTCTCCCAGACATTCCGGGAGAGTTGGCAAGTATGCTGTAATGTATGTAAATATGTAAGTACTGATAGAAAAATCTTTTTTTAAGCTAAATACCCTTGTTCCATATGGTTTAATGAGGGATATGAGATTGCCCTCTTTTAATAGTTATAAATTTATAATATATTTTTTATACAATATTTTTTTGAATATTTGAATAATTTTAGTATTGTTAGGTGGTATGAGTGACTTTTAGGTTCAATTTATGGTTTTATTCTGTGCTAAAACCTCTGATGATGTTATACTGGTCCTTCTGACTGTATTTTATATTATATGAAGTATCCAGGTGATATTTGAGTCTTAGTTTTATGGATTTTTAACTTATATGGTGATACATTTTAGATGCCAGATAACATCCTTTTTTTTATTCACACTCTGTCGTGGCATTATTTATATTTGTATACACTTTTAAATATTGGTAGAGTTCAAAATTATGGCATAATTCATATCCTTTTGTATTTAATAATTATTATGTATACAAAAGAATTTGTATGTTCAATAAATCATTTTATAAATTTAGTGCTGTTTTCATAATATTTAATGTTTTTACAGATTCTATTATTATTTAATATATGCATTATTGTGTATTGTTTTAGAGCCCTATTTAAACTAGAAAGTGCGCAAAGTGCATGCGCAAAATGTCCGCCAGCATACTATAACACAAACAACATTGTGACACATTGTTTTTCATTTCCCAATAAAGTAAATTTAAGACAAAACACGTTGAAGATATTCTATTTACACCTGCATCTCAACTGTGACCTATATACCAGCACTGAAGTGACAACCTTCCACAGAAACTACTGGAGTCCAGCACTTAGATATACAGATAAGCCTATTTCCCCATTTCTAAATAGACCATTTGAGGTGTGAAGCAGACACGTCCAGAACTTTGTTATTGATGAGCTCTGATTATTTCTATTACATGTAAACTATACCAATTTGATTCTAGGGACCATTTCCCTTAAATACTACACTATCAGGTGCCCTTTTTCCATCTCCTTGTTTTATATATATATATATATATATATATATATATATATATATATATATTTATATATATATATATATATATATATATATATATATATTGGACCTTTTTATCAGATGTTGATATGCTATACTGAAGTAAAATTACAAGCATGTCATAAATGTCAGAGGCTTTTATTGACGATTACATTACGTTTATGCAAAGAGTCAATATTTCCTTGTTGACCCTTCTTTTTGAAGACCTCTGCAATTCCCACTGGCATGCTGTCAATCAACTTCTGGGCCACATACTGACTGATGGCCGCCCATTCTTGTCTAATAAATGCTTGGAGTTGTGGATTTTTGTTTTCCACCCGCCGCTTGAGGATTGAACACAAGTTCTCTATGGGATTAAGGTCTGGGGAGTTTCCTGGCCATGGACCCAAAATTTCAATGTTTTGATCCCTGAGCCACTTAGTTATCACTCTTGCCTTATGGCAAGTTGCTCCATCATGCTGGAAAATGCATTGTTCGTCGCCAAACTGTTCTTGGATGGTTGGGAGAAGTTCCTCTTGAAGGATGTTTTAGTACCATTCTTTATTCATGGCTGTGTTCTTACACAAAATTGTGAGTGAGCCCACTTCCTTGACTGAGAAGCAAACCCAAACATGAATGGTCTCAGGATTCTTTACTGTTGGCATGACACAGGACTGATGGTAGCACTCACCTTTTCTTTTCAAGACAAGAGTTTTTCTAGATGCCCCAAACAATCTAAAAGGGGATTCATCAGAAAAAAAAGACTTTACCCCATCCCTCAGCAGTCCAATTCTTTTACCTTTTACAGAATATCAGTCTTTCCCTGATATTTTTCCTGGAGAGATGTGACTTCTTTGCTGGCCTTCTTGACACCAGGTCATCCTCCAAAAGTCTTTGCTTCACCGTGCATATAGATGCACTCACACCTGCCTGCTGCCATTCCTAAGCAAGCTCTGCATTGGTGATGCCCAGATCCTGCAGCTGAATCCACTTTAGTAGATGGTCCTGGTGCTTGCTGGATGTTCTTGGGCTCCCTGAAGCCTTCTTCACAATTATTGAAGCTCTCTCCTTGAAGTTCTTGATGATCCGATAAATTGTTGACTTAGGTGCAATCTTTCTAGCAGCAATATCCTTGCCTGTGAAGCCATTTTTGTGCAAAGCAATGATGACTGCACTTGTCTCCTTGCACATAACCATGGTTAACAGAGGAAGAACAAGGATTTCAAGCAACACCTTCCTTTTAAAGCTTCCAGTCTGTTATTCTAACTCAATCAGCTTGACAGAGTGACCTCCAGCCTTGTCTTCATCAACACTCTCAACTGTGTTAACGAGAGAATCACTGACCTGATGTCAGCTGGTCCTTTTGTGGCAGGGCTGAAATGCAGTGAAAATGTTGTTTTTGGGATAAAGCTCATTGTCATGAAAAAGAGGGACTTTGAAATTAATTACAATTGATCTGATCACTTTTCATGACATTCTGGAGTATATGCAAATTGCCATCATACAAACTGAGGCAGCAGACTTTGTGAAAAGTAATATTTGTGTCATTCTTAAAACTTTTGGCCATGACTGTATATATATAATTTCACAATGCATCATACATAAAAACAAATCACACAGTATGCAGCCGACAGTTAAAAAGCTGTTGAGATTGTTTAGAATTTTAAATAATAAAGAAGATTTTTCTACTTCAAACACACAGAGGCAACAATTATGTAAGTCATGCCACTATGTTTGAAGAGACAGATTTAGTTATATGTTCACAGTTCAATTGTTTAAGGTTTTGCATATTTGAGATGGTTGGTTTTATTAACATATTTGTTGTCGTTCCAGATTGGAGGTCCTACCTTCCATATGCAGTCACAAGTGATGGGTCTGTCTTTTGGTGTTTAGGCAAATGTCCTGATCCTGTAGGAAACAAGCAGTATGGACGATAACAGCATGCAGCCAGATAGCGATCATTGTCTGACTGCATATTCTACCAGTCACAATTGACGTCTGATTAATCAAGATCAGAAGCTAATCAAGATCAAAGAGATTTGTAGTCAATTTGATATAAAACAACCAAATCAGTTGTTGTAATGGAATGGTGTATGGATATCTTTAGCGCTTCATGGACATGTGCAAATCCCCATTGCAATTGTTATATCTAAAATCCGGTGATAGTATTATTTTTATTTATGAAGTTTACTTCTACTTTTTATCTAATATGCCCAATATAATCAAGGAATACATCAAGTACATCAGTTGCTACATTGTATGTGAATTGTAGCTACCATGGAGCAGCGGCAATAAACATATTTTTATTTTAATAAAACGGTATTTGTCTTTCTATCCCCACAGACTAGACATAGTTCAAGTAGGACTCTCAAAGAGACAACTAAACTTCAGAATGTAAAGTTTCAGTTATATTATTTTTATTATAATTATTACTTTTAATAATATTATTAATGATTTGTAAGGCAACATATTGCTATACAGTACTGGACAGTGGGGATAACAGGATATACATAAAATAGGGACATACTAGGTAGGCCAAATAAATGCAGATTTGACAACAAAGGGTAAGGAGAATGCTGTACTTGAGAGAGCTTACATTCTAATTGTAAGAGGGCACAATTGAAACAAGAGGGACAGGTGTGGGTTGAGAGTGGACATTGGACATATACAGCAAGAAGGTAAAATACAGTATATTGTTAAGCATTAACCTGACATTGTTCTGCAGTTCTGTTAAACAATAATTATGCTTACAATCCATTATAGACAGCTGGCAGTCTATTTTTAGGACAGTGCACTCAAGAAATATAATAAAGGTCAAAATCCTGAGACTGCAGTCAGGTAACCTGCTGTGACATCACTAGCATTTCCCCATGCATACATTAGCTAATTCATACAATGTATTTCCACAGAGCAGAACTCCATGTCTGTCATTAACATTCTTCCTGCTCAGTTTGAGAGGTATTTTCCTGCAAACATGACAATCTGGTGCAGAGGAGTGAAACACTATAAACACAATTTATTTCTGGCACATTATTCTGCTCAGCAACACACAGCCTTTGATATAAATTAATGTCAAATAGTGGCTTAACTTGTTCTTTAAATATTTTATATAGTGCATTTCATGACTTGAAAATTTCATGGGAAAAGCAACATACAATCGCATTGACGTGGAGGGGAAAAAAAAAGGTTGCCCTTTTAGGAAATCCTCTGTAAACACACACAATCCAATTGATTTGGTGTGATAAATCATCTTAGGGACTAAGGGACTAATGGCATAAATCACTATCATTTGCAACAGAAACTAAAAATATTGACTTAAACTTTAGTGCACAATACATAAAAAAACTATATACTTTATGATATTGGTTAGTAAATGGAAACTATTGCAACTCACAGCTGGTTTGGAATTATAGAAAAATTAAGATGTACAAAGCTTTAGATCCTAAACTGTCATTTTATGAAAAAAGAAAAAAAAACTACCCCAAAACAGAAAGAACAAATGTACAATACATATAGTAATATAAAAAATAACTTCCTATAGAAGTTAAATTAATCCTAATGTAATTACATTGCAGTTATAATTTTACTACCACATGTATAACAAGGTTTGCCAGTATACTGTCAAAAATATAAGCGTTTCACTTCTGCTTAATTTGCAATATTAAAATTAATTAATAATAATGCTTTCTCCTGGAAAGGGATTATATTTACAATTTTTACTATATTACCTAAAATAAAAACTAATTGGCTACAGCAATGTGTTTGCACTGTTTATATTGTCTTATTATAATACTGAACATATTAAGCATGCTATTGTTAGTTCTTGCAGATGATATTTACAGAGTGATTTAAGTAACTTAATGAACCACTTAATGAACAACAATAGCAACAGACACGCATGTGCATTAAAATATATCAGGGTACAGCACATGCACTTTACAAATATTTCCTGGCGTGAAATGGGAAGCCCAGCCAGAAAGATCATCAGAGGTTATTTCAGGACAAAAGGGGGCCCCTTTAGCAGGCAGAATCCTGTGACCAGAAACAAAATCTGCAAGCTGGTTTATTTAAACTACTGTAAAAAAAACTATTTTATTGTATCTCAGTGAAATACACCTAAACTAACATTTTACATTTCTGTCTAGTAAACTGACATTGGTTGTGATGTGCGGTAAGCAGTTATGTGCCATAGGGATTTATGTTTAATAGAGCACACAACTGTATTTCTTTATAGCATCACTCTCTTTATAATGCTAGTTTTGTCCTATGTTCCAAGAAGGAGCATTCTTTACTACAAAATATTCTTGGTATTAGCAACATCGAAGTTATCTGTGTCATCAGAAAATCATGATACTAAGGGGTCTATTTATCATTGCAGGGCTTGGTACAGTGATAGAAAATCATATATTGCCCAATTTACCATTAAAAGGTTGCTGGGGCAGTTGAGCTCAGTGATGCTCAGCTCTCTGCCGATACTGACTGACAGTAGTCTAAGTAGTTTACCACTTGGCAGGCCAGTGCAGTATATCTCTACTTAAGCATGAGCTGGCTTGCCAGGTCCTGCATGTACCCTGGAATTGGAAGCCTTTCTTGGACTTTCAGTTCCAGAATGCTTATTTATTAAACAGGAAAAAGCCCCAGTGATTGGCCTTCTCCTTATCTATCAAAGGATAGAGCTATTGTCAGCAGTGGGCCCCATCGACAAAAAAAAAAAGCTTATTTAACAAGGATTTCGGCATGCACTGTCTTAATCCTCCTTTCACTCTACCCATCTCAGGATTGCAATAGCAGAAGATATTGAATGGAAAAATGCTTGATTATTTAAATATTTTTTTTCTTCCAAAGGTAAATATTTAAAAATAAATATTTTTATATATATTTTATTTTAAATCTTTTTATTATTTTTTTTATTAGATTTGTTTCCAGCTAGGTAGAATTGAAAACTCCAGCTTGGCCCGGATAACTGTTCCATACTTGGTCAAATGCCCCAAGACTGGCCCATTAAAGTGAAGCTTTTCATTTCAGGTGCTCCAGCGATACTATAATAATAAATGGTGGCAATTACAGATTTGCTAACATTTCAAAGGTATACTTATGAGCAGAGGTGGAACTGGAAATTTAGAAGAGACGGAAAGTGTAAGTGAAGGAATTTGATAGTTTAAAATGAAGACAGTAGTAGACGTGTCAGTATGGCATACTAACATATACACTCTCACTTCGGCCCATGGTCATAAGTAAAAACTGTTTTTAAAGGTCATTTATGAACCGCAAAAATGGAAAACTACAGAAAATGCTCTTTTCTGACATTGCATGCATCCTTTTGAACAAGTGTACCTAGTTTTACAAGGAACCAATTGGCTCTGCTGGCCAATATGGCAGTGTTTTGTTGAGAGGTTGGTGCCAGCCAATGGGAGGAGCTGGCAAAATCAACGGCATTCCTTGATAGGTGTGAATAACCTTTACACATGTGTAAAAACAAGATTTAGTTTTGCAATATGGGATTATTTAAGACAAAGGAGAGAAGAATTCAACTCTGCTTCAAAGGAAACTATGTCCCATACATATACTTATAATAAGAGCCACATTGCATCTTAAATTTGCACTTATGTGGCAAAGCACATTTGTAGGTACATTTGACCCATGCAATAAAAATCATCCATGACAAAAAAGTGACACTTCAAAAAAGTCCCTTCACTTTATTCGGTTTGGGGATAACCACTATGGTGGAGCAAGTGGTCTTGTCATGAAACTTCACCCCCTGCAATATGTCATTTTAAACCCGAGTCAATTGGGGCACTAATTCCCTGGGGAGGACCTTGTAATAAGATATAATGAATGCATCAGGGCCAGGGGTCTTTGAGATTTTCTGGAATTTGAGGGCTAGCCTGACTTCCTCCTCGGTAGTGTCGTGATTGAGAGTAGAGACCTTTGGGGAGGACAATTTCGTAGTTAATATTTATCCAGATACGCGTGCATCATCAGGGTATCAGGTGTCAAAAAAGATTTTGCCTTCCGTAAGTTATACAGTCTCTCGTAGTAGAAGGGAAACGTATTATTTATTACTCTAGGGTCGTAGGATAGATTTCTTGTGCTGTCTCTGAGCAAGGTGATGGCCTGAGATGCCCTCTTTGCCCTCATCCTGTTAGCCAACAACGTGATTGCTTTATTAACCTTCTGATAGAAAGTCTGATTAAGACATCGTAGGTGTTGTTCCGTTTGTTTCAATGTCTGGATTTCCCCCCTTACTTTTTGAATGCGCCAAAATAGTCAACGGGAGTTGGGCTGTCGACAAATTGTGGAATGCTTCAGAACATTCCCTTATTTCCTTATTCATTTTCATCTTTTCTTTATTTCCTTTCCTCCCCCCTTTGGGGAATCTGCCCCTCCCTCCACCCCTCTTCACCAATCCCATGCTCTACCTACCCCCTTCCACCTTTTTCTCCCCACTTAAATAAGAGAACTCAGGAACGTGTAACGCTCCTGAGATATGACCTGTAGTCTCTCTGATGTCTTAGATTGGGAACCTCAGATAACAGTCGGGAATAACATACATTTTAGAAATGCAACATTTGGAAACCCCTGGCTTTTCTGTTTGTATTTTTTGATTGTGTTTAATGCCATGTTTGATTCCTGAGGTTGTGTATGATCATTGCTGTACATAACAACTGCCTCCCTTTTTCCTTTCTGTATCCTCACCTTTCATGTTATTGTTAAAAATAAAAAGATTTTAAAAAAATAAAGAGTCTATTCACCACCCTCATGAGTAATTTAAGCCATAAATGAGGCTAAACTGAGTAGCATTTTGGGAGAAAAATAGAAAAGTTGATATATTAATAAAATCAGTGCTGCTAAGTGACAATAAGTTGTACTTTTCAGTATAGCTGCAATTCTGTGAGGAATTTTGAAAGTTGTGTGCTGGTGTGTCCAAAAATCCTGTGTGTTTTCGGCTGGCAAATAACCGAGCAGCGAGACAATGAATCTACATAGGGGATGAGGCATTTTTAAATGTTAACATCGCTCTCTACTGCTGAAAGTGAAGTATCCATGCAAGTGAAACAGTATTGGGTAAGGTGAGCTGGCCACTCGTCCCTTCCTCCATAACTACAACAAAAGTCTGTAAGCTTAAGATTCTGTCATACTCATAATCAAGTTATTTTTTTGTAATATATTTTAGGTTATATTAATTCTTAAACATAAAAATTCTTTTGTGTATAGATAATCTATACTGATTGACACTATCTATATTTCTTTTGGTATCTTTACTAAAAATTGGTTCAGTTTGAGGATGCTGGCAATTATTGAATGTTCAAGCACAATCTCCTATAATACTTCTCATGCTAATGTACATTTCTTTGTCCAAGTGGAGCAGTGAAAATGGAGAGGGACTAGCACCCATTAAAATAAAAAAATGAACTGAAAAAAGAAATAACATTTGGAAGAAAAAAATAGGAAAGTGCATACCACAATTACTAAAAAAATAAATAATCAAAATAATGAACTCTTTGAAAGGCAATTATTTTCCACTCAACTTTAAAGGTCTCTTTATTAATTTCACTTGTACCTCTTTTCACAATTCTTTGCTATTCAAAAGCATCAATCACAGAGAGTCAGTGCACTAATCATTCTGATAAAATATATCACATATCTACTACAAAGAATCATTTAATAAAAAATGCTTAATGGAATTGATCAGAATTGTACTTATTACTTACTAAACAAGTCTTTAAATTAACACTATAGTAACTGGCAATACAGTACAGTTTGTTTTCAGTTATTAACTCTGAATCTCATCTTCCCACACATCACTGCCTGAGAATGTCATCTTCCTACACAGTATCACTAAAAATAAAATAGCACTTTACAATTAAATGCTAACAGAAATAAACAATGTGATGTGACCCTTTCAATTAACAAATCCATACTGGTGAGAATGCTCTTAATAAGTGAACTATTGGTTATTCTATCTCAAAGTCTTTTTATGCACAGTTTGACTTCACGTCATTCACATATACAGTTAGGTAAAGTATTTTCCAGTTCATTTGCCAAAGGCAGTTAAGTTTATTCAACTGAAAACATGAAATGATAGAAAGACTGCAGTCATTATGATAAACAAAGTTTTTGCATCTCCAACCCAGACGCTCCTCAAAGTCATCACTCACACATAGTTTGTTGCTAAGTTAGACTGAAAGGATATTTCCTCCTGATATTCCATATAATAGACTGCTTGTTCCAGCTTGTATTGTAGAACAAACTTTTAGATTCCATTAAAAATAATGTTGTGTTATTTGAAATATAAACTGAAAATAAAAAATGAATATTGTTTTGTATTTATTTAGTCATAGTTTTCACAATACTGTAGATGAGACTAATATTTATTTGCTAAACAAATTATAGATTATACATATATAGTAAGCATAATACTGTACATACAGTATGTGTGTTATTTAAGTAATAATGGCCAGAATTACCCTGTTTCTTTTTTGTTTGTTGTTGTTTTTTTGGGCGGGAGGTTATTATTATAGATCAAACAATGTTTTATTACTATCACTTAAAGTTGGTAATACTGATTGTTTTATTGCATCACCATACTTGAATTCAGCCTTACATTTTAACAAGAGGATTAACCTCATTCTGTGGTAAAAGTGCCAACAGGTTAATATAGCTTGAAAAGGTGGGATTGTAAAGGGAGCTGACCTCCAGTACTCTGACGGCTCCTGTTTTGAGATACTGAGAGAGACAGCTCCCTATCATCTGAAGAGAGCTGCTTTGATGAGGCACACAGAGACTGCTCATGTAGTGAAGAGAGCTGCTGTGAGCCACACAGAGACCTCGGATATTGTGATGGATCCTATTTACTGGGCTTGTGAGGTGATCTCTAGAGGAAGTGGTAGCACATTCAGAGCTGGCTAGCTGACAACATTTCCAGGGATTACTAGTAGAGTAATGCCGGGAAATCAGCCAGTCAGCTATTAGAGCTGCATACAATATCATCTGTTTAACTTCTAATTATTTATACAATATCAGGGGCGCACGGAGCATTTTTAAGGGGGGGTTTCCCCTTCACTGAAAAAAAAAAAAGCGAAAGAGCTGCCGCACATGCGCCCGCGCATGCGCATCAGCTCCGTTTAGGCAGCACTGTACTATACAGCAGTCGCGGCGCTGTCAAAGAAGCGTCCGCGGCGATGCTGTATACCTTGACAGCGTCGTGGCTGCTGTATAGTACAATGCCGCTATATAGGGCACTTTTTTAGCGGAGGGGAGGGGTTTCTGGAGACCCACAAACCCCCCCTGCGTGTGCCACTGAATATATCCCTTTTATAACCCATTTACCCCCCAAAAAACAGATCTTTAAGTTGATGAACAAAATTAGTAGGTATATGATGATAAAATAATTTCATTATTGTATATTGTCCATTGACTATTAATTAAATTGCTTCCATAAATGCTGTATTGTGATCAAAATATTGTAAAGGGGCTGCCACTTACTTCCTGAGCCACTCTATTAATCTACTGACATGACTGAGAATGTAGACAGACAGCATAATCCAGATGCTACATTATTGGGACCTATGGTCCCATTCATATACTTCAGTACTGCTGCAGCTTATGGAGTATCCGATTTTCGTGATTTTATTTGACAAGGGACTTCTTTGGTGACTTCAATTTCCTTTTAATTTACAGAAGGGGGTACATTATATATATATATATATATATATATATATATATATATATATATATGTATATATATATTTGGAATCTAGATAAAGCAAAACATTCCTTAAGTTGTTAAAGTGTTTACTTTCCTAAGGACATACGTTACACATTGATACAATTAAGTAACAGAAGAATATCTTCTTATGTTAGAAATGTTTATAGGCATGTCACGTTTACTGTGTATAACAATAATATCAAGTCTATAGTGTAAATTTAATTTCTTTCTGTAAAATATAAGGTTATTAGAAATAATCAATGAGTTTCATGGTCGTATAAATGCAAAAGTGCTTAGATCACTAAGGTACTGTAACTTATAACATCCTTCTTACTTAAAGTTTTGGAACATAACAAACCACCACACTGGGCTGGCAAAATGGTAAGTTCATCCTTAATGCTGATAGTCAGTGTTGCAAAATTTCATGTTAAACTGCGGCGAGAGAACATATTTTATCACTGCAATAAGCAGAGATAGAAAATCTTTAATATTGCCAGGTTTTCATAAATATGCTGTTTTGTTTATAGATGTTCACTGACCCTGTGTTCTGATTTTGGTTTTGGATCTGGATTAACTTCGTGTTTTGGTGTTGGTTTTGGTTTTGGCAAAACCGCCCTTGCGTGTTTTGGTTTTGGATCCCGATTTTTTTCTAAAACCCCTATTTTTTTCTGCTAAAATCACATATTTTTGCTTTTTTTCCCCCTACATTGTTATTAACCTCAATAACACTAATTTCAAATTGTTTGCAATCAATTTTGACCATCTCACCAGTCACAATATTATTTTAATACACTTTCAAACAAAGACTGCAGCTTTGGAAGACCAAGACTGAAAGCCCTATTATTTGTATTTCCACAATGACAATTAGCAATGGAGCGATGGAGCTCTCCTGAATGTCACTGGAGACTTTGAAGAACACTGCTACCCCTCCTCTTTCTTTTCTACCTATGATGCTGCCCAACTGCACTAGAGACTGCCAAGAACTGTGCTACCCCTTCTGTGTCCCTCTTTGAAATGGCGCTGGATTCTCATGGAGAGCAGTAGTTATAGAATTTAAAACTCGATGATGTAACAATGACGTTCTGCCTCATTTTCAACTCCAAGGGCGCGTGAAAGTACCGAGCCGTTTCGGCTTGGTACTGGGATCTGCTAAGTTCGGGTGTGTTCGGTTCTCGGGAAACCGAGCCTGAGCATCTCTAGTTTTGATGCATCTAACAATATTGCTTTCATAGAGACAAATAAGTAAGCAGAAAGTGCACTCTCTTTATCAAGAGAGATTAAGTAATTTTAATGATTTCTTCAATTTAGCCTCTGACAGTGGTATATTCACACCTCTAAGGTTTCCATTGTATGCCTCTTATTATGATGTCACACTTAATACACAAACAGAGCAAAGCACTTTTACTATCATTTATGTTGTTTACGGTGTTCTCAATATACTGTATACAGCATAATAGCATCCACAAGTGTCCTAGAGTCACATAATAGTTCTTCAGCAGACATAGCACAGAAAAATACATTTTTAGAAAGAAAAAAGAAAAAAAAATGACAACTTGGCAGCTTGTTCCTTGATGTCCTCTGCTTTCTTACTGCCAACAATAACTTGTAGCACTTTTTTGTAATTATAACTGATGATGCTGCCTGAGTTTTAGGATTATGAAACCTGATGTGAAAAGTGTTAAATTAGATGATTCAGTGATATGGATTTATCCTCAAGTTACTTAATTTAAATTTCACTCAAATTGTTAATAATACTATGAGTCATGTCTTCTCTTCTTACTCAATAACAATAAAGCAAAAAATCTATACAGAACCACAACTTAGTAGACATCTATAATATACTGAGAAGCTCTGTATAATAATTAATAACCAATGCTTGTTAAAATCTTGACCTTGAGCAAAGACATTGTGTTACAATCAGGTTCTTCCAAGGGATAATTAATGTAACCAATTAGAGATCTTCAATTCTTTTGCAGCACTGCATGCAAACATATGAATCCTATTTTGTCTGTTTAATAAAGCACCCATATTTTCGATGATAACATGGAGTTAAAGAATACAGTAGCTTATAATTATTTTCAGCAATTTAACGAATTTCATATGAGAAAAACTATAAGATATATGATTTGCCAAACTTGTTCAGTCTGTTTTACATATGCTACCACTTAACAAATTACAAGAAAAAAATAATTTAACAGATGGGTTTGTAGTACAGAGCTCCAGAACGTCACCCTTTTGCTACGCACATTTTCACTTTAAAATGCAATATATAAACACTTGGAACCTTTACTTACACGTTAAAGTTTACAAAAAAATTGAGTTATTTAAAGCTGTTTCCACCTTCCGAAGTCTTTATTTTTATGCATGTACTCTCCTTTAAGTTTTATTCAAAAAATGCTTTATTTTCCTAGTCTCCTATACGTTCTGTGCTTTCCAGCTAAAGTCATTTAACTGTTGTTGCCCTGTGATATGATACAGCTCAGCTCAGGGCAATAAAAAGAAACAACTCTACCTGATAATATAACAATATGGCTAAAATTAATTTTCTTAAATTATGTTGAATCCAAGAAAATAGATGTGGAAATACTGTCTCTTGTTTTGTCTTATCTTTGGATGAGAAAACCTTTTGGGGAAGTCCTACATATACATCTATGTATATGTAGGACTTCCCCATTTATATTGTGTGAGTTGCAAAGTTATTAACACAACCTAGGTGCATGAACCTACATTTATCTACATTAATTTTCATCTGTGATCTCAGAGTCCTGAATGACAATTATGGTGATATTCAATTAGCCACCATGTTCCTCAGATCATCGCGGCTGCACATTGTTACCGTTACTACGGTAAAATCTCATTTTTTCTGACAAATCAGCGGAAATTGGTTCTGTGCTGTAATTTATATATGAAAATGGTCGGGCATCCTAAGGTACAATTTTGGCATGGACATCAGACAGCAAAATGCTTCAAATATGCAGTCTGCCACTATGCAGTCTGCCATACAACTGACGTAGAAGGGAAGTCTGTGCTGTAAAATCTATCCCTTCTTACGCCTGTTTTTGGGTACTCACCACATTTTCCTGTGGCTACCTTCAGATTAGAGTTGGGAGAAGATTAAATAACATTGATCTCCCCTTTGTTACATTCGATGTTCAGTACACTTTTCCTTGTGCTTTGTGAAAGTTATCCCTGCTTACTGATTGAAGACTACAAATGACATTGAATAGGATTTGTAGCTTTTTTGTTTTGACAGGTTACAGTTTTACACATGAACAGGATTGGCGTTACCGTAAACGGGACGCACCAGTTTTTTGTATTTTAGTATGCTGATTTGCAATCTGCAGTATAGTTTGCATAAAGCTTAACAGTAAGAATCTTATGTTATGGCTGGCAGTACTGACATAAATGCCCAGAACAGATAGAAGAGGTCTTCATGTATAGCAGCCGCCTTTCCAGTAGAGCAAGATATGTTCACAGGTACTTGGATGCCCCCAGGTCTTAAACTCAGCATAGTGGAAGCCTTTGCACAGAAACCGTAACTCAATAGTTGGGAGAAGATACCGAAGTTCAGGAGGCCCAAATGGAATCTGGCCATCAGCTGTGAGCCGGTAAACAGGCAGAGATCAGGACAACAGGCAAATTAGCAGAATCCAGTAGGCAGGCAGAGGTCAGAGCAACAGGCAAACAAGCAGAATCCGGGAAACCGGCAAGGGTCACAACAGTTATCAATTAGAATAACAGGCAAGGTATCCACAAGGAGCAGGTCACCAAGTGAAGAAACAGAATCTATAACCGGCAAGAAGGCTAAGCCCTACACCTAGATGGGCCAATCAGAACAGGAGGGCACAGCAGCAGTAATTAGTCTCAGGAGACTGTTAATTAATTTTACTACTTTGCGCACACGTCTAGTTGTCGATTAAGCCAGGTCACGGGGTCTTAAGAACAGGGTGTCCCGGCCGTTGCCTTGACGACGGCTGGGGAAAATCCAGAAGTGACGCCCTAGTCATGAAGACGGCCGGGACGTGTTACGGTCAGGCTCGAACAGCAAGTCGCGTCAGTGCCTCAAGCCGCTGCGGCTCGCAACATCTTCCACATGTTTCACAGAGCCTCAGCTCAAGATCGGAATTACAACAATCTCTTATTGGTCTTATTGTGCACAATTTAAATTCTGTGACTGTTTGTTTCATCAGGCAAAGGTATTTATCAGGCTGAGGCTTTTCTTAAACTTGTCAAGCCTATTTTGCCACTCTTTGGACTGGTTACATTCCATGAATATCAGTAGTTTGTTTATGTAATTCCCCACAGAGTATACTTTTTGTTTTCAAAAGACTCTGAAATGTCATAAACTACCATTAATTTGCTTATGCCTACTAACACAGAAAAGAAATTCTACCCAAAATGGGCAAAACGTTGTTGTTAATATTAAAATTAGAAGAAAATTAAGTAAATTAATAAAAACAAATTTGTGCAATTGTTTTCTAAATAGCACTAATAAATACTGTGCTGGTTTTGCTTTGAAATCACAACAGCAAAAAGCAAGATTCTACACATAGGTTGTTATAATAAAACTGCACAGTATATTATAATATATATATATATATATTTATATATATATATATATATATATATATATATATATATATATATATTTATATTACACAATTAGTGAGTTTATTGAAGCCAGGATGAGCGGGATCTGGACCTTTTAATCCCCCCCCCCAACCCTGTCTGGACTTCTTAGGGCTTTCTGTAGTGTATGGTGTTATTGTCTGGTGAAATTAAAAATTCACCAGAATAATGTGCAAAATCCCATGCACAAATGGGGAATGAGATGAATAATACATGGAATTGTTTTGAAACTCTGGCTGATCCATACCAAAGATTCAATGGCAGACATATGTTAAGATTAGATCAAATGCACACCCATATTTATGGAATGGCCACATTATATGACCATATTTCAAGGTGTTTGCCAAATGTACTGTATCATATGCTCTGGCTTCCAGTAGTTGTGCACAAACTTTTCATAACAAATATTGAGTAATTTGTCACTTTATTTTCACTACTGCTCTCTGAAGCCTTTAGTTATGGAGACTTCTGGCTCCAGAATTTAGGTTAAGACAAAATACAATATAAGTCCATTATAAAAGATCCAACATAATGAGGTGATTATAATCATTAAATTTGATTTATTACATAATATATTTTTTATATATAAGATTTTTCAGCTGAGCGTATTAAACTCGACTTTAAGGTGTATATTTCACGTTTCTCTAGGTCTAATCTTAGGGACCTTTACTTGTTAATATTAACACTAATCAATTAGGGACCACAATTATTCACTAATATATTATATTAGAGGAGTACAATATATGTTATATTTTTTTGTAATATTAATAAAACATTTTTTTCACATTTATGTTCACGTTTCTTTAGGCACAATAATATTATTAGTTTTTTATTAGTGAATCTAGCTCAGGATTATTATTATCACTGTATCTAATAAATAATGTAATATTTAAACTTAGCATAATATGTATGATTCCATACATGATGTAAATATATGGTGAACATTTGAAGGTTTATTGTTATGCATACAACCCTATGTTGAAGTGGTTAATATATGTTTATCATTACCTTAATTAAAGTAATGGGTTTATGAATTGTATTAGAAATTTACTAGTCAATGTTAGATCCACTTATCTATAGGCATTATGAGGATTAAAATACCCTTAGAAGTTATCATAGGTGGATAATAATTGACATCGCTAACGCTATTCATCTTCATCATTACAGGAACTGTAGGATAAAATAACTATATGTCCTCGTTTCTATGCTAAAACGATTTGGATACATGTATTGATCGTTCACAGTCCTTTAATTTAATTCAAGCAAGGAGGAGGCTAGGATTATACTTCACAGAACAATAGAGTGTCCATATCCTATTGAAGATGAGATCTGGTACCTAACATCAGTAAGGAGCGGACAACGAATTATTGATAGGCTGGCATTATGGTCAATCTACTACAGGATGTAGTAGTTGCTAGTACACATTGCTAAGTGTGACGTGTATAGAAGGTGGAGTTATAAACTATAAAGGTGTGATCTAGAGGCTCCGTTTGGTTGCCTTGAAAAAGAATGATAGCGAAACACGCGTCGGCGGTATAGCACGCCGCTCAACTACAATTGAAATTAATATAGACACTATTATTCAAAACCAGAACCTCCTTATACTTACTGGCTGCATTAGCCTTCCTACTGATTACTGGCTATATCGATATAATAGGAAGTTGTCTATATAGACCAACAAACTGACATTTTTTCTAAGTGATTTCAAGTGGAACCCTAGATTGAGAAACTTGGGCTCCAACACACTAAACTAATAAGGGAGCTACATATAGGGTTTGTTCCTATAGGCAGATTGAAGAACCTAATGCAGGATTTACTCATTTTATGGACATAATCTGTCTCAATTAAGATGTGATAAAAACCTATTGTCACCATGTGTTCTGAAATGAACGTTATGGACAGCTGTCCTCTTTTATATATTTATCTATAAAAGGAGGTGTAACATATCTATATATATAATTTAAGTGATGCACTAGGGTGGTGAACAACTACCAGTTTTAACAGTGTCTCTTATTTACACATCATTACTATTATTTTCACCTCTTAATATTTCACTATTCATTGTCACTCCAATATGGAGTTTATTTTAGAAATGTTCTATTTTAATGTATATCAATAAAATTTATAAGTATTAATGTTTAGACTTTAAGTGCCCCAGGGACACATTTCTTCTTTTCCTCTATTTTCATGTGTACCTTACAAGCTACTAAAACTAAACGTTTATTCCAATATTTTAAATGATTTAAATGATTAAGTTAAAATACTATATAGTATTCGATGGAGTTACACCAGTTTTGAAATTCCATACTTAGTAACTGTCTAATAGAAAAAATGGTACTGAGATGTTACCTGAATAAAACTGTAAACTATGCAGGTGTTTGTTATCCTTTAATTATGGTTAACATAACTATTGATAGGGTAGGTGAGTGCAAGGGTAAGGTTTAATATAACAGTCACTGGATAATAAAAATAAAGTGCATGAAGAGCACTAAATAGGAAGAAGGGGCATTATCATAACCACACAGCCCTCTCATTTGCATACTGAAGTTGCTGGCAGTAAGAGAAGCAGGAAGATTTATGGACTGATTAACACAAAAACATATTTGGAACAAACCGTAAGCACGTTATATAGGTCATATTTATTTACAGAAAATTATTTTATGTTGACAATGTTACTTGAAATTTATTTTAGGAAAAATATCTGTTAGCTAAAGAAAATGTCTTTTTAATTTAATGTGATATTGCACATTTTAACACAAATGTACACAAGCTCATTAGTATGTAATAACATTCTCATCCAGCCCTGCATGCATCACAGGTTTGCCAACTGTCCTTAACTTTTAGGGTGGATGTTCATTGATAAAGGGGATTGCTTAGTTGCTACTCTTATGTGATATTGCTGCAATAAACAGGAAGCCTAGGTTGTTCTAGTGCATGAGGATGCAGAGACAACCTGAAGGCTACAGAACAATTAGCTGTTGAGTCACCTTTACACAGTCTGAAATGACAATTCTACCCTCTACGGTCACTGTAATCGAGTGCACACGGCTTCTGGGCTAAAAATCAGTGACAGGGAAAAAAGAAATGTAAAGTAGTTTAAGCATATATATTCTGTAGAATACCATACATGCTCCTTAGAAATAAAAAATAAAGTATATGCAAAAGTTATTTTCGCTGTACTCTTGTAGTTTTAAGGAAACCAAATGTTTACAGTACTGCCAAACTGATAAGATTTTAAATCATTGCACAGGCAGGAAAACATTTGCATTGAAAGTGTCAAATAGAACTTGATCCAAACTATTGGAGAAGTTAAATGATAAAAATTGTGAACTTTTGTTTTCTGGTTCAAATGTTTCCTGGTCAGCCATTAGTAAATGTAGTCTTGTATATTACTGCCAGCATTATATTCAAAGAGCATTATTATAAACTAATGTTCCGTCACATTTTACCTTGCACAGAGAGGGCTTAAAATATACTTTTTCTCTGTGCACTTGAGCATCACGACAGGCTCCTGAAAGTCAGTTTGGATTATGTATATTTTCATTTCCAGATCCTTGCAGTAGACGTTGTCAGCTTTGCCATGATAATTGAACAACATGTCTAGAGTACTTATTTCTACGGCTAATCCCTTAGCATGTGTTTAACCTTTCTGATAAACTGTGGATTGGAAAAAGAGCGCTTGCAGAACAAAATGTGTCTCCTACTGTTACCAGCGGAATTACACATTCTATGTCACAATATGTAACTTACAAAAGGGAGAAGTCAGATAAAACTTGCATCCTTTTACAGCAATTAGAAATAAAAAGAAAAAAACTATATATATATATATATATATATATATATATATATATATATATATATATACACATATATACAGGGGTGCTTCCATTGTGTAATATCATTAGATCAGATTCATTAAAAAGAAGATACAAATATTCAACACGTACCACAAATCAATTGTATGTAGACATATAACAGCAAAAGTTGAACATTACTTCACCTGGTAAAGTATTTTACAAAACACAGGGTGAGGGTTTGGCTCATGGTCAGTCACTGTATGTATGCCGCTACATGCTAGCTACATGTGGAAATGATTATTGGACATATCCGGATAATGATCAGCTTTTGCTGTTATACCATGTCTACATACAATTTCTGAAACATGTTCTAGATTGGATGATTTGTCCTTGGAGATCGGGCAATTGAAGGGGAAGATATGTGGATTACGGTCTGTTTGGTTTTAATACTGAAAGCATGATTACCAAATTGGAAGAAGGTTGTTTCAAAAAACTGGACTTGGAACTATATGAATATATCAAAAGGTGTTCAAAAGACATGATGCAAAACTGCCAAATCGTACATAGTTAAGTAGTATCGAAAAAGTAACCTATTAGACCACTTAGTGACAACGTGATAATGCGACAAAGCGACTAAGCGTCAATTATTGAAAACATAAACAAATGTTTGACTGCTGGAAGGAAACCTCGCCACAACATGGCATAACACCAACACAACAAAGCAAGAAATCTTATTTTCTAAATAGCATTTTTGGTCTACTTACCAAATATAATTTGCTAGTATATAAAAGCTGCTACACATTACAGATCTGACCTGCGCTAATCTGGGTTACCCTGTGAGTATTATATATATACATATAAATATATTTATGTATTATTAGATATAATAAATATTGGCGCTCAAACTCGAAATATGAGAGTGAATAATAATATAGATCACCAAACTTGGTGTACACTTTTCTTCATAAGAGTAGGCAGCCTCCCTCTTAATTTTCGGATGGTACTCCGATCGAAAAATAAGTATTGTAAATATAGAAAGAGGGATGATGGCGCCAAATCTAGTGGTGCTAACTGGTACAGAGCGTCCAGACAGTCAGTATTACTGTATACAGAAATATAAATACAGAGTGTTCAACATGTCAGGCTGGTGTAAACAGTATAAACCAATGTTCATATTCCTGATCATATGCCGAAATGCAGACAGAAGAAAGCAGAAAACAACGTTTCAGATGTATCCGTGACAATCAGTAGCAAGTGATAGGTGGCAACGTACCAAAAAGATATAAATAAACAGCTTATCTGTATCAGAGGTTCTTGGCAATGAGCTCCAGTCAGCTTCAAGAGGTCAGGAACAGACGTGTAGATATCTTATGTAGGTATATGGTAACTGGAACATCAGCCACAGCACAGTCACTGCTCACAAACTCCACTCATACGGTGTGTTAAGAGAGGAAAAAGCCATATAGTGTAGTACTTATGTGCAATAATTTATTCAGCATGTAGCATAATAAAATACACTCACAATATATAAAAGGTTTAAAAGCTTATCTGTTAATCCTGTGGACATAGGATACTGCTACACGATATAGATCACTGGGATGTATAAGAAGTAAACACCAATGGGCTCCACACAGAAGTTCTCAATGGGGTAACTTTTCAGGGATCAGGTAGACAGTCCAGCCTTATGTATACCAGGAATAGTGTATGTAGAACAGCCTCAACGCGTTTCGTCGTATAGACTTCGTCAGGAGGAGTATTTTAAAACAGCACTTATTGCTGTCTTAAATAGCGATGGCGGGCGCCATTTTGCGCATGCGCAGTACAGCGCGATTTTCGCGCATGCGCAGAACGCACTTCCGGTTCAGCGCTATCACTATCTGTATGAAAGGGATGTGTATTGCCTGTTGCAAACAGGTATTGAGCCTTATAGGACTCAGAAGTAGTAGGGGCATAGAGTGTTGAAGGTTAAAGCCCCAGAGACTGTATGGGCTAAATAGAACTATTGTAATTGCTGGCGGTGGCCATCTTGGAATGGGGCAAGATATATAACAGTGGAGTACTAGTAAATTATCACAGATCAACATGTGATACTGAAATGAATAGCGGTGGCCATATTGAGTCAGGGCTATGGAGTGAGCTATAGTAGAGAACTCCTGGTGTATAGCCCATAGTATATACATATAAATGTGGAAAATAAAAATATCAAAAAGTCCAGTACGGCTAGGAAATATTCCTCAAAGTACAAGACAAAGCATGCTTACAAATCTTAAAAAAATAGATATTCTGCAGAATATCTTGTACCCAGACAGGCATAGCTGTGTGGTATTGTAAAATTAAATATACATAAGGTAAACACAATATTTTCAGGCAGAATATATAATCAGTAGATACACATACATAAAATCAGCTAATAAAATGGTAATAAATAAATATATATATATATATATATATATATATAAAAGGATGTATAATAAAAATAATTAACAATGGTTTATAGGCATACAGGCATATAATATGAAGCAACCACAGATATTTCCGTATGATAATTCATAACATGTATATAAAAAATATCAGTCGTTAAGAAACATATCAATACAATAGATTAAGAACTTATATAGTATAGGTCCAATAAAATTATAAAAAATTATAAAAAAGGTGCTATCTCATAGCCTTCATTTAGCCCAGAGGGGCTCAATGTGTTTAACTGGAAAATCCAGAACATTTCCCGTTTAGAAAGTTTGCCTTGAATGTCTCCACCACGTGGTCCCAATTGGACATGTTCGATAGCTTTGAATGAGATGAATCGTGGATCTGAGTCATGTTTTGTTAGAAAATGTCTGGATACTGAATGGCTTTGTACTTTGTTTTTTATATTGCGTATATGCTCTTGTATTCTAAGTTTGAGAGGCCGTTTTGTTTTGCCTATATATTTCAAACCACAAGTACATTCCAATAGGTATATCACAGATGTTGTGACGCAATTCATATAATTCTTAATATTAAATTTCTTACTATTGTCATGATTATAGAAAATCTTTCGGTCTTTGTGTGCAAATTGACAGACATTACAATGGTTGCATTTGTGAAACCCTGTGGGAGCAGGAAAGGTTGTTGTGTTGGTGGCTTGATTTTCTCTTAACATACTGGGCGCTAGGATATCTTTGAGGTGTTTATTTTTTCTGAAGATGATATCAGGTTTTTCTGGTAGGATGTCTTTTAATACAGGATCCATTTTGAGGATGCCCCAATGTTTGGTAATACAAGTCTGGATTCTCTTTTCTTCACCATTGTAATTCGTAATAAATGGGATTTTATCTATCTTATCGGTCTTAAGACATCTATCTTATCTATCTTAAGACATCCTACCAGAAAAACCTGATATCATCTTCAGAAAAAATAAAAACCTCAAAGATATCCTAGCGCCCAGTATGTTAAGAGAAAATCAAGCCACCAACACAACAACCTTTCCTGCTCCCACAGGGTTTCACAAATGCAACCATTGTAATGTCTGTCAATTTGCACACAAAGACCGAAAGATTTTCTATAATCATGACAATAGTAAGAAATTTAATATTAAGAATTATATGAATTGCGTCACAACATCTGTGATATACCTATTGGAATGTACTTGTGGTTTGAAATATATAGGCAAAACAAAACGGCCTCTCAAACTTAGAATACAAGAGCATATACGCAATATAAAAAACAAAGTACAAAGCCATTCAGTATCCAGACATTTTCTAACAAAACATGACTCAGATCCACGATTCATCTCATTCAAAGCTATCGAACATGTCCAATTGGGACCACGTGGTGGAGACATTCAAGGCAAACTTTCTAAACGGGAAATGTTCTGGATTTTCCAGTTAAACACATTGAGCCCCTCTGGGCTAAATGAAGGCTATGAGATAGCACCTTTTTTATAATTTTTTATAATTTTATTGGACCTATACTATATAAGTTCTTAATCTATTGTATTGATATGTTTCTTAACGACTGATATTTTTTATATACATGTTATGAATTATCATACGGAAATATCTGTGGTTGCTTCATATTATATGCCTGTATGCCTATAAACCATTGTTAATTATTTTTATTATACATCCTTTTATATATATATATATATATATATATATTTATTTATTACCATTTTATTAGCTGATTTTATGTATGTGTATCTACTGATTATATATTCTGCCTGAAAATATTGTGTTTACCTTATGTATATTTAATTTTACAATACCACACAGCTATGCCTGTCTGGGTACAAGATATTCTGCAGAATATCTATTTTTTTAAGATTTGTAAGCATGCTTTGTCTAGTACTTTGAGGAATATTTCCTAGCCGTACTGGACTTTTTGATATTTTTATTTTCCACATTTATATGTATATACTATGGGCTATACACCAGGAGTTCTCTACTATAGCTCACTCCATAGCCCTGACTCAATATGGCCACCGCTATTCATTTCAGTATCACATGTTGATCTGTGATAATTTACTAGTACTCCACTGTTATATATCTTGCCCCATTCCAAGATGGCCACCGCCAGCAATTACAATAGTTCTATTTAGCCCATACAGTCTCTGGGGCTTTAACCTTCAACACTCTATGCCCCTACTACTTCTGAGTCCTATAAGGCTCAATACCTGTTTGCAACAGGCAATACACATCCCTTTCATACAGATAGTGATAGCGCTGAACCGGAAGTGCGTTCTGCGCATGCGCGAAAATCGCGCTGTACTGCGCATGCGCAAAATGGCGCCCGCCATCGCTATTTAAGACAGCAATAAGTGCTGTTTTAAAATACTCCTCCTGACGAAGTCTATACGACGAAACGCGTTGAGGCTGTTCTACATACACTATTCCTGGTATACATAAGGCTGGACTGTCTACCTGATCCCTGAAAAGTTACCCCATTGAGAACTTCTGTGTGGAGCCCATTGGTGTTTACTTCTTATACATCCCAGTGATCTATATCGTGTAGCAGTATCCTATGTCCACAGGATTAATAGATAAGCTTTTAAACCTTTTATATATTGTGAGTGTATTTTATTATGCTACATGCTGAATAAATTATTGCACATAAGTACTACACTATATGGCTTTTTCCTCTCTTAACACACCGTATGAGTGGAGTTTGTGAGCAGTGACTGTGCTGTGGCTGATGTTCCAGTTACCATATACCTACATAAGATATCTACACGTCTGTTCCTGACCTCTTGAAGCTGACTGGAGCTCATTGCCAAGAACCTCTGATACAGATAAGCTGTTTATTTATATCTTTTTGGTACGTTGCCACCTATCACTTGCTACTGATTGTCACGGATACATCTGAAACGTTGTTTTCTGCTTTCTTCTGTCTGCATTTCGGCATATGATCAGGAATATGAACATTGGTTTATACTGTTTACACCAGCCTGACATGTTGAACACTCTGTATTTATATTTCTGTATACAGTAATACTGACTGTCTGGACGCTCTGTACCAGTTAGCACCACTAGATTTGGCGCCATCATCCCTCTTTCTATATTTACAATACTTATTTTTCGATCGGAGTACCATCCGAAAATTAAGAGGGAGGCTGCCTACTCTTATGAAGAAAAGTGTACACCAAGTTTGGTGATCTATATTATTATTCACTCTCATATTTCGAGTTTGAGCGCCAATATTTATTATATCTAATAATACACACATATCTATCTTGGTACAAATAATAAATAGGCTGCATCACTCTAATAGTGAGATAGTTCCCCACTTACTATCACAAGATGTGGAGAAATTCTGACAGAATTAACCAGAGAACAGACCGCTGCCAGAAGGTCTTTAGTGATAATAGGTTTGCTCTAGATTCTAATACAGATCTGGACAACCTCTTCTGGGATGTGGAGAAACTCCTAACTAAAGAAACGAGATTATGGTGGGATATCAAGGGGCTTGAACAATATGTCCAAACAGATCGGATCCCCAGAGGCCTACGCATCAATAAGAATCCCACATTTGGGTTAGACAACCCTGAGTTTATTAAAGAATGGGACCACATCCTACATGATTGTTCCATTAAATTGATTAAAATTATCATACAAGAAAAAAAGAATTTGTTTCACAAAATAGAGGAGAGCCTTGTTGATAAGGATAAACTACTGGAACCATTTAAACATCAGGAAGACTACACCATTAACGAACAAGTTCTTAATAAGAAACTTGATAGAATAGAATCGGATATTATTAAGGTTAAGGAAAAGAAATTTTCAAGAGACAAACAAGATTATGAAAGCAATAACATCAAACAGTGGAGTAAGAATAATTCACGATACACGTCCAAAAATTATGCTGACCCGGAGCATACTAACAAATGGCATACTACACATAGGAAGAAGGCATTCACTACATCACGCCGTAATTCACCCCCCAGACTACCTCATCTTGAGAATCTACCTATTAGGAATAGATTTAAAGCACTAGAACAAACAGACGCTAGTGATAGCGATGATTTTTTGTCCCCCCTCCATATACCCTACGAAAGGGGGTCCCACCGAAAACCCATAAGGGAAAATATTCAACTTGCCTCACCCATGAAGCGCAGATACACAGAAGGAGAGGCAAGAGAGGGGGCAATAAAGAAACAAAGAAGAAACCCGATATAATCCACAATGATCTTCTAAAAGCTAATGGCATTTTTAATCTGTCCAAACACACTGTAGACAGATCAGAATTTAATATATTGAGTAAAGGACTTACTTTTGCCCCAACCCAGAAATTGAATAAATTCCAAACGTTTATCGACATAAATAAATATACTAGGAAACTTACTTTGAAACGTCACTTTGCCAGAAAAGAAACATCGGTCATATCCAACTATGAGAACATCTCCAAATCAGGTCTTAAACCTACATCTAAATTCTACCCTCTTGAATCCCGTAGTAGCCATATAGATCTATTTCATGAACTGATGGTTAAGGATCTTTGTCAAAATACTCATCATTATAAGAATGGTAACAATTTGTCCAAAACAGAAATTACTGCTATAAAAAAATTACAAGAAAACAACTCTATAGTTATAAAACAAGCAGACAAAGGAGGGGGCATAGTGCTCCTAAACAAAATAGATTACATAGAAGAAACGCTTAGACTCCTGAAAGACACTAAGTCATATATGGAACTTACTACAGATCCAACAACTGATTTCATTTCAGCTTTAAGAACCATTCTTACTAAAGCGTTACATAACAACACCATAACCAAACAGGAATACCAATACTTACTGGTCTCAAATCCAACTATCCCCATCTTCTACCACCTCCCTAAGATACATAAAAACTTAGAGAAACCACCAGGGAGGCCAATCGTGGCGGGTATAGACTCCCTCACTGCACATACTTCAGAGTATGTAGATATATTTCTCAAAAAATATGTCATCCAACTAGACTCATACCTCAAAGACACTACAAGTGTCTTGAATATATTCAAGGACTTCAAATGGAACCCGAAGTATAGGTGGCTCACTATAGACGTACAATCTCTGTATACATGTATAGAACACGAAACGGGTATAAGAGCATGCAAAACATTTTTAGACGCAGACCCTACTCTGACCCTTGAACATAAGAACCTTATTTGTGACCTTATACTGTTTACTTTAACACATAACTACTTCAAATTTTTAAATACATATTACATCCAGACCTGCGGGACTGCGATGGGCACTATTTTCGCGCCGAGTTTCGCGAATTTAGTTATGGGATGTTGGGAGACAGAATCAGTTTTGAGTTCTAACCCCTTTTCTAACAACATCAAAATATATAAAAGATATATCGATGATATTTTAATAGTATGGGAAGGTGATGAGTTGTCAATCAACAATTTTTTATCATACATTAGTATAAATGAGTATAATCTCAAGTTTACTGCAAACCACCATATAAAGCAGATCGAATTTCTGGATTTGGTATTATCATGTATAGATACCAAGGTAGAAACTAAAAATTACATTAAAACTGTAGATACCAACAGTTATCTTCACTACAGAAGCGGGCATGTAAAAAGGTGGAAAGACAATATTCCCTACTCACAATTCCACAGGATCAAAAGAAATTGCAGTAACGAACTTCAATGCCAAGAACAACTCTCCATATATGCTGACAGATTTAGAAACCGAGGGTACCCTGATTCACTTATTAACAAGGCTAACGACAAAATCTCACAGGTAGAAAGAACCGAGCTACTAAAATACAAGAACAAGACCGATAAGATAGATAAAATCCCATTTATTACGAATTACAATGGTGAAGAAAAGAGAATCCAGACTTGTATTACCAAACATTGGGGCATCCTCAAAATGGATCCTGTATTAAAAGACATCCTACCAGAAAAACCTGATATCATCTTCAGAAAAAATAAAAACCTCAAAGATATCCTAGCGCCCAGTATGTTAAGAGAAAATCAAGCCACCAACACAACAACCTTTCCTGCTCCCACAGGGTTTCACAAATGCAACCATTGTAATGTCTGTCAATTTGCACACAAAGACCGAAAGATTTTCTATAATCATGACAATAGTAAGAAATTTAATATTAAGAATTATATGAATTGCGTCACAACATCTGTGATATACCTATTGGAATGTACTTGTGGTTTGAAATATATAGGCAAAACAAAACGGCCTCTCAAACTTAGAATACAAGAGCATATACGCAATATAAAAAACAAAGTACAAAGCCATTCAGTATCCAGACATTTTCTAACAAAACATGACTCAGATCCACGATTCATCTCATTCAAAGCTATCGAACATGTCCAATTGGGACCACGTGGTGGAGACATTCAAGGCAAACTTTCTAAACGGGAAATGTTCTGGATTTTCCAGTTAAACACATTGAGCCCCTCTGGGCTAAATGAAGGCTATGAGATAGCACCTTTTTTATAATTTTTTATAATTTTATTGGACCTATACTATATAAGTTCTTAATCTATTGTATTGATATGTTTCTTAACGACTGATATTTTTTATATACATGTTATGAATTATCATGCGGAAATATCTGTGGTTGCTTCATATTATATGCCTGTATGCCTATAAACCATTGTTAATTATTTTTATTATACATCCTTTTATATATATATATGAGGAATATTTCCTAGCCGTACTGGACTTTTTGATATTTTTATTTTCCACATTTATATGTATATACTATGGGCTATACACCAGGAGTTCTCTACTATAGCTCACTCCATAGCCCTGACTCAATATGGCCACCGCTATTCATTTCAGTATCACATGTTGATCTGTGATAATTTACTAGTACTCCACTGTTATATATCTTGCCCCATTCCAAGATGGCCACCGCCAGCAATTACAATAGTTCTATTTAGCCCATACAGTCTCTGGGGCTTTAACCTTCAACACTCTATGCCCCTACTACTTCTGAGTCCTATAAGGCTCAATACCTGTTTGCAACAGGCAATACACATCCCTTTCATACAGATAGTGATAGCGCTGAACCGGAAGTGCGTTCTGCGCATGCGCGAAAATCGCGCTGTACTGCGCATGCGCAAAATGGCGCCCGCCATCGCTATTTAAGACAGCAATAAGTGCTGTTTTAAAATACTCCTCCTGACGAAGTCTATACGACGAAACGCGTTGAGGCTGTTCTACATACACTATTCCTGGTATACATAAGGCTGGACTGTCTACCTGATCCCTGAAAAGTTACCCCATTGAGAACTTCTGTGTGGAGCCCATTGGTGTTTACTTCTTATACATCCCAGTGATCTATATCGTGTAGCAGTATCCTATGTCCACAGGATTAACAGATAAGCTTTTAAACCTTTTATATATTGTGAGTGTATTTTATTATGCTACATGCTGAATAAATTATTGCACATAAGTACTACACTATATGGCTTTTTCCTCTCTTAACACACCGTATGAGTGGAGTTTGTGAGCAGTGACTGTGCTGTGGCTGATGTTCCAGTTACCATATACCTACATAAGATATCTACACGTCTGTTCCTGACCTCTTGAAGCTGACTGGAGCTCATTGCCAAGAACCTCTGATACAGATAAGCTGTTTATTTATATCTTTTTGGTACGTTGCCACCTATCACTTGCTACTGATTGTCACGGATACATCTGAAACGTTGTTTTCTGCTTTCTTCTGTCTGCATTTCGGCATATGATCAGGAATATGAACATTGGTTTATACTGTTTACACCAGCCTGACATGTTGAACACTCTGTATTTATATTTCTGTATACAGTAATACTGACTGTCTGGACGCTCTGTACCAGTTAGCACCACTAGATTTGGCGCCATCATCCCTCTTTCTATATTTACAATATAAATATATTTATTTATATGTATTTATATATATATATAAATATATATATATATATATATATATATATATATATACATATTGCTTGTCTGATATATAAATACCTACCTGCTTCTGGTTTCTTTCATCCTCCTCCTCCCCCTCCTCATCCACGTCATTTTCACCACAAAACTAAGCAACGACGGTCAGTCAGTATAAATCATACAAAAAACCAACTCATACTAGGTTGACAGCTGATATGCAAACATTACAAACAGAGAATAGAAAGGGCCCTACTCATGAGGACTTAAAACATAACTAAAAATAATAATTTAACTTACATGCTTTTTTCTTTATACTACGAGATCTAGCATTGCATTGGCAAATCCAGAACATACAATTATCATCATCATCATCATCATCATCATCATCATTTATTTATATAGCGCCAACATATTCCGTAGCGCTTTACAATTGGGGACAAACGTAATAAACTAATAAACAAACTGGGTAAAACAGACAAAGAGGTGAGAAAGCCCTGCTCGCAAGCTTACAATCTATGGGACAATGGGAGATTGACACATGAGGTTAAGTATACATTTTGCATCTTGGCCCAGCCAGACTGCAAAGGTAAGGTGACTCATAAGCTAAATGATCCTGTCACACAACAATGTTGGTCCGGGGCTAGTTGTCTTGTGTGAAATTGTGTAACAGGCTAAAGGTAGTGAGGTTAAGATGGTGGTTGAGGAATATTATAAGCTTGTCTGAATATGTAGGTTTTCAGGTTTTAAAGAACTACATCAGCCGGAGAAGACAGCTTGACAAACTAGAACTACATGTGTATTGAGTATAGATCAAAGTTTAGGAAGCTGAAGTATGGTAACACGTACTGCATTTCTATGTTGTTACACTGTAAATATTGATTGAACTTTAAGACATGTTTTCAAAATATTAGAGTATATAATAGTAGGATACCATACACCAGGAAAATATTCTACATGTAGTTGATGAATGACGATAATACCCATAAATTTTACGGGCACCAGACATCATCTCCTGCACCGACCTCTCATTTTTTAAGAAAAATGTTAACAGCAAAGTTTATTGTTGTGTTCAAAGCATGGTATGTGTTGAAATTCACCCTGTCATAATGCACACAATGTTCGCTCCATTATAAGCTATGAGGAATCCTGAGGAGAGTCTTAGTGGGTTGAACCATTTTGCTATGACATTCCTCAGTTTAACCAACAGACTGATACCGGTATGCTTCTTAGTGATGCTACAAATACAGAGAGTAGATTGCCTGTGTTTGACTGAGCAGCACAGCCCCCTCTCCCCTTAAAAAAAAATATATCTCAATTTTAAAGTTTGACTGTGAAGTCAATTTTGTCAGGTGCAGTATCATATCTATATTAGTAGATTAGACTATATATCAGGAGCATCCCAGTATTAACACAACAGTAATAGTACTTTTTTCAACAAAAAAGGTCATGCAGGAAGAAATAGTAAGAAAGAGTGCTCCAAGTCCAAACAACATTTGTCAATCTCAATGAAAACATCAGCTCTTGATATAAGTATCAACAGTACTGTAATGGTTCTGCTACTGCTGTTGCGCATACTAAAATGCTTATTATGATGCAAGTGCCCAACACAGTCATGCACCTTCTGTAACTTCACCAACTTCTCCCTCTGAGAATATGTCTGTCACCTCCAAAACAGTAAAATCAGTGCATGAAAAGAACAATGAGGCTGTAGATTTAATCATCCCTCAATACTTGCTTGTACTATCCTTGGCAAAGTCCCTAAATCGGACGAAACGCGTTGGGTTTTGATCACAACAAGCCACCATACTCTGTAAGTCCCATACGGGGCAACACGTTGCTGTACAATACATCATCTTCACGGAGGACTGATACATCAGGATCTATCTGCCCAGGGACTTAATCGATAGGGAAATCTAGGGTAAGATTATCTTATATGTCTGTTACTTCGGATTTGAATTCTGGCTCAGAAGAAATTGATATATGTTACCGCGGACCTATCCTTTCGATATCACGTTACCATAGAAAGAGCATAAACATTTCCATATTGTGTGCATTATGCCTTTTTCATATATACTTTTGTGGTATGCAGTTATTTTACTTGAGACTAATACATTAACACATTGGGCTCCTCCCTGTTCATATGTGATATTGCTCCCCTTTTCCTTATTCAATTAACCCCTTAAGAGGTGATGCAATCACTTTCTGTTATTCCAGATATTTACACTAATACATTGGTCTCTATATTCTCTATATCGGTCCATTGCGCCATGCCCCTTTTTTAATTTATTAAATTTTTTATAAGAGGTGCTGCAACTTGTAGAGAGTGCTTTCCTGTTATCCCCCTTTTGTAAAAAAACTTATGTAAAATAGCTTGTCACTTTTAAACTTTTTACAAGTAAAAAAAAAACCTCTTCACATGGACAAATGGTGATAATTCCAATGTTTATATTTAACTTCTGGGCTGCTGTTGAGGCTGATTTTCACAATAAATCGAGATCTCAAAATCTTTACAGTCCAACAGTGTGAATTAAGCTTCTCTGCTCACCTAAAAGCAGCGCTGAAGCACCACTAGGTACCTAACATACCTCACAACATTTATACATCTACACCAGTCCAACATCATCATCATCATCAACAACAATTATTTATATAGCGCCAGCAAATTTCATAGATTTTTGCAATTGGAAACAAACAGTAATTAAACAATATTGGTTAACTCATACAGACAGAGAGGTAACAGGACCCTGGTCGCAAGCTTACATTCTATGGGACAATGGAACTTTGAAACACAAAGGCACGTGTATATCATATTGCACATTGGTCCAGCTAGAATGCCAAGGTAAAATTTATTGAATGAAAAATATCATAAGTATGTCTGCAGAGGTGGGTTTTCAGACAATGCATGAAGGTTTGAAGACTAGAGGAACAGCTTTCTGTGGGATGGAGGGAATTCCACAAAGTGGGTGCACCCCGAAAAAAGTCCTGTAACCAGATATTGGAGGATGTGATGAGAGTGGAAGAGAGACACAGATCTTATGCAGAACGGAGGTGTCGAGTTGGGATGCTATTAGACATTTTATGTTGAATGTGCCCCACATAGATGATTTTGATTCTTTTGCATCATTCAATATTGTAAGTGCATTACCACTTATTATTGTCCTTGCAAAAAATGATATAATGGTTTTAGGGGGGAAATGGGTAGAGTATAGCCAAATACTGGCAAGGTTTGGCCAGATATAGGTGTGGCTTAATTTTGAAAGATTTTGTACCTAGAATTTTTGGAAGGTATGATTTACTTCTTATTTTTGTGTATATAATTCCTTTAAATACCACACTGAGTTATTTGGCGAAATCACTACCATTGGTAAGAATATACTTTTCTATAAACATGCACAAGAAAGTAAGGTCCAGTAGAATATACTGTGAGATTAATAAGTGAGAAAGAATAAAATCATACAAAATATTAAAGCAAATGCCTGCAGCATCTAGAAAAAAACACAATGGTTTTATCAGAAGTCAGCGTCTAATATGGAATCTATCTATCATCCATTTCTCTATTCAAGCCAAATCCCCTACGGCCTTCACTTCTGTAATCTAAACTAAACTAAAAATTATCTAAAAGGTTTTAGCAACTACAGTGTTATTTGGGATTTTTATCCAGCTTAAATGTTCAATTATTTTTTCTAGTACTGATTTTTTTTTTTTTAAAGCTCAGGATTGGTGCTTTTGCGCAATTGTACAAGAAAGTGCAAAAACTAAGGGTGTGGTCCAAACTTCAGGCCTTCCTACCCTTTGCAGCATGCCTATGGCGGGGTCCCTTTAACTTGGGACTCCCCCATTTTCGGTTACCATATCTCTGGATTGGCTATGACGATTTGAAATAAGATGAAAGGAATGCTTGACATGTGTGAAAATATACATATAGCTGCTTTAAGTCATTGGACGATATCCTTAACTGTACTGCACTATTGTGGTGCCCTATCCCTTCTCTTGTATTTTTAGTTAATAATATAACAATTTACATAACCATAAAAAAAGAGGTTTCAAACAGTAACATTGGAAAATATCTAACACCCTTAAGGGGGTATTAAATTTTTTGTTTGACCGTGCTAAGTCATTTTAAAGCTGTTTTTCATAATTTTCGAGTGGGTTAACTTTACGTGTTAAAAGCTATTCAATTGTTTTTATACGCGGCGCGTTCAACAGTCAAGTATGCTGTTTTATCTAGGCAAATAGCTGCTTTACCTCTTTGGGGTGTGATAAAAAAAAAACAAACCCTGAAAAGTATTTGAAATCATGTAATAATGTGAAAAAAAAGGTAAACTTATGTGTATCACTAATGCCTAACATGTAAAAGTTGATTTTCTTGTGAAAAAATAATGAAATAAAATAAACATAAAAAAATAAATAATAAAATCACTAATTAATTATATTTATGTATGTTTTTGGTACAAATATGAATGTAGTAATGTGTTTTGACATGGTATAGATGATTCTATGGTAAAAAATAGTTCAATTAAAAAATATGCTAAAGAAAGTACTGTACTGTAGATATTATCAATGTGTAATGCAATTTAATGTATGAAAATGTATGCAAAAATGTATACATGACCGCGTTAAAACTCCCCTTCACTCCCCTAAAAACTCGCAAACACAATGTTTAATGCGCGGGGGGCAGTTTTCCCTCTTTTTAAATTGAATTGCATGAGTTTTCGCGCTGCGTTAACTAAAAACGGTCGCTATTGCAGTTAAAAACCCGCGGGAGATTTTTTTTTTACGCTGCAGGGAAAAAAAAAACTTGCGGACAATTGAATACTACCCTTAGACTGATATGCATAAACCCATAACAGATACTATAACCATTTATAAAAGTGCTGGCCGGCCACATAAGATATATCAGGATTGCATCTTTAGTGTTTATGAAATGATTTGATGACTGTTCCTTTTTTGGTGTTAAAATAAATTTTAAAACATCAATCTTGGATAGATAATTTGGCAGAAAATGCTGTCTCCTCCTGATCACAGTAACCATAAAAAAAGCAGTACTAATACTTTTTTGTATATACTACGCTACATTTATAGCCATTATGTCACTAGGTATAACGGGATGTGAAGCAATGGTTTATATGGGGGGGGGGGAGTGGTACATGGTGGTATGCCATACTGCCACCTCTCCCACTGCTGTAATTGTAAAACTATCAAATTCCATTTACTTACATTCCCATTAAGTTCTTCTGCTTGGTGGGTACCATAGGGGGGCGGCCTAAATATTGGTATGCGATAGATCGATGCATAACATATGGTCCTTGTACAGGATGCTATTCTACAGTTATTGATAGGTTATATATATATATATATATATATATATATATGGCACAAAAAGTCAATGTATAATATGCAGTCATGTAAGACTGTAGTCCAGTGTTGCCACAGCATTGTTATTTGTGCATACTTCTGCTTCATAAGCAGCATGATGAGGAAACATAAATATTGGTTTTCAATATAAGGATGTAACATTTACAATCTTTTTTTTAATGTTGCTTTGTAATATGTAGATACAGGAGAAGATTAAATCAAGCACAAAAATAGAAGAGTCCGCGGAGATGCATTGAGGCATTGTCAGGGAAGTGATTTGAATTTTCCCCAAAAAGTTTATTCATTTTAAACTTGATATCGACCTGCAGCTCAGCCTGTTGCCTTCTAACAGCAACCAATGTCCCTGCTCTGTTATTACTATTCTTCCAGCGTCTGCAGGTTACTTAGCAATATCAATTGATGTGTCTTAGCCAATTATCCCTACAGGCAACCAGCACACTCCTGTTCTTGATTTTTGCAATCAAGGGGTTGATCCATAGGCTACTCCTAATGGCTCCTCATCCTTTATTAAGCCCTTGAACACCGCCTGCCCTTGACCTCTGCTTGTATTACAATTTAGCTTGGACCACTGCCAGCCTATGTCCATTGCCTGACTGACCTTGCTCTTGGATCTTACCTGACAGTAAGTTGACATTCACGTTCTATAAGAAAGGGGGCTACTATAGTTGTGAAGTAATTATAAGGGTCTTATTACGTGGGTTAACAAAATGTTATTACTTTTTGTCACAAGAGTGAATATAAATGAATCTAATAGTATTTTCCGTGCTGAATTCTAGCATGGATTTAGAAAGTCACGTAAGGATTTTGAGTGACACCCAATTAAAGTTTACAATATCATTATTTATTTACAATACATACATAGTAAATGATTAACTCACTTAAAATGTAGGAGTATAGGATTTTCTGCTGCATTTTGCATCAGGAGTATCCCTTTTAATGGTCTAACAATAGCCAGCAAGCATACTTGGACTCCACTTGGCCTGATACCGCTTTTCCATTATGGAAATATACTGGTAGAACTGTTCACCATGTTCATCGCTGACTGCTCCAAGATTTGCTGGGAAGAAATCCAGGTGCCAGTCCAATAAATGGATTTTTAAAGATATGTTACATCCCATGGTCTTATAAGATTTTAAAAGATTATCCACTATTTCTTCGTAGTCTTCCTTGATGATTCCCTAAGAAGCTTCGGCAAATACTCTTGAAACTTCCATGCAGCTTTTTCAGCCTGATTCAACTGATCACTGAGGAGCTCATCTTGAATCAGTTCTCCTTAAAATCACTATGCCTGTATATAAAATCACATACTTTCATTTCTTTGTGGAGGAGATTGCAGCCTTTCAATCTGGAGCATAAAAGTTCTGCTTGCCCTTTAGATAGGTTCAAATCTCGGGCAAGGTCATTGAGTAAATGCGGTTCAGAAGATGAACAGGAAGCTTCAAAGGTTATTTCAAGCCTTACATGATCATCACCATGCTGTACAGCCTCTATTTTTTGTTTGTCATCACTAAGTATGTCATTTTCTGGAGTCTTTGGCACAGGCTTTATGGCAGACAGTAAATTAAGGTATGTCACTGCTTTGACTTAGAACTGATGCCTAAAATGTTCGTAAGACAAAAGCAAAAATCTGTACAGTGATCTTTTGGTTCCAGACAAATCATTGGAACAGCAAAATTCATGTGCCGAGAATCCTTTGTCAAACCCAGTGGTTCCCAAACTGTGTGCCTGGGCTCCCTGGGGTGCCTTGGAGATCTCAAAGGGGTGCCTCGGCCAGGGTCAGTGGTAAGCAAGGTGGGGGACTACTTGATAATTATTTTGGCTTAGGGGTGCCTTGAAACAATTTTGGAGACCCTAAGGGTGCCTTGAACTGAAAAAGTTTGGAATCCACTGGTCTAACCTGTGAATGGTCTGACACAAGTGATACAACAACAATGAGGGGCAAATTTTATCTTGGTCTCCAACTTTGCATCCAAAGTAAAGTTCTTAACATTTCTTTATGAGTGGAGTAAAACAACGTTTTTGAAATTTAAATGTTACCTCATCACAAATTTACAGTAGTAAAAAGAGTCTGGATAGTTAACACAATTTCTAGGCATTAAGCCACTTGGTATTCTAAACACTATAAAATATACAGAGCATTAAATATTTACAGAACGAACTCTGACCACCAACTGGCTAAGAGTGGTGACTTAGGGGTTCATGATCCCCATAGCAACCAATCAGCATCTACCTTTCATTTTATAGATTGCATTTGATAAATGCTTCCTTAAAGCTGATTGGTTGTTATTGGCAACTTCTCCACTGGTCCATCTTTACACTCTTTTCACTGCTTGATACATGAAACCCTTAGTAAGAAAGGTTTACTTGCTTAGTTATCACTTATATGACTCATCGGGCCTGATTCATTAAGGAAAGTTAAGAAAAAAATGAATAAGTAGTCTTCTGGACAAAATCATGTTACAATGCAAGGGGTGCAAATTTTTTTTCTATTTGCACATAAGTTAAGTACTGGCTTTTTTCATTAGCACACAATTCAACTTGAAATTTCAGTGTACAAATAAGCTATCAAGTATGTGTTTGCTACATAAAAAACAGCCAGTATTTAATGTTGCAATTAAAAACTTATTTGCACCCTTTTAATTGCAACATTAAATACTGGCTGTTTTTTCATTTAGCAAACAAATACTTGATAGCTTATTTGTACACTGAAATTTAAAGTTGATATTTGTGTGCTACATGAAAAAACAGACAGTACTTAACTTATGTGCAAAATAGAAAACAAATTTGCACCCCTTGCATAGTAACATGATTTTGTCCAGAAGACTACTTATTCATTTTTTTTCTTAACTTTCCTTAATGAATCAGGCCCATCATGTCTAAAGTGTATTATCCAAAAGCATGTGACTCAAATGTTTATTATTCTGTAGCCTTCTTAACTTATACTAATCTTTCCAAAGCAGTAAAATTAAAGAAAACAATGGAATTTGACTGAAGAAAAAAACCCTCCCTAAAAGCTGTATAAATGGGGTTATGTATCATAACGTGCATTCTTAAAGAGGGCGTAACTTTAAAATTATGGGTGCGATTCATTAAGGAACTTAGACAAGAATTTGAGTAAGTTGTCTTACTTAAGTTTTCTGGACAAAATCATGTTGCAGTTCAAGGGGTGTAAATTAGTTTATTATTTTGCACATAAGTTAAATACTGGCTAAATTTTCTTGTAGCACACAAATACTTGATAGCTTATCTCGGGGTAATATAATTGTTGTTATAATTATAATATATGTATTATATATATTATATATATATATATATATATATATATATATATATATATATATATATATATATATATATCTAATATATAAATGCTTAGTGGCGTCTGTCTGTCTGTGTGTGTGTGAAAAAAAAAAACCAAGTTGCAGCGCCACCTGCTGGGCAGAGTTATACACTGACCTACTAAATTCTTAGTGTGTGTAACAAAAAAAATTCAAAAGGGCTGAAATTTGGTAGGGCTCAAACTAATTTTCGTGAGGTAATTTTACCTCATGAACACACATGTGTAGAGGCGTGCGTTAGTGTGTGTGTGTGTGTGTGTGGAAAAAACTATTTTCTCAGAAAGGGCTCATCCAATTGACTTGAAATTTGGTATACTGACATTATTTGACAAAAAAATTAGAATAGTCAAGTCAGTTAACTTCCATCATCCCCCCTTCCCCCCGTGGGAGGGGTAGTAAAGGCTAAATTTACGAGTTGAGGGGTGAAACTCATTTTCGTGAGGTAATTTTACCTCATGAACACACATTAAAAAGGGCGCTTGTGTCGGGAAGTAACGATCTTCCCCTGAGGAGGCCTGGGCTAGGCCCAAATGCATGACAAGAACCTTTTTAAGACCTTAAGTATCTTGATTTGACTAGAATGTATGAGTATCATGCACGGGTTAACTTGTATATATATATATATATATATATATATATATATTATAATTATAACAACAAATATATTACCCTGATATTCTAATTAAATATTAGGAGATTATAACCTAACAACATTAAGAATTGAATGGCCGCAACTCACCAACATCATTCACTTACTTACTCACCAAATTATATATATATATATTTTACAATATATAAAAATGATGATAGCATTAGATGGCATTATGGTTACCCATTTAGACATGAACTGGCATGCACTTATTTGTAGTGGCAACTGAGAAGTTAGTATTTCATACTTAAGAAGCTGAAAATAATGGGTCTATCCGGCAAGATGAGAAATAATTAACATACTTAACTATTTTAAAAATGTTATATTTTAAAAGGTAGCCAAGTTCAGGTCTATATTTAAACCTGTTGAACTTGTGTGTTTGAGAAGTAATCCGGGACACTGTATGTTTCCATTTTTCCTTAATGTTTCTCACATTTTCTGCAATCCTAGTTTTATGGCTTCTGATGGTCTGTCCAATATGCTGAAGCCTGCAGGGGAATTCTTGTAGGTATATGAGCCCTTTAGTTTCAAGTGTTTACTTTATTGTTAGAATTGTTGTTAGCATTAGATTGAAATTGTATGGTAGGTGGTATACTATGGCAACTTTTGATCTTGCGTGTCAATCAGCTAGCATAATGAAAGAATTGGTCCCATTTTTTTTTTTATATATTTTTTTGCTTTCAGGAAAATTATGCTTTTAATAAGCTTGTTTTTCAGGTTTTCCCAAAAATTTTTCAATAATATCTATGGCCTATCTGGAAGTACAGTAAAATGTTTTGCATTGTTTAAAAGTATTGATCAGTGTTTTTTTAAGATCTTTCTAGTGCTTTAGACTTGTTGCTGAATTGTGTGTTGAAAAGTACTCTCACTGGTGTGGATTCATTCCTTATTTTGGTATCCATAAGCATATTTCTATCCATATGTTTAGTTTGCTCAAACATTCCTTCCACCAAAATGTATGTTTCAGAGGAAGTTTTTCTGAAGGGCAATTCCTCCTAATTCTTCTATACTGCCCTCCGGAAATATTTCTTAACCACTGAGCATCATAGTTATTTGATGATGGTATAAATGTATTGCTATCTGATGTTTTGATAAATAGTACAATATATTGGTAAATGAAGATGAAGGTTGATGCTCAGTTGGATGCATTTGTCAAAAAAAGCCTAAAAACATATGCAATATAAAATAGGGCATAAATATACATGTATTCAGATGGATCGAAAGGTGTGTCAAGCACTGCACTAGTATCATATGTGCGAGCTTGATGTCAAGTTACAGGTCATAAGCACGAGAAAGGATTTTCAACATCAGTCAATCAGATGTGGCTAGCTAATGCTTCCAACTATCATCATCATCATCATCAGTTTGTGTATCTGCACCAGTCCTCAGGCACCCACAAGTGGTGTGGTCACATACCCGCATGCTTCTCGGTGCGAGCATGCCTCAGTCGCAAATTATACGAACACGACCTGGCTATACTCTGACTGTGTTTTATTTAAATAATGAGGTATCTTTATTTAGTGTGATATGCAATGTTTCATCTCCCAAGGGATCCAGTCATCTTTTAGTAGCTAAACAAATTGGTTCATATTGTCTATTTTAAGTACACAGCAAAAAGTATGTATCGTAAATCCCCAACATTTCCATTAGTTAAAACAGTTTAGATAGTTGATGTCAGTGTTTAGAAAGCACATCGAAAATAATTTTATTGCCCATAGATTTAACTTATTCAACCTATTCCTGTGTTTATACAGTTTTGTAATTAACAAGCTACCCTAATTGAGGTCAAACACCAAGCATCATATTCCCTCCAGTCTTATTTCATTGAAGAGCAGTTGAAAGTATAGTTTTATACAAGTTAATTACAGATTACATTTTGGGTGACATTCCCCCCTTTATTATGTAGTCTGCTATAACACTGAGAAATGTGGATTTTTGTTCCATGAGTCAGAAACACAAGCAAGTAAATGAAATGTTCATATATTATCTATAAAGAGAAAAATATGTAGGCTTTTTTCTTTATGGCTGTGTATTTGAATGCTTTACAGTAACCTGTTTATCTAAAGTCAAGTCAATAACAAAACCTATTGGGAGACCATGCGGTGATTAACAGTGACATTACAATAAACAATGGTATTGACAGACAAGACACCCTTTCTAACTACTCAATAAACATTTCCCCAGGTTTTTCATGTTCTAAATGTATGAAATAAATCAAGATGAAAAGTGGTGTAAGCTTGAATATTATTAAAAGTGTGTGTAACTAAAACTAAATGACTTATTAGTACAACAGTATTCATACTACATATAAACTCCTATCTCTACCAATTTTCCAAGGACAGTCAATGAAAATCTTTAATTTACACTGCTTGTTTTCTACATTTCTGATAATATGGCACCTTGTTTATTGATTGTAGTCAGTGACTAGGGATGTACTGTATAGTGCTGTCATTTAAAAGAGCTATCACTTAAATATGAGACAGCATTGCTGAATTGCTCAGATTGTGCTCAGTCAGGTCTGTGAAAGATGCTGTCTTATGAGTTCAGTAAACCCACATGAGTTCTGAAATCTACTATAGAGAGCCACACACAACACTCAGGAATCTATGTAGAATGTCAAATGTGTTTGTATGCTTGGCTGTGAATGCTTTCATTTGCCCTGAAGCTTTTGGATTCATGCACACCCAATAATAATCTTCTATCCATTAATTCCTCCTTTACTTCCACTTGGTAAAATCTGTGCTTTCCCCATGGCCTTATTCCTAACCTTTTTGAGTCTTGAATTCTGGAAGGAGTATGATGTATTACTTACCTTAAAAAGGTTCTCACTTTTCCTCATTAACTGTGATTCCATAAAAATACTACACTCCTATTCCAAAACTATTTGAATTTTGGACAGATCAGACATTTCACATTCACTCATCATCCATGAAAATTTAACGCTCCCTCTCTCTCCTTTTGAAATAATATGTCTCCAATCTTCCTCTCATAGAAGCATGATTTGTTTATTGTTTAGTATTTTACTTGATACTATCACAAAGATCTAAAACAAACAAGAGAGTCAGTGGCCCGTCTCCAGAGGAATACCATTGGGAAGCCTTATTACAGGTAGTATTATACCCTTGATGAACTCAACAAAAATTTTTGCTATTCTGATCCATCTTGCTGGGGGAACTGTGGCTATAGGTAAACTCTCTATCACACATGATGGACTTGTCCAACGATCTCCCTATTGGAACAAAGTACATAATATGCTGAATTTGCTACTAGAAGCAACAAACCCTAAATACCAATGGATTTTCCTAGGCTACCCTACACAAAATGTACCCAACAAATCTGTAAAACTTGTGTACCATATTTTAGATGCTGCGAAATCTAAAACAGTAGGCTACTGGAGACAGAGTGAACCTCACCAAGCTTCTTTATTCAAAAACTGTATATGGCACGACATATTTGTGGAAAATATTACTATGCATATGACAAGTTTAACTATTCACCTTAGTGGATTTTTCAAGAAAGACAGAGAACACATCCCACTTGTCTCTCTCTAACTACTTACATTTCTTTAAAATAATATCTTACCTATCATTACCATGATCATAATTATGTAGTCAGTTGGCAAGATCATGGTTGGATTTGCAGGTGTATCTTTCGAAATACTGACGGCACACTCATTAAGTGAGATTTACCGTTCTATTGATGTGGTGGGTGTACCTGTGATAGACAAAATTTCAATATATATAGAATTTGTAAAACATTTCAATATGAGAGTGCAATTAGCCAAGGAGTATAGTCAGAAGTAGGATCAAGGCTAAGTTGGAGAGGTTACAGGGAGGGAGGTCAAGGTCTTGCCAATTCATAAGCTAAACTACATTCTTAAACTACCAGTGACTAAAAAAACAAACATACATTTTGGTATATTAAATATACAGATTAGTGAGTAGAAGAATACACAGTTGTAGTGTTCTTGCGAAGACTCATGTTGATTATTTTTAAGCATAAAAGTTTCCTTCAAGTATTACCATCTCAACTTCTTGAGTTAAACAATATTTATTTAGTTATTTGTTGAAAATGTAAGCAATCGAATCGGGTCTTTAACTTGCCTGACAGCAATAATGTAATTGTGGATGTTCTGCTTAGTTTGGCAATTCAAAACGATAAAATGGCAATTCATATGTTTAGGGGTCAGTATATACCATATACCATAATGTACAGTGCTGCGGAATCAGCGGAGCTATATAAATAAATGGTGATGATGATGATGAATGTTGCTTCAATCAACCTTGGTAGTTCTTGGTTAAAACAGCCTGATTTTATTTCATCATAATATGGTCCTGACTCAGTGAGGTAATCTCCATCTTGATACCATTTCTCATTGTAAGCAACAGTTGATCTAGTAACGTTAGTAGCCTGGTGAACTTCCTCCACCCAATTTAATATAAAACAATACAAAACATATTAATATACTGAGGTTTTTTTCCTTCTACAAAATGAAAACATTTTGGCTATACAGTTCTCTTTATTACAGGTTGTTTTTATTTAATGCCACACTGTAGTCCAGCTTTATTTAATTTATCTTCACCCTGAAGTCTACTCTTTACCATGATTTTTATTACGTCAAATTTGGTCTTCTCTATTTTGTAAATGAACAGAATGTTTTCCCTTAGCATGTTTTCCTTAAAGCACATATTTCATGAACCAAGAGAAAGTGCTTGTGAGTCATAGGTTTTATGATATTAAGAATGAATAAAGCAGAACCAAAAGCTTAATACAAGAATTGATGGAAAGCTAGCCCCTGTCATTGTACTGAGGGAAATGTGTTCTATTTTGGTTTCATGTAATCCTCTCAGTACTGTTAACGCTACAGATTTTCAGAATGCAATTCAAATCATTCTTCGTTACAGCTTCCAGTTATATTAATTATAATTTGTTAGAATGGAAAAATAAGACTGTGCAGTGAGTTTTTGTCTATCTTGCAGTATTGCAAAGACATAACTTAGGAATTTGTGAGGAAACAAGCTTTTGCTTTGTGCTTTGTGCTATTCCCTTTAAAGACTGAACTATCAATCAATTTTGTAATAAAGTGAAGTGGAAATGCACTGGAAAACTGACAGCTGTTGCCTGCATTTAACATTTAAACAAAAAATGCACAGGCAGATCTAATTAAGTAACTGGTCAACAGCTAATGAAAAAAGATGGCACTCTAAGTTAATTAACATACTATTATTTAGCAAGACACATGTTATCATTTCTGCATAATATGAGGTCAATGACATGACTGTTTACTAGTACAACATATTGCAAAAAAAGTAACAGAACATAAAGATGGCTCTGCTTTTTCTTCAGTGCACAATGTTAGAAAACAAGTTGGCTTATTTAATAGCATTCACTAAACATTAAGGCTATAATCAGGGCCCTCTTTCCCTTTCATATTTGCTTGTATCTGTGTGTCCTATATGGTGAAGATGGTATTAGTGGTATTTATTATTAAAAGTATCACCTTTTTTTCATTCAACACCAACATATTATGTTTATTATTTCATGACAGTATCCCTGGAGCTTACAAAGTAAATAACCTATCACAAGCATGCTAAAACACATGAAGCTCTTGCTACAGTTCGTTTATGTTTACTAAAATAACAAAAACTCAAAACAAATGCAAAGGTGTTCTTATTACCTTTCTTTGTTCTCCACTTCAGGGGTTTATTGAGTACTCCTGTAAACGTGTTTCTACAGAAGTTCCTGCCCAAAATAATTTTCTCTAAAGTTTTGTGTTAGTCGTCAAAATAAAGGATATAATGATTTCCTCTTAACTCAATTAGTAGTTGGATAACATTTTCTTAGTTTGTTTCTTCTTGCCTATTGTTTTCCCTGATTTTTCCTGATTCTTTAAACTCCTTGTAGAAAACATTTCTGTTTCGGAAGTTAGTACTTTATATTAGTGCCACAAAGCTATAGTTGTGTGTATACTTTAGTTGTCAGTATTTACTTAATATATGAATTAACCCCTAATGAACATCAGTATAACTTATATACTTGATAAAAGATGAGTAGGACAGTAAAGATAAAGTTTATATTTCAGAGTAACTTTAGCATTAAGGGGGTTAGCGTATGCTGGAAACACACTTGGATTAATCTGCACTAATGTATTATTGTATAATTCTATAATGAAAAAATTGTAAATTATTCTTAAGGATAGGTTCTAGGGACAGTTCTTAGGTGAAATTCCAACCTTAATATAGTATGGATAAGTTTAGTTCCTCTGTCCTTATTGTTGTTGTTATACCAGAGAAAATTTATCCTGATCAAGTGTTTTCATGGTAAAGAGTCTTTATATAGCTAGTATGCTACTGCCTTTCCTCCAAATGTCAATCATCCGGATAAAAGTGGTAGATAAATAGAAAAGATCGCCTGATTGCTACTCAGTAAAAGTGCATCAGCTGTGCTTGCAAGCTGTGCAGCGAGAGTTGAATACTGAGTCCTGCATTTAAATACAGGATTACTGATACAAGTACATATATGAAGTCATTACATATTCTTTTCCCCAGTGTTTCCTCAGTATAACTGGCCAATGAGATTGTCCTACACACAGAATAAAATAAGTGAGATTCAGCTCTAGACCTATACTGTATACATTGTATTCCTTTTAATAAAGTGAATATCTTGCATGCAGTGTAGATCTAGAGCTTAATCTCACAGTTATATCATAGTTGCTTACTCCTGGAATATTGGGAGACCTCCCAGACTTCCAGGCAGGTAGGCTAACCTCCCAAATCTCCACTATCCCACCTGAACTGCCAGCAGGCATAACAACATCACTCTCATAACACGCAATGTCCTGACATCTGATAGGTCCTGCCATTGTGGTGTCATGGACACTGATAGGAGGAGGTGAGAGAGTGAAGGGGTGCAGTGAAGGGAGGCGGGGGATAGATACAAATGGGTTAGGGGCTTAGTAAGAGAGTGGTGAGTGAGAGGGTTTGTAGGTAAGGGGGAGAGAGAAGGTGGGAAAAAGGTAAATAGTTAGCGGCTTGGGGGCTTTACTAAATACCCAATATTTAAACTAGCCTTTCTCCTTAAAAAATGTATGTTTTTGCAGGAGTTAAAGTTTGATAAATAGGTCCCTATATTTATTTTTCAACCATTGATTGACATGGAGAAATGAAAACGAATTGCTCTATCTCTGGCAGAAACTTAAAAATTACATATAACTACAGGTAAGGCGACATTTAGGAACTAGTCGAGTTGTGTTTTAATAAAACCTTTTGTAAGTGTGCGATGAAAATGGTTTTATTTTAGAAATAGGATAATTTTTTGAAGCTTGGACAAGCATTAAAGATGATTGACTATAAATGCTAATTGAATCCTGGGAAGAGTAACACCAGGAAAATATACACAAGAAGCAATTGTCGTTGTAAAGTCACATGTTAGACCACTTCTCAAATCTGAGATTTAGTGTATGGCAAGACATAGAACAACCTGACAGGGTTGTCCAAATTTATGTCTACTGTGATAAGATTAGGAAGGGAAAATCACATCCTTGGGTAGATTGTGGTAAACTTCAACCGGCAGTCAGTGACAGAGACACAGTTCCGCAGTTATTTCTAAACAGCAGTAGAGTTTTCTTCTCTACTATAGGGAATCTAGGTCCCAGCCCACACAGGATAAACGTAGAAATAAGCAAGGTCCTCCAACAGTCCCTCGTTCAGGTTTACATTCTCTGATTTTTCCTTAGGCTCACTCACCTTTTCATATGTGCACAAGAACATACCAAGCTCTAATCTACCAATAAGGTGGCCGGAGAACTATGACTGGTCTATGGATTGAAGACCCATCCACTCCAGTGACCTTGTAAACCAGATTTTACAAACACTGAACAGAAATATACTTTTCCAGTAACACACCAAAATTCCCAGAACGCCAAACACATAAAACAAAAACCTAGACCAATTGTAGACACCCTCAACCAGTTTCCCACTTAATCTCACCTTAAACATATATTTAAGGACTGTATCAGGGCTTATTTTTTTGCACCCAGGACTGGTGACATGGGAACATCCACTGCTACTGAAAAAACAACATTTTCACTACCAACATAGAAAGGCACTGAAAGGGTTCCGTGAAATTCACTAATGGGGGAGGTATAGAGGTATATTTGTTCTAAAGCAGAGAATAAGACTGAATGGGAGCAACCAGCTTTCAGGTCATGTGACCTCCACTGCACACTGCAGGGAGGTCATGCTGCTCAAACAATCAGAGGAGGAGAGTGTGCAGTGTATTCTGCAGCCCATACTCGCCCTCCTTCTTGCACAAGCTCCGCCTGTGCATGTTTGTATTATTAGATGTGGGGCAGGTAAGTGGGTGAGGTGTGAGTGGAATGTGGTGGAGGTGTGAATGGTATATGGTGGAGGTGTGAGTGGCATGTGGGGAAAGTCTGAGTGGCGTGATGTGAAAGTCTGAATGGTATGTGGGAAGGTCTGGGTGGCATGTGGGAGAGTCTGAATGGCATGTGATGGGCAAGTGGAGAAGTCTTAGTGGCACATAAGGGGCATGTGAGGAGGTCTGAGTGGCATATGGGAGATCTGAGTGGTATATGGGGACTTTTGGACTACAAATGGGACTCTGAGAGCTTGTAGGTGTCTGAGGGCATGTGAGTAAATGTTATGGCACGTGGTGGTCTGATGGCATGTGGGGCTATATTGGAGCAAGTGGCAGGTCTGAGTGGCATGTTGTGTAAATTTGGAGCAAGTGAGAGGCATGTAGGTGCAATTTGAGATAAGTGATGTAGGGCTATTTTTTATTCTTGAAATTAAGGGTAATGTGTCGTCCTTTTAGAGGTTGGATGGTCGCATGTGTGGCCCATGAAATATATTGGGTTGCCCATCAAGCAGTAACTCAGTCTGCAAATACACATTGTTTTAAAGTTCTCTTTTTATTCTGGATGTGGCTGTTGTTATATCTCTATATCTATATAGAATTGTTCTGTGAAAACTGGTGCTTGAGTGCCAATTATTGAATGAAAAAAGGAGAGTAACCAAAATCAGTTAAGGATAGTAGGGATATTGGATCAAACATCTGACAAAAGGCAAATGTGCTTTCCCAAAACATGTAAACTAACAATGTGATTTGGACTTTAAAGTTTTTAAGTTGTCTCCCCATTGTGAAGATGTATTATATGGGTTATGCAAACCCCAAATGTAAACTATTATGAATATTAAAAGTCACCTTGAATTTCTATGACATCTTATAAAAGCACTTGACGTCCAGCCTTGTGCCTTAATCCTCTATTCTTGCCAAAAATATATGATTGCTTGCGGATTAGCTCTATTAAAGATTTATTTATCTTTTTGGAACTGTTGCTCCGTAAGGATTGAAAAGATACTTTAGGACCTCTGTGCACCAAGTTCTTAAACATGCACCAAATGCACTGAAAGCGACCTAATTTTTATTGGTCTCTAGATGCTTTCGCAGACTTGAATAAACCTTTGAGAGGTACATCCTTTGTGTTATGTGCTAGATGCAGCTTTTATTGAATTAGATATGGAGAACTGTTTGTAACATTTTCACCACATCTAAGCGTTATGTGGGAATATAGATATTTTGGGACTATTTGGTTCTGTCTTAATTTAATAATTACATTAGCAATGCTTTCTACATGCTTCAGTGCTGTATTGAGGTCAAGATGTTAATTAGAGATCCGTATCAGCACTTATACATATATGTTCTTTTTTGTGATATTTGTAAATTTTTTCTATTATTATATTTACGGTGAATATTAACTAAAATGTTTTAAGAGTAAACTGATCAAACTTGCCAACTCCCCTGGAGTGTCCGGGAGACTCCCAAATTCTGCTTTCCCATACTCCTGGGAGAGCAGGCCATTCTTCCGCATCATGCCCACTTCCAAGTGAAGTGGACAAGATGGAACCATCATGCAGCTGTGGGCAGTGGGGGAAACAGATCATACATAAAATAGGATCATACACAGGGTCGGACTGGCCTGCTGGGAAGCCAGGCTACGCCTCGATAGGCCCCGACCCCTGTAAACTCTGCCCCCTTCATTGATGGGGGAGCAGGCTTTTTTTTTAAAAAAAAATAAAATATATATATATATATATATATATATATATATACCCTATTTGCTGGCGTATAAGACTACTTTTTTGCCCTGAAAAACATGCCTCCAAGTGGGGGGGTCGTCTTATACACCGGGTCCAGTATTGCGCGGTATCCAGTGCGGCCGCGGCGGGTCATCAGCGTGGATGCGGCAAGCATCGGCAGCGATACAGGGGTGCCAGCCTTTTTGGCGTGACCGGCCCGTTCTGCTGACAGGGAGGGCAGACAGGGAGCAGGGACCAATCCAATCAGGCTTTGTATACACCCAACAGCCAACCACAGTACTGCACCATTGTACAGTACAATACAGCATAGAAAATGTCCAGCAGTCAAACCCCTATCAACCCTATCATGGCACCAGCAAAAAGAAAGAAATATGATGCAAGTTTTAAACTTAAAGTTGTAAACTTTGCCATGGAACATAATAATTGTGCTGCTGCAAGACAATATGGAGTAACAGAAAAGATGGTTCGGGACTAGAAATCAAATGAAAAAGCATTAAAGATTATGCCAGGGGGTAAGTGTGCACTTGCTCTCTCCCTCTATTTGTTATCTTCCTTCTATCATTGACTAGTGAATTACGTTTAATAAACTTGCACTGTTTTATGTTTACTGTACATGTTTGATAACATACAGCCTTGTGACAGTTTTCCTGCATGTCATAGGCATTCGAATATAAATTAACATGTTGAAATCAAATCTGATGTTCTTTTATGTTTTATTTGGTGTGTGGAAGGTGTGCGGAAGAGGGGGTAGTCTTATACGGTGAGTATATAACAAACTCTATATTTTGAGTGGAAATGTTGGGGGTCGTCTTATACACCCAGTCTTCTTATACGACGGCAAATACGGTATATATATATATACTCACCATGTTGTGGTGCCAGCGCCCCTCCTTACTCCTCTCTGCTCCGTTCGCATTGAATTATGGGTGTGACATCATCAAGTCACGCCCGACACTGAGTGAGGTGCGGCGCAGAGAGGACCCAGCATGGAAGAAAGAAGAAAGAAGACAGAAGACAAAAGAGAACAAGAGAGATGAAAGAAGCCAATAGGAAGGTAAGTAAAAGAACGGAGAAAAGGGGAAGAAAACAGAATGGGACAGAATGATGAAGAAGAGGGGGGGCACAGAGTAACAAAAAGAGTAGTGAGGCACAGAGTGATGAGAAAGAGGGGGGACACAGAGTGATGAAGTAGAAAGGGGGCACAGAGTGAGGAAGAAGTGGGGGGAAGGCACAGAGTGAAAAAGAAGAGAAAGGAAGCACAGAGTGATGAAGAAGAGAAGGGGAAGGCACAGAGTGATGAAGAAGAAGAAGGGGGGTGAGGAACAGAGTGATGAAGAAGAGAGAGGGAAGGCACAGAGTGATGAAGAAGAGAGGGGGAAGACACAGAGTGATGAAGAAGAGGGGGCACAGAGTGATGAAGAACAGGGGGGAGCCACAGAGTGAGGAAGAAGAGGGGGGCACAGAGTGATGAAGAAGAGGGGGGAGAAGGCACAGAGTGATGACGAAGAGGGGGGCAGAAAGGCACAGAGTGATGAAGAAGAGGGTGGGCAGAAAGGCACAGAGTGATGAAGAATAGGGGGGGTAGAAAGGCATAGAGTGATGAAGAAGAGGGGGGAGGCACAGAGTGATGAAGAAGAGGGGGAGGCACAAGTAATAATTGTGGGTCCTATTGATTTAACGCCGGGCCTGGTTGTATTTTTCTAAATGTACCCATTTTTTTCCAAATAGGGCCCCCAACATTCCAGGATCCAGACAAGCCGCAACTAAAGAAACTAGCAGCCACAGGTGGTAAAAGTGACAAGAACAGGTAGGACAGTCTGTCAAATGTTCTGATTCAAGTGGGACAATCCTGATTTTTGGTGACTGTTCAAGACTGTGTTCTCTTTATATACACACTGCATTCTTTATATACTACACTATGGTGCTAGCTGTCCTTCGTGGGCTGACCACTCCCACTCTAGTGTCTGGTCTTGTCTCTATGTTGGCTGGCGACACCCCCTCTGGTAGGCCCCTAGCATTGCAGTTCCCCGGTGGGCCCTTCATGCCCTGGTCTGACACTGGACAAACAAGGTAGACAAAATAGGAATGCAAGTGAAAACAAAGCATTGGAGGGCCATGCTTGTGAGAGCTTACAATCTAGAGGTCTATGTACTGTTCTTGTTAATATATTTGTTTGCTTTTAAATTGTGTAGTGTATTGTGTATATTACTGTTACAAATGCATATATTTAAAAGCAATTTCTTAATTGACACATATACACAAAACACTAATTTCTTAAGCATACTAATTAACTGCTTACCAACAACCTTATAATGGAGAACATTGAATTTATTTACTACATAATGGGCCTGATTCATTAAGAAAAATAAATTAAAATAAATTATTAACTTTGCACCTTTGCAAAACCATGTTGCATTGGAGGGGAAGACAAATTTAAAATGTGATGACAGATTTATAGTTGGTGTGAGGCATGTTCTAGATCAACTTTGAATTTCAGTGCACTAATAAAGCTATCAAGTATTTGTGTGTTACATGACTAAACAGCAAGTAGTTAGTTATCTTATGTGCAAAATAATAAACTAATTTGCACCCTTTGCATTGCAACATGATTTTGTCCTGGAGAAAAATCTATTTTTTGTCTTACTTTGCTTAATGTAGCAGACCCCATGTGTTTAAACTCTCCCTATTCTGTGTCAGTGACTCTTTCATTTAAAATTAACTTTAAAGGCGGATTAATGTGATTTGAAGCATCATAACAGTTCAAAAGAGTAAGCAGAAGTTTGGTCTTCCCACAACTACAAGTATATAAAATGTAAGTATTACAGTTCTTGTGCAGTTACTGCACAATGTTTGTGGTAATACAACTTAGCCAGTAGTGATAAAACATAAGTCAACTGGAAAAAACTACTTCACTTGTGAATACATTTATTCAAGTGACTGAATCTGATTGTCTTGTGTAGTGAAGGTGTGCTATATTCATGACAACTGCATATATCTGTACAGCTGGTGAAACTAAAGCAAGAAACTGACTAGTCTGAAGTTTCAGAGGATATCCCCTTCTGCTGACAGCTGCTTTACCAAGTCCAAAGCAAATTGCACTAGGGCCAGGGGCGGATTGGCCATTGGGCTTACTGAGAATTTTACCGGTAGGCCAGGGGGTCTAATGAGGCCGACTGTAAGGTGCTTGATAGGTTTTATTTTTTCATTACATTTTTTTCCCCCTTCGGCGGATGCTGGCCGCAATCAGGGCCATCCTAACATTGGCAGATTAGGAGGCCCCCCGGACAGGATGGGCGGCATCGTTGTGGCCGCGGAACCCCGCCCCCCCCCCCCTTGCATGGCCTCCTTCTCCTATCCAGTATTAAAGACAGGTCACATGGGACGCGCACCATGTGACATTTTCCGTCCCATGTGTACAGTGCTGGAAGCGCGGCTGGAATAAGGTAAGTGTGAGGGTGATTTATTTCAATGTAATGGGGGTTAATGTAGTGTGTATGTGCAGGGGGGCTTATGTCAGTATAGTGTGTGTGTGAGTGTGTGCAGGGGGGCTTATGTCAGTATAGTGTGTGTGTGCAGGGGGGCTTATGTCAGTATAGTGTGTGTGTGTCTGCGTGTGCAGGTGGGCTTATGTCAGTATAGTGTGTGTGTATGTGTGTCTGCGTGTGCAGAGGGGCTTATGTCAGTATAGTGTGTGTGTCTGCGTGTGCAGGGGGCTTATGTCAGTATAGTGTGTGTGTGTCTGTGTGTGCAGGGGGGCTTATGTCAGTATAGTGTGTGCGTGCGTGTGTGTGTGTGTGTGCGTGCGTGTGCAGGGGGGTTTATGTCAGTATAGTGTGTGTGTGTGTGTGTGTGCGCGCAGGGGGGTTTATGTCAGTATAGTGTGTGTGTGTGCAGCGGGGCTTATGTCAGTATAGTGTGTGTGTGTGCAGGGGGACTTATGTCAGTAGAATGTGTGTGTGTGTGTGTGTGCAGGGGGGCTTATGTCAGTATAGTATGTGTGTGTGTGTGTGTGTGTGTGTGTGTGCGTGCTCGCAGGGGGGCTTATGTCAGTATAATGTGTGTGTGCAGGGGGGCTTATGTCAGTATAGTGTGTGTGTGTGTGTGTGTGTGCGCGCAGGGGGGCTTATGTCACTGTAATGGAAGTGAGGGCAGGGGGGCTTATGTCACTGTAATGGGAGTGAGGGCAGGGGGGCTTATGTCACTGTAATGGGGGTGAGGGCTGGGGGCTTATGTCATAGTAATGGGGGTGAGGGCAGGGGGCTTATGTCACTGTAATGGGGGTGAGCGCAGGGGGCTTATGTCACTGTAATGGGTGGGAGGGCAGGTGGCTTATGTCACTGTAATGGGGTGAGGGCAGGGGGCTTATGTCACAGTAATGGCGATGAGGGCAGGGGGCTTATGTCACAGTAATGGGGGTGAGGGCAGGGGGCTTATGTCACTGTAATGGGGGTGAGGGCAGGGGGGCTTAGGGTAATGGAAAGGGGGTGAGGGCAGGGGGGCTTAGGGCAATGGAATGGGGTGAGGGCAGGGGGGCTTAGGACAATGGAATGGGGGTGAGGGCAGGGGGCTTATGTCACTGTAATGGGGATGAGGGCAGGGGGGCTTAGGGCAATGGAATGGGGGTGAGGGCAGGGGGGGCTTAGAGCAATGGAATGGGGGCATAAGGTAGGTGATGACTAATGAGTGATGGTGGGGCAATTTAGTTTAATAGTGGGGGCCTATTAATTTAAGATGAGGAGGCAGGAATTTTCATTTAATGCTGGTTTGGGGCTATTAACTGAATGTTGGGCTGAGTTTGGAGAGGAGGGCTATTTATTAAATGTGAATACGAATAATTTAATGACAGGGGTGGTTTTGGGAAATGGTTATATTTAATAAACATAAATGCTATTTATTCCTGGCCTGTTTTGAGGTAGGGAAATAGGTTAATTTATTAAATGGGAATACTCTTATTTGAATGGGGCTGGAAGGAGGCCTGATTATTAAACTTGTATGCTATTGATTTAACGCCGGGGCTGGTTGGAGTTTTCTTAATTTAATGTACCCATTTTTTTTTCCAGATAGGACTCTCAACATTCCAAGATCCAGACAAGCAGCAAATGAGCTAAAGACACCAGCAGTCACAGGTAGGGAAAGCAACAAGAACAGAACACACATACTTGGGTACATACAGTAGGCGCACAGACACTGGGCGCACACACATACAGGGACAGACACAGTGGGTACACACACATACTGGGCCCCGCCTACCATTTTTTTGGCCCCGGCCACATGAGGTCACTTTCAAACTTTTTTCCAGGGCCACTTTAAGTTCCCAATCCACCCCTTACTAGGGCAGTGGGAGACAGGTATTGTTACATTAAAGCCTGATGTTTTCCTTTTCCTATTAGGCGGACACTGGACAGAAATCTGCTGGACACTCAGTTCGAGCAGATTACTCACATTTGAGCAATGGATGCTATGCATGTGAAGCAATGCAGACCACTGAAAAGTCAGAATAAAGCCTCCTGGGCAGTACTGTTATAAAGAAGACTATTCACAAATCCAGGGATAGAAGTAGGATGTCTTGCACATTTTCAGGAACATTAATGAATTTAACACTCTGTGAACAAGGGAAGTAATAGCATTTTTACATTCCAAAGATCATAATACAATTAAACTGCATACATTCTGTTATCTCAGAAAATGTAAAATATATTCCACTTTAAAGAGATTGGACTATTCACAAAATAAAAAATGATAGTATATAAAGCAATGCAACAGTAGTTTTAAAATAAAATGCTTTTCATAAAATGTTTCTGAACCGCTATAGGGACATATTTAATAATAACCGCATTTTTGAGCGAATCATATTCATTCCTTATCATTGCGATAAGATTGTGACCATTTATGAAAAGTGTTCTGCCGAAACAACAGTCACGATAAACGGCTGTTCCAGGGAGCACATAGTTTACCTATCTCCTCTATCTCCTCTATGGTCACTATCATGGTCACCTTTCCTTGACCGTGGGGGAGAGCAGGTAAGATGCAGTGAGGGATCCGAATGATTTCCCCATAGGCTTTAATAGCTAACGGCATCTTCAGATGGAGTTAGCCATTGGGCACAAGTGCTGAAAATCTTTGCTTTTTGAAACATGATAAATTGCGAATATTATCAGTCCCCATAAGAACCTATGGGGACTGCTTTTGTATACAATAACAGTGGGATCGAGCAGATATCTCCTTTTGCTTTTATAAACAGCTGGGATCCTTAATGTTGTGGTTGTCCCCAAAAAACTGCTGTTTTCAGAGGATTAGGAGTTTGTTTTATAGGCCCCATAGTGTTCTTACATAGTGCAGAAAAATGCATGTCATCTTTCAAGTACAAGTCTCCAGGGTCGATTAAGCTATTTGCTGCTTGGAACAATGACAGACAAAATGACATATTTAAAATCACATAAAATCACCAGGATAACTTTCAGTGTAACTGTTTTAAAGACTTCTGTAAAGAGTTCTTAACCACTAAGCTACCACTATACTGCCAACATTCTCCCAGAGGTATGTGGTCATGCCACAATGGGTGAACACACTATGGCGAGCAGGGAAATATCTCCCAACATTGGGGCACACATGCAGAATTGTGGGACGGTGGTAGAGTTTCTTCAAATCATGAGATTTAAAGTTAGGCACTAGTTCTTCCAAACACTTCCAATTCTAATAGATATTTTTCTAAGCTGAGGAATATAAAATATAACCAAACAAAAATGTAAAAAAATTTAAAAAAGGCAATAACCTAGTAAAGATCATAGCAAATAACATCACAAGAAAGTAGGCTGTAAAATAACTATGATTTTTTTTTAGGTGGTACTGTCTCTTTAAATATTAACTCCTATTGGTACACCTGATTTATTCATTTTACAATTCCACATAACATAGATTATGAAGTTTTACTGCATTCACCTGGCAGTTAAATTAATGCAGCATAAAGATTATTCCATGCAGGAAGGGTTCAAGAAATTAATCTGAGTAACAAGCAACCTCTTGTTCCTCTGTAAAGTGTATAAAATATAGCTCACACCATTAAAAGTCTAGGCTACATTTAAAAACAGTTTACGTAACACTTCTTCACAAGTTTATGTAAGCAATCACCAGAATTGCATACATAATTAAAAGCCCAGAAGAGTTGATTTACACAAGTCTTACTGCATAGAAAATTAAGAAGGAGAAGCCTACAAATCACTTAATTCTGTTCTTCCTGTGCAGGACTCAATACTAAAAATAATACTGAGTATTGCAGTTGCAAAATTAGATTGGCTATCACTGTCTAACCACTTAAAACTTATTTTGATTACATGATACTGCTATCTATAACTGCTGACCCATTTATTCAATTCAGACTCCAAGAACAGTCTGGGAAGAATGTCCACTGGGCCATTAGAGTTTGTTGAAGGGCAACAGAAATAGTGTCAGTAAGAAACATGTGAAAAAATTATTTTAGCATTTTTGACCACAGTATAAATGGGCAGTAAGGCTAGGTACACACTACCGATATTTTCGACCAATATGTTATCTATAATGACTTTACCAAGGACTGAAAAAAACCCATTACAGATCAGCATGTTGATTCATGTGTACACATTATACATGTTTTACAAGATTTACCTTCAAACCTGTGCTCTTCATCTGTCATAACCATTAGCTGAAAAGATCATGACTCTGTAAACTCTATGGAGATACTGATTGTGAGTACAACAATAATATGTGCTTTGGAATGACAACTGTTTCTTGTTGCAGGGCACACATTACTGTGATATCGGGCCAATCAGTCGTTTATCGGTTGATTGGCACGATTATCTGCTGAAAACAGTGTAATGTGTATCCAGCCTAAAAAAACCAGTAATTAGCTTTGATCAATTTTGTAGAGTAATTTAGACAAAAAAAGTAATTGATTAATTGTTTGCTATGGGTGATTGTACATTTGCACTCAATTAAAGATCCTAATTTTGCTTTGCAGCATATTCTGCATAATAGATACATTGTGCTATATATTTGCAATTTTTTCTGTTTTCTTGCATGAGCAATTTGGCACTGGGCATAGTAAGCCATACATGCTGACTTTTCTGGATTGTCTGGAGGCTCAAAGATACCCTCCTAGACTCCCATGAGTCTATAGTTCTATCTGATGGTGGGAGAAGTGGGTGGTGTTGAGCGTTGGATGATGCAATCCCCAAACTTTCATCCCTCTTATACCACATATCTTCTTCCTTCTCACCACAGCTCAATGCACACATGAATCCATCCTCCTTCTACTTACCTCCACCTCCAATTTTCTCCAACTGATCTACCCTACCATTCCCCCTCCACTATCCTCTTTCTCACCTGCCTAAACTTTGAAATGCTCTGCTTCCTTCGCCCTTCTCATTCCCACAGCTTACACAAACTGGAATTATCACATCACCCACATGTCACATTCCCTAGTAATCCTTCTCAATCACCTCCTTCTCCTGCCTGATGGAGACTTCTCATCTACCTCATGGCCCCAAGCAATCCACACATTCCTCATTCCACCCCAAATTGTTATATTTACCATGTACATCCAATGCTTCCAACCTCATTTTTACCTCTCCATTTTCCTACCTCACTTTTTCCTTTGTACTCTGGAATGCTGAATCTGTCTGTTACAAGCTCAAAACCAGTCATGACCTATTCCTCTTTAATTTCCCTAGCCTACTTGAAATTAATGAAACTTGGTTATCCCCATCTGACACTGCTTCCACTGCAGCTTTCTCCAATGGGTTCCTTCCCCTCACCCACACACTTTGACCGAGGGACAGACAAGGTGGTGGAGTAAGCTTACTCCTATCCCCTGACTGCACATTACAAGTCATATCCCGCATAATACTCTCTCCTCCTTTAAATATCATACAGTCTGACATGTTCTGTTTTTATGTATTATTTGTATTTTGGATATTTGTTATACGGACTGGCACCTTACACAAATAATAAAAATGATAATGACAATAGTAATTCCTTTATGTATGCAAATCTTATTTGCTTTTTTTTTGGCTGTATTAAGAACTGTATAGTAGCATTTCTTCCAGCTAAAGTGCACTTTATTACTGGAGAGATGTGGTCAATGGATAGGGTGTAGATTAAGTTGTTACTTTTTTTTAAAATTCCAACAGACTTATTAGCTGTAAATCTGGCCTTGCTTATTGGTGTTACTTGCGCTTATAAACATGTACAAACGTGGCTTGTGAGCATGCATGGCTATTTAAATGGAATGGAGGTGGGTGCTACTTTATTAGTGGAAATGTTTCCTGTTGATCTCATCCCACTGATGAAATGGAACATAAAAATCTATCTCTAGTGCTGACCAGAAATTTGGCATAGAAGCTGCTAAAAATATTATCTGATGGAAATGTGACATTGCAGGAAAATTGTGACCTATCAAATTTACTTTAAAGGGGAGATAGTGTAAAAATATATTTATATATAGTACAAAACTTAAATTAACAAATAAATATTGCAATAAATTCAGCAAAACATTGATTAGAAAAAGCTAAACAAAATGTTATGTAGGAAGCCGGCAGGAATGCATCACAGAGGCTAAGTGTTAGGTAGTGATTAGAAAGTAGCCATATATATATATATATATATATATATATAAAGAGAGAGCATGAGTGGAGGGAGTGGAGTATACTTCAGGATTTAATCTTCTATGGAATAATGAGTATTTATTTTAGGATTTCTGCCTACTTCAGAACTCTTCCTTTCAACATAGTTGTGTAGTTAGTAAGATTGTTAAGGTTAAAACCAGTATGACAGTCGCAAATTCAGCAAAACAATCATTGCTGACACGAAAACCTCTGCATCAATCAACCCCTAATGTCAGCTATAAATTACAACTACAGATACGATTTTTCATATGAAAACAATTCAATCCATTTTTAAAATATTTTAGTACATTTGGTAAGGAATTCCACAGCTTTACCACCCTTACAGTAAAAAACCCATCCTATATTGATGATGAAACCATATTTCTTCCACTCTTAATTACTTACTCCTGGGAGTAATTGTATTAACTGACGATTTTTTCAAGTCACCGCTATTCGGCGAGCTTGCAGTGAAAATTAAATTTGGCAATGGCTTTAAAGGCAAAACAATGCCTTTAAAGCCATTGGCGCTTTCAAATTTCACTGCAAACTCGCTGAATAGTGGCAAGCTGAAAAAAAATTGTCAGTTAATAAGTATACCCCCTGGTGTTCTACATTGTCATAACTAGATAAATGTTAACTCAGCATATATATATACATATCAGATTGGTCAACACTGAGGTGCCCGACACTGTGTGCCTCTAATAACTAGTATTATACTCCCTATTTCAGTGTTAGCTAATTTTATGTATGCTAGCTTTTAGCACGGCCCAGGTGCATAAGGCTACATGCTACATATACCTCCATTAAATTTTATCTTCCATTTTGTTTAACTTTTCTGTACCAAGTTTCTATTCTGCTAAATGTTAATAACTCTACATATAGCAGAATAGAAACCTGGTACAGAAAAGTTAGACAAAATGGCAAATACCTAACTGTTATAAGCAAATTACGTTCTATGCCATCTACAAGGTAATCAATAAAAAGATTGAAAAGGATATAGCCCATTACCAATTCCTATAGTACAACACTAATAATGTTAGCCCAGCCATTTGTCTTTTACCCTTCAGCCACTTCTCTACCCATATACATAGATTTTTCCCTAGACCTAGTACTCTCATCTTATGTAACTAGACTGTTACATGGACCTGTATTGATTGATTTAACAAAATCCATTTATATCAATCAATCGCACTACAAAAATCCAGTGTAAAGCGTTTCATCCTCATATAAAACTAGTAATATTTCTAAAGAAATGAAAATTTTAATTAAAATATATTTTCACAGTTTTTGTCAGCTTTGCCTTGCATCTCCCATCCAATGTCTTTCTTTTACTGTTGCTTATTTTTATGGCTAATGTTACACATATGACAGGAACGTGGCACTCATACTGCCTAATGCATGAAGGCAATAAACAGATAAGTTCTGAGTTCTTGTGGCCAATAATTTCAGGAATACACCGTTTGACGTTACACAACTTTCCTATATGCAAAAACTACTGGGTGACTGTCCTCAAGTATACTCTTAGATTCCCATGTATTTAACTGCATTGCTACTTATATAGGAGCATTTTGGACATCCGTGATATATCACTGATCCATATGCTGGATTAAAAGTTCTTGTGATGTTTGAAAAAAGACAAAACAACATTTTCTGAACAATACGAATGAACAATCTCTTTTAAGGATAATGGCATTACTAAATCAAAATGTACCTTGCCTTATGGTACTGACTTCAAAATATTATACTCAAAGCATGATCTCTTACCTCCATCACCAGAGCCTGAACCTCCCTCTGAAAAGAGAAAGAAAGAACATACATCTTAGATAAACATTCTGTTTAAAGTATGACAGAAGAAAATTAAGTTATATGATTTCTTGTTGAGCATAAATCACAAACAAAAAGAACAACTATATGATGGTCTAGTCTAAGCTGATGTGTTTTCTATTTATTTTTGTTTTATTTTGCCTTTTTTGTAAGGAACAAAGTGCTCAAGGTTAATGCAGTATTTTGCAGGTAGCGCCAGAGAAACAGAGAGAATCATGTTCGTTTTTTGTCATTGAGTTTAACCTTTTTTCCCCAGTATAAATTCTGCTTTTTATACAAGAGTTGAAGAGCCAGCATTGAATACAGACAAACTTAGCAATAGGGCAAATAGGGTGATAAATTAACTTAAAGGTTACCCAGAGCATTTGAGCTGTATCTCATATTATGTACAGAAGAGATTTCTAGATTTGCAAATGCATTCCTCTTTGTACTAATGAATCAACCACAAAATAACAAGCAAACAAAAATATATATGCAAATAAATCTAATATATACTAAATAATAAAGTTATTACTTTAACTCACAATTACTACTTGTATGTATTTAAACATATGGAGCCTGATTCATTAAGGAAAGTAAAACCAAGGAAAGGAGTAACTTTGCACCTTGGTAAAACCATGTTACAATTAAGTAAATTTGAAATGTGGGGACAGATTTATACTTGGGATAGGACATGTCCTAAATCATTTTAAAGTTCAATGTAAGCATAAAGCTATCAAGTATTTATGTGTTCCATGAAAAAACAGCCATAATTTAACTTGTGCAAAATAATAAACTAATTTGCATCCCTTGCATTGTAACATGGTTTGTCCAGGAGAAAACTTAATCCTTTTTTTTGTCTTACTTTCCTTAATGAATTAGGCCCACTGAGTTAACAGGGGTGAGGGGCTTGTAGAGGGTTAGGGGAGTGTTGTGAATAACAGGGTTGGGGGTGATGATTTAAGGAGATAAGGAAGGGGTTGATTACTAACAGATGAAGAGGGACTGATGAAATAGAGGAAAGTTAGAATAATGGAATCACTGGTGAGGGTTGTGGTGCTGTGCGGAAAAATGAGTTACACTGGTAATATGACATCTCATTTTTAACACCTACACCTTTTTCCAAACAGGTCCCAACATTAAAGAATTGGGCCAAGCAGCAACAGAGAAGACATCAACAGCAGTGTTAGGTTGTCAACACGTCAATAACAGATAGGAGAGAGCAACACAGCCTGTCAACTGTCCTGATTCTAGAGGGACAGTCCCAATTTTGGAGAACTGTCCAGCACTGTTAGGATTTTGTAAGGAAGTATGTCCCATTTCATTTTGCCATCTCTTTCCATCCACACCAACAGGGGTTACCCTGCTGTAGTGTTCGGGGGGGGGAGGAGGAGTCAGATTACTGCACTGCACTACACATGCTACTGCTCCATGATGACGGCCCTCTGGTGACATCAAAAGTGGCAGCCACCAGCACTCTGCTCAGGGTTCCTTCCCTCATGGAGCAAGCAGAGGTGGGAGATGCTTGACGCAGCAGCAGGTACAAAGGAACCTGATGGGGAGGGAAAAAATGAGAGTGGAGAGGGCATATATGAAATAAGCCCACCCCACTCTCCTCTTGTCACATATGTTTCAACACAATTCATCCCTTGTAACATAGGGGAGGGATCCCAAATACTACTCTTGCACTAAGGCCCACTAAATTCATGAGGAGGTCGTGAAGGTTTCAAGGAGTCAAAAAGTATTTTTTTTTACACTTGCTCTAGAAATGATTTAAAGATTTTCAGGGCAAAAGCTGTTTTTGTACCAAAGAACTCAATTTTTGCAAAGATTACATAACTACTTGTTTAAATACCCAACATTTGAATAAAATACATCATCATTAATGCAGCGCAAGGTAATCCTAAACCTCTATAGTGACACATAGCAGTGAATGGGAAAGAGGCTTCCCTGATATAAAGGCCTAAAGGCCAATGTGTGAATCTCAGTCAGTACTAAAGGCCAATGTGTGAATCTCAGTCAGTACTAAAGGCCAATGTGTGAATCTCAGTCAGTAACTAAATAACGTAATACCAAGGATGAGGCTTGTAATCAGTGAATACACCTGCTGATTAGCCTTCTACTTAAGGACATCCCACAAACCCCTCAGTAGCTTTGAAAAAAGTGCTTTGAGAGGCACGAAACGCGTCAGCAGGGTTCTGTGTACTATATATCCGGATGTGATTGTGCCTCTACTGTACCATTCATGTGTGTTTTATTGACGTGATGATCTATCCTTAATTATTCACACTGGGTATTGTACCTAATTGGAGGATCTGTATAGAAGTTTCCAACAGTATTGGCTCCCATTTGTCTGCACAATTGTGCCGAGTGCTGAGTGCGCTCCAGCTGATAACGAGACAACATCATTACAGTATCTGTGTTGTGCAACGGAGTCCGTGCTATAGAGACTGGCTAACCTTGGACGGAACGATAGCATCTGTGAACCGGATTATCAACTTCACCGACGGATCACATAAATGAGGTGATTGAGACTCTATTTTGCCACACACACTGTTGGTCTACGGAGGAGGCCGTACTTATGGGCTATAATTTATAATACTCACGCAAATAGCCCATTATTTATCAGTGCATATTGGCTGTTTTTTATATTCCGGACTTATGACTGATAACTATTTATACCTGGATGTATTTTTTCTGTGTACACCAACCTTTTTTTGCAGCCATGGTTGTGTTTCTCTGCGTGCTTTGTTTTTAACCCAGTGTTGATTTTCAACTAACAACATTTTATTATACAGGGTTTACTTGAATGACCTAGGATCATTATTTTTAAGTTACATTTGATTGTGGAGCGATTTTAATAAATACAGTATTATACCTACCCGGTATACTGTTGAGTGTCTCATTTCACCCGACAGGAGAACCTCCGTACATTGTGTTTTTCATTTATTCCATATTATTTTGATTTGTAGCAGCGTGACCCTTATCCATTGTTGTTTGTGTTATTTATTACTATTAGTGGGAGTGAGCTGCCCACTGTGGGTCTGCAGCAGTGAAGGATTCTACCTATTAGTAGGTTTTTCCCATTCCTTACTTCCCTCTTATTTATAGGAGGTAACCCCTAGCTGGTCTCTAGTGTGCGCCCTAACTCTCGTTGGGATTTTTTGGCTTCCCTGATATGTTTTGGGGCTCTTCACCTGTCAAAATAATATATGCAGCTTTTTACCAGTTTGAAGCCTTCTAAGCAGAGATAAGTGAATTGATTAGCCCGATTCGGACAATCTGTGATTTTACAAATAATTTAAAGAGTCTGGGAATAATTTCCACTGCCTAAAAAATCAGGCCAATGTCTGAGCATTTAACATAAAGTAATCAATTACCAAGGATCAACAAATATCACATGTCTATAGCCTTATAAAAGCAACTTAAAGCCGCCCCCGGATACTTTTTTCAAGGGGATATTTCAAGGTGGATTGAGTATTATCAGCGCTCCTAAGATCTGCCTCCCAATATGTACACACTTGAAGAGGGTTCCCTCTCTTCTACATATAACAGAATACCAAACACGTCAATGGTGTACATACATTGGGCGCCAATCTTTAAACACAGCAGGATTAAGGCACTTTTCTTCAATGCAACGACAATCAGCAATCCTATTCCTTTTGGCTAGAACTCAGAAAAACAAAACATAGTGTAGCATATCTTAATCACATATTGTCCCAAATATTAGGCCACAAAGACTGCATTTAAACACTGTCTGGCTAATGATGTTAAAAACACCAACAACAGAAAGGTCTGTGATTCTTCTGTAACACCTTAACCCCAATGGACATATTCTTACAGTGCTTCCACTTTCAATGAGCCTTCAGATATACATTAAACTCTATTGTCTCCTTCCTTCAATTTCCCATTTTTTCTGCACTTATCAAGTCATTCCATTCCATAATTGAAGTCTAAATATCAAATTTATTGTATTGACTGTCAGTTACTTTATAGCAAATGATGACTTGCATGAGGAAAAATACCCCCAAAAACTATAAATCAAATACATGAATTTATGGTTTGGCTATACTCTGTTGGTAATTCACGAGAACAACAAGGTAATTGTGCACAGACAACTCTATATTGCTAAGTACATTGTACAAGAAAATAACCAATGCTAGTGATTATGAATTAGTCATTAATAATTAGTAATTATGAAGCAGACAAAAGAGCAACGGATGCATCCCCATTATCATCCAACTTAACAAGAATTTAAAAAGATGTAAGTGGTGGCAAACATATGTAAAGCGATCTGTGTTTGCAGATTTTGGTGACAATACCTCACAAAATAAAATAACATTAAACAATTGTTTTCCTGAAATGGCTTTTTTCAAGCAGTGATGACAACTACTGTATATGCAGCGGCCATTCAGAAGATAAGATGTAATCATAAAAAAAAAAATACATGCACCACCAACTGCATCTGAGAAACACAGCTTTTCTCACCAGTCCCCCAAAAATACAGTGAATTAATCCTGTTGCCATAGTGGCTAGCTCTCCATCACCTACAACCTTACAGAGAAACACAAAGAAAATGATCGGTTTGGATTTTAGAGTGACATAAATAACATAGTGATAGTTAAGTGTATATATGCACATAAGTTTAGACAAGGACGCCAAGGAACAAATCTTTGAACATCAACCCTGATGCAATATATGGAAAAGCATCATAGTCTCATTGACATGATGTGAGTGAGCTCTCTGTACAACGCTGAGGAATTAGTGGCGCTTTATAAATAAATGATGATGATAAACAGGAAAGACATAACAAACCAATGGCAGTATGAAAAATAAAAAAGGAACATTATAAGTGTACTCCTAGGATTGTTGTATGGTGGCGTAGTGGTTAGCACTTCTGCCTTACAGCACTGGGGGCATGAGTTCAATTCCCGACCAACGGTAAATGTATGAAAGTCCAGTTTTTTCAACTCGCCGGAAATCGGCGAGTTGAAAAAAACGGACTTTCATACATTTCGCCCATGCCTTTATCTGGGAGGAGTTTGTATGTTCTCTCCGTGTTTGCGTGGGTTTCCTCCGGGTGCTCCGGTTTCCTCCCACACTCCAAAAACATACTGGTAGGTTAATAGGCTGCTAACAAATTGACCCTAGAATGTGTGTGTGTGTGTTAGGGAATTTAGACTGTAAGCCCCAATTAGGGACTAATGTGAGTGAGTTCTCTGTACAGCGCTGCGGAATTAGTGGCGCTATATAAAAAAAATGGTGATGATGATGATTGTTGTCCTTGCTGCTGGTGAGGAGAGCGATAATGATGTACATGTTGATCTTTCTGGTACTGATGTTGCAGCTGATGACAACTGTGAAGATCAAACTGTAATTTCTCAGTCATTGTCACTTAATGTTTGTAATAATCCGATGGTAAAATTTCAAACTAGCCACATCTATCACTACTGACATTATTATACAGAGGAAAAATACAGTACCATACATCCTAGAGCAGTCTCACCAAACATACTCATAGCAAAATGGTTAACTTTAGAAATTATGCCTTTGAAGTTTGTTGAATTTGCATCATTACAGGAATTTATTGTTTGTTGAGAACCAAGATGGAAAGTACCTAGTTGTTATTATTTTTCAATCATAGGCGTACCAGATTTAGACTTCAACACTAAATAACCCTTACATTTATAGGCATGTTTTTTTTTTATCTTTTATCTTTTTAGCGTTCACTCACTGTGTTGTGTCACCAGCTGCTCCCGCAGAGATTATAGGAGGCTTGTAGGAAGTAGATGGACTAAATCAGAGTTGGGGTTCTTTGAAGCAAAGCAATTCCTGATTTGCAAGCAGAATAAAATTAGTGTAACATTTCTGGGCTCCTGGAGAGGTGGAATGGCGAGGCTCAAGCTTAAGATGAAAACAGTAAGTGCATGTATACATAACTGAAGCACACTCTCTGGAGATGCCTCCTAATCATATGTGGACACATCTCCAGGTATTCTTCTTAGGAAGCATTTCTTTTCGGGTTTATTAAAGGCCTGGAGTAAAGATACATAATGAATATGATGGTTATTCCAGCAGTACTATCTAGCCACTTCTCATTATTTGAGTATTGACTGACAGCTCTTTATTCATGACTATCACGGCTATATTATATGGTCCAACAGTCTATTCAGATTACTTGTCATTTCCTTTTAAACTACTGCAGGAAAGAAGATGTCCATTGGATTTATAAAGTGTTAAATGATGGATGTACGGTCATTTGTATTTAATTTAAATTGATGTGGAAAATGCAACTTTTGCATTTATTATTAGCATTGTGAAGACACTATTCTCTTTTGTGTATATGACACTTCCATTACATTATATTGTGTACAAATACGATAATGTTACTTCAGTATTTACGATTCCCTAAAGATCAGCAGTTTGGATTATGTGAAATCCGACAAAATGCGACATTAGAGATCCAAGTGAAACCGAGTCCTCCCGAGTTTTCTCAAGCGCTATTTTGGAACAGACAGCATGTAGGGAGGAGGTTAGCTGTGGTGCTCTGCTCAGAAAATAGCATTCAGGGTGAACCAGGGACATCGAAAAGCAATAGAATCCTGTCATTATCGTAAAGCAGTTCTATAGAGAATAGTCAGCTACAAAAGTTTGCTGATCAATTGCTTTTAATTTCCATCTTACATACACTTTACACGGACTAGTGGCTACTGGTTGTTGTTAATGCATTGCACTGCATACATATAAAAGTACAAGACAATATATACAAACTGATTTAGATAGATAGAAATTCTGAACTAAATAGTACATTTATTTTTTGGAGAAAAACAGAGTGCTTTTGCTGTCTGACTATTAGCAGCAGGATCCAAAATACAGACAGATTTATTTATTTTAAAATTGAAAGTTTTTCTAGTGAAAGTATTCTTGCAGGGGGCAGTAACAACTGAAATAATTTAAAAAAAGAAACACTGTGTATTTGCGTGTGAGATTCAGCAGCAGTTGCACACCCCAAAAAAGGCTATATATTATTATAATTTAATAATTTCTATTTTTCAATACTTGTTAATTTTTCTAAGGATCATTCAGTGAAATCTATATTTTAAAAAGAAGTGTTTGTGAGAGCCAGCACACAACTCCACACCCGCAAAAAATGCTATATATTCTAATCTAATTTATTTTTCAAATCTTGCCCATTTTGGAAGGGTCATTCAGTGAAATCTGTATTTAAAAGAAGAGCGTTTGTGAGGATCGGTACACAACTGCACATCCCAAAATAGCTATACATTGTAATATTTTCTATTTTTCAATACTTATCAATTTTGAAAGGGTCATTTAGATAAATCTATATTTAAAAAAGAGTGTTTGTGAGGGTCAGCATGTAGCTATACACCCCAAAAAAAGCTATATTTTCTAATATTTTCTATTTTTCTATTTTTTAATACGTGTCTGTTTTGAAAGGGTTATTCAGTAAAATCTAGATTTAAAAATTGTTTTGTGAGGGTCAGTGCAGCTGCACACCCTAAAAAGGCTATATATTATAATATTGTAATTTTTTATATTTTTCAATACTTGTCCATTTTGGAAGGGGCATTCAGTGAAATCTATATTTAAAAAGGATGTTTGCGAGGGTCAGAACTGGAGCTGCACAAGCTAAAAAAAATGTTATATATAATCTAATATTTTCTATTATTCAATATTTGAACATTTTGGAAGGGTCATTCAGTGAAATCTATATTTAAAAATGGTATTTGTGAGGTCAGCACGCAGCTGCACACCCTAAAAAACACAATATAATATTATATTATGATCTTTTCTATTTTTCAATACATGTCCATTTTGGAAGGGTCATTCAGTGACTGGAGGAAACTGGAGGATTGGGCAGCCAAATGGAATATGAGGTTTAACACAGATAAATGTAAGGTTATGCATTCAGGGATCAAAAACAAGAATGAAATCTATAAATTAAATGGAATTAATTTAGGAGAATCGATAAAGGATTTGGGAGTGCTCGTAGACAGTAGACTTAGCAATAGTGCTCAACGTCAAGAAGCAGCTGCAAGGGCAAACAAAGTATTGGCATGCATAAATAGGGGCATAGATGCAAGGGAAGACAGTGTAATTTTGCCACTGTATAAATCATTGGTAAGACCTCATCTTGAATATGCAGTACAGTTCTGGGCACCACTCTATAAAAAAGATAATTTGGAACTAGAAAGGGTTCAGAGAAGGGTGACAAAATTGATAAAGGGTATGGAGTCATTAAGTTATGAGGAAAGGTTAGCCAGTTTAGGCATGTTTACTTTAGAAAAGAGGCGTCTAAGTGGAGATATGATTACTATGTACAAATACATTAGGGGTCAATACAGAGAGCTTTCATGGGAACTTTTTACCCCAAGGACCATACACAGGACACGTGGTCATCCCCTAAGGTTAGAGAAGAGGAAATTTCACAACCAGCAAAGGAAGGGGTTCTTTACAGTAAGGGCAGTCAAGATATGGAATTCATTGCCAGGGAAGGTTGTGATGGCAGATTCAATAGATATGTTTAAGAAAAGGTTAGACAAATTTTTAGCGGAAAGATGTATCCAGGGATACGACTGTTAATTAAAATGAAGGATAGTAGTGGATATAGGGTAAAATAGGACTGCAATATTGAGTCTGGGGGGATTTTTCACAATTGAAACAGATTGGTGGTTGCTTACTCTGGATTAAATTCAAATATAAGTGCAGGATCGCAGGAGATCCAAAATAGGTTGAACTTGATGGACTGTTGTCTTTTTTCAACCTCATCAACTATGTTACTATGTTACTATGTTACAATCATATTAAAAAAGGGTGTCTGCCTGTGAGAGTCAGCTGTACACACCCCCAAAAAAGTAAAAAGAGGGTGTTCTTGTCATTGACTCAGAGCAGTACAACCCCCTAATAAAATATAAAAGCTGTTTGTTTGAAGTATATTGTGGAGCAGTGGCATAAGAATTGTAAGATAACATTCCATCCATTCCCTGTCTCATTGTGCGTTCCCTGGTGTGGTGGCAGTTATCTATAAGTAGCTCTAATCTGTTCAAGTAGCATTACAGCTCGTGACAACCATGGATTACTGTACAGACCAGGAGCAGCCCAGTTGATGAAAGCATCCTCAAAATCCAAAGACTATTTGTCAAATTGAATCTACAAAAAACACTAGCTCTTGATGTCTTGATGTAAGGAGAAGTATTAAGAGGGAATTTTCTGATGAATGTAGTCATTTGTACAAAAAAAGGAAAACAGCTAACATTCCATACACCATCCGCAGCGGCAAGAAAAGGCATAGACTAGGTCCAGTTCTTGCTAGTAGGGGTCCTGCTACTACTGGTAATAAGATAAGTGCTAGAATGGCCATTCCAAAACAGCATTTCCAATGTGGTCGTGCATCTTTCTCAACTTCCCATGCACCACTTTGTCACTCAATATGTTCGTCTGCTACCTCCAAAACAGCTAAATCAGTGCCTGAAGATAACACTGAGGTTAAAGAACAACTTGGGTACTAATGGATTTCCTCTAAGGAGGGTATAAATGAGTGGTATATGTGAGTCTGAGCAGCCTCCTTTGAAAAAAGTTCTCAAACATTTGGAAATGTGAGGATGGGTAGTAGTAGTATTAGTGTTGATGATGATTTACCCGTAGAAATTGAGGAGCCTACTATGGAAGTTGCAAATATGCAAGAGGATAAGGGGGATATTTGTGGATCTGAAAATTAATATGTTGTACTTGAACGAGATAATGAGGAGGATGATGATGATGGTCTCACTTCACAAGGGCTTCACATCACTATGCAGTGTTTGTGAAACACGTTTCTATTATATCTCCCCCAGGTAGGTCTGTCACTTGTATGGGACTGTAGGATGTGACTTTGCTGTAATTTTCATGTTGATGGTTGAAATCCATTTTCCTAGTTTTTGAATTGTTAAACGAAGCCAGACAGCTACCAGTGTTACCACCAGCAGATGCCCATGATAAGTACATTATCATGCCAGGGCAGTAGGTGAAAAAAAGGTTCTCTATCCTCTTTCGTTTGCAAATATTTTTACCTAAACCCAGACAACAATTGTCAAGGCACCTGTAGCCTTTATCATTTCAAAATAAGTAACGTTAGGAACCTTGATCATCTAGGCATCTCGTCTCTCATACATCATTTGTAACAAGTTCATTTAAGCCGTGTTTCTAAAAGTGGCAAATTTGTGTATAGTAGCAAGCAGCCCAGGATCAGCTAGCAGCGGATAGATAGTTGCAATCCTCACTGGTGTCAACACCTTTCTCATTAACCTCCTCATTATTAGTATGTATACTGCATCCAATTATCAAATGCCTTCCCTAATGCAATCCAGGATTCCGAAGAAACATCCTTGAAATCTACAACTGATGCTGCTGGGGCTAATTCAACAACACAGAAGGGAAGCAAGACAACTAAGCATAATTTAACACAATTGTCTGTAAAGCAAGCATTTGCTAGAGGAAACAAGTGTGACAGTCAGAATCCTGTATGAAGAATACCGTTCTTGCTGCCAATTACCAACAGAATGTGTAGATTTCAGTGGGAATGAATTAATATTGTGTGATGATGATTATCATAACATCAGTGATGAGAATGTTGATAAGGCTGATGACATGGTCATCAACATGCTGGAAGATGACCACTGTTAGCCAAATGACCATTAGTGAATGTGAAATAAATAAACTGCTATATACGCTGTCCAATTCATCGACCAACAAGCAAAATGTTCTCTTTTGTGGGGATCCAAACAAATCAGGCACTTCAGCCACAAAAGTGGCAGCCCCTTTCGCTGAAGTGCTTGGTTGGTTAAACTATATGCATGTCCTTTTTTAACATATGGGTGTGTGGGTGAATGGGCCCAAGGACAATTCCATCTTGCACTACTTTACATTTTGGCCTTAGTTTATCAGCTTGTGTAACAGTCGACAATTCAGGTATCAACAGTATTATTAGGTCACCAATTCACACAGTGGACAGTATGATTAGGTAGATAATTCAAATGCTGACAGTATTACTAAAGGGTTAGGGATAGGGAAAAGGATATGGTTAAGGACAGGGATAGGGACAGGTTTAGGCACAGTGTTAGGGACATGGACAGGTCTAGGGACAGAAAAGGGGCAGGGATAGGGTTAGGCATAATTCTGACTACATTTGAATTGTCAACCTAATAACCTAATAAATATTATTATTATTATAAATTTTTATTTATAAGGTGCCACAAGGCGTCTGCAGCGCCGTACAGAGACAAACAAATTGCAATACAATGGGAGACAGCACAGTACAGTAAATAGTAAGCACAGTAACTCAGTAAGCTCAATGCACAGCTAGAGAGGGCGGGGAAGGGGAAGGGAGGATCCGCAAACGACGGGGCCCAAGAAGGAGGGCGCGGAAGACAGGGAGACCCCCAGGGGGGAGGAGGGAGCGAGAGTGGACGTGGGGTGGAGGACCCTTGAGGAGGAGGGCTAAGTAGCTGGAGAGCAGAGTTAGAAGTGGTGGAAACAGGATGGCCCTGCTCAGAGGAGCGTACAATCTAAGGGGAGGGGTGGACAGACAGAGTGATGCAGGGGAGAGAGGGAGAGTAGGGAAATACTGTCTACATTTCAAACGTTGTTCTACTAATACTGTTAATGTCCTTATACTGTCAAATTTATAAGCCTGTCCATTCTGCTGCCCGCCAATCATATTATGTCAATCGTGTAGCTGTTGAACACATGTATGTATCACACCTAGGTGGGTGGCCTCAAGTACAAATCGATCTTGCACTATTTAACATTGTGCCCTTATTATCTTATCATCTGTTAAATAATATCTACTAATGCTGACGCTGTCTATCTAATGAGCTCTGATACTGTTACTGCTGTCCCCTCTTCAATGTATTTGCTGCTGACCCTCTCCAATGTGTTACACATGCTGCCTAACAGGTACCTACTTGGTGTATATTCTATATTCAAAGAACAATGAAATTGATGTAGACATCTTCAATGATGATGATGATGAGGGTAATGATTGGTTAGCCTTGAGAAAGATGACCACTCTGATTCAAACGTCCATTATTCATTTGTTAACATCCCTATCTAATCTCCAGTTGAACAACCAACGACCAAAATTTTGGCTTTTCTGGTGGCCCAAACAAATTGAGCACTTAAGCTACAAAAGGAGCAGTGCCTGTTGCTAGAGTGCTTGGTTTAATAACCATGTGCATGTTCTTTTCAACATATGAGTGGGTGGTTGGCCCCAAAAACAATGTCATCTTGCACGATTTTGGCTCTTCCACTTTTCCCCAAGAATCTTCTGAAGCCTTCATTGTAATGCATTCTTGCACCAAAATTCCCTATTTTTGGGGACTTTTTGTAACTCATTGCAATGCCTAACTGTTTTCAGCATGTTACTAGTGCTGCCAACTACTAAATGTCAACTGACTTCTGGTTGGTTGACCAATATGACAAATTCTGTCTCTTAATTTCTCAGAATGTAGACTTTCAAATTCAATTGCATCGTCTTGTCAAGACAGATGTTTGGTAACCAAATCTGCATCAATGTGAGTTATACATACTTATATGGGAAGGCCACCTATTGCAAAGTCTGAACTGTATGGTTGAAATATTTTTTACGATTCACTAAAATAACATATATGTATTATTTATACATTCTATATTTATATACATTACATATTGATATACATGACATATGTTATATATGAAATATTTACAATACTGTGCAAAAGTTTTAGGCAGGTGTGGAAAAAATGCTGCAAACTAAGAATGCTTTCAAAAATATAAGTGTTAATAGTTTTTTTTATCAATTAACAAAATGCAAAGTAAATGCAAAGAAGATAATTTTAAATCAAATCAATATTTGGTGTGATCACTCTTTGTCTTCAAACAGCATGAAGTCTTCTAGGTATAGATGCACACAGTTTTGAAAGAACTCGGCAGGGAGGTTGTTCCAAACATCTTGGATAACTAACCACATATCTTCTGTGGATGTAGGCTTATTCAAATCTCTTCATGTAATCCCAGACAGACTTGATGATGTGGAAATCAGAATTCTGTGGGGGCCATATCATCACTTCCAGGACTCCTTGTTCTTCTTTACGCTGAAGATAGTCCTTAATGACATTGGCTGTATGTTTGGGGCGTTGTCCTGCTTCAGAATAAATTCGGAGCCAATCAGACACCGCCCTGATGGTATTGCATGATGCATAAGCACCTGCCTGTATTTCTCAGTATTGAGGATATCATTAATCCTTACCAAATATCCAACTCTATTTGCTGAAATGCAGCCCCAAACATGTAAGGAACCTTTACCATGCTTCATTGTTGAATTCAGACACTAATTATTGTACCACTCTCCAGCCCTTTGGCGAACAACGCAGACCCGAGCACCTGCTGACATTTTTTTGCACTCTAGTTCCTATATTTTCGTGCACAGTTGAGTTGCTTGGCCTTGTTTCCACGTCAAAGGTATGGCGGTTTGGCGCAATTCTCCCATGAAGACCACTTCTGTACAGACTTCTCCAAACAGTAGATATTAGTAAGTGGATCACATAAAAATAACTTATTGTAGATATTTATTTTAATTAGGAGTGCAGTGTACCTCTGCATTTTATTGCAAATGTACTTATATTTTTATAATGGTATGTGTGGAAATGTATTGACTTCGAAAACAGTATGTCATGTTTGGGTTTTGCAACTGTCTGGAGACAGGTAATCTCATGTTAATTAGACCTGTTCATCGCTTAGTGACCAAAATGTCTGTTGAGGCTGAATGACTGGATGAGGTTATTATACTTGCTAGTAGACTCCCTATGCAAGTGATCACAGATGAATGTCAGTTTTGTAAGTTAAATTGCGTTCAAAGCAAGATTAGAGAAATGTTATATTCTGATGGTAAACATTCAATAGAAAACCTCACACGTAGTGGTGCCGCTAGCAGCAATGTAAAACGGTGTTAAACCCCTCCAGGCTGATTTATGTGCAGGCTGCATGAAGCACCTGTATTGGTTAGAGGGTCAGGAGGTTGGATTACTACCTGCCAGGTTATTTGTATAAAGCTGTATAAAAAACGCACTGTTTGACCATGTATTAGTGTTATTCCATTTGTAATTTCTGGATATCACTAGTACATCCAACTAGTGAGTGAGTAACTGTCCTTTTAAGGACTTCCTGAGCTAATAAACATCATGCTTAAAGAACCTAGTTTGACGCCTACTCACCTGCTATAATTCCTGTGACCCTACAGATTAGACCAATCATAGCCGTTATCAGGCTGTTCTGAGGTTGGAACCCTGCATCCAGTACCAACGCTACCTGCACGTTCTAGCCAGTGTGATAGGCCAGTAGAAACCATCCACAGCAACCCTGATCTGAAGTCAAGAGGTCAGGTGTACCAGACAAAGTCCCCAGCAAGGGGGTACCCTAGCAGCGAAAGTTACCCAGAAGGAAGCAGTCCTAGGAGCCGGTGAAGGAGCCTAGATGTGGCAGTAGCAAAAGCCCCTACTTCTGCAATTAGAGGGTGCATTTGGAATAAAGAAAAGGGGGCGGTGGCAAGGCAAACCCAGCCTGTCCCAAGCATCACACAGACAGGGTGGCAAAGGAGGTTCATCCTGTCACACTGGGCCCCACTGTTTTTTTCCAGTTCTGAGCTGATGGCACTCCTGGATATCTTCCGATTACGAAGGGAAGTAAGCATGATTTGTCTTTCATCTAATGCACTTAAGTTTCCTTGGCCTTCTACTGCATCTACGGTCTTCAAAATTGCCTGTTTCTTTGTGTTTCTTCAAAAGAGCTTGAACAACACATTTTGAAACCCCAGTCTGCTTTGAAATGTTTTCCTGGGAGAGAGCTTGTTGAGACAGTATAACTACCTTGTGTCTTGTTGCTGTGCGTAGTCTTGCCATGGTGTATGACCTGTGACATGAAACTATCTTCCACAACCTCACCTTTGCAGCAGCGTTTGACTGTTTCTCACTCAGTTTGAAGCCTCCTACACAACTGTTTCTGTTACAGCTAGTGTCTGTGTTTCAACCTACATATGAAAATGATGATCATTATCACCTGTTTAGTATGATTGGCCAATCATACACCTGACTATAATCCTAAGAAAATCCCTGACTTTGTGCAAGTGTACCTAGAAGAATTGATATTTTGAAGGCAAAGGGTGGTCACACCAAATATTGCTTTGATTTAGATTTCTCTTCTGTTCATTAACTTTGAATTTTGTTAATTGATAAAAAATAAACTATTAACACATCTATTTTTGAACGCATTCTTACTTTGCAGCATTTTTTCCCACACCTTCCACACCTGAGAAATATATTCGATTGATGAGCCCCCTTGTTTGATTCACAAGGGCAGCATTACAGCACATTCCAATTTCTTTTCCGTCAGATTGTCGAAGTCAGCAAAACTGGATAAAGTCATTTCAATTAATATCGAGCGAACTTGGTTGTCTTTGTCTTTGTAAATAGCACATATTAATGATAGTCACAACACATAGTTATTTATGTCAGAATATAGTAGTGTTTATGTGTAATATTATAAGTTATATGCATATTAGTAATACATATGGTACAGGTTAAAGGAAATGTGTCATGTGTGGTATCATATTGATCCCCTTTACTTCAGCAGCTGTCTGGTGCATTCGGCGAAGAGATCGCACATTGCATACGTTAGTTATTGATGTTAGGAAATAAACCTTTAATATGATGCTGACTATAAAATGCTAATGGACTAATTGTAACTGGAGTCTTGGCGGGAAGATCGGAGCACATCCCCTGGAGAGATGACCCCCACCTTTGGATTCTTTAGTTTGAACTAGCCTATGATCTGCAACCCCCTGGACCTTCCTGAAGCCTGGACCAATAGAAGCAAGCCACACCAACTGCATTGTTTGACTGTATTTCTGTTTGTATATAAGCAGGAGATTTTCATCTAGTGTTCAGACATTTTGTCCACAGACTTCAGGACTGAATGACTGTTCGCTGGATCCAGAGCGCCTGCGATAAGTAACGGCTGTACTTAATATTATTTCGCTTGAATTATTCTGCTACTTTTTGAGAATAAACAAAACGCGCATAACAAGATCTACCTTACTCATACCATACCAAGCACTTATGGTGTTTGAAAGCTCTGTCCTTGGCTCCCGGTGAATACTGATCCCAACGATAAGTGCATATTATAATCTGGAGAGGATATTTATTTTGACAGCATTGTTACGGCCTATCCAGGAAATATAGTAATATGACCACATAGTAAGGTCCCATTTCTTCTATGAGAGCAAATTTGAGGTTAAGAGTGGGCAGCCCTGTCGTGTGCCATTAGAAATCCAGAAGGGTGCCGAGGTCTGACCATTTGCCGAAAATTGTGGCAGAAGCGGAGCGCTACAGAACCGAAATACATGTCAATAATTTACCAGAGAATCTCATCAATCCGAGCATCCCATCCACAAATCACCAATATATTACATATTTTATACATTTCATATTTATATACTTGCAAATATATACAAGTAACGAGTTCCCTTGAGTCACAAGGGCAGCATTACAGCCAGGGCCGGATTAACCCGAGGTCTAACTGGGCTATAGCCCAGGGGCCTCGGGCATCCAGGGGGCCCTTCAAAGTCCGCAGCAGCATTATTGATCGGTCCGGGGGCGGGGGCCAGTCCTCCATCCCCGGCGCTCAGTACTCTGCTTACTGAGGAGATCCCGCGAGTGAACTCTCGCGAGATCTCCTCAGTAAGGAGCATACAGCGCGTCGGGGATGGAGGACTGGACTGACAGGTAATCGCTTTGGCGGGGGCCCTCACGGGGGATGGGGGCAGCGGGCGGCTCACAATGGGGGCCTCACGGGGGAATGGAGGCGCCCTTAGGCCAGGGGCCTCCATTCCCTTAATCCGGCCCTGATTACAGCACATACTAATTTATATTCAGGCAGGTTTACCTTACTCGTAGCATAAAAGGCACTTATGCTAACTAAACTACCTTACTCTTGGCTCCCTGTGAACACTTTATCCAACGATAAGTGCATAGTAAATATATAGATGGAGGCGCAGGCCACCTTTGTCTATGTTTATCAAAGTCTAACTTTATTAATTCTACCACTGTCCATCCAATGAACTCTGCACGCCATCATCATCCAAATTTATTTACATAGCGCCATCAAATTATGCAACAATTAGAATTTTTGTGCAAGGCTGTCAGATCATTTATTGTGTCCCCTAGTCTAGGGCTTGTATCTTTAATTAAACTGCCATGTATGTGTGCCATATATTTGTGATACTGCTCTGTCACTAATTTTAGTCAGTAAGATCATTGCAGACTTAGGTCAAAATTAGTGAAAATTGAGACAGTTGTGAAGGGATCATTGGAAAATAGACTGGAAATGACTAGAAATTAATGTTAATGCTACAAATAGAAAAATGGGAGCAAAACAGCTCAAAATAACATTATTTTACTTATCTTTAACAAATTTTAATGAAATCCAGATCCCAAACTAAAAACGTTCACAATGTTTTTACAAAATCGGTAGCAAAGCCGAAACAGAAATGTGGTTTAGGACCGACAACTGTTTCACAACCGAAACACGAGGGTAAGCGCACATCTCTAATATTCACACCATGATGGCACATCTCTATGCGATTGTGTGGCATACATATATGCATTTGTATTCCTGACATAAAAATATAGCTGTGTTTTCAGTTGGATGTATCTTGTGAAATGTGCAACCCTATATACACAAGAACAAATTTTTCTGCTATCAAAATGCGCAAGGCTTAGGCTTTTTTAAGTAAAATGGCAATTTAAGAAAAGCCTAACACAAAAGATATCGGCGATATCTCCTGCATTAGACAAAATAGTGCAAAATCCAGCAGTTCCCTTACTACACAATGGGAACCGCTATGCTTTCAGGAGTTTTACCCTGATGGCTAATGGATTGAAGATGGCGTTAGTCAACCAATCCGATGGGGTGAGCATCACAGGAGAAAAATCTTTGAATACCTCTCCGGCAGCCTTGCTGCTCTCCCCTGAGCTATTTAATGCAAATGGCAGCTAATTAATATTCCTAGGTCGCGCATGTGCAGTAAAAGATCCTGAAATGTTGGGAGCTGTTTGGAAAATGTATAGGTACATGAAATATGGAAAGCAGAGCAATAAGTGACCAAAGAAAATATAGAGAATAAGGAGAGCACCCTTGTAACCGCCAAACAATGCACAATACCCTTGTGACTGTCACACAATACAGGGGGCACCCATGTGTCCGCCACACAATACAAAGGGCAATCTTGTGAATACCAATTGAAGTACTTAAAACCAGATCCAGATAAAATTAAGGCAGTAGATCAGGAGATCACGAATGTGCATATACCCATTTCACGTGCATTTTGAAAAAAACAATACAGAGGCAGCGTCGGACTGGCCTGCCGGTGAGCCGGGCGATGCACCGGTAGGCCCCGACGCTGGTTAGCCACGCCCCCGCCTGGTCCGTGGTTCCGAACAGGTGAATATGTGATTTAAGTGCAGAGAGCCCAGACGCGACTGCGGCTCTCTGCACATGCGCCGTACAGATGAGTCATGTCACATGATATGTCACATGACTCATCTTGGAAGAAGAACCGCCCACGTTGAGTACGTCCTGCCGCCCAAAGGAGCTACACGCAGAATGCAGGAGCAGCAGGTTAGTAAAGCGCGCAGCAGCGAGCAGCCTGTCAATTTGAAGGAGAGGGGAGAGAAACAAATGTGGCATAAAAGATGAGGGGCAATAAGGGCATGAGAGAGATGGGCAATAAGTACATGAGAAATGCTGAGGGGCAATAAGGGCATGAGAGAGATGGGCAATAAGGACATGAGAGATGCTGAGGGGCAATAAGGGCATGAGAGACATGGGCAATAAGGACAAGAGAGATGCTGAGGGTCAATAAGGGCATGAGAGATGCTGAATGGCAATAAGGGCATGAGAGATGCTGAGGGGCAATGAGGGAAAGAGAGCTGCTGAGGGGCAATAAGGGCATGAGAGATGCTGAGGGGCAATAAGGGCATGAGAGATGCTGAGGGGCAATAAGGGCATGAGAGATGCTGAGGGGCAATAACGGCATGAGAGATGCTGAGGGGCAATAAGGGCATGAGAGATGCTGAAGGGCAATAAGGGCATGAGAGATGCTGAGGGGCAATGAGGACATGAGAGATGCTGAGGGGCAATGAGGGCATGAGAGATGCTGAGGGGCAATGAGGGCATGAGAGATGCTGAGGGGCAATAAGGGCATGAGAGATGCTGAGGGGCAATAAGGGCATGAGAGATGCTGAGGGGCAATAAGGGCATGAGAGATGTTGAGGGGCAATAAGGGCATGAGAGATGCTGGGGGGAAATAAGGGCATGAAAGATGATGGGGCAATAAGGGTATGAGAGATGATGAGGGGGCAATAAGGGTATGAGAGACGATGAGGGGGCAATAAGGGTATGAGAGAGAGGGGCCAGAGCAGCATGGCACAGGATGATGAAGGGGGGGTCAGAAGCAACATGGAGGGTGCAGTGTGATCATAAGGGGGCAGAGGATGGTGATGAAGAGGCGCAGTAATGTGTGTGTGATGGCACAGCGGACTTGTGACAATGTAATATGTGTGTGGTAGGTGGTGGCTAACTAATGGGTGCTATTTTGTTTGTGGGGTGATTGTGGGGCAATTTAATTTTAAAGTGGGGACTATTAATTTAAGATGGGGTGGTTTGGGGGCTATTATTTAAATGTGGGGTTGAGTTTGAGGAGCATGAGGTCTATTTATTAAATGTGAATATGAATTATTTAATAGCAGTGATGGTTGCGGTAAATAGGTATATTTATTATACTTAAATGCTATTTATTGCTGGGACTGTCTGGAGGGAGGGAAATAGGTTTATTTATTAAATGTGAATACTATTACTTTAATGTTGGGGCTGAAGGAAGGCCTAAGCATTAATTGTGGGTCTTACTGATTTAACGCCAGGGCTGGTTGGAATTTTCTAATTGTACCCATTTTTTTTCCAAATAGGGAACATTCCAGGATACAGACAAGCTGCAACTAAAGAAACCAGCAGCCACAGGTGGTGAGTGACAAGAACAGGTAGGACAGTCTGTCAAATGTTCTGAGTCTAGTGGGACAATCCCGATTTTTTTTTTTGTAACTGTTCCGCCCAATCTAAGGGTCAGGTCAAGACTGTGTACTCTTTATATACACACTGCATTTTTTATATACATACTATACTATGGTGCTAGTTGTCCTTTGTGGGCTGACTACTCCCCCTCTAGTGTCTGATCTTGCCTCTATGATGGCTGGCCACACCCCTTTGGTGGGCCCTAGCGTTGCAGTCCCCCGGTGGGCCCTTCATGTCCCAGTCCGACACTGTACAGAGGGCACCCTTGTGTCTGCCACACAATACAGAGGGCACTCTAGTATCCGCCACACAATACAGAGGGCAACATTGTGTCCACCACACAATACATAGAACAACCTTGTGACAACCAACTTAAGTACTTAAAACCAGATCCAGATAAAATTGCGGCAATAGATGACGTGAAAAAAATAGTTTGGCATGTTGCAGGTTTATTGCTTTTTGTAAAGAAAGCCTGTGACTTTCAACAGGAATATCAGCATGTCATTAATGTCATCAATGTCATTAATGACTGTATTATTAACAGGTGACATTAATTAAATAGGTTGAGTTTATATAAGTATCCTGTAGTGTCCTGTCTACTAGAGCAGATCAGACTTACACCCATATTCAACACTACATGTATCTCCACATCCGCTCCTTGTTGAATACGAACGTGTGTATACCCGTTCCACATACGTTTAAAAAAAAAACTAACATTAATTTGAGTACCTGTGAGGTTTCATTATTGTTTTGTGTCTTCTTGCAGCAATCCAAAACAGACACAATGATCAGCCTCTTAACCTTGAATGTAAAGGATATATCAACATGCTAGTAAAACAAAACAATCTCCCTTTTCTTATGGAACCTGTCTGACAAATTCTTTTACGTGACATATGCAACATATTTTGTAGAATTATAGCAATCTTTTTGTCAAATGAACTGTACAATGCAAAAAGGAAATGTTCTGAACTTCAGCCTCTCAAAACAAATAATGGTGTGCTCTTCATTTATAAGGCACATTAGACTGTCAGTGACACATTGACAATATCTATTTATAACCATTCCATTGTGTATATGTTTGTGTGTATTTTAATAAACTTTATATTATTAGGTAGAAGTGGAGTGACACAACAACGCATCATTGGTACACAAGGAAAAGAAGACTTCTGTTTAGATAAATACATGTATTGTCATCATCATCATGATCATTGTTTATTTGTAGGCAGGGGCGGGCTGGCCCGGGGGGCAGGGGGGCAACGGCCCCCCGGGCCTCTGGGTCAGACAGCTATTAGGGCCGGGGGGTAGGCCGGCCGGCCGCCCCCCGGATGCAAAAAACATAGGTTACCCCCCACGGCCGCATCTGATGTCATCAGATGCGGCCGTGTCAGCGCACAGGCGGCCGCATCACGTGACAGGGGATGCGGCCGAGTCACCAATGATGCGGCCGCATCCCCCTGCCATATGATGAGGCCGCCTGTGTGCCCCCCGGCCATCCCTCTCCCAGACCGCGCCTGTTTGTAGGGCACCAAAAAAACTACAGGCAGTCTTTTGTAGTATTTTACAACAGCAGTGGACAGTGCACTGGTGCCTATGGAGATAATGGGTCCCACTGAATGGCAGATGCAGAGGGTAAGTGGTCCTAGTTCCCTCCTCCCTGCCTCCCTGCACCAGGGCACACAGCTAACTAGTTCCAACTTTGTGACAGTGGGTATAACAAACTATACATACAAACAAATTATACAAAGATTACGTGTGAAATGGCCAATGATGATGCGGATGTGAGACAGAGGGCAGACAGGACCCTCCTTTCAAGAGCTTGCATTCTAGAGGGATGATGAGAGTCATTATGTACCCAAATATACATCCATATCAACAGGTGCTATTATTTACTATTATGCTATGTTATGTCACCCCAATTATACACTGATCAGTAACAGCTGTGATAGAAAGGTGTCAGAACACACAGTACAGTGCAGATTGCTGCGTATGGGGCTGCATAGCCACAGATCCAACAGAGTACCATGCTGACCCCTGTCCACCACTGAAAGCATTTATAATGGGCATGTGAGATCCAGAACTGGGCCACGGAGCAATGGAAGAACGGAGCTTGGTCTGATGTATCATGTTTTCTTTTACATCATGTGGATGGCTGGGTGCGTCATTTACCTGGGGAAGAGATGGCAAGCCTGTGGAGGCAATGTAATGCTCTGGACAATGCTCTGTTAGGAAATCATGTGGATGGTACATTGCTACCTACCACCTATCCAAACATTGTTGCAGACCAAGAACACCCCTTCATGGCAACGGTATTCCCTGATGGCAGTGGCCTCTTTCAGAAGGATGATGCACCCTTCCACACTGCAAAAATTGTTCAGGAATGGTCTGAGGTACATGACAAAGAGTTGAAGGTGTTGACTTGTCCTCCAAATTCCCCAGATCTCAATCTGATCGAGCATCTGTGGGATGTGCAGGAAAAACAAGTCAGAGGCATGGAGGACCCACCTCAGAACTTACAGGGCTTAAATGCTCTGATGTTAGCGTCTTGGTGCCAGATACCATAGGACACCTTCAGAGGTCTTGTGGAGTTTATGCCGGGACAGATCAGAGCTGCTTTAGCGGCACAAGAGGGTCCTATACAATATTAGGCTAGTGGTTTTAATGTTGTGGCTGATTGGGGTTTGTGCACATATATATATATATATATATATATATATATCACAAGATTGTGCTAGGGTTGCCGGCCTCTGGGATAGGTGGTTGCACTTCAGCCAGATACATCACATAAGTCCAGCTTTTCAGGTTCAATAGCCTCAGCTACTTTTATTCACCATCTAAACAAAACAAAAACAAAATCCTTGCCGTCTGTCTACTAACTAATATAGAGGTATTCCCTGTCGCGAGTGGGGGGGCTAGTATCCCTCACTTGAACCAAACAATGAAACTTACAGATCAAATCTGCAGTTTCTCTAAGAAGTCATCTGACCTCCTCCCCAGATAGTGAGAGAAAGTGAGAGATAAGAGCTGCAGCCTTATACAGGCACTACACAGGTGTAACTCCTAATTAGTCTGCTGTGAAACCTACTCTGGGAAGTTTTTCCACACACCTAAACAATCTCTCTAGTATTTCAAAATGCAAATGACAGATATCTAGGACTTATATACCTGACATTAACTTCTTTCCCGGTGCTTCTGCCACAATAAATAAATATATATATATATATATATATATATATATATATATATATATATAGCAATAGTTTAGCATTAAGTACTCTGAAATATTGAATCCACAAGATTGATGGCAGCTACTCTAGGTTAATCACACTACCCAGAAAGGGAGAAGTCTAAAGATGAAGAAACAAATAGAACCAGAGCGCTTATAGTGTAATATTACCAGGTAACATATAATATAAAGTTGAGTTATATCACTTAAACTCAAATCCAGTTTGGAAAGGAGAATAAACCTGAGGAAAAACAATAACAAGCCACTGCAAGTGGTCACACATGTGTGGAATATTTTATTACACCAATGGTTGAAAACACTTTCAATATTGTGAAGGTAAAATCACTTATCTGGTCTATAAATGGATGCTGAAGACAGTCTCCCTGTGGAACATCATACCAGGTCTGGACAGGAAGTGGCATCACTGGAAGTTCAACAAGTAGACAGTCTATACAATGAATGGATAGAGCGTGAGAGAGACCACCCTACATGTTTTGTTATATAACTTCATCAGGGGTGTGTAGTCTCTTACACTGTGCACACTTTTATAGACTAATTATTCAATTCTAAACTACCCTCTCCAGGTGCCTAAATTGAACTACCAGTATGTGGCTACATACCACCTCCCAATGATGACCTCATTAGCCATACTCCTATAGTCCAAAATCAAATAGGATAAATGCTCCAAGAATGGCTACTGATCATATCATGTGACCTAGACCTAGGTAACATTAAGGAATCCCATCAACAAAATGCTCCTATTATAGACTCAAAAATTTCATAATATAACAAATAACAATTTGCCTAATCAACTTTGTCAAAAAAACAATGAAAAGGTGCATACCCATTACAGCCACCAACTTCAAAAGTAGCACCAGCAAAGTTTTTAACATATTACCAAATATTTAACAAATGATTGTTTGGACAATTTAAACCCACCAACAAAATGGCAGACAACCCACTTGTTCTATGGATAACTATAAAGAAAAAATGAAAGTGCCTTATAAAGCGATTTATACAAATACAGTGTATAATCAATAGTATTACATAACCAATCATGATATTCCCATAATATCTACTAGCATTGTATTTGCAATAAAATACATAATTATAATTACCTTCAAAAATACATAAAATAATACAATGAATTGAAAATAATTTTTTGATCAAAAATTAATATCAAGTACTCATTTCGCTAAACAGACTTCCCATCCAATATAAATTTGCGACAAATTTCAAGCCATAATTATCAAAAAACATGTATAATCCGTATAATGCAAAATCTAATGTCCTAAAAAGTAAACTATATCCACACTTTCATTCAAAACTTTTTATGACTACAGAATCCATCTCATGTATCCAAAAGGATGCTATCTTAGATAGTTGGAGTTCCCGATTACCACCTTACCACCTCTATAATTAATGAGGACCTGTTTGATACCTTTAAAAATAAACACATTTGAATTAGTATTATGAAACATACTAAACTTTCTAGGGAGACTATGAACTAAGACATTATTTTTATATTACGCAAATGTTCCTGTATCCTGGTTTTTTATATTCTTTTAATTTTCCCTATATAAATCAGATTATACCCACATTAATCATATAGATGATGACAGTTGAATATAGAGATGTTCACTCACCCCCGTGTTTTGGTTTTGGTTTTGGATCTGGATTAACTTCGTGTTTGGGAATTGGTTTTGGATAAACTGCCCTCGAGTGTTTTGGTTTTCGTATTGGATCAGTATTTTTTTCTAAAATCACCATTTTCTTTTGCTAAAATCACATAATTTGGCTCATTTTTTGTTCCTACATTATTATTAACCTCAATAACATTAATTTCTAATCATTTTCAGTCAATTTTTGTCAAGTGACAAGAAAACTGCTACCCCTGTTTCTGTGTGTGCAATGGCACTGAGCGATGTAACTGGTGAATGGAGAGTGACAAGAACACTGCTACCCCTGTTTCTGTGTGAGCAATGGCACTGAGCAATGTCACTGGTGAATGGAGAGTGATAAGAACACTGCTACCCCTGTTTCTGTGTGAGCAATGGCACTGAGCAATGTCACTGGTGAATGGAGAGTGACAAGAACACTGCTACCCCTGTTTCTGTGTGAGCAATGGCGCTGAGCAATGTCACTGGTGAATGGAGAGTGACAAGAACGCTGCTATCCCTGTTTCTGTGTGAGCAATGGCGCTGGAACTCCTGGGTTCAGTTTTCAGAAAACCGAGCCCGAGCATCTCTAGATGACTAACATCTAATCCGAATTTCAATTTTATAATTCTTTCCATTGTTCATAAAACACTCATTCTTGTCCATGTGGTTGTAAGTGTTGCAAACCTGAGAAGGATAACACCAATTTTCAACACCTAATAAAGGATGATTAAGTAAATCACAAGTAGAGATGCTCATACTGGATGCCAATATAAACTTTAAACACATTGAGCCTTAATTATCAAGGCACGTAACTGCTGATTTTGAGTGTATCGTATGCAAAATCACTCTGCTATGAACCACCCTGACAGCTTCTCTGGGGAAAGAAAGCTGTACCGCAACTTCAAGGAGGGTTATATTTCAGACTGAGGCCTAATTTTTCTGTATCTGAACAACAATGGGTGGAGGACCTATAACAATGAGCTTTTGGTCTTAGTCGTGACTACATATGATGGCCCTGACAAGGTAGCTTCCGCTTAAAGTCATCTCTCAAATAAGCACCCAGGATAACAGAGGAATACTGTAATGAATTCAGATGCTGCTCCATGGACAAAGTGCAAAATGATCCAGTATTGTGTTGCAAATTGCCAATGGGACTTTCTGAACTGATTAAAGATTCCCTGATCCAGTATCCAGTTACAGATACACTTGAAAAATTAATGCAGTTAGTGATTATGAGTGACAAAAGCATTACAGAAAGAAAAATGGAGAAGAAGACATCATCATTTCACCAGTCTACTGGCTTAGCAGGTAGAACCCATGGAGATTGGGGCTTACAGACTTTCTCAGAAGGAGAAAAACAGAAAACTATTTTTGGAGCTTTGATTTTATTTTGGTGTCAAGGGTGACAAGGTTTACACCTGTACCAATAAGACGGGATAAGACAAATCCTAGTGGATTTGGAAGGGGAGCATTTAGGCTTACAATTAATCCCTTCTAAAAATGATCTTCTTGCTCATGCTTGCATCCTTTTTGATAACACTGATCAACAATGATTTCATTAACTGAATAATTTGGCTGATTTTTATGTATTTTTTGGCACCGATTCCGAAAATGAAGTCAGAATTTGTCCTATGATCTCCACTTTTTTGTAACCAATTTATTTGTTTTTTCTAATATTATACATTTTGCTCAAAACAGCCTACTCTATGGTTCTTTTTCTTAATTTTTTTTAAAATGATTTATTTTTGCTTGAAGTCTTTTATAATGAGCAAAATAGTCAGGTTAAATGCATTAGCAATTCCTTATAAATCATTAATTTATGTTTAAGAAGAAAATAAAGTAATCTGCTGTGTATAACTAATAAGAACTGAGATCTGCATAGGACCGAAGGATAATAAAAGCTTTGCTGTATCTTTAACTGAACTATTCTCTGGAGTGTTAACAGTTAATCTTTGGGTACGCCCATCTGGTGTCATAGGGGAGGGGTTTAGGACTATAAATTGGATGGGCGGAGTTGGCTCAGTCCTTGGCAGTTTGGAAGTTGCAGCGTGCAGACGTGGATCCTGATAAGTATCTGAGTCCCCCTCTCTGTCTCCTGTTTTTTACTGCTTGTACCCCCCTTTTTTTCTCTTGTTTCCCTCTCTCGTGTGTGTGGCATTCTAACCTAATTTTCTCAACCCTCTGTTCTCTTTTCTTTTACAAATTCAACCCCCCCTTTTTTCTCCCTCCTCTGCTAGTTTTCTCCCTTATTCCCCCCCTCCCGCTAACCCCCCCCTCCCGTTTTTGGTGGTTGTTGCATTTTGGCCCAATTTCCCCTCCAATTCCCCGGGTGCCTCCCCCAGCACTAATGGCGGGTGTTGGTCCCCTTCCTTCCTCCGCTAGGCCTAGCGGTTCCCCTCCCTCACCTGCACGGAGATTCAGTGGCAGGCTAAAGGTTCCTCCTTCCCGGGCATCCGCCGAGGGTTATGGTGGTGTTTGCGGGGATCGCAGAACCGGAAGTGACGGCCGTTACTTCCGGTCGAGGTCAGCTCACGCGGCGGTTCCTCCGGTGGCTGGGGGGCTTGTTATTCCCGGGCAGAGGGCATCCAGGAGAGACAGGTGGTCCTCGGGGGGTAGTATAGTGGCGGGGGGCCCTCCACCCGCTGCAGGTAGAATTCAGCAGTCCCGCGGGCAGCGGTTTCACGGCGGCCATGTTAGGGCGGGCGGGCATCCTGGTCCTGAGAGTGGGCGACCCCCTCCTCTCCAATTATCCCGGGTTCCAGCGGCAGATAGCTCCTCAACGGGCATAGTGGGGGCCAGTTCAGTCATCAGGGGTAGCAGGAGTATTTTGGTCCCGGTAGGGGGGCAGAATGCAGAGGCAGATCGTGCCTCAGCAGGTTCAGCGGCACATAGGGCTTATAGCAGGGGCAACAGTGTGGTTCGGGGGGAGACATCAGTGGCCCCTGTGGGTTCTGGTGTTAGGGGCATCCCGGTGGGAAGGGGGGGGTCCTGTCACTCAGTCTCCGGGGAACATAGGGGTCAGGTTCGGGGTTCTTCGGGGTCTCAGGTCATGGGGAGGAGCACAGGGCAACGGTCCTGGTCTGGGCATAGGAGAGGCACGCACGGCTCGGACGAGCGGCGCGAGTGACGCAATGGGGGTGTTCCTGTGAGTGAGTCCCTGGGGGCTGAGAATTATAGTGAAGTTTCAGGCTGGGAGCTTGGTCAAGGAGTGAGATCAGATCATGGAAGAGAGCATAGAACAGCGTCCCGTGGTTCCCAGTCTCAAGCTTCTGGTAGTAACATTTCTTTCTCAGCAGAAGCCGGAGGGTATGAGGAGGAGCGGTTCATTGGAGTGGAAGAGCAAGTTGGCCGTCACCAGGCATGGTCCGGGGACGAAGGCTGGACGCAGGGTTCAGAGACTGGTTCGGCGTTGGCAGGTGAGCGTGATTTGTTTGATGTACCTGATGTGCAATCTGTGTGGTCCGATTGTTACAGCTCAAGTACGGGTTCAGATATGTCTGGGTCTTCCTCCAAGAAGCTGATTAAGAAATTGCGCAAGCATTTTGTACCGCGCGCAGGGGCTAGGCCGGCTGACGGGCGTTTAAGGCAGGCAAGAGGTTCCCATCTTACAGGGGACGAGGAACTGCGCTGTGCTAGTACCGGTATACTGCATGGGGTTAGAATGGTAGTCAGAGACAGAATTCGTAAAGGCCGACTCATTGACATGTTCGCTATGACTAATAAGGGGAAAAAAGTGGTAGCCCAAGCCCTCACACGGGGTGGCGCTGGGGAGACGAGTTATAGGTCATACAAAAACTGGCTTACGGGGGCCTACTTTTTTGCGGCGTGTTATTTAGAAACGCGCCCTACAGAGTGGATGGACATGTTGAAATATTTACACATGATCCACGAGATGTATGCATCATCACGCCCCGGGGTATGGCTGGCCTATGATGAAGCGTTTCGGGAGAAATATGACGGACATGCGAGCCTCATGTTGGGATTCAAGGATGTTGAGGTATGGTTAAAGGTGTCCCAAGATGGCGGGGGAGAGTCTTCCCAGGGTTCAGGTTGGCGGCGGCCGTCGGGGCGCGGCAGGGGTGCCGCGCCCTTTGAGGGTAGGGGCCGCTGTTTCCCTTTTAACAAGTCCGGTTGCCTGCGCGGAGCAGCGTGTAGGTTCTCACACACCTGCACCCGCTGCGGTGGAGGTCACCCAGCTAAGACTTGTGACAGGCAGAGTCGAGGAGGGGGTGGTGACGGAAGCCGAACGGCTCCCGGACCTGCGGAAAGCCGCGACGCCAATTAACGTGGTCAATCTCGGCCGCTGGCTGGAGCGCTACCCAATAAAATGGGCTGCGGAATTTTTGCGGGAGGGTTTTAGGCATGGTTTTTGGTTACCTATTGAAGGGTCTGTCGAGATCGCCCTGATGGTTAACCTAAAATCTGCGAAGGTGTTCCCCGAAATCTTGGCGGAGTAGGTGCGTAAGGAGGTGACGCTTGGGCGGATGGTTGGGCCTTTTACGAACCCTCCTTATCGGAACCTGGTAGTGTCACCGGTAGGGGTGGTTCCTAAAAAGGCTGTGGGAAGTTTCGCCTAATTCAACACCTCTCTTTCCCAAATAGTGCATCGGTTAATGATGCCATCCCGGAAAAATTTTGCAGGGTAGTGTATCAGTCTTTTGAGGAGGCGCTGGAGATGGTGAGATCTTTTGGGCCCGGGGCTTTGATGGCGAAGATCGACATCGAGTCGGCTTTCCGGCTTCTTCCATTGCACCCGGACTCGTTCCCGTTCATGGGTTTCCATCTGAGTGATGGGTACTATGTTGATAGATGCCTCCCTATGGGGTGTGCAGTTTCATGCTCCTTCTTCGAGTGTTTTAGCACGTTTCTACACTGGTGCGTTTGTGCCGGAACCGGTCACCAGGGCGTGGCACACTATCTTAATGACTTCCTTGTAGTGGGCCCAAGCCAGGGACCCACCTGTGGGGATGTTTTGTTTTCAGTTAAGGCTCTTTTTCATTCACTTGGTGTTCCGGTCGCGCATGATAAAACTGAGGGTCCTACGACCCGTTTAGCGTATTTAGGCATCGAGATCGATACGGTCTTGGGTCTTTGTAGGCTTTCAATGGAGAAGGTAGAGAAACTGCGGGAGCTTATAGCGGTGGCGCTTGGGTCTGTAGGGATGTCCTTAAAAAGGACTCAGTCTATACTGGGACTTTTTAACTTCGCCTGTCGGGTAATTCCGATGGGTCGCGTGTTCTGTCGGAAGCTGGAAAGGGCAACGTCAGGGCGTAAGGGACCTCACTGTCGAGTACTGCTATCTGCCAAAATCCGGACGGATTTGGCAGTTTGGGATCTTTTCCTGCGAAATTTTAACGGGGTTGGGTTGTGGCCTTCTCCCCCTGTGTCTAGTAAGGAGCTGGAGCTGCATACTGATGCGGCAGGGGGTGTGGGCTTCGGGGCATATTTTGCAGGTGACTGGTGCGCTGCGCGGTGGCCAGAAGAATGGGTGCAGGCCGGCTGGACTGCTAACCTGTTGCTGTTAGAAATCTTCCCGATCATAGTTGCCCTTGAATTGTGGGCCCCCAGATTGGTAGGGAAACAGATAGTTTTCTGGTGCGACAATTTGGGTGTTGTGCAAGTAATCAACCGGCAGAAGGTCACCTCTCAGCTGGTCATCACACTTTTGAGGAGATTAGTATGGAGGTGTTTAGTCGATGACATTAGCTTCAGGGCGCAACATGTTCCTGGGGTGGATAATGCGCTGGCGGATTCATTATCTAGGGGGGAATGGGAGAAATTTCGAGCCTTGGCACCTCAGGCATCCCTGTTGGGTTCACCTTGTCCCACTTATATCTGGCAGATTGTTAAGCCGGAATAGAGGGTCTAGCTGAATCATCATTGGCACCCGCTACCAGGGAGAAGTATCGTTCGGCTTGGCATGGCTGGTGTGCGTTCCGGGACCAAGGGCGCGAGTCAGTGGCCCCAGGGCATAAGTTGATGCTAGCGTATATTTGGGCAGGTTTCAAGTCCGGTAAGTCCAAAGCGGCAATGTCAGGGGCTTTGGCGGGGATATCCTTTTTTACCAGGCTGAGGAATGAGGTCGATTACACGAAAAGTTTCATGATAGCCAAAGCATTAAAGGGTTGGGCTAGGGAGCGCCCTGCGCTTCCGGATGGAAGACGGCCCATCGGTGAGGCTTTGTTGGTGGAATTGCTGGGGGCTATCAAGGAAGTAGCACGTGATGCATTTGAGACGGCCTTATTTCGCGCAGCATTTGTCATGCTTTATTTTGGAGCGTTTAGAGTAAGTGAGGTAGTGGCCTCTTCTAAGTCTTGTCCTTTGTCAGGAATGTTGGCGCAGCATGTTATTATTTCCCCTTCCTCAGTATGTTGTAAAATCAGGAGATCAAAGTCTGACCAGTTAGGTAGAGGGCAGTGGGTTACATTGGCCCCAAAGGTGGGTTTCTTAGTCTGCCCTGTTGTTATTATGAATGAATTTGCTGTTATTCGTCCTGTGTCTGCAATTCCGTGGCTGGTGCATGGTGATGGTACCCCCCTCACCTGGTACCAGTTTACGGCAGTGTTTAAACGTACATTGTCTAAGCTGGGCTTGGACGGATCCCAGTTCGGCACTCATTCATTCAGAATTGGTGCCGCCACGTCTGCAGCTTTGGCTGGGGGATCAGAACGGGCCATACAGGGTGTTGGCAGGTGGAAAACCAAGGTATATAAGCGTTATGTTCGTCCTGCTCTCCTTACCTAAATCTTCCTATCTTTTACCTATCTATCTCCTGCGGTGGTGGCAAAGTTCTTAGACTGCTTGGGCTTTTGGAGGTCGGGCTCGAAGGGCTTTCTCCATTTTTTTCCCACTGGGTTTTATGGTTTCACCTTCGTCTGTGCCTCCGCTCAAAACCTTTTTCCTTTTTTTGTCGGTGTGGGCGTGTTCTTGGGTGTTTGTGTCTGGTGTGCTGAGTATTTGTTAGCTCTTGTGCTTTCTGTGTTTTTGTCAAGTTCAAATTTTCAGCATCATAGGGGCTCTCTGAATTCCGTTTTTCTGGATGTATGAACGCGTATGGTTGCTGGTGACTAATGTTTGGTTTTCTCCACCCTACAGACCATCGGACCCCGCTGCGTATCTGGGTGCTGGGACACTCTTATATTCACTGGGCTCGATTGCACAGGGCAGCTAAGGATATTTCTCTGTTTAAGGGGGCAATGGTAGTGCAGTGGATAGGTCGTAGAGGTCTTAGATGGTCTGGTTTTCGACATCGCCTGAGTAGTTATGTTGTCGTTCAAGGGGTACCCCAGGTCCTAGTTATTCATCTGGGTGGTAATGACATAGGAGGGTGCAAGTCGGTGGATTTGATTTTGCGTATCCAGGAGGACTTGGCTTGGGTGCATGCATCTTGGCCTTCCCTTGTCATTTGCTGGTCAGATATCGTGCCAAGGATGGCTTGGCGTGCGTTTCCTGAAGGGCGTGTTGCTGATGGAGTAAGGAGGAAAATAAATTCAGTTGTTTCACGGTTTTTACGTTCCATAGGTGGTTGGCGGATTGTACACCCGAGTATTCGTTATCAGAGCCCCTCGCTATATAGGGGGGACGGAGTTCATTTGAGCGACGAAGGCATGGTTATTTTTGTTCGGGATATTTATGTGTTTTTAGCATCAGAAGGTTTTAGTATGGTGGCGGGCCGCGGATCCTAGGGATCCGGGCGTGGCCGGAAAAGCAGTACAGTCGACGGCCAGTGGTTTGGGCCCACATTACGGTATTGGGCATGGTAACCCGCCTCCCTTCGAGTGAATCGGCTATTAGTCTCGGTTTCAGGCACCGCCCTTGGTTTTGCCTGGCACACGTCGGTCTGACTGCTTATTTCACCTCCACCATGTTTATGAATAAATCATTTATTTGTGCCCTATTTCAAGTCTCGTGTCATTAATTCAGGTTATAAGTGATAAGATGAAGGAGGTAAAGAGGTTAAGGTATCAGACATAAGACTTTTATAAGAATTAAGATCTGCATAGGACCGAAGGATAATAAAAGCTATGCTGTATCTTTAACTGAACTATTCTCTGGAGTGTTAACAGTTAATCTTTGGGTACGCCCATCTGGTGTCATAGGGGAGGGGTTTAGGACTATAAGTTGGATGGGCGGAGTTGGCTCAGTCCTTGGCAGTTTGGAAGTTGCCCACCCACCCTCCCTGTTACGTTTGATGAGAAAAGGACGCGACTGGATGCTCTGTTAATGGATATCAGCGTTGGCAACAGCATATCTCTCAGTGAAGACGGATGGAGTTATGGCCGGAAAAGCAGTACAGTCGACGGCCAGTGGTTTGGGCCCACATTATGCTATTGGGCATGGTGAACCCGCCTCCCTTCGAGTGAATCGGCTATTAGTCTCGGTTTCAGGCACCGCCCTTGTGGGCTGCCCTGTGGTTGCTTCCAGTAAAGCCCAGAGGAGGGGCGGGTTCGGTAGATTCAGGACGTGGTGCCCCGTCCAGGTAGATATGTGCGCCCAGGGTTTGATTGGTTGGTCCCCCACTTGAACCCAGGAGTTTGGTTGTTCCCCAGTTTGTAGTCCTAAGGATATGCTAGGACAGTTGGGTTTTGCCTGGCACACGTCGGTCTGACTGCTTATTTCACCTCCACCATGTTTATGAATAAATCATTTATTTGTGCCCTATTTCAAGTCTCGTGTCATTAATTCAGGTTATAAGTGATAAGATGAAGGAGGTAAAGAGGTTAAGGTATCAGACATAAGACTTTTATTCTGTATGTCACCCCTCCAGTTTTACAATAGAGCTTTAATCTGATTTTAGTTTGTTTATTTATGCTTGTGAACCCCAACAAAGTATACCTTCCATTATTGAATATCAAACTTGGTTTAATGAAAGATTTCGTCAAATCTATGGAACGTAATGGTTTTATTTCACTAAAGATTACGTTTCCTTGAATAAGTTATGCAAAAATCATAGAGGTGATATTTGTTGGACCACAAATAAGGGAGCTCATGAAGGATACAGATTTTGAGAGAAGCTTGAAAGAGTCTGTGGAAGCTGTATGGGGATCATTTCAGAAAATCACGAGTAACTTCCTGGGAAACAACAAGTCAGAGAACTACAAAAACTTATTAGTGAACATTCTGAAACCTACAGAGCTCTGGCATGCAATACGTTTCTGAAAATCTATTCTCCAAAAAAGTCTTGGAGAAGTAAGAGACGAACAAGGCAAACTCTTCCAAAAGGATAAATCATCAATGATGGAATATTACTACCAAGGAAATGGAACACAAACATGCTTGCAGATTACTGCTGTACTCTAAAATGGGATGCTCCTCAAGCTAAATACAGCAGAAAATCAGTTAAAAGTAAATGTTAGCTTAGATTTATCTGTGCATGTATCATATTGAGTATGATTCAGAAAATACCAGCTAAAATAAATAAATAAATGCATGCTACTCAAAACCCTGCCCTCCACATAATTTGGAAAACAGATTTGAGATCGGTACAAAATATATTATCAGATCAATTTACCATAAGAAAAGTAAAATTGTATTGCTCAGTTTAATCAATTTGTTGATATCTCTGCCTTCATGGATAGTGGAGCAGATGAAAACTCCTTGGAAATAGGGCTTGCTGAAACCCTAAAAATTCCTTTCCTCAAAATTAAAAGAAATTATGTTTGGTCCTACTTATGCTATCTCTTGTTTGTCCTTACCTATACAGATGCTCCAGCCTGTTCCACCAAATCCTTCTCATCCTTGCCATGAATTCCTTTACTCTTTCTCTAAAAAAAGCAGCTGATACACTATACTCACACAGGACCTTCTACTGCGTTGTCCAATTATTTCTCGAGGCTAGACTCCCTAAAGGGAGGCTTTTTCCTTTGTCATCTCCTGAGAAAAGGCCATAGACAAATACATCCAAGTGGATGTCAGTAAAGGCTTCATTAGGCCTTCAAAGTCACCTGCTGGAGCAGAATTCTTCTTCATTTCTAACATAGAAAGTCTTTGAATATGTATTGTATTTGGGGGGGCTAAATATAATTACCATCAAGAATAGTCAGTATTATTTGATAAAATTAAGGAAGCTGCTATTTTCTATAAAATAGACCTCTGTAGGTCTTATAATTTAATTTGGATTAAAGTTGGAGATGAGTGGAAGATTCAATACTTAATCAGGACATTATAAATATCTTTGGTCTTTGAAACATTCCTGCAGTCGTTTAAGAGTTAATCAATGACATGTGTCAATATTTCCTGTTCCATAATGTATTCTCCATCTCTAGAATTATATTGAATACATGTAAAGAAAGTCCTTCAGGAACCATGGGAACATCAGTTGATTGCCAAATTGAAAAAATGCAAGTTTGAACTGGTCAAAGTAGCCTTTCTTGGATACATTATCTCTCCTGAAGACTTTTCTATGGATCCCAGTAAACTTCAAAACCATCCAAAGGTTCCTAGGATTTGTAAACTACTATAGAAGGTTTCTTTGTTCATTCTCAGTCTTGGTTGCAACCATCACTGCCCTGACCAAAAAGGGTGCTGATTCAGTGGTTTGGTCCCCTCAAGCCAAGGAACCTTTTGCTGCCTTGAAAAGATTGTGTGTATCATATTTAAGAAACCCAATCTTGACCCCCATCTCACTAACTATGGCCCAATTTCCCTTCTGCCAAAATACTTGAGTAGCTTGTCTACAACTGTCTCAGAAGCTACCTTTTTGACAACTCCATCCTTGATCCTCTCCAATCTGCCTATGGCCCCCACCGCTCCACAGAAACTGCCTTAACCAAAGTCACCAATTATCTTCTCTCAGCCAAATCCAGGAGACATTTTTCCCTGCTTATCCTCCTGGAGCTCTTTGAGGCCTTTGACACCATGGATCATACTCTCTTACTCAACATCTTTCACACCATTGGCCTTTTGACAACATCTGTTTGTGGATCACCTCCTACCTCACCAACCACTCCTTCTCTGTTTCTACCTCTGATTCCTCCTCGCCACATCCATTATTCCCCTAGGAGTCCTACACAGTACTTTCCTTATCCTTTTTCTTTTTTCTCTATACACCTCCTCCCTTTGTGAACTCATCACTTCCTGCAGCCTCCAGTACCATCTCTATGCAGATGACACTCAACTCTACCTCTCATCTCCTGATCTCTCCCCTTCTCATGTCCAGTTGCCTCTCTGTCATCTCCTCTTGGATGTCCTTACACTTTCTCAAACGTAACATGGCCAAAACTGATCTAATTTTTTCACTCCACCAAGAGTTTCCTTGCCTCTCCACCGCTCTATCACTGTTACAACACTACCTCCTATGTTCCCTAACTTTGTTGCCTGGGTGTCATTCTTGACTGCTCCCTCTTCTTCACCCCTCACATTCAAACTCTTTCCCAATCCTGTCGATTCCAGCTCCCTATAATTGTCTGTGCCATACCCTTTTTCTCCTAGGATGCCACCAAAACTCTTATCCACTCATTGATCATTTCTCATCTCAACTACTGCAACCTTTAACTTACTGCCTCCCCCGCTACCATTTTGCTCCTCTTAGAACTATACTTAATGCTTTAATGCTGTAGCTAGACTTATCTTCCTCTCTCGCCACTCCACATCTGCCTTCCTGCTCTGCCAATCCAACACTGAGAAATTGGAAGAATGAAATAGCTGACTATTCCAACCAGTTGCGGGCAAAAAATGTCTCAAAGGGTTAGCTGTCTGACACTACTAACTACAGCAGAGAGTATAATAGTATAGAAGTTTAGTAACAGCACAGGAGAGGATGCCAATAAACAAGCCAAAAGTATGTACAGGTAATGGGCAGATACCACATAGTAATACAAAAAACAAACCAAAGGTCAGACAGATATCGGTCATAGTGTAATCCATTAACAAGTCAAATGTTAATACAGGTAGCAGTCACAGAGTAATCCAATAAAAGTCAGTGGTAGTACAGGAAGTTATCAAAAAGACAACAAGCCAAAGGTCAAAACCAAACACAGAGCATGAGTAAAAATTGAAGTGCAGCAGCAGTGTGAAAGCTATCATTGGCAAAGAGGCTCAGGTCTCCACGCCATATAAGACTTGGGAGCCAATCAGCAGGGTTCCCATGTTTGGGCCCTAAACAGGTCACTGGATGCAAAGCAGTGATGTGACCACCAGAATATGGGTGTCTCAGTTGGTTAGCAAATCACTGCCTGCGAGAAGATATTGGCAATTCTAGAGAGCTCCTGACACTCACAAATAAAACATGGATCTATACCTTTTATGGCATCCTTTTCCCACCCACTGAGACAGTTCAAAGGAAGTCCATGCCAAAAATAATAATTGTCTCAATGATCAGTTTATTTTTGAGCTCTTAGGTTTAAAACACTTCCTTAGTTGGTGCATTGAACCAAACAGCTGGAACATTGGCATCTTTTGTCCTTAGTAATTCCAATTGTAGAAAATCTGTGGCTGTATGACTGTAGTCATACCAGTCATTTTAATTATCTCCTCCTTGAGATTGCTTTAATATACTGCATATTTTTCTTGCACGTCAAAGTAGACATTCTGAATATCTTCCAGTAACAGCATCACCAGTGGTCAAGGGTGTTATATGCGTATTGTCGCTAACCAATAACGATTGTCGAACCTCGATTTGTGTTTCCAACGCACAAAGATTTATTCGCAAATAGTAGAATAATATGTTCAAGCGAAGTGATAATAAATACAGCCGTTACTTATCGCAGGCGCTCTGGATCCAGTGTGCAGTCATTCAATCCTGAAGTCTGGGGACAAGATGTCTGAACACTAGATGTGAAGCTGCTGCTTATATACACACAGAAATACAGTAATACAATGAAGATGGTATAGCTTGCATCTATTGGTCCAGGTCTCAGGAAGGTCCAAGGGGTTGTCAATCATTGGCTAGTTCATCCTAAGAAATCCAAAGGAGGGGGTCATCTCTCCAGGGGGTATGCTCGGCTCTTCCCGCCAAGATTCCTTAATCTTAAGTAGTTCATAATTCCCTATCATTCATAACTTGTGTATGCACTATGCGATTCCTTCGCAGAGTGAACCAAACAGTAGGAAATGTAAAGAGGTTTATTATGATACCACTCATGATATGTTTCCTTCAACCTGTTCCGTATATTTCACTATTATGCATGTAACTTTAATATAACACATAAATACTACTATATTTCGACATGACTGACTATGTGTTGCAACTACCATTAATGTGTACTATTTTATTAGTATGCGTGTTTGTGCGAATGTATGGTAAAAGACCAATTATTGTTGCTGCCACGTGTAGTGGATGCGTACGCCCTTTCACGCCGTAGCGTGCCCTTGTATGTCGTAGCGTACCGTACGCATCTTTTCAGACAAAGACAACCAAGTTTGCTCGACTTTAATTGAAATGACTTTATCCAATTTGCTGACTTCGACAAGGGGAATGTCACGGGCACTAGGAGTCTTTACCCAGGTATCAACAGATGATAGACTTACCAGAGCAGTATAGTTGGTAATATGGTACTCTGGTAGCGGGGTGATCACGGAACAGGAAACAGCAGGTGATAAGAGAATGCTCGAGGAAAGTCTATGACTAGCAGCACTGGTAATAGGTAGATAACTGTACACGAGGAACTGGATGGACAAGGAAACGTGAGGGTAGTCAGTGGTCTGCGTATAGCAAGTTGTACCACTGCTATAGTGAGGAGGAATGTCCAGGAGTAACGAGGAGGTGATGAGAGTCAGCGGTCTGCGTATAGCAAGTTGTACCGCTGTCTGGGTGAAGGAATGGAATCCAGGTGAAGGTATCCGGGGAGTCAATGGTCTGCGTTAGCAAGTTGTACCACTACTATGTGAAAGGATACTGGAAACTGGTGACTCAGAAAACAGGGAACAGTGGTCTGCCTCTAGCAAGTTGTACCACTGAAATATCTAAGTGAGGAGGAGCACGGGGAGATAAATGCAATGCAGAGTATACACGGACACAATGAACTTGATCCCACGATGACATGCACACAATAATAATAACTGAGCAGCACTGCACAAATATACAAAGTCACGAGAACTATCCAGGCTAAACGGTAACACAGTCAAATGATAGCAATAGTCTCAGTGGATAGGAAACTCCGGAGGAGAACAACTCAGTCCAGATAGATATGCAATACACCAGCACAGTCAATGAGAAATATGCATACCGTGGTTCAGGAGAGCAGGCTGTCAGAGAGAGGTGTAGGGATACCTGAATGGCTGGAGGCCGGCAGGATGCGAAGTCCCAGGAGGGTGGAAGCGGTAACCAAGTAGGTGCAGCGCACGGTAGTAGACCAGCAAGGATGTAAACAATACTCAGGAAGCAGTAGTATATAGAACTGGACACCTGGAGAACACGAGAGAGTTGAGGCGGTCTAGCTGAGATGAAAGCAGCGGAGCGTTGATCCGATGCAGACAGGCGAGTTGACACAAGCAGGAACACTGTAGAAGCACAGAGACAGCGGATCGGCTGGCTGCAGACACGATGAGTACTGGAGGGTTGCGATGAGCAGGACACTGCAGATACACGGAGGCAGCGGATAGGAATCAGCTGGTGCAGTCACGATGAAACACGGGAGAGTTGAGGTGAGCAGGGAACTGTAGAAGCACGGAGGCAGCGGATAGGAATCAGCTGGTGCAGTCACGATGAAACACGGAGAGTTGAAGTGGTTTGGAAACTGTAGAAGCACGGAGGCAGCGGATAGGAATCAGCTGGTGCAGTCACGATGAAACACGGGAGAATTGAAGTGGTTTGGAGACTGTAGAAGCACGGAGGCAGCGGATAGGAATCAGCTGGTGCAGTCACGATGAAACACAGGAGAGTTAAAGTAGTTAGGAAACTGTAGAAGCACGGAGGCAGCGGATAGGAATCAGCTGGTGCAGTCACGATGAAACACAGGAGAGTTGAAGTGGTTTGGAAACCACAAACGAACAACAGGAATCAGCAGGAGCTGAATACACGAGGAAACACAGGAACACCTTCAGAGGCTCATAGGGAATGAGACTCCAAGATCAGGCGACGAGGTATTGACCACAGGTGCTTTAAATAGGGAGTGTTGCCTGATCAGCCAATTAAGTAAAAGGAACATGTACTGAAGGGTTGAAAGGGCTGCACATGCGCAGACCCTCAGGATGGTGGACGGCCACGGTTCCTAAACACACGAGAAGAAGCACAGTCCGGTGAGTGACAGTACCCCCCCTTTTAAAGGTGGGCACAGAACACCTGGAACCGGGTTTGTCCGGAAACTTGAAATAAAACTTCTTAAGAAGAGCTGGAGCGTTGAGATCTTCAGCCTTGATCCATGAACGCTCCTCAGGACCAAAGCCCTTCCAATGAACGAGGAAACGGAGAACTCCTCGCAAAATTTTTGCATCCAATATATGAGTAATCTCAAAGTCTTCTTCTTGATGAATTTGAACTGGCCGAGGTGCTGAAGGAGGGATCGAGAAACGGTTGATGATGAGAGGCTTGAGTAAGCACACATGGAAGGCGTTGGAAATACGAAGATTCTTAGGAAGTAGAAGTTTGAAACAAACTGGATTTATCACTTGAATGATCCTATATGGACCAATAAAACGAGGAGCGAATTTCTTAGATGGGACCTTCAAACGAATATTTTTGGTAGATAACCAGACACAATCTCCAATTTTCAGTGGTGGAATAGCCCGTCTCTTTTTATCTGCAAAAGACTTATATCTGGCAGATGTCTTCTTTAAACAGGTTTTGACCTGAGACCAAATATTTTTGAAAGTTTGACAAACAGTCTCTACAGCAGGAACTTGGGTGGGAGGGAGGTCAGGAAATTCCGGAAATGATGGATGGTGACCGTAAACCACAAAGAATGGAGTTTTGGAAGATGACTCATGGTACATGTTGTTATGAGCGAATTCAGCCCAAGGAAGCAATTCTACCCAGTTGTCTTGATTGGCTGACGAGAACATCCTTATAAACGTCTCAAGATTTTGATTGACCCTTTCAGTTTGTCCGTTTGATTGAGGATGGTAGGAAGATGAGAGTGATAATCATATGCCCAAGGTCTTACAAAGGGCCCGCCAGAATCTGGAAACGAATTGTACTCCTCTATCTGACAAAATCTCGGACGGACATCCATGGATACGAAATATTTCTTTGATGAAATATTCAGCCAGAGTAGAAGAAGAAGGCAAACCAGCCAAGGGAACGAAATGCGCCATCTTCGAAAATCTGTCCACCACTACCCAAATAGTATTGCAGTTTTTACTAGGCGGAAGATCAGTAACAAAGTCCATACTAATATGGGTCCATGGCTTGGACGGAATGGGTAGTGGTTGCAGCAAACCCGCTGGAGTTCTGCGGGGAGTCTTGAACTGAGAACATAATTCACATGCGGCTACAATCTCTTTGACATCTCTCCTCATAGAAGGCCACCAGTAACTTCGAGAGAGGATCTCAAAGGTCTTGCGTTCACCAGAGTGTCCAGAAAAACGAGAAGAGTGAAACCACGAAAGGATTTTCTTCCTAAGAGCAGGAGGCACGAGGGTTTTCCCAAATGGTAGCACCTTAGTGGAAGAAGCAGCCAGAGAAACACATTTGGGATCAAATATAGAGTGGTTGGGGACCTCTTCACCGTCTGAGGACGTCACAAAGGCTCGAGATAGAGCGTCTGCTTTTTTATTCTTTGCAGCTGGTTTGAAGGTTATGATTAACTCAAAACGAGAAAAGAAAAGAGACCATCTAGCTTGACGAGGATTCAAACATTGAGCAGACTGTAGATATGACAAATTCTTATGATCCGTGAAAATTGTCACAGGATGACAAGCTCCCTCCAACAAGTATCTCCACTCCTCTAATGCTACTTTAATAGCCAGCAACTCCTTGTCCCCGATGGTGTAATTCTTCTCCGCAGGCAGCAGACCACGAGAGTAAAAGGCACAAGGATGGAATTTTTGTTGCTCCGATCTTTGGGAGAGAATGGCTCCTAAACCAACATTAGAGGCATCTACCTCTAGGAAGAAGGGAAGCGTCACATCAGGCTGTCGAAGAATGAGAGCAGAGGAGAAGGACTTTTTAAGAAACTGAAAGGCTTGAAGAGCCTCAGATGACCATTGCTTAGTATTGGCCCCTTTACGAGTCAGGGCCACAATAGGAGATGCAATCGAAGAGAAATCTTGAATGAAGCGTCCATAGTAATTGGCAAAACCTAAAAAACGCTGAATGGCACGAAGAGTAGTTGGCTGAGGCCAATGTAACACAGCATTCACCTTTTCTGGATCCACTTGCAGACCAACTCCGGAGACAATATAACCCAAAAATGGAATCTGGGGCAATTCGAATGAACATTTTACTAGTTTGCAGAATAATGAATTTCTCCGGAGTCTGGAAAGAACTTCTGCCACATGTTGGTGATGAGAAGGCAGGTCCTGTGAAAAGATCAATATGTCGTCCAGATAAACGACGACACATATATATAACAAGTCCCGGAAGATCTCATTAATGAAGCCCTGGAAAACAGCGGGGGCATTACATAACCCGAAAGGCATTACTAAGTATTCATAATGCCCATCTCTGGTGTTGAAAGCTGTCTTCCATTCGTCACCGTACCTGATTCTAATTAAATTGTAGGCACCACGAAGATCTAACTTGGTAAAGATCCGAGCTCCCTTAATCCAATCAAATAGCTCAGTAATCAGTGGAATGGGATACCGATTCTTCATAGTAATGGCGTTAAGACCACTAAAATCTATGCAGGGGCGTAGTGATCCATCCTTCTTTTTTACAAAGAAGAACCCGGCTCCAGCGGGAGAAGTAGAAGGTCGAATAAATCCTCGCTGGAGATTCTCTTGGATGTATTCAGATGTAGCTTGAGTTTCAGGTAACGAAAGTGGATACACACGACCCCTAGGAGGAGTCTTGCCAGGTAGAAGATCAATCGGACAATCCCATGAACGATGAGGAGGAAGACGTTCAGACTGAGTTTTATCAAATACATCGGCAAATGAAGCATACTGAGGAGGGAGTCCCAGTGAGGAAGGTGAAATGGAGGATTGCTGTATTTTAAGGGGAGCGACTTGGGAGAGACAACGATGATGACATTCAGCTCCCCAAGACGTAGCTTGAGGAGTGCGCCAGTCAATCTGGGGAGAATGACATTAAAGCCATGGAAGGCCTAAAACAATTGGACTTGTAGTAACAGGAAGAATTAAAAACTAAATTTCTTCTTGGTGTAGCACACCAATCTGAAGAGTTACTGGAGACGTACTCTGGGTGATGAGACCATTGATAAGACGTGATCCATCAATAGCAGTCACAGTAATTGGTGTCTTCAGGGTAATTACTGGTAGGGACCATTGATTCACGAGGAATTTAGAAATAAAATTTCCCGCAGCTCCAGAATCAATAAGTGCTTGGGACTCAAAGGATTTGGTAGCGAAGGAAATAGTAACATCAAAAGCGCAGATTTTTAATTTCGTGGAACATGGAGAGGACTCCAGGGACCCTAACTTCACCTCTCCAGAACTAGTTAGGGCCTGGCATTTCCCGATTTTTTAGGGCATGAATTGAGCATATGTGTGGAATCAGCACAATAGATACAAAGTCTATTCTTTACTCTTCGGTTCCTCTCCTCAGTGGTTAATTTGGAGCGTCCTATCTCCATGGGTATCACAGGAGATGAAGCTGGACGAAATTGAGAAGTTGAGCGAAGAGGTGTTTTAGCTGAAGTTGTTTTTTCAGACTCCCTTTCACGAAATCTCATGTCTACACGATGGCAAAGAGAAATCAAATCTTCTAAAGAAGTAGGTAGTTCTTGAGTAGTCAGTGCATCTTTAATTTTATCGGAGAGCCCCTGCCAGAAGGTGGCAATTAACGCTTCAGTGTTCCACTGAAGTTCAGAGGCTAGAATCCTAAATTGAATGACGTACTGGCCTACTGTACGAGAACCCTGACGTAGACGGAGGATGCTGGATGCAGCGGAGATGACACGACCTGGTTCATCGAATACACTTCGGAACGTGGAAATAAATTTGGCACTATCCTGTAATAATGGATCGTTTCTTTCCCACAGAGGGGAAGCCCATGCGAGAGCTTGTCCAGAAAACAATGAAATAAGATAGGCCACTCTGGAACGATGAGTAGAGAAATTTTGAGGTTGGAGCTCAAAATGAACTGAGCATTGGTTGAGAAAACCCCTACATGTTTTGGGGTCTCCATCATACTTTGACGGAGTAGGCAGGTGAAGCGTAGAAGCCGTAGACACCTGGGATGGCGCTGGGGAAACTGAGGAAAGCACAGGAGCATCAACATTAGCTGTGATATTTGGCCCAGATGTTCCTTGGGAGGCTAACGCCTGGTAACATTGTAGTAACAGCTGTTGGCGAGCATCCTGTTGCTCCATACGGGTAACCAGATGCTGCAGCATCTCTTTAGCTGTAGGTTCCGAATCTGGGTCTGTCATGGCCTGATCTTACTGTCACGGGCACTAGGAGTCTTTACCCAGGTATCACCAGATGATAGACTTACCAGAGCAGTAGAGTTGGTAATATGGTACTCTGGTAGCGGGGTGATCACGGATCAGGAAACAGCAGGTGATAAGAGAATGCTCGAGGAAAGTCTATGACTAGCAGCACTGGTAATAGGTAGATAACTGTACACGAGGAACTGGATGGACAAGGAAACGTGAGGGTAGTCAGTGGTCTGCGTATAGCAAGTTGTACCACTGCTATAGTGAGGAGGAATGTCCAGGAGTAACGAGGAGGTGATGAGAGTCAGCGGTCTGCGTATAGCAAGTTGTACCGCTGTCTGAGTGAAGGAATGGAATCCAGGTGAAGGTATTCGGGGAGTCAATGGTCTGCGTTAGCAAGTTGTACCACTACTATGTGAAAGGATACTGGAAACTGGTGACTCAGAAAACAGGGAACAGTGGTCTGCGTCTAGCAAGTTGTACCACTGAAATATCTAAGTGAGGAGGAGCACGGGGAGATAAATGCAATGCAGAGTATACACGGACACACTGAACTTGATCCCACGATGATATGCACACAATAATAATAACTGAGCAGCACTGCACAAATATACAAAGTCACGAGAACTATCCAGGCTAAACGGTAACACAGTCAAATGATAGCAATAGTCTCAGTGGATAGGAAACTCCGGAGGAGAACAACTCAGTCCAGCTAGATATGCAATACACCAGCACAGTCAATGAGAAGTATGCATACCGTGGTTCAGGAGAGCAGGCTGTCAGAGAGAGGTGCAGGGATACCTGAACGGCTGGAGGCCGGCAGGATGCGAAGTCCCAGGAGGGTTGAGCGGTAACCAAGTAGGTGCAGCGCACGGTAGTAGACCAGCAAGGATGTAAACAATACTCAGGAAGCAGTAGTATATAGAACTGGACACCTGGAGAACACGGGAGAGTTGAGGCGGTCTAGCTGAGATGAAAGCAGCGGAGCGTTGATCCGATGCAGACAGGCGAGTTGACACAAGCAGGAACACTGTAGAAGCACGCAGACAGCGGATCGGCTGGCTGCAGACACGATGAGTACTGGAGGGTTGCGATGAGCAGGACACTGCAGATACACGGAGGCAGCAGATAGAAATCAGCTGGTGCAGTCACGATGAAACACGGGAGAGTTGAGGTGAGCAGGATACTGTAGAAGCACGGAGGCAGCGGATAGGAATCAGCTGGTGCAGTCACGATGAAACACGGGAGAATTGAAGTGGTTTGGAGACTGTAGAAGCACGGAGGCAGCGGATAGGAATCAGCTGGTGCAGTCACGATGAAACACAGGAGAGTTGAAGTGGTTAGGAAACTGTAGAAGCACGGAGGCAGCGGATAGGAATCAGCTGGTGCAGTCACGATGAAACATAGGAGAGTTGAAGTGGTTTGGAAACCACAAAAGAACAACAGGAATCAGCAGGAGCTGAATACACGAGGAAACACAGGAACACCTTCAGAGGCTCATAGGGAATGAGACTCCAAGATTAGGCGACGAGGTATTGACCACAGGTGCTTTAAATAGGGAGTGTTGCCTGATCAGCCAATTAACTAAAAGGAACATGTACTGAAGGGTTGAAAGGGCTGCACATGCGCAGACCCTCAGGATGGTGGACGGCCACGGTTCCTAAACACATGAGAAGAAGCACTCACAGTCCGGTGAGTGACAGGGAACCTGTATTTTATTAGTAGTATGCTCTGCTTCAATAGTGCACTGAAATTCTAAAGCCCAACTAAAACAAAAAAGGAGAGATAAAAATCCTACTTCAACTATGAGAATGACTAAACACATATTCCATGCCTAAATTCAGTGGCTACTTACTGTAACCCCCAGTTAGAGTAAGTCAGTTTTTAACCTAAGAGACAGCATAGTTATTTTTTATCCCATAGGGCAGCACAGTGGCCTTGTGGTTAGGACTTCTGCCTCACAGCACTTGGATCATGAGTTCAATTCCCGACAGTGGCCTTATCTGTGTGGAGTTTGTATGTTCTCCCTGTTTTTGCTTGGATTTCCTCCGGGTGCTCCGGTTTCCTCCCACACTCCAAAAACTTACTAGTAGGTTACTTGGCTGCTATCAAAATTGACCCTAGTGTGTGTGTATGTGTGTGTGTGTGTGTGTGTATGTGTGTGTTAGGGAATTAAGACTGTAACCTCTAATGGGGTAGGGACTGATGTGAATGAGTACTCTGTACAGCACTGCAGAATTAGTGGCGCTTTATAAATAACTGATGATAATCCCACACAATATCAAAAGTTTTAACTTTAGGACAGTAAAAATCTGTGAAATCACAGAACTGTAAACAACAGCTCCTCTCGGTCGTGTGTCAGACTGCTCAATGACATGAGAGCTAGGGATTTATACCAAGCAGATTGATAATTGATCACTCTCAGAACTGCTAGTTTGGCTCATTTAACTCCATCTGTGTTAAAACACTAGACAATACAACCTTCTGCTAACATAAAAAGAATCATTGACTCTGCCAAAAATATGTATACATTTATTTTTGTTTTTATTAACAGTTAATTATATTGCACCAACAAATTATGCAGTGCTTTGCAGAGAATCTTTAATCATTCACATCAGTCACATACATGTAGTATTCTAAGTATATATAAGACGTATAAGCTCACACTGCATCACTTATATAACAATATATGTAAATATAAAAAATATAAAAAAATATAGCAACCAATCAGATTCTAGTTATCATTTATTTAGTACATTATACAAAATGATAACTAGAATGTAATTGTCCACTTTTTCAATCAGCAACTTGATAAATATACCCCAAAGACATTAAGCTCTCAACCTAGAGACTTGGCCAATCATTAAGAAAATCCATCATAAAACTTTGTGAAAGATTCAAACTCTTAATCAATTGATTGCATGTTTTATTTACCTTGCTTATTATATGTTAAGTAAAAGCTTATAAAAAACACTGTTTTTTCCATTAAATCAATTTACACAATGATGGTTATACACAACATCTATGATATAAACATTACAAGGCATAGCATTTTTCTACATTGTAAGATCTTCTGTAGTGCACCTAAAGGATGTAAAAAAATCTATCCACTGTACAAAACTATTGTCAAAGTTATTGGGTCCTCTTTCTCAAATACTCACTGCCCCCCAATTGAGGCAGCACAATTTAGAACTCTTCCGCACTCCATTACAGCACAGACAATTCTCTCTTCTGTTGCGTTTACTTTCCAGCTCGTAGAGTAATATGGAATGTGTTTAATGGAAATAATTTGCACCATCTAGCATATAAAGAAAATGATAAGACACGTGCATTGCTCAAGCAAACAGGAAGCTATTTCCAGTACTTCTAGACCACAGCCACACTGGAGCCACTTCTAGTTTCCCTGCTATCATGTACAAATATTTTGGGCAATTGTTAATTATGTCAAGGCGAGTTAGGAAACATTTTGTTCTTCAGATGTTGTTTAACTGCTTCCACCTATAGATACTCTAGAGCAGTGGTTCCCAAACCGTGTGCCTAGGCTCCCTGGGGTGCCGCTGCGATCTCACAGGGGTGCCACGGCCAGGACCGGTGGTAAACAAGGCGAGGGACTACTTGGTAATTATTTTGGCTTAGGGGTGCCTTGAAAAAATTATGGAGACTCTAAGGATGCCTTGAACTGAGAAAGTTTGGGATCCACTGCTGTAAAGTAATGACGCTGGGTGTCAACCACTAGTGGGTATTAAAATGAAATGGAATTCATCACTCTTGTTAGCATGTAACTTTTGACAATTCAATAATCATTTTGCTTTAAAGTGCATACATAATGTAATATAGTTGATATATTTTTGACAAATAATGCACAGTATGTGAATGTGCGATTCCTAAATTTGGGTTAGGGTTTTTTTATGTAAATGTATTTATCCCTCTATTTTTTTTTCATTATGGAGGAGTTAAAGAAGTAGGTCATGCTCATTCTGTTTTATTCTGGCTGAAGCAAGATAAAACTTGCTATTTCATTTATTTATTGTTCACCAGTACAAAAAAATTAAATGTTATTCCAAATTATAAATAGACAGCTGCATTACTGTGGCATTCTTGTACTTTAATGAGGCAATGGATGTGGATGCTGTTTACACATTTTGATGTATTTGAAACTATTATTCTTTGATCAAAAATCATATATCATAAATATTGCAGTATTTTATAATTGTTGTAAATCTGCACACGATGTAAAAATGATGTTTAATTCTTCCTGTAAGAATTTAAACTGTTAACAAATGCATAAAAAGAAAATCATTCTGTAGATTCTGAATTAAATAACAAGAATTTTTATTTTATTTTACTAATAAAGTCAATAATCACTACTAAAACAAAACAAAAATAATTAATAATATACAATCAAGTTGCAAATATATGCTGAATATGCTAGATAGTTATCTGGGCTGAGGCACATACAAATGTTAGACCACTTTGATTAGGAATTCATAGCATTCAAAATGCATTAAGAACTTACCTAGTCAATTTTGAGATTGAATGGGAAACAGAGTTTCCCTGCCACATGGGAGCACTTCCAACTGCTTCAGTTCCTTTGCAGCTAAAGCACTTCCGTTTGACAGGGAAAATGCAGTGTTAGTGTTAGTGTTACTAAGGGTGCATTTCTTACTATCAGAATACTGTGATTCTCAAGTCCCCAAAAATATTAACTTATATACACAAATATTAACTTACCATGACTCAAAGCCAGATTTGCAAACTGAAAGGTACACGATTTCAGTCTTGAATTTTGTCTCTAATTATTATATTAAACTGTGTTCATGCTTAAAAATTACTTCTGTTATATACAGTGCAAACTATTAGTTTATATAGCTATCATTTGACCTAACATTATGAAGCGATTAAACAGATGTCTCAAATAAATTAGCTGCTTAAATGCAGCAGACTTACCTGCTGCTACTGCTGCTGATGATAATGAATAATATCTCCTGGTTATTAAAAAAAAATAACTTGGCATACTCATAGCAAATTGTCACCTGTAATGCATTTTACTTTTTGTCTTTTCAATTGCATTTTTCTAAAGAAGTTCTTCCAGTATACATACCTTCCAGCTGTCCTGATTTCAGCTGGACAGTCCCAATTCAGAGCTGTCCCACCAAGGGACATGTTTGTACAGGAGATGGGAACATTGGGAGGTATCTTCCATTCAGAGGTGACCTCCAGAAATGAGCTCTGGTGGCAAGCATTGGAGGGATATGGGGGCAGGGGGGGGGTGAAGCAATCATTTTACAGTGAACCCACCCCCTGTTGTGTAATGTCAGTATTCATTCAGGGACGGGAATTGATGACACGGATTGTGCCATTGAGCCTGCGTTCGGCTGGATCCGGGAGGCTATCTGCTATTCAGTAGCCTACCAGACATTCTGGGTGAGTAAGCAAGCATGCTACTTTTTATATCCTCAATCATGGTACAAACTGTATTTGAACCTTCTGCGTCACTGTTTCGTTCCTGTTTTTCCTCCATAAAATTTACTTGAATCTCCTGCCCACTACACACGCTACATCACTCCTGCACTGGTTCCTGTCACAGCTCCTTGTGCATACAACACCTTTTACATATGTTATAACCTCACAAAAAACAATCACAAAACACAAGTGACAATACTCCTCTCTTTTAGAAAAAAATATAATTTAACAAAAGGTAATCATAGCAAAAAATAAGTAAGTAAAATTGCAATATAATACTTAAATGCTTGATATCTTACGCAAAAAGCACCAATAATGTATTATAAGGAATAATAAGCATATTAGAAGTAGAGAATATCGGTTTGGATTCGGGTTTGAAAATTTGACAGATCCAAATATTGGGGTATCAAGTTGAACAGAGCCATGATTAATTTCCAGGAAAATGTTGGATCTTGCATGTTTTGGACTGAAATTTTCTATGTTTAGCCCTCCCTCCTGTTATCAACTGCCATTTTGAAATTGATAGCAGGTGGGGAGGTCATTTGCTGCAATTATGTGCTGGTAAAATGGGTTGTAGATGGTTAGAGAGGGTGAAAAAGGCAATCAATATGTACTGGACTAGAGATATTTACTGCATAAATATTTATAGGTATTTACAGATCACAGTCTGCTAGAAATGTGTGCTGATAAAGTGGGTGTGAGAAAGGGAAGAGAATACAATTAGTGCCTACTAGTAGTAACACTTGTATATTAGCAAACTTAATTTTGGAGTGATTCTATTGAACTGAGCAGCACAACGCAAAAAAAAATTCTTGCATTAAAATTATTTCTTGCCTTTAGAATCCAAGGCCGTGAATCATTAAGGCACTTATCTGCCGATTTTGAGCCGATTTTGAGCATATTGTATTTATTGCACCAGCTATAGGGCTAGTCTAAGTCCTAAGTCCTAGTGATGTCAGTATCGTAGGCGTGCCAAAACATGTGTCTGCAATCAGGAGCAACTGTAAAAATGTCCGTTATGTACAGTAGACATTAAGGGCAGCCTAGTAAATGTTTTTCCAAGGAAAACGAAAATATGAAAAAAAAACTTTTCTTAATTTCCATGAGCAATCATAAATAAATATATTATTGACAGGTAACATTAATCGCTTTTTTTTTCTCCGATGTATTCTTTTGAGATTTTATATTCCACATAGATGCTGTACGTATCCTGCAGTGTATGGTCTAGTAGAGCAGAATAAAATTACATCTGTAGTCGACAGCCCACGTATCTTTAGATCTGTTCCTTGTTGACTTCATGAGAATGGAGAGCCGATTTACATGTGGTTTATTACAAACGCATGATGCACTCAGTATTCATGCCTTTAAAACTCAGGCCCTAAGTGTTTTAATGTGAAGGCACTTGTGTGTGGGGCAGTATCTCTTCCGTACTAGTAAGCGTTCAAAAACAGGGTGCAATTTGACCCTGTTGTTTCCTGATTTTAAAATCCAAGTGTTTGTGAAGGCAATTGCGCGAGGGTCAGTATCACACCTGTACTAGCAAGTGGGCAAAAAAGCAGGGTGCTGTGTTTGAAAAAAAATACGTTGTTTAAACTAATTTTTTAAATGTGAATGATACTGTGGACAGTGTCTGAATTGCAAGTTAACGGTCACTCCTTTCCCAATATCATTGGGCATTCATTCACCTGGTGTGGTGGCTTATACAAGTAGCTCCAACTTCAAGTAGCTTTACTCCTGTTGTCACTCCTGGATCAGTTTATAGATCAGGATCATCCCAGTACTAGTAACAGTAGTATAACTTTTTCAGCCTCTACTAGTACATAGGTCATGTGGGAAGAAAGTGTAAGAAAGGGTGCTCTAAATCAAAACACAATTTGTTTCAATTCCTCCTTCAATTTCTCAAGCTGCTTTTCCAAAAGTCTAATTAAGGAAATCAAGGCTCAAGCTAGCAGTGTCTGAACTCACTTCACAGGTGACTACTTTGAATGGTTTCTGCACCTTGCACAACACGGAAAGTATTCTCCACTGCGTTAGACTAAAATACATTCTCCCTCCTTTCCAATGTCATGGAATTTAGAGTAAGCATGGATGGCTTTTCGCTGTTCCTTCATCCTCAGAAGCATATAAAGGGTGAAATGCCACCTTGTTACCACCTTTTGCTTCAGTTGGTGGCAGGGTAAAATAAATTGTTCTTGTATCTGCTGCAATCTCCTACATGTTGTTGCAAAATGTCAAAAATGTCCCAACATTTTTCAGGGCACAGACAGCATCTCCTGCATGTCCCTGTCATTTTTCAAAAAGTTCTCTACAACAAAGTTGATTGTGTGAGCAAAAAAGGGAATGTGATGGAATTCACCCAGTTGTAATGCTCTCACAATTTTGGTGGCGCTATCAGATATGATGTATCCTGAGGAGAGTTCAAGCGGGATAGGGCATGTTGCCATGACATCCCTTAGTTTGTTAGGTTGTCAGAGCTATGACTCTTAGTTAAGCAGATGATACACAAAGTAGCCTGCCTCTGAAAAATCTGGCGTTGTTTGATAGCTGCTGCTGCTTTTCCTGCTGCTGAAGGTGATTCACCAATCCAGGGGGTTGTCACAGTTAAATAATCTTTAGTTTGCCTAGTTCCGCTTGTCCACATATTTGTGATTAAGTGTACAGTGGGTAGAATGGCATTTTGTAGCCCAATAACTAAATTTTTTCTAACCTTCTGGTAGTGGTGAGGAATTGCTTATCCAGTAAAATGGTGTGGAGATGGAATTTGGTAATGGGGACACAGGACCTCAATTAACTGTCTAAAATCAGCTACATTAATTGTGGATATTGGACACAGATCTAGGGGTAAATGTATTAATGTCCGGATTCTTCAACTCCGGCGTGTTCAGCGGCTTCGGCGATTAAATTTAAAGCTTCCCTTTACAATGCAGCGCCGCTTTAAATTTAATCGCCGAAGACGCTGAACATGCTGGAGTTGAAGAATCCGGACATTAATACATTTACCCCCTAATACTAGCATAGTCACCATGGCGTCTGTGACATGCTTTGCGACTGCGTGACAGCTGTCATGCTAGCTTCCTCTTGCAAAGGATTGTTTAATAGTTGATTGTTGTAAACTACTAGTAGTCTTCTTCTTTGTCTGCTTCTGGGATCAAGATCCACCCACAGCAGCAGCAGCAGCAGCAGTAGCAGTAGGTGTAACACTCAGGAATTCTTCAGAGGAATCCTGGATAGGGAAGCGGTCATCTAGACTTAGCAACTTGGATGCAGGACTAACTGCGATCACTAGTGAGGATATTGATGAGGAAGATGTTGTCAGTGTAGATTGCAGGCATTGGGATCTAGTGGAGACAAGGGAGCTAGCTGATGCTGGACTGCTTGTAGTTATTTTTGTAGCATAAGTTTCTGATTTTCCCAAAAGCTTGCCATAAACTCTCTTCAAATGGGATAACATGGATGAGGTTCCTAGATGGTTAACGTCCCTACCTCTACTCACCGTGGGTTTACAAACACTACAAATGGCCAGACAAATGTCAGGATTTGGGTAAAAGTAATTTCACACATAATGGTGTATTTTTTGGTCTTATGCCCAGGCATGACAATTATTCTTATCACTTGCAAGAACATCATTGTCATCAACATCTTCAGTAGCGTCGTCATCAGCTACACAAATCCCCCTCATCCTGTTGCAAATCCAAACTGCTATCCTCAATTTGTGTATCACCAGCTACACTTGGGCTGCTCATCTTTATCTTTATGAGCACAGTATCACAAAGGTCAGGCTTAGACATAGCACTTGTGGATAGACTCTCCTCAGAGATTTGTGTAATTTCTGAATTATCTTCTACTGCCTTACTGTGTTTTTCCAGCTCGGCTTTTACACATAAAATATTTTGGGCACCTCTTTTTGACTCAGAATGATAAGGTTTTGCATCGTCATGACAGACCTTAGAAGAAGATGCCTCACTGACAGTTGCAGAACTAGCAGTCAGAAAGAAAGGCGAAGGCCTGATTCTTTATTTGCTACTGTGTGTGTGTGTGTGTGTATGTGTGTGTGTGTGTGTGTGCGTAGAATGGCAAGCTGGCAATTTTATGTTTTTTACAGTTAATTTTCCCTTTATTAACGGTGTTTTTTTCTTTAACAATGTAAAAGCTTATTTTATTGATGTCAGTTTACGTGACTTAAACCATCTATGTACTCGAGCATAGGCTTTGGTACATGACATAGAAGGACTAGTATCATGACTGGTGCCAGCAGCTGCTTGGTACTCCTGCTCTTCTGTGGATTTATCAGGATCCATATCGATGGCACAGAGCAATGGCACTGGAGACTTGAGAGTGACAAGAACACTGCTACCCCTGTTTCTGTGTGAGCAATGGCACTCAGCAATGTGACTGGAGACTGGTCAGTGACAAGAACACCGTGCCTGATTCAGTAAGGAAAGTAAAGCAAAATAATTGAGCAACTTTGAACCTTGGCAAAGCCTTTTTGTTTTGAGGGGTGGGGGTATATTTAAAATGTGAGGACAGATTTATTATTGGGGTAGAACATGTCCTAGATCAACAATACATTTCAGTGCGCAAGTAGGCTATCAAGTATTTGTGTGCTTCATGAAAAAAAAGACAATATATATCTTATGTGCAAAATAAATTAATTTGTACCCCTTGCATTGTAACATGGTTTTGTCCAAGAGAAAACTTACTCATTTGTTTGCCTTACTTTCCTTAACGAATCAGGCACGCTGTCTGCTACCCCTGTTTCTGTGTGATCACTGGCACTCAGCAATGTGACTGGAGACTGGAGAGTGACAAGAACACTGCTACCCCTGTTTCCATGTGAGTAATGACACTGAGTAATGGCACTGGAGACTGGAGAGTGACAAGAACATTGTCTGCTACCCCAATTTCTGTGTGAGCAATGGCACAGAGCAATGTCACTGGAGACTGACAAGAACACTGCCACCCCCCTCCTGTTTCTGTGTGAGCAATGTCACTGGAGAATAACAAGAACACTGCCACCCATCCTGTTTCTGTGTGATCAATGACACTGAGAAATGGCACTGAAGACTGCCAAAAGTTCTGCTTCTCTTCCTGTATCTGTTTGAAAAATGGCGCCGGATCTCCAGGGAAAGAGGTACTTATGAAAAACAAAAAACGCGCAAGCCGATGATGCAACAATGAGATTTTGCCTCCATTTCAGTTTTGTGGGAAATGGGAAAGTACCGACTTGGATTTGCGAAGTTTGTGGGGGCTCGGTTTTCAGAAAACCGAGCCTGAGCATCCCTAGTTCTTACATATACCAGAATGTCCATTGCAATAGTGATTACCCAACTTGGTCATGCATATTCTGTAACTTCCCATGAACCATCTTCTCGCTCTGAGTGTATATCTGTCACCACCAAAATAGCCACAGCAGCGCATGAAAAGAACACTGAGGTTGAAGAACAAAGAACAAAGAGCATTTACAGAATACTGAGAAGGGTGTCCATGAGTGCTATGTATGATTCTGACATTTCAGACATTTCAGATCCTGTAATTATAGAGCAGCCTCCTTCCATAATTTTCCGACCATTTGGAAATGTTAAGATGAATAGTAATTATATTGATTTAGACATATAAAATGAGGATTCATCTTTGGAAATTGCTAATGTGCAGGGGGATCTAACAATGAGGAATGTGTTGCACTTGAATAAGAACAAGATAATAAGAAGGATGATGCTGATTGTGTCCAAGTAAGGCAGTCACCATTGTTACCACCTCATGCCCATGGTAAGTCCACCTCTTGCATATGGACATATTTTTATTCCAACCCAGACATTTATCAAGGCATCTATAAACTTTGTAATGCCACAATAAGTAGAGGTAGGGACATCTAGGTGCCTCCTCCTTGTTACATTATTTGCAATGAGTTCATTCAAGCAGTTTTTCAAATGCAGAAAAATAATGTATAGTAATAAGCAGTTCAGCATCAGCTCCCAGTGAATAGATACCTCATGCAATCATCACCATAAACACATTCATCATCAACCTCCTTACTATCAGTGCATAGTGACTCCCCTAATGCAATCCATGATTCTGAAGGGGATTTCTTGTGCACTAGAACTGCTACTTCTGCAGGGGAAATTTATATACAGAAGGTGACCAAGAAGACTAGGCATAATGTAAACAACAGTTGTCTGTGAAACATACATTTTCAAAAGGAACCAAGTATTACAGACTGCATCCTGTTGCACAGTGGATCACTAATGACATTACAGCTATGTTAGCATTGGATGTGTGACCACCTTCAATGCATCAGGTTTTAGTAGATTAGTTAAGCTCATATTTCCATCTCAATTTCATCTCTTCTGAACAGCAATTCCTCAGCTGTATTGGGGGGGGGTTATAAATCATCATCATCATCAGTTATTTATATAGCGCCACTAATTACGCAACTCTGTACAGAGAACTCATTCACATCAGTCCCTGCCCCATTGGATCTTACAGTCTAAATTTCCTAACATACATACACACAGAGACTAGGGTCAATTTTGATAGCAGCCAATTAACCTACTAGTATGTTTTTGGAGTGTGGGAGGAAACCGGAGCACCCGGAGGAAACCCACGCAAACAAAGGGGGATCATTAAACTCCACACAGCTAAGGCCATGGTCAGGATTCAAACTCATGACCCCAGTGCTGTGAGGCAGAAGTGCTAACCACTAGGCCACTGTGCTTCAGTCCCTAGAAAATGCCATTGTATCAACTATCCACTTATTTACAAATATGTGTACAAGTGGTACTTGTCAAAAAAAGACTACATGACCATGATAGCCCACTGAGTAGGTGTATCCCTATCAGCAGCAGAAGTGCTAGTAGTATTAGCAACATTTTCTTCATCCTTTGAGCATTGTAGTGCTACCAAACAATGTCAGTTTATTCTCTAGCAAGCTACTCTTTTCATTGCTGGCTTCACTAAGAAATATACCTGTGTTAAGCTGTTGAAAAAACTGAGGAATGTCATAGCAAAATGCCTCACCTCGCTAAAACTCTCCTCATTGTTGATAATGGAATGAACATTGTGTGTGCATTACAAGTGGGTGAATTTCACCATGTACCATGTTTTGCACACACAATAAACTTGGTAGTTATCCCAAGTGCTTTCAAATTTACCTGGAGCTCTGTGTATCCCTGCTGCAGACCATTACTCCTCTGCTGATTCAGTCACCTGCTTCCAAGCATACCTGGATCTATGTGTATTTCTGACGCAGAACGTTACACTTTTTCTGATCCAGTCTCCTTGTTTCCCAGCACACTTGCACCTCTGTGTACTCCTTCCTGCAAACCATTACACCTTTGCTGATCCAGTCTCCTTGTTTTCCAGCACATCTGTACCTTTGTGTACTCCTGCCTGCAGACCATTACACCTTTGCTGATCCAGTCTCCTTGCATCCAAGCATACCTGGATTTCCATGTACTCCTATCTGCAGACCTTTACACCTCCTCTGTATCATCTTCCATTTAGCACCCTCCACTGAGTCTCGCTTGGTTCCTAGCTGGAGAATTGCGACCTGCAGAGCAGAATCCCAAACGTACTTGCGGGGCTCACTGATGAATACCCTTTATTCCATTAGACTCCACATCTCCCTATATGTGGTACTAAGCCTAGCAGGCTATGAGAGTCCTAGAGTATCCGGCTGATTGTGACTGTAGTTCAGAATTTCTTAAAAGGTGAGAGATCAGTGCAGAGATGCTGTTTATTGACCATAAACTATCTGCTTATTTCCGGCATTCAGTGAATGCATTTAGAACTTTGCAGCAGCCTCAAAAAAATATAATCTGCCATGCCACTAACTGAAGTAAGAGGATGCAAGAAAGTGGATTTCCACACTTTACATGCCTCAGTGATTGGAGAAACAGCAACATGCCATCAAGAACCCCACATCAAGCCATGAGATAAGGAGAGAGGGGCATGTTACCTTACTTCAGCTCACTGGAGAATCCTTTCAATTTAATTCAAACTAATAATTTCAAAAGAAAGTGAGTTCAGATTACCAACAACAGGGGTTGATCCAGCGCTAGTGGGTATTGGAAAGGAATGAGTGGACATATTAATGAATTATGATGGTTTAAAAATACCCCTTAAAATTATCTGGGTTGAAAATAGGAAATTGAGAGTGGTGTCTACAATAGAGGAGACCAAAATCATTATGTAGATAAAAATATAAAACCCCTGGTGAGGCTAGTCTCAACCACAATCAGCGTTCAATGAATACATTTCAACATACCAAACTTAAACCCAAGTCCACTTTCAACCTCAGTTATTTGAAAGGCCCTTTCATTCAGACCTTTGAATCAATGGTCATGAAAGAAATTGATACGTTTGAAATTACAAAGAAACCTAAGCGAACCAATTTGACATCAAAAAGAAAGGGACGCCTCCCGGGACTTACAACAAGATGAGTCTCTTATTATCAAACTTATTATCAAACCTGCAGACAAAAGGGGGCATTGTGGTGCATAAAAAACCGGCAAACACACACACACTTACCAGCATCTTAGATCTGACCCTATTAGTGGGTATCAGAAACATTAAGTAAACTTCTTAAAGGTGGCTTTGAAAAAGGCATTCTCATTAAAAAGGAGTTTGGCTTTATATGCACCAAACATCCGATAATTTCGGTCTTTCACCATTTGTCAAGATTAATACAGATGTACATAATCCACTGGGACGTCTAATCATCTCTGGAATAAATTCACTTACCTCAAATATTTTGCAGTATATAGATTTTTTTCGCACAACCTTCATACCTTTGAGACACGACACAAATATTACCGAATTTACAAAATTTAAGCTGGCAAGATAATTACTGGATGGTCAACAGCGACTTTACGTCGCTATATACAGTGATTGACCACTCTCAGGACATAGCTAGTATTGATTACCACCTTCAACGAGATCAAGAAAATATCATCATCATCATCATCAACATTTATTTATATAGCGCCAGCAAATTCCGTAGTGCTTTACAATTGGAAACAAACATTGATAAAACAATACTGGGTAATACATACAGACAGAGAGGTAAGAGAACCCTGCTCGCAAGCTTACAATCTATAGGACAATGGGAGTTAGAAACACAAGGGCATGTGCTACATCATATTGCACAATGGACCAGCTAGAACGCAAAGGTAAAAGTATTGAGTGGGCTGTGTGTGTTGCAATGTTGGTCAGAGTGTTGTTGTCTTGCGTTAGCTGTGTAGAGGATGGTAATAGGATAATCTAGGGAAATTAAGATGGTGGTTGAGGAATATCATAACCTTGTCTGAAGAGGTGGGTTTTCAGTGAACGCTTGAAATAATTTGGATAATTTATTTTAGACAGCATCAGGTTCATACTTCAACACAACTACTTCTGGTTTCAAGATCAATTCTTTTTGCAAACTACAGGAATGGTCATGGGGACCAGGTTCGCTCCAAGTTATGATAATATTTTTAGGAGCCGAATCCATCTGGTCCAACCACGACATCAGAGTAAACCGGGTTCTATGGTGAGGTTATATAGTTGACATATTCCTCTTCTGGCAAGGAGATGAACTGTCTCTCCTCGACTTCAGCTCTACACTAAATGAGATTCCATACCACTTGAAGTTCATTACCAATTACAGTAAAACAGAGATTATTTTTTATATTTATCAATATATATATAAGTATTGGTCAATTAGAAACCAAGACGCATCACAAGCAGGTGGATGTTAACAGTTATATCCTTGCCACTAGATATCACCATCCTCAATGGATTCTTAACATCCCAGTAGGTCAGTTCAAAAGAACTTGAAGAAACTGTTCCACCATTTGAAGAGAAACTGTACGATCAAGGTGCACTAAATAAGGCCTTCACAACATAGAAAATATGAATATACAAGAACTCCTCAGATATAAAGATGAAAGAAAAAAGATACAGAATAAGATGGATAAGTGCATTTAATAACCCAATACAATAGTTCACCCTCAAGAATTAATAGGATAGGATAATTAGGGAAAAGTGGGAGATAGTCCTACAAGATGAGGATCTCAAAAGAATTCTACCTAGTCAACTTAGTATAGTCTTCAGGAAGGCACCAGATTTAAAAACCAAATTAGTTAAAAATCATATCAGACCGAAACAACAGATCCAACAGGTTTTGCCAATGAGTAAGAAATCTAAAGGTTTCTATCAATGTGGCCATTGTGTAGGATGTGTATCCTCGAAAAAATACAGCACCAAGCCCACCACTGAGATCAAATCATCACATACAGGACAGACCTATAAGATCAGATCATGTAACATCAGGGACTTTCTTACCTGTGACACAAGATATGTGATCTATTTGCTACAGTGCCTGTGTAAGGCACAGTACATGGGCTGCACTAACAGACCCCTAAAAACCTGTATAGGGGAGTACATATGAAATATTAAAAATGGCTTAGACACCCACAGTGTGTCCCATCACTATAAACAGATACATAATCGAGATCCCACCACTTTACGATTCACAGCCAGAAAGAAGGTAAGGCGGAATTGGAGAGGAGGTGATTTCTCCAAAATCCTCAATGCTATGGAGACTGGGTGTATATTTGGACTCCAGACTTTTGCTCCTAAGCGCCTCAGCATAGAGTTTGAAATCCAGAGCTATGTGTAGGACATGCTCTAAACCCTGTTCCCATACAAGCATGCCTAATTTTAGTTTACAGTCATACCACCTTGGAAAACGCCCAAATCCATCAGCACTTGGAAGCATAGCCAAGTTGGACTAGGTAAGTACCAAGACCTATGGTCTTTGGGAATACCTAGTACTGTAAAATGCATATAGGTATTAACCTGATATGGACGGCTGGGAAGTGTCCACACCTATATTCTTTACAGGCATTTCAAACTGCGATTTTTGCCTCTGACCACCGCGAGACTCGTAGGCAAACAATATCATGACACCTTTTGACAAATTTTCCATTAATAATTTATTAATTTAGATTTCAACATCACTCACTGTTAGAATGTTTTTTTTATGCATTACTGGTCTTTGCAGCCATTTAATGCAATTGACAATATAATATACACTATATACTATTATTGTCTTATATATATATATATATATATATATATATATATATATATATATATATATATATATATATATAACAATACTTATGACCAATGTTTTTTCTGGGTCATCTTTATTAGCACTTTATTATCAGATTAGATTTTTATTAGAATCTAAATCGGTTATGTGCTGAAAATTTTTATTTCTCTTTAGCATTTCTACTATTATAACTTATCATCATATTGTTATATACACAATGTGTGGCTACTGAATGTGAGCTATTATTCTGAGGACTATCAGTAGGGTAATTTCCTTCCTCTTGTATTTGCATGTAAATATGAGGTCATATTATTAATCCAGGTTCGAATGTTCTCCTCCTGGTATATTTGGTGTAACATCGCTGAACACAAAATCTGAAGGACCTATTACATAATTGCTAATTACCTTTACCTCTCCTCCGTTTTTTTCCCCTTGGAATTAAACATATATGTTAAAATTGGACAAATGCTCTGTAAGGGCTTATCATAGAAGGGAAATACATTACACTGGAATAACACAAGCATTCATCTATCACTTTCAATTATCTAAATTATGTCATCCACACTTCATTATAAAGATAGTGAGAACTAGAGGTAACACCACTCCCCTTGAGAAAGTCTCTGGAAGTGACAAAATGCGTTGGTGCGCCCAATCACACTACAGAAAGTAGACATTAGAAAGTTCCACTGTGGAACGCACACGGAATTACAACATAGATCAGGAAATCAGGACTCTGTGTTTCTCCCTGCAAGGTTGCTGGCCAACATTCCCAGGATTTTATTGTTATTTATCTGACGCCCCTACTACAAGAATAGAGGCTCTGTTTGAACTTTTGAATCTACTGCCTTGATAACAGTGCGATATTGGTGTTTTACTTGCGGACATGGACCATTATTTTGAAATTAGACTGAGTTGAGATTAACTACTTTTTTATTTTTATATGCTCTTTTGTTTGTGTTGCACGTTTTCTCATTTTATCTGCATATTGTGGTATCACTAAATATGTACACTTATGCTAAAGTAATAAAACATTGTCTTCCTTTATATTTTAGATTTTTATCCTATTATATGTGAAGAATTATATTTTTATCTACAGAATGATTTAGGTCTCCACTATTGTAGACACCAGTCTCAATTTCCTATTTTCCACCCAGATTATTTTAATGGGTATTTTTATACCATCATAATCAATTACTATATGTACCCAAATTCCTTTCCTATAACCACTAGCGCTGAATCAACCCCTGTTGTTGGTAATGTTTTTCGATAGGTTAGGCTCACCTGTGGATCTGTAACTGCTTTTATATAGTATATGTTTACCTGTGTGCACATACACCTATTGTACACTGCCAGCTTCAGTCAAGTCCCCTAATCAAGGTACTGGAAAAGCAGCTAGAGAAGCTGAAGGTGGAGATTAATATAAATGATTCTGCTAAGTATTTTGGCTTGTAGATCAAGTTGTTTCTCGTCAGGACCCAAGAGTTTGCAGCATCTTGAAATTGGATCACTACATTTTGGCAAGCATGCTTGTTCCTAGGTTTAAGTCTTATGTAATGTCTCTCTTTCCAACTGACACAAGTCTTGAAAGATACAAACAACTCCTTGTGATTATTTTTTTTAACTTGTTTGTGGAGATCAGCAAAACACAGCACCCCCACCCCCCATTCAAGAGACTACCAAACCCCCTTGTTCACCACTGTATTAAATATCAAATAAAATCTTTTTTTCTCTTTTGTTTGCTCGAATATGGTAAAACCTCTTTGCTTTTTTTGAATGTAGGTCAATTTTTTTACCATAAAACAATTCAAGCAATTTTAGTTAATTTTCTAATTTTGCAATACTTTGATGGCCAGTTCGAGAATCTTTAGTGGTCACTTATAGAAAAATTAGTGGAAAGCAGACGTGGTACCAATCTTTAAAAAGGTAACAAAGCCAGAAAGAGAGAAATTATTGACTTTTGAGTCTGATTTTTGTCAAAAATTAATTATTATATATGAATATAAATTTACTGTAATACTATCTCATTTTAACTGCTAGACCCCTAGTTCAACTGTCATTGCTGCTATCTCTGAGCTTACTTTATTGCTCCCCGCAGTCTTCCTGGTGACAAGATACCACTACAAATTCTGAAAACATAGAAAACCAGTGTCCTGGCTCTGTGTCCAGCAACAAAATGATGCTAAAGATTAAAAAAACGAGCACACAGTTACTCAGAACTGGCACATGACCCCAGGAGTGTCCATGTAACACAGAAGCAAAAGCCTTTTGCAGAATTGAAAGATAAACAAGGTGAAATTGAAATAAATGCTGAAGGACAGTTATTTTTGCCAACAGCTGTCTGTCTTGACATTTCTCCAAAGATTAGTTAATCTTTCATCTCTCCATCTTTTACTTTTCTCCTTATTACAAGCATACCACACTACTGGCAGATGCAGAGAAATGCCTGTTACCAGTGGTGGTTTTAATATAGATGGCTTATAATGCTTTAGCATGACAGAGGCTACACAAACCTTCCTCACCAACAGCTATAATTGTTATTCACTACCTTATATATTAGTTGTTCCCAACACCTCTCAGACTGTAAGCTCATTTGGGCAAGGCCATCATTAGTTTCTTTATCATGCCATTGTATGTTATTTATGTGTATCATGACCCTCTCAATGTAAAGCACTACATAACAAGTTGGCTTTTTTACAAATGATGATAATAATAATAAAAATTATAATAACAATAATAATTTAACTGTATTCAGAGGAGAGCAAATTTTATAAAACAGTGTCAGCTGGCCATGACTAACAAATATGATTAGTTTTTATGAGAAGGTACAATATAATAATTTAGGAAATAATAAAAGCGAACTATGTCTCAGGAAAAAAATGGCCATGGGTAGAGTATTGGTGGAAGGATAAAAGACAAAGGGTCATATTTAGAACCACATTTAGACTAGGCTAAAGTTATTAGTGATGTCTCACAGAGATTAATACAAAGATTAGTACTGAGCCCTGTTGTTTGCATTCTTTTTATTAATTGTAGTTAGCCTAGAATGTAAGGCATCTGTTTTTGCTGAAGACACTAAGCTATGTATGGTTAATAACACAGTGCAAGACACAAACCTAATATAGAAGTATTTAGACAAAATTGCAAAATACGCAGAAACATAGCAGACTAAATGTGAAATAAATTTAGTGTTATGCACCTAGGCTTGGAATAGACTGAATTACTGACACATTAAATGGTATACTATTGAGGGAAAACTAGTAGACAGAAAACTGAGTAGTAGCACACAGTGCTAAGCAATGACTGAAAGGCAATTAAAACCCTGGGATCAATAGAACGGGGGGGGGGGGGCAAATGTATATTATGCAAACATAGTATTGCCATTGTATACATCACTAGTTAGACCACATCTTGAACATGGGTCACATTTATGTGTACCTTAGTGCAGGAAGGATATTGGAGAGCTCAAGAAGATTCAGAGGCAGACAAGCTTGTTAATAAAGGGAATGTAAGGGGTAAATTATAAAGATAGATTAGAAAAGTTTGGTTTGTTTACTTTGGAAAAAAGGAGGGTTAGATGTAACCTAAACAATTATTTACCTAACAAACTTTTCCTACAAAGTTCCAAAAGGGGACAAGAGATAATTAACTGCAAATGTGTTAAAGGCCACGATGGTTCTTTACAAATGGGTGGTAAACCTGTGAAATTCCTTATTCCATGAGTTTACTACCAGAAATTAAATATGGATTTGAACTCTTTCCTACCAGAAACAGCATATGCATATGGAGTTTTGCTTGTCTTCCTCTGGATCAGTGTAATTAGTTTATGAAAGATTGATCTCAATGGACCTGTGTGTTTCTTCAACCTTAATATATAACTATTTAACTATGCAATATAGCAGATCAAAGACAAATATGAGATTATATTTCAGTAATTGCACATACCTGTTACACATGAGCCTTCAGATACCACAAGTATTTCACTTTGCTGTTTGCAGGCAGCTCCTCTTAGGTAGCATTCATTTCGGAACGTGACACCATTTGAACCACACACTGGGATATAATCATGGGGACACTAAAGATAAGATGAAGGCATTGTTTACTACAATATACATAATAAAATTTGGAAAAGAAAACTAATTATTCAACATGTTAAAGCAATTGTCCCACAGCAATATTTGAACTTCTTTTATTTTTTAATTCAACACACATTTTAAATTTATGATAACAAAATCTATTTGGTTATCTCTTGGAAATGGCTAATCAATTATAGTTTATGGTTACTGAGTGGCATCTCTTGCTTTTCAAAGGTCTGTAACTCACACAGAACTCAATTCTAATTTAGTGACCAGTTGCAGTGCTGTTGACACAATTTTAGAAAGAGGAAAATGCTTACATTTTAAAACCCTTGCTGATTCTTTTACTATAGTTCAAAGACAACTATTATTCCCATTTTTGTAACATTAGACAAAGACGAAAGCACTCTGTATTATTTTTGCATAGCTCAAAACACAATGATAGCGCTGTGAAATGTATTTATTAACCGCAAATTTATTAAGTTTCATTTTTTAAATAAAAAAGGTCCCAATGTCCCCTCACTCTTGTGATTATTTAAGTCATAAATAATGATAAACCAAGGAGTATTTGAGGAGAAAAATGTAACATTTTAGTTTAATTAAAAAGGGAGGAGTAAAGAAGTTGGAACTTCGATGTCATAATTATACTTTCGTACAGTGCTCCTCCTAACAAGTCTTTACTTCTATACACATATTTGAAGGTGCACTTCAATGATTGCGGCCGAGTGCAGAGAGGAGTCATGCGCCCTGATGTGCACTGCCGGACTGAGGCATACTGGTGCAAAACCAAGCAGTTTGCCTCGGGTATGGTTCATAGATGACCTACTGGTGCTTATGGAGTTGCTTCAAAGTGTGCTAAACAAATGTGGGAAGTTTACTCAGAATGACTAGAAGATAAGCAGGAAATAAACACAATTACACAACAATTGTACATAATAAAATTTGTGGTGCTAAACATTAAGTTAAGACATATAATAAGACCTTTAATTCAATGGTCCACATACCAAAATTTTAGATAAAATAAAACAGATTTAATAGACATAAAATAGTACATTAACAGTATATTCAAAAATTAAAACATTAGGCTTATCTACAAGTAGACCATAAAGGGTGTTATGAAGAATGAGACATCCCTGGCCATAAAGATAGAGTCCCAAAGTCGGTATGGAGACACCCAAAGAAGCAGACATGTTCCAATTGTGACCCCATCCGAACAGCTATTTGTATAATAGTTTGAGTTTATGTTTCCTCCACTTATACAATTAAAAATAGAGTCTTCAGCAGTCAGGGCCATTTTATGGTTGACCCTGCCATAGTCACTGTGAGTGAATACTCCCTAAATTAGTAATCTTGCACCTCATATGCTCATGCCCTTCTATACAACACTCTTTCCTAATTCCTATTGGGCCAAAATGCCACAAGTAAAACTAACATAAAATTATTTGTATGCTGACTTATGAGTAGTACTGGCCTAAACATGAACCACTTTGGCCTACTGTAAATGTTAATTAGAGCAGTATTGTAGATCGAAAACATTCAAAATATGTTACTGTAGCAAATCATAGCAAAATCATCTCCAAATATAATCTACAAAAGGAATTGCAAATTACTACTGGCACACATTCCTCTGCATGTTTTATTAATAGCATTGTCTGTCACAGACTTCTGACAATTTCATCAAAGAATGAAATATACCTTCACTATAAATGTAGATAGAAAAATAGGTAACATTATAAGCAAATGTTCCTCTGCTAAGAAAGGTCATATTAGGATACAATGTGATAATAATTCCCAAAAAAACCAAGATGTAGTTTCCTAGATATTAATTTCTTTCTGCATAAAGATTCAGTTACTAAAAAGCAGTGATGTAAAGATCAAGTATTGAACTGAACAGATGAGCAATTGACTTCACATCAAAATATTCAGGTACAAGTTAATGTTTTGAGGAGGCTGTTCAGTAGTTAAACACTAAACTAGAAATTCTATGTATTGACATAATTTCCATGGTTTTTGTGCACTTACATGTATGATTATTTATGAATTATGTGCAGATACACACTATAGTTGTTGGAAATAGTGTGGTCCTTATTACATTCATGTGTTGTTCATTGATATTTGTACATAACGTCAATGTAAATGAATATAAATTACTATATAGTGTATTCATTTGATTGGAACAGATAGGGCTTTCTTTTGGTAGCATATTGATTTAAATAGTTTTTTATTTTATAGGCTTTATATGAGGAAAATATGAAAAAATGCACTTTACCCATTCTTAAGAAAGTTAATTCTATGTTACTAAGGGATCAGTTTATTAATATGCGGTAAGAATGCTGATTTTCAATAGAATATTGCACAAATTCATATGGTGTGAAAGGACAGAAAAATGTGGTAATTGTGCCTTCTGTGTAAGTTTGTTACCACATGCATCGTACATGATATTAAAGCATGGGTGTGTGACACCAATACAAAGTGCGGATATTTCACAGAAAACGCATTACACAATTTTGAGCATTACTCAGTTGCCTCAGCCATACTGGCTCAGAGCAGTAAGGCTTAACTTACTCGCCAATCCAGCCTGAGGGCATGTGTGCACATGTGATCCAGTTAGCTGGATTACATACGTACAGGTGAACCTCAAAGCATTTACTGGAACATTGTGTGTGTGGAGAGGATCGTGGAGAAAAGGAGGAAGGAGGGATACAGGTATAACAATATGGAAATAATAAATATTGAGGTGACAAGTAACACTGAAGTTATTGAATAAAGATTACATGGTGAAGTATATTGATAATAGCAGATCTAAGACCTTTACTTTTAATATAGATTCTAAATATTTGTGGTAGGTAATATTGCTCCTTTAGTTATATAAATATAAAATACATTTTATTTGCAGTTAAGTAATAATTTAAGAAAAGTTTTGTGTATTTGTTGATTGAGGATGATTTCCGTCTTTAAAAAAGTTAGAGGTCCAGACTGCAGAGAATTTTTATTCTTTATCGTGAAGGTAGTATTTATTTGTTTCATACATCATCATCATCACCATTTATTTATATAGTGCCACCAATTCCACAGCGCTGTACAGAGAATATTTGTCATTCACATCACTCCCTGCCCCATTGGAGCTTACAGTCTAAATTCCCTAATACATATACACAGACTAGGGTTAATTTTGCAAGTAGCCAATTTTCCTACTAGTATGTTTTTGGGGTGTGGGAAGAAACCGGAGCACCTGGAGGAAAGCCACGCAAACGTGGGGAGAGCATACAAACTCCACATAGATAAGGTCCTGTTCAGGAATTGAACTCATGACCCCAGCACTGTAAAGCAGACGTGCTTATCACTGAGTCACTGTGTCACCATGATTGCAATGCCAGCAAAATTTTAGGATCTGATATGGATAGTTATTGAACATTTTGCTGCTGCTAGATTGTGGGATTATAGTTTTAACCGTAGTTACGTAGATGGACCATTATAAATCTTGGGTTGGACTACATACATAGTTGCCAACATTGGCAACTTGTGTCCCGGGAAGTCCAGGAGCCAGGTGGGTGTGTGCAGGCAGGGCTCAAAAAATGGTGTTGTTAGCCCCGCCCCCAAAGCCACCATCACTTTCTTCGGCCAATAAAAATAGGGGGCGTGGCCACAATGAGGCGTACACGGCACCACTAAGCCCCACCCCCTTCATTTAATTTGCAGAGCCGGCTGGGAATCAGGATATTTGCCTGCTCTCCCAGGAGTCCGGGAGACCGACCCGGATTTCGGGAGCCTCCCGGACATTCCAAGACAGTTGGCAAGTATGACTACATAGCAAAATAATCCAAATATCTTTAGGGATTGGTTAAGCTACCACTGAAAAAAAGTATACACTTTGTTCCTGAATAATGATATACGTGGACATGATCACCAAATGTTGTATAAAGTCCCCGTGGCTGCAGTTCCTCCATCACATTGGATTTGCTGTAGCAAACATCTTACATGACCTGTCAGAAGTGTATTACTATCTGCAGTAAAACTTGTACACTCTCTCTTTAATGAGGGTCGAGCTCAGGGCTATGCCTTCCCTCACCTTCTCCCAGTAGTTTTCACCTGGTGGTGGGGCCTAAATCTTTCTCCCACTTCCTTTTATGATGCTCATGAGAGTCAAAGGAAATGTTGATCAGTAAGTTATAAAATGAGGAATACATGCCTTTGCATACAGGAGCTTTAGAGCAATTTGATTTGAAGGGGATTGGATCACAAAATATGTCTATTTTGGTTAATGAGTCTAATCGGAAACAATTTAAAAAAAAGTCTAGAAGTGTTGCACACTACTTTTCATCAGTCATAGCTAAGCCAATATTATGACTGTCTGTATTCAAGATTTAAAGTTTGAACTTTAAATCTTGAACTGGAGGAAAATCACAGATTGTCTCAAATGGGAGTGATGGTTGAAACAATGGAGGACAGTTTAAATTGGACAGACAATATTTCCACAATTTTAGGAGAATTTAAGAGATGTGTGAGAATTAAGGTGTAAAGGTATATTTTCTTTAGGGAGTCTCCTAAGGGATGCTGTAAGCTTTAGGTTAAGAAATGTGGTTTCTGTATGTACCCATGCAATGATATTGTGCGGTGCAAAACTTTTGGGCAAAGTGAGAGGTGAAGTAATATATTTTCACATGCAGAAATCCTCTACCTCCCTGATCTGTTGTTTTTTTAAAAATAGAGAGAGAATTTCTTTGGGGCTTCCCAATTCCGAATAAGGTTGAGGGAGGCTTCCTGTTTGTCAATTAAAATTATATTTGCGACTTGTAGTGGAGGGGTTGAAACATGTATAAAAGTATAGGAATTACATTAATTTTGATTGCTATATACTGATATTATGTATCTTCTAAAGGAGGAAAATGTGTTTTTATTATTGGGATGAAGATTCCTATATAGTCTATTTTCACATGTATTTTGCTTTTCACGTATATGTTTTCCTTGCAACAGCTTCAAATATTCAGCTTATAGAAGCCATGCAGATCTCATTTCAATATCTCATTATAGCAGATCTGTTGTATCTGTGCATCTCGCCCTTTGGCTGTAGCAGAAAGAAACATTTATAATTCTGATCAGTTTAAGCCTTTTCTTTAGTCTTCAATTGCCACAATACAAGGGGTGAAAAACTAGTGCAAGGAAAATGAACCTAAAGAAGTATATCTAATGACTACATTGGATACTCAGCACATTTGTTCTAAAATCTTGATTACACAATAGTTCTCAAAGTGTGTTGTTTATACTTAAAAATTGTAGACAACAGTAGCTAATAGGGTGATAGTATTTCTCCACATGCAAAACATTGTTAAATATTAAACCTGGTTAAGATCCAAAAACCTGACAGGTATTCCCTAGATCATTATCATCATCATTTATTTTTATAGCGCCACCAATTCCGCAGCGCTGTACAGAGAACTCACTCACATCAGTCCCAGCCCCATTGGAGATTACAGTCTAAATTCCTGAACACACACAGACAGAAACACAGACTAGGGTCAATTATATGATAGCAGCCAATGAATCTACTAGTATGTTTTTGTGTGTGGGAGGAAACCGGAGTAACCGAAGGAAACCCATGCAAGCACGGGGAGAACATACAAACTCCACACAGATAAGGTCCTGTTCAGTAATTGAACTAATGACCGCAGCGCTGTGAGGCAGAAGTGCTAACCACTAAGCCACCGTGATGCCCATCTTCTGTATGTAGCTTTCAAGGTGGAAGGGGTGCTCAATATCAGAGAGCAAAGTATGCTGATGTAAATTTGTGACCACAATTTTGTATTTGATCTGGTCAGAACTGGAAAGTTTGCTTTTAGTTAGACACTATTGAGTGTTGACGCTAATAAAAATGACAACAGTGTGACTTGACCAGGGGGAAGAAAATGTTTGATGGAACAATAGTAAAATAAGAAATGTAAAAAAAAAACCAATATGAACTGTAAAACCTTATTTTTTAACCATAACCTAATAATCCTAACAATTATGTTGTGTTAAATTAGCCACAGTACCCCAACCCCTGTGCTTTGTGTATTGTGTACTATATGGGATGCAGTAGACAATACATAGTACAATATTTTGTTCTAACACTTTTAGCCAAAATACAGAAAAAGTGGTAGAGGGAAATAGATCACATTAAAACAACAACGCATTAGGCAAGTTTGCATAAATTACTATTAGAAGAGAATAGTCTCAAATTATTTTGCTTTAAAAGTACTTAATAATAGAGAGTGTTAAACAAACAGTGCTTTTACTATAGAACACAATCAAATGAAGTTTAATATTAAAATTGGACTGTTGTGAACATAATTTTTTTATTATTATTATTAATTTTTATTTATAGGGCGCCACAAGGTGTCCGTGGCGCCGTACAGGGACAAAACGAATTACAATACAAGGTGAGACAGCACAGTACAGTAAACAGTAAGCACAGTAACTCAGTAAGCTCAGTAAGCTCAATTGAAAAAAAGGCACTAAAAACGTATCTATACAATTATAAATCATTCGCCTGAATTGCATTAATTATTAATGCAGTTTTTTTTAGTGTAAGAGATGACAAAAGTCAAAATAGTTAGCAATTCAGAGGGGAGGATAGGTGTGCATAATTGTGTTTCTTTCTATTTTGAAGGAAAGCATTAGTATTTTAAAATTATATTATCTCTATAATTTACTTTTCTGATACCCATTTTAATTTTTATACTTGTGAACATGCCATCATGTCAATATATCAGCAACATGTATTTTAAAGTAAGATGCTTATACCATTGCTATTGTAGCATGGAATACACACTCAACTCCATTTCTACACATAAAAACACAATGTATACAGGATTCAGACTGAAACTCAAAACATTTTGTATCTAAAATTAAGTTTACAACTAGTTTGTACACATTAAACAATACAAAAGACCATAGTTACATTTTTCTGTAAAATATTAATTACAACTATAACTAATGTTACTTATTAAAATATATATATATATATATATATATATATATATATATATATATATATATATATATTATTAAATGTCTGAATAATTCACATGCTTGTGTTGTTATTATTCATGGTTATATCATATCATATATGATTAGAAGTGATATGGTGGATAGAAAATTTGGTTGTGTGGGTCTCTATGTTAGAAGTGATCTGTAATTGATTATGAAGGATGAACCTCTCAATGGGACATGTGAATGTGCTGAAACATTATGGGCCTGAATCATGTCTGAATACAACATCAATATTTATTTTCAAATATAAAATATTTTTTTAATATTTATTAAATAAAAATCTCAATGTGTACTGTTCACACATTGCATTTTTATAGTATATCTTAATTGCATACAGTTATTATGTGATAGCTTGTCACGGATTCAGTAAGGATGGGCCTCGAAGTCTGCTTAGGTGGATACTACCCCCAGAGAGGAGCGGAGTCTAACGGAGAGAGGTTTTCACCAGGGATCCCCGCATAGCAGCTCTCTAACCACAGGATGATAAAGCGCGGAGCTACTGATGAGCTGGAAGCCTTGGAGCAGGATCAGAGGTGATGTGCAATGATCTGTAGAGTGGTAGCAGCATCTTAACTGCGGAGGTGATATAGAAGTACACAGGAGATCAACAGGCTGCAGGATGGTGAAGGGCTGTGGTTATGATGAGCTGGAAGCCCTGGAGGAGGATCAGAGGTGATGTTCAATGATCTGCAGAGTGGTTGCAGCATCTTGACTGCGGAGACCAGAATCAATGGTTAACTGGTGCGATGTGTGACATTGCTACATTCATATGTGTCATTTTTAATTGAACGTTTAAGCCATGCCAGTCATCATTATCAGTTGGTATTTACACCTGACCTGTAGTGGGTGTAAAATATGAGGTGGAATACAAGCAAACACAGGACTCGACCCAGCAACATCTGCGTTGGAACGCCCTTAATTGTTGTAAATGGCATATGTTAGTTCACCCCTTCCCTCCCCCATTCTGCCTCTTAAGTTGTAGACAGTCGTGTCAGTTGCATGCAGACATGCAATTGCATTCATTGGCGTAATGTCCGCTTCTGGTCATGTGTAGAGCTGTTTCATGCAGATACACTACACAAATGTATGGACTTTCAAAAATGAATCAGGCTCTATGTTTGAAATGTCATGAGTTTAAAATACAAGCCCTGCCATGTATAAACGATCGAGAAGCTCCTATCACAGATTCAGATGCTAAAAATGATGGTGCATCTATAAAATGAATTTGTTTTTCAAGTTAGTGTATTTCAAAATATGGACAGCAATACACTGTTTTTGTAAAAAGCTACTGCAGACAATCTAATTGTTTTGGTACCTTTTGCATTTCTAAGAGTATCAGTGTTTTTTGACTACTGAATCACAGTAAACTTGAAAAAGTTTTGGAAAAAACTTAAAATTTTGTTTTCTAAAATTGTCTATTAAAACATTTTTTAAAAACATCAATTTATATTTAGCAATCTGACAACTGGAACAATAAAATTTATTTTTAGACCCTTGAAAAATAGTTTCTATCTACTTTGTTTAAACTGTTAATAAAACATTTGTTAGTCAGGTCAGTAAAAATCTAACTACTTGCCAAAAATCATGAATTGTCCTACAAATCAACGTTTTGCTCATCCCTCTACCAGTGACTCAGAATCCTGACAACAGCATAACTGTCATAGTATTTTACCTGCTTTTTTAATCACCCATTATCATGTAACATGTTATTCTCCTTTTTGCACAGGATGAAAAAATCTATATTAGGTTATAGAAAACAGGAATGTACTGAGCAGGGTCCCCGAGAGGGGAGCAGTACAAAGTACCAGGTCCCAGACATGTCTGGGGGTCCAGGCCCGAGCGGGAGGAGTTTCCCTGTTATAGTGCCACCAGCTCAGGCTGGCAATGCCTAGTGCTGGTCATAGTAAAATCAGGGGGGGGGGTCACACTTTTTGTCTCCTTGGTTTTTCTAGTAACATCCTAGGCTGGCAACAATAGGGTTGGCTAAGCTGTTTGGGAGAGACACGCCGTTTTATTTTTTTACATTTATCGACATTTTTAAATGAACAACCCTGTCCACATTTTACATATTGACATTTTAACTGTTATGATATTATGAACCTGTAGACATTATGACTGTCAACTTTTCATATCCAACCCTTTCCAAAAAGGTCTCAGCATTGAAGGATATAGACAAGAAACAAGAAGTAGGATGTGAAAGCTGCAATAAAAGGTAGGAGCCAGCAACACAGTTTTAATGTGTTTAATGTATTATATGTCATGTCCAAAGAGACGCAGCCACACCTTATCACACTCATCACATTGTGCCCCTTCAACATAACACCATGCACCCTTATCACACTCATCACTTTGTACCCCTTCATCATCACACTGTGTCCCCTTTAAAGTTACACTGTGGACCCTTATAATCCCACTGTGCTCCTTCATCATCACACTGTGCTCTTTAATATCATACCCTGCACCCTTATTACACTCATCGCCCTGTGCCACTTCAACATAACACTGTGCCCCCTTCTACGTCACAGTGTGCTATGGTGCCATCTTTATCACACTACCCCTTCATCATCACACTGTGCACCCTTATCACACTGTGCCCCTTCATCATCACTGTCCCTGTCCTTCATCGTGCTCCCTCCTCATTCCACTGTGCCCTCTGCTTCACTGTGCCTCATCACACTGAGCAATGTCCACCATCACTATCCACCCCCTCCTTCATCACATTGTGCACCCTTCATTGCTATCCCCTTCAACACCTTGTGTGCCCTCTATTGCTGTCCCCTACATCACATTGCTATCACCTTCATTACCACTGCCCCCCCTTCCTTCATCACATTGTGCGCCCTCCATTGCTGTCCCATGCATCACATTGCTGTTGCCTTCATCACCACTCTCCCCCTGAATTCCATGACATTGTGTGACCTCCATTATTGTCCACTGCATCTCATTGTTGTCACCTTCATCACTACTGTCCCCCCTCCTTTATCACATTGTGCTCTTCACTGCTGTCCCCTGCATCACATTGATATCACCATCATCACTGTTCCTCCCTCCTTCATCACATTGTGCTCCCTCCATTGCTGTTCACTGCATCATATTTCTGTCACGTTCATCACCACTGTGCCCTCCTCCTTTATCACATTGTGCTCTCCATTGCTGTCCCCTGCATCACATTGCTGTCACCATTATCACTGTTCCTCCTTTCTTCATCACATTATGCTCACTCCATTGCTGTCTCCTGCATCACATTGCTGTCTCCAACATCAATGCCCCCCCTCCTTCATCACATTGTACTCCCTCCATTGCTGTCCCTGCATCACATTGCCATCACCTTCATCACCACTGTCAGCCCCCCTCCTTCATCATTGTGAGCTCTCCATAGCTGTCCCTTGCATCACATTGCCGTCATCATCATCACTGCTCCCCCTCCTCCATCACATTGTGCTCCCTCCATTGCTGTCCCCTGCATCTCATTGCTGTCACCAACATCTCTGCCCCCCCTCCTTCACATTTGTTTTGCTACATATGAATAGAGAACAATAGCGTTTTAATCTCCTTTCAACATCAGTATAAAGTAAATTTGAACTGGCTGGGATTCCAGCAACCCATAACTCCTGCGAAGATGCAGTTAACATCCTGATAAAGCGTATGTTGGACCTGGGCTCTCTTCTTTTTTTTTTTCTTTTCTTTTTTTGCTATCCTGCACCCCCTGTGCTTTATTTACCTATCTATGACCTTCTTTTCTTCTCTTCCTCTTCTTCTGTCTTCTTTTCTTCAGTCTTTTTGTTGTTCTCACCTTACTCTCTTGGTGTGCAGCTCCTTGCTGCACCGCTCTTCACTAACAATGTTGGGACACGATGATATCATGCCCGACACCGTTTCACCGGTCCTGTCCCAGCCCCTAACATGGTGTGACCAGCGTGCCCCCCACAGAGCAGTGGCATAAAACTGCTCTCCTTATAATTTATGGAGTGTGCTCCAAGATGTTTCTATATCAGGGCCCCAAATTCTTCTTGGTGGCCTTGATACTGAGATGGGAGTGTCACATTTACAACATTTGCAATGAAAATTAGTTTTCAGTATAACTAATGGACAGTTGTAATAGTCAAAGCTAACACCTCTTCTGCTCTAACTCTGTCTTGCTATCACAACATCTAACCTTAAAAAAGTATTAACATCACAAGCAAAATACCATCAGCTATAAATCAATTAATACAGGCATGATTTTCTTTTATCCATAAATTGGTAGCACACGAGGCATTTCATAGGGTTCAACTTGATCCACTGCTAGCTTTACTTGTATCATGTTCCACTTGACCTGACAACAAAAAAATCCAGTGGAATGGACTACCTATTCAACTTTACTCTGCCTCCTTGGGGAACATTACCTCTTGCAGACATGGTATAATAATATAAAAAAGAAGATATAGGTTGAAAATAAGTAAAGAAAAAGAAAAAAAAGAAAATAGTTTCTGTGATGTAAACCATAAACTTATTCTGGTTCGAAATAGTAAACCACATTGATTCAGGAAATACCTCATATATTAGACCTGTGTAATCATACAGTATTCACCAGTGGCCGAAGTGGAAATTTAGAAATGGTGGTATGGAAGATGGAAGTAAATAGAATTTGATAGTTATACAACTGAAAGCTTATCAAAACAGTAGGTGAAGTGGTGGTATGGCATACCCACCGTATGTCAGTCCAATTCCACCACTAGTATTAACTCATACTGTTTTTAGTAATAATTTAGAACTCATGGGTATGGGGGTTTCAATTGGTCCCTTTTCTCCCCATGCCGGATAACAATGTAATTGTATAATATATTACATATACACTGAGGCTCCTTGTACCACAGTATGTAAGTCTCTCATGGATCCTTCCCTTCTATATGAAGTTAAGGTGAACGCGTTTAACTGACACCGAAGAGTTATTTACAAAGCTAAAAAAAAGAGCAGATATCTCCTACTGTGATGCCAATGCTTTCGAGTCTACTGCATCTGCTTTTTGTGAAGAAGCAAATTTTTATTCTGGATAATCAGTGGATCGAGCTTTTCCTGCATATAACTATCTAATTAAAATTATGCAGATGACCACCTGCTTAAAAACTAACTTATTCTGGTTCCTATAGTAAATTACATTAATTCAGGAAATATTTCATATATCAGACCTTTGTAATCATACAGTATTCCCCAGTGGCCGAAGTGGAAATTTAAAAATGGTGGTATGGAAGATGGAAGTAAATAGAATTTGATAGTTATACAACTGAAAGCTTATCAAGACAGTAGGAGAAGTGGTGGTATGGCATACCCACTGTATGTCAGTCCAATTCCACCACTAGTATTGACTCATGATCTATTTTTAGTAATAATTTAGAACTCAAGAGTATGGGGGTTTCAATTGGTCCCCTTTCTCCCCATGCCGAATAACAATGTAATTGTATAATTGTATAATATATTACATATACACTGAGGCCCTGTCATGGAATTGCAGAGATGGCCATTAACCGGTATTAGAACAATTGAACAGGGAGGCGCAGAGTCTAATGTAGCCTGGTATTCACCAGGGACCCCCGCAAGGGAGTTTGGGCTCAGCTGCAGAGGGAACGCAGGTCGCAGTTCTCCAAGACAATCACCGTTGTAGCAACAGTAGAAGACAGCCGTAGTCATGCAGTCCAGGTCAAGCCAAACGAGTGATGCGGTACACGGGGAGGATCCAGAGAGAAGTCAGGTCAAGCCAAATAGTCAAACCAGCCGAGCAGTAAAGTACAAAAACGTAACACAGGAGAATGGTAACAGGAAGCCGAGTCAGAACCGAAAAATACAAGATTAGATGTTCAGGAAGCGCTGGAGTAGGAGTGAACCAATAATCTGGCACCTTACAAGTGACAGAGGGCGCTATATAAACCATAAGGTGCACCCTGATTGGGTGATGGAGGTAGCATCCTATTGCCTAGCAACAGGACGTGACTAAAGTGAGCATGCACACGCACAGCATGCAGAGGAACAAGGATGTGTCCCATTGCTGCCAAGAGGGTGCAGGCGTCCGTCTCCTGCACCAAGTGTCAATGCGGAGACGGCACCTGACAGGCCCCATACTGCTTTCATGCAAAAAATACCTATAATTGTTATCCTAGCAAATATTCAGGTAATGTTTACATTTACAGCACACTGGTTCAGCTTTATGCAAACTACAGATGTCTCCAAGGAACACATGCATGCTTCCAGATGATATCCATCCACTTAACTACAAACACATTGAGAATGAAGCAAATAGAACAGAAAACTCTATGTCAGGATATAAATTCCCACAAGAAACATTAAATCTTGCCATATAGTATTTCTCTTGCAACTTAATAATCCACATTTTAAAAAGAGATTTTGGCTCCTTGTACCACAGTATGTAAGTCTCTCATGGATCCTTTCCTTCTATATGAAGTTAAGGTGAACAGGTTTAACTGACACAGAAGAGTTATTTACAAAGCTAAAAAAGTGCAGATATTTCCTACTGTGATGGCAATGCTTTTGAGTCTATTGCATCTGCTTTTTGTGAAGAAGCAAATTTTTATTCTGGGTAATCAGTGGATCGAGCTTTTCCTGCATATAACAATCTAATTAAAATTATGCAGATGACCACCTGCTAAAATCACTGCAATGAGATTTTGTTATGGAAAGTAGATATTAAAGATGTCCTTGATATTGCTAAGCGTCAGAGAGCTTTTTCACCATGTACATAAAGCTTTGATTTTCAGGCTACCTCATAGTTGGCATTATCAGCAATTCTGAATGCAATTGTGCTTGCTCGCAAAAACAGCCTGAACAAAAAAACAAATGAGCAAAGAGGCGTAATTGTGCATATTCAAGCCTACAAGTGCAAAAACAAATGTGCAAGCATTAAAACATAATTCTGGAGTAGAGACAGCGGCACGAGCCCAAACCACATATCAACATCATGGGCAAGATCTTAAGAGTGAATAATACATAAATTTATTTTCAACGCTGATCCTTTCATGTAACTAAAAAACAAAACAAACCACAGATGTAAAAAAAATGTGCAATATTTTTTTTAAAGAAATATGACTAAAAGAAAAGTTAAACCAATATAAAAGAGTATTCCTTCATGAATGTCGCAAAGAGAATGCATTACTCATCCTTCAATGTAAGGGAAGATACTTAGAATAATACATAATGAAAGTTGCATGCATTCTTCTAACCTTCTTAAATTCAGGTATTTTGCTTTGATTAGTTAAATCTTTGGAATTTGTAATTCTATGGGGACTTTATGGTAATAAATGTTATTGCAGTGTTGCACTACAGGAAGCTTGAAAGTTCTTCATTCTTATAACATTAACAACATTTAAAACCACATGTTATTTGTTCCGGTAGTGTTTGGGAATAAATACATTGTTTGTTATTTATATTATGTAGGGGATAAAAATAGAAATCTGAAAAAGTTAAATGTGGTTTTGCTCCTTGTTACTTTCATGGAGTTAGTGAATCCACAGATACTTAGCATTTCCTCCAATGACCTACTTACAGTTGAAAAATCTAAAGGTCATCCTCCTGGACCATCTTCCACTTCACTCCATTCACTTTCGTGACAAAGTTAATTTCTGGTTCACTTCTTACCTATCAAACAACTCCTTCAGAGTCTCTACGTATGGCATATCCCCCCTTTGACTTCCATCTGTTGGTGTTCCCAGTGTCGGACTGCGACATGAAAGGCCCACTGGGGAAAACAATTACTGGGGCCCACCTAAAACCATGTAGCTCTGCAAAGGGGGTGTTGGGGGGCCTGGTGCACTTAAGATAGGGGGTTATTATTTTAGATAAATTTTAGACAAATACACAGGCAAAACTGTGTGCACTACTGTTATTTGCACACAGCTCTGCCTTCACAAGCAGTACGATGTGTAGCAGGACATACCTCCCAACTGTCCTTGTAGTTAGACCAAATCCTGACTAAGCGAGACAGTCACCCAAAATCTGGACTGCCCCACCAGACTCAGGACAGTTTTCAGACTGTCCTGCTCTCTCCTACCTGTCTTGTCACTTTCACCACCCGTGGCTGCTGGTTCTTTACATCAGTTGCCATTTGTCTGAATCCTTGGAGGCCTATTGGAAGAAAAAATGGCTACATGAAATTTAGAAAACTCAAACCACCCCCGGCATTAAATCAATAGCACCCACATTTAATTTAATTTAATCCCTCCAGTCCCAACATTAAAGTATTAGTACTCACATTTGATACATAGATCTATTTCCCTCCAACCAGCCCCAACATTAAATTAATAGTATTCCCATTTAATAAGTAAACCTATTTTCCTCCCTCCGAGCAGCCCCAGCAATAAATTAATAGCATTTACGTTTAACGTACCCATTTCCCACAACCATCCCTGGCATTAATTAATACATATTCACATTTAATAAATATCCCTCCTCCCCAAACTCAGCCCCACATTCAATTAATAGCCCCAAACCACTCCAGCATTAAATTAAAGGTCCAGTCACCCCATCTTAATTTAATAGGCCCCACTATTAAATTAAATAGCCCACCAATAAATTAAATTGCCCCACTATCACCCCACAAATAAAATAGTACCTATTAAATAATTAGCCCCCACCTAAACTCCATCATTAAATGAATAACCCAATTCCCACCCATGTACTATTATGACAGCCCCCCTCCCTTCCCTCATATCACACTCTACATTAAACAAAACACTCCCTCACACATTATAGCAGCCCACCCTGTTTTCATTCACCCAGTGTAGCGGGCCCCTCTCCCATTTTATTCACACAGTACAGCAGGCGATCCCTCCCACTTCATTCACACTGTATTAGTGGGTGACACCCCCATTTCATTCACACAGTATAGCGATGACCCCTCCCATTTCATTCACACAGTATAGCAGGATCCCCTCCAATTTTATGCACACAGTATAGCAGGTCCCCCTCCCCTTTCATTCATACAATATAGAAGGCCTCCATACCCTTTCATTCACACAGAATAGCAGTTCAGGGTCCCCCTCCCCTTGGATAGCAGGCAAGTCCCCCCTGCCCTATCACTCACACAGTTTAGCAGGGCCCCCTCCCCTTTCATTCACACAGTCTAGCAGGTACCCCTCCACTTTCATTCGAAAAATCTAGCAGGCTCCCCTCCCCTTTCATTCACACAGTATAGCAGGCCAGGCTCCCCCTCCGATGTCACTCACACAGTATAGCAGGCAAAGCCCACCCTTTCCTTGTCACTCATACAGTTTAGCAGGCCCCCGCTCCCCTGTCACTCACTCAGTTTAGCAGCCCCCCTCCACTGTCACTCACAGAGTTTATCAGTCCCCTCCCCTGTCACTCACACAGCTCAGCAGGCCCCCCTGTCACTCACACAGATTAGCAGAGCCCCCCCCCCCGTCACTCACACAGTATAGCAGGCAAGCCCCCCCACCACTATCACTCACACAGTTTAGCAGGCAAGGCCCTCCCCTTCCCTGTCACTCATACAGTTTAGCAGGCAAGGTCCCCCCATTTCATTCACACTTACCTTATTACTACAGCACTGGAGACTCCTCTCAACATTACACCACACTCACATGGGACGGCACTTGTCAGGTGGTGCCCATGTGACATCCCTCGGGGACTGGAGTAGGCCATGCTGAAAGAGAGGGTCTGATGAACAGATTTGCGGCCTCATTAGGGAAGGTAGCCTGAGGAGGGGCCAGCCAACCACTGTCACACGACTCCTGGTCTGGTGGGAGAGGAAGTCTTGCAAGCCACCCATTAATCGGGTGTCACATAAATCATTTTTATAGCTCCACCCCCCACAAAAGGGGGTAGAGCTATCTGGCATCAGGGACTACCGGGGATTTCCCCGGCCCCCTGGAGGAAAAAACTATTAGAGCATGTCCAAAATAGTGTGTATCATCTCCCCTCATATCTCCCTCACCATCGATAACACCACAATTTCCTCAATGTACTAGGACTGTTGCCCTGGTGTCACATGCAATGCTTCATCCAGTCTCTCTCCCAGTCCTGTAAACTTCACCTTTGAAATATTGTCAGAATTTGCACTTTTCTTACCCAAGTTACAACCAAAACACATATCCATTGTCTGGCCTTCACATATATCCGACCTCTGGCCCTAATTTTCATCTCATAGTCATTATGTTAAGTGGGAGATCTCGGACTTTCTCTTATAATTAGATGACTTGTTTGTCTGGCACCTTTTTGAATTATCTTTGGTTTATTTTACTAACACACTATTATGATTTACTGTACTTTAGCACTGAAGATTAGGTAGATTAGATGAGGTATCTTTAAATTAGGGAAACATAGTGGCTGAGGGCTGTTGTGGGCTTATTGTTAAGGTTTAATGCATGTGGTTTAATATGGTTCCTAGACTTTTTAATGCTCCTTCTGGACCTGATTCATTTAGGAAAATAAATTCAGATATCTGTTGTATTTTGTGTAAAATCGTTTTGTGCATGCTCAGAAATTGACTAAATTCCTGTAATGGGGAGGGGAATGGGCATATGTACGTAGTCAATGTACAATAAGGGCATGCCAAGCTCAAGCACATGCAGCAGTGCCCATATCAAGCTTTGGGCTTGAACATATTTTTTTTTCTGTCATATCACTTGCACCAGCTACATGGCAGGTATAGGTGATGACAATCGTGTATACATGCTAGAACATGTGTTTACAATCTGTAACTGAAAAATGCATTTATGTACAGAAACATTAATAACATCTTGATAAATGTATAGCATGGGGAAATAATGGAAAAATACTTTTTTTAAAAAAAGTTTTTTTCATTAATGACTGTATTATTAACAGGTGACAATCACTGATTATTTTTTTCTATTCTACTGGGACTTTATATTACACATACACTACCTGGAAAAAGTATTCGGATGCTTGACCATTACACCACAATGTCATTACAGGGACTGTAATGGCATTGTATTCAAATACATGTACTTTAATACAAAGTTGGTCCCTCTTTGGCATTGATAACAGCTTTCTCTCTTCTTGGAAGCCTTTCCACAAGATGTTGGAGTGATTCTGTGGGAATTTGTGCCCATTCATTCTGTAGAGCATTTATGAGGACAGACACTGATGTTGGATGTTGGCCTGGCTCGCAATCTCTGTTCCAGTTCATCCCAAAGGTGTTCGATGGGGTGGAGGTCAGGGCTCTGTGTGGGCCAGTCAGGTTCTTCCACACTGAACTCATCAAACCATGTCTTTGTAGTCCTTGCTTTGTACACTGGTGAACAGTCATGTTGGAATAGAAAGGGACCTTCCCCAAACTGTTGCCACAAAGTTGTAAGCATAGCATTATCCAAAATAACTTGATATGTTGAAGCATTAAATTTGCCCTTCACTGGATATAAGGCGCCTAACCAAAACCCTAAAATACAGTCCAATATCATTATCCCTCCTCCACCAAATTTCACAGTTGGAATAATGCAGTCAGGCAGGTAATGTACTCCCGGCATTCACCAAACCCAGACTCGCTCATCTGACTGCCAAATAGAGAAGTGTGATTCGTCACTCCACATAACACATTTCCACTGCTCCACAGTCCAGTGTTGGTGTGCTTTACACCACTCCATCTGACGCTTGGCATTGGTCTTGTTGATGTGAAGCTTGCATGCAGCTTCTCGGCCATGGAAACCCATCCCGTTAAGCTCCTGCCGCACAGTTTGTATACTATTATTAATGCCAGTGGAAATTCGTAACTCTTCAGCTATGGAATCAGCAGATAATTGGCAACTTTAACGCACCATGCACCTTATCAGTTGTTGACACCGCTCTATGATTTTACATGGCCATCCGCTTCATGGCTGAGTTGCTGTTGTTCCTAAAGGCTTCCACTTTCTAATAATATCACTAACAGTTCACCAAGGAATATCCAGCAGGGATAAAATTTCACGAACCGTCTTATTGCAAAGGTGGCATCCTATTACAGTACCACACTTGAAGTTACTGAGCTCTTCAGAATGACCCGTTTTGTATCACAAATGTTTGCAAATGGTGTCTGCATGGCTAGGTGCTTTATTTTATACACCTCTGTCAACGGGTCTGATTGAAACACCTCAAATCAATTATAACAGTTGTGGCCAAATACTTGTGTCCATATAGTGTCTGTATTGGATGTTTCCTGCAGTGTATTGTGTGTTGGATTCATTCTATATACCTGTTGAAAGAAATGCATCTGGTAGGACAGACGTCTCTGGTGCTAAGGCGCCTATAGATTGGATGAGCATATCATATGGGCTATTCTGTATCTGCCAGAGGAGTCTTAATTCTAGTGGCTACAAATTGTTTTGTTCTCTGCATATTTGGATTGTATGAGTAGAATTGTTGTCCTGCATTTCCCTACTGCTGCCACTCCAGATGTTATTAATGTATATGCCACACCTCCCCCAATACCTTCCCATCTGTCCCTTTTTACAATATATATGAAATTACATGTCCAAATATGACATTTAGAGTTAAGAGAAATCTTGGAAGATGTCGGTTAATGGGGTGGTTGGTTTAATTAAGCTAATATATATGGCAAGTTAGGGTGATGGTAAAATTTTGAATATAGGGTGTGACAGAGTTGCTGGCAAAGTCATTGATTGATTGTAAGTCCCAAGTTTCTGACCTAAATGTCCTCCATTTACTGGGTCCATTTCAGGTCTTCTGACCAGATGATCAGGCAGCAGACTAATTAACAGTTGCACCTTCAAGGTGTATCTTAAAGAGCTGTCAGTTTACTCTCTCAGGGCCTGAATTTGAGTTAAGAGCAAAGCAAAGAAAAGGAGCAAATTTACACCTTGGCAAAACCATGGTGCCATAGAGGGGGAGGTAAATTTAAAATGTATGGACAGATTTATAGTTGCAGTAGGGCATGTCCTAGATCAACTTTAATTTCAGTGTAAAAATAAAGCTATCAAGTGTTTTTGTGCTACATAAAAAAAACAGCCAGTAAATTAATTTTTACCCCTTGGTTTATAACATGATTTGTCCAGGTACAAAGTTGCTCCTTTTCTTTGCTTTGCTTCTAACTCAAATCAGGCCCTCAGTCTCTTTCATTTACATGGGTAAAGAGTCTGGAATCCTCCTTTGGGAGAGAAAACTGCTATTTGTTTGTATGTGAAATAAACTGTTTGGTACCTGTAAACGACACTGACAACCTCAACAACACATACCACAACATCATGACAGTGATGATGTCATCCCCAACACAATGTTCAGACCGATTGCTTCAAAACAAAACTTGAAAGGATCCCCATGAATATAGATGTTGGGCGCCTACAGTGACGTCACTTTTATGACTGACTGTATTGTTGTTGCTGTTAAGGTGGTAATTTAAGGAGCCCATGGCTGTACAATGTGCTTTACAAAGGCTTGTGAGTCTTGTCCCTTGAACTGGCAAATTTTAGCCCGAGGGGCAAGACACAACTTAGCAGCCTATTAGGGAATTAATAAAGGAAAAGAAATGAAGGTCCCACAATGGGACCGGCCCGGGGGCAAGATGCACCCTGCCCTGCATGCTACCCATTAGTGGGCTTGCATCTTTCTAGAAAAAGTATTAAAGCTTGCACAATGAAAGGACTACACTGATTTAACAAAACCAGGATGTGTTAAAGGGGACCTTTCACCAAAGTAAACCAACTGTAAATCAGTTATGTAAAGTAGGGGGGGGGGGATGTGAGCACATGTATATCATGTGTTTAGCTAATGATTTACACATATTTGAAACTATTTTCATAACCCACTCATAAGTTATGCATGATTTTGGGAGAAGGACTTGAGATGATTATTTCAGACAATTGTAAAGCAAATTTAAATTATAGCATCAAATGAAGCCTGGCAAGCACCACAGCCAGCAAATAGCTTGGTTGCATAGTCAGAGCAGAGCATTTCCATTTTATGTAGTTTTCTTTGCTCTCAGTATATAGGAAACAACACCATCCACTTTCATAAATACTATTCCCATTCAGGTGAGTCTGAAATTGCAAAACTGATTTACTGTAAATCAGTATAAAATATCCATTTATCACTTCCACATGTTCGAATAAATTAATCTCCTACATTTTTTAAACTGCTTTCATTTTTTGACTTTAGTACAAAGTGCCATTAAAGACTCAATAGGCTCCATTGAAGTCATGACCTACATGACCACATTAGCAAAGCTCGGTGAAGTAATTTCTTACTATAAAAGTGCAAAATATTAATTTGTGTTGTTTTAGATAATAACTGAAATCATATCAGTATAATATGTACAGTTACTGCCATGTTATTGTAATGGAAATGTTAGAATCTTTACAATTATTTTTATAATGCTCATTTTAACTATGCAATTATTTCATTCTTAAAGGATTTGATTGACAATGGTTGTCTAACAGTTTAAGCTTTTTGCAGACTTCCTCATTTGTACCTCCTAATGAGTTTGTGCACCGGGAAACAACATGTAAAGGGATTTTAACATTTTCTTTTAGATAAGATTTTTGCATAAGAAGATTAAAGGTAGGCTTATTAAAAATCTGCATTCATCCAAAAAAAATCACATAGACCAGCTACGTCCATAGGCTGCATACATGCTATACTACTCCGCATGGAATGGATCCTATTAAATATAATGAAGCTGGTAGAAAGACTTGGGAATGGAGGAGGTTATAGGGATAACTTGAAAATGGATAAATGAGCTAGGATGTATGCTCGCAATAAACCACTGTGATAATCTATTAAATAAAAAAATGGTCATTTTATTAGGTTAATACAAAAGACCCCACAAACTACTTTCTTTCACAATTATTTTTGTTAGAATCATCAAAGAAATATGCACAGAAAGATTTTGTATCTATTAAATAATAAAATGAAGGAATTAATTATTATATGAAAGAAATAATAATGGTGTAAAAGAAACACCATTCACTGCCAATGCGTAAATTATAATAGCCTGTCTTTTGCATAGTAATTATAGGAGGTTATATTTCTTGGCAAAGTAATTATATATTAAGCTTAAATGTATTAAATTCCTCCCACTGTAAAGCTGAAAGATGTGACAGTAGCCTTGAACCTTCAATATAGAGAAATGAAAGAATGCATCGACATGTCTCAGATACGATTGTGTTAACGCTGCACTCTCAGATTTGAGTTCTGCTAGCCACTTTTAAATGGTGGTGGTGGTGTGTGTGATCAGGTGGGCCATTCATAAGCCGCAGTGATATCAGAGTTTGTGGGTTTTTATTAGTCCGCCCACTGACACAACCATCCCCAATGTCAAACAGTCCTAATTTGTAGCTCTCTGGGTTCCAGTGAAAGTCACCTTAGGTAGATTGAATTTTTAAGTTTTAAGGTTCATCATACATTATTAAAATGGTAAATTGTAGGATTTAAGATTATTTTTCCCCACATCTTTCTCTATACCATAATGTTTCTTTTGCGAACCACTCTGCCATTCCAAATGGGTGAAGGTAAATAAAAAATTTATATGACCTCATTCCTTTATATTGTAGAACATTTGTTGGAGATGTGGTTGCTTAATTGTGAAGCTCCTCTGTTCTATAAATACATGAGTTTTTTTATGCTATTTATGTTAAGTGGACTCGATAAACAGCTTTATGAGTACACTAGACTTTATTAGGACTAACACCATCACTGGAATTCCATAAGAAATAATCAACAGGAACTTTGTATGTGGTAAGGTTATGTTCTGGAGAAAGCAGTACATGTGTTTTAAGGGACTGAGGTGGTGGTATGCTTAAGCACTTTGTATGGCGTCTTGGAAACTGGTTCATGATCCAACTACTGTAAGTTATTCAGCTTAGACAATAGTATTGATTGTAGGAATTAGTTATCAATTTGAATTAGATCAATTGCTAACTAGGATGAGTGAGCACTAGAAAAAAAGTGCTTTCTCTCTCTCTCTTTCTCTACCATGTGGCTCTCTCCATACATCATATAAATAAAATTTTACAAACACTGTTGCTAGTGGTGAAAAACCAATTGGAATTATGCTCTATTTTATGTTGGACTATGATCAATTATCTACTAAATTACATATACAAATGCTAAATTAATTTCTTTATGTTGGTTAACTAGGGTCAAATGTTTTCTATGGAACTCAAATTGATGATCACTAGCCAGATAAATATTTACAAATGTGACTAGATTATCATTAAAATAGACACAGCAAAATAAGATATTGCCTCCTTTATTTCTAATTTCTATATATAGTATCTTTATATAATAAGCCTGATATCTATTGTGAAAAAATGTGTTTTGGTGAATGACTCCAAGCTGAAAATGACTAAGGATATGTTCAATTTCTATATATAGTAGGATAAGGTGCCATACCATATCCTCCTGCACACATACAGGGCCTGATCTATTAAGGCACACAAAATGAACATATTGAGCCTGATTCATTAGAGCACATATCTGCCGATTTTGAGCGAATCATACTCAAATTCAGGGACAGGGAGCTACGGGCGAGAAACAGAGATACGACCATGTACGCAAGTAACGTGTGAAAGTGAGTATAGGAGGCAACTACGACAAGCTACAACTTTGGGGAATAAACTGGGCATGGAGGGGGCATGCTGCCATATTTGCTGCACAAAAGGGGTGTGCCAAACTTAAGCACTTAGAGCCACGGCTCTAGGGCCGTGAAAGTAAGTTGTTTTTCTGTCATATCTATTGCACCAGCTCGGCTTTTAGTCTAAATCCAAGCCAATGTTGACAGTGCTGCCGTCACCTTGATGACCGGGACGTCATTTCCAGTTCCTGGTCGGCCGTTGCCAAGGCAACGGTCCGACGCTCCTGATCTGGCGCTGCGTCCCGGTGGTACTAGTGGCCGGGCGCATGCGCGCAATTTAACACAGCCTGTGGGCTGATTAATGTAATTAATATTGGGGCTGTGTGAGGCTCAGAACTAGGCTCTGATTGGTGGCTTGTGGTATTTAGGGCAGTGAGGTCTGCAGCCTCACTGCCGGTTATAGCGTTCTGCCCCAGTCCTGCTGCCTGCTTGTGCTCTCTGTTTGGTTATTGCTACCTTGGATTGACTACACGTGTTTTGACCTCTGCTTGTTCCTGGACCTATGAACCTTCTCTCCTGACCTTGACCTTTTTGCCTGGATTCCGGATTTTGCTTATTTGCCTGTGTGTCTGACCCTTCGCTTGTCCCTGGACCTGTGCTTGTGACCTTTGACCTTGGATACCTCTTCACTACAGCCCGCCAATCACTCCACTCCTGGGTACTCCTTTAAGTCAGTATACGTTACTCGACCCTCGGTCGGCCCGCAGCCAAGTCTGTCCCCACCACTAGGGGCTCCAGCGAACACTGGGCCTTCAGAGTAGTCCCCGAGTTTCACTGTACTGGCTTGGGAGTTCCTAACAAGTGCTGGATTAAACAGCTGCCATTCTCATCATCTGATGCCACAGCAGACCAGACATAAAGAGTCAATATTTTCAGTGTTGATCCTTCTTTTTGAAGACCTCTGCAATTCGCCATGGCATGCTGTCAATCAACTTCTGAGCCACATACTGACTGATGGCCGGCAATTCTTGCCTAATAAATGCTTGAAGTTTGTCAAATTTTTTGATTTTTTTGTTTGTCCACCTGCCTTTTTGAAAATTGACCACAAGTTCTCAATGGGATAGGGTATGGGGAGTTTCTAGGCCATGGACAAAAAATTTTGATGCTTTGATCCCCGAGCCACTTAGTTATCACTTTTGCTTTATGGCAAGGTGCTCCATCATGCTGGAAAAGGTATTGTTCATTACCAAACCGTTCTTGGATGGTTGAGAGAAGTTGCTCTTGGAGGATGTTTTGGTACCATTCTTGATTCATGGCTGTGTTCTTAGGCAAAAGTGCAATTTAATGCAAAATGCTTTACTTATCTGCATTTATGTTCCTTAATAAAACAGGCCCACAATATCTGCTTTATGTGTCCCAACAGACATATTAAGAGAAAGCAATTTTAAAGGTATAACCTTATGTAAAATAGTTGATACAGTGTTATGCTTTTAAATGAACTGGTATTTGATGAGGGGACAACACTACTAACATGAGACCTAGTGCTGGTGTGAGAATATCTTGAATTTGGGGTTATCCATACCCCACAAAGCATCATAAGAAAACAAGTATCCATCGCGAAAATCAGTGTGTTGTACTCGGGGTGGATTGCTAAAATTGTAGTTGTAAGTTAGAATAACAATACTTTGATTGGTATCAATGTTACTGACTGATTAAGCAGTTAAAACTACACCAATCAGCCACAACAGTAAAACCACTGACAAATGAAGTGAATAACATTGATTATCTCATTACATTTGCACATGTCAAATGGTAGGATATAATAGGCAGCAAGTGAAAAGACAGTGGGAAGCAGAAAAATTAGGCAATGTAATGATCTAACGACATTGACAAGGGCCAAATTGTAATGGCTAGATGATTGGTTCAGAGTATCTCCAAAACAACAGGTCTTAGTTGTTGTTCCTGGAATGCAGTGGTTAGTACCTAACAAAAGTGGTCCAAGGAAGGACAACCAGTGGACCGGCGCCCAAGGCTCATTGATGCATATGGGAAGCGAAAGCTAGCCCATCAGGTCCAATCCCACAGAAAATCTATTGTAGCATAAACTTCTGAAAAATTTAGAGCTGGCTATGATAGAAAGGTAACACAAAAAGAGGTATTGTCACACCAGTTTAAATTAAGAGATTGTTGCCCAGTGTAGAAGTTATGTATAGTTAATTTATGATACAACAGTTAGAGAAATAATTTGTTTATTGTAGTGCACCAACACTCTCATAATGGTGCTGTTTTAACTGATAACCACTAATCCCAATTAACTTTAAAATTAACTTTTTTTACTTATATTAAAATAAAATAACATTAAAATCAGCGAACTAACAAAGCAAAATCATGAATTAACATGATATTATAATTCTCTGAGTATACCAATTAATCCCTTTATTTTCTATCTATATAATTCATACAATATATAGTTTAGGTTAAACTGTATTCTTGTGTCACTTAACAATTTATAGTCATTATCTAGGATTTTTTTTATGAGAATAAAAATATTCATTAAACTTTTTAAGTTATGTTCTAGATCTAAATCACTCATTAGGGCTAAAATTGCTGTTTCCAATGCTAATACCAGAATCACATTGACCCTGTATATAATCACATTATCATCATTGTCTTTAGATTAAGATGAATTGCTTTCTGCCTTTTGTTACTCGACTAACCCATTCTAGGGGCTAATCAGAGCTGATATAACTACTTATCACAATTAGTTAGAATCATAACAATCTCTGTCAAGATATTAAAAGATATACTCAGAGAATTTTAATATCAAATTAGTTCACTATTTGACTTTGTTATTTCACTGATTTTAATGTTATTTTATTTTTATATAAGTAAAAAAAGTTAATTTTTAAAGTTAATTGGGATTAGTAATTATCAGTTAAAACAATACCATTATGAGATTGTTGGAGCACTACATTAAACAAATTATCTCTCTTTCACTTTACATGAGAGGAAGGTGTCATAACACACGGTCCATCGCAGCTTTCTGTGTGTGAGGCTGCGTAGCTGCAGACCAGTCAGAGTTGCCATGCTAACCCCTGTCCACCGCTGAAAGCACCTACAATGGGCACATGAGTGGCAGAACTTGACCATGGAGCAATGGAAGAAGGTGGCATGGTCTGATGAATAATGTTTTCTTTTACATCATGTGGACGGTCGGGTGCCTGTGCCTCATTTTCCTGGGGAAGAGATGGCACCAGAATGCACTAAGGGAAGATGGCAAGCTGAATGAGGCAGTGTGATACTCTGGACATGTGGATATTAATCTGGCACATATCAGCTACTTAAACATTGTTGCAGACCAAGTATACACATGGCAACAGTATTCCATGATGTCAGTGGCCTCTTTCAGCAGGATAATATGCACTGCCACACTTCAAAAAAAGTTCAGGAATGGTTTGAGGAACATAACAAAGAGTTAAAGATGTGACTTGGCCTCCAAATTCCCCAAATCTCAATCCGATCGAGCATCTGTGGGATGTACTGAAAAAACAAGTCCGAGCCATGGAGGGTCCACCTCGCAACTTACAGGACTTAAAGGATCTGCTGCAATTGTCTTTGTGTCAGATACCACAGGGCACGTTCAGAGGTCTTGTGAAGTCCATGTCAGAACTGTTTTGTCCGATGTTATTCCACAATAAATACTCATCTCTTGCTTCTAATTGGATAATCTTTCAGATGTTATTAGCAATTGGATATGGTGCAAACAACCGTATGCATAATGTATGTATCAATTACAGAAGGGGTATATATATATAAAAATATACAAATAAATATACACTTGCACATTGTAGAGTTAAAAATCATGAAAAACCATTTAAACATATAAAGGCATATGTTTTACATAAACCTAAAACCATAAAGCACCAGTAAGAATAATGTATATAGACAAACAGTGAGATAATCTAATATATGCAGCTGTGACATGCCAAAATTAAAGGAAATGCATGCCGTATTTATAAAAACATACCTCATGTAGAGATCTCTGCTTGTACAAATATTGTTTAGTAAAAAAAAAATTACACAAAAATTGTGCACTAATATTATAACTCTAAAAACTAGAGCCAGATGATATACTAAAAAAAGGGGGGGGTAAGGGGGATGTCTCATATGTCAATCTGAAATAATTAGGAATAATTCACATACAAAGTATATTATGTATAAGACCATGAATGTCATATATAAACAACCTCTAAATGAAAACAAACTACTTTCTGTTTATCAAACAGATATAATTTTTCTGTCCCCATAGAAGCAAGTGAACTCAAAAAGCATGTTCTCTAAAATATCATATATCTATCCAACATTCAGATGTACACAGTCATCATGCTGGTGCTAGTAGAAAAAGAAATGGGAGGGGTGGGGCCAGAGTAATAAATCTAGACATCCATATATACTATCATATAGACTCCTATTATTAACTAAATAAACCTTATACCACTAACATAATCATAGTGATCGCATGAAAGTATGCTAATATCTGGACAATGACTGGAATAGGGACCTAAAAAAGGTCCATGCGGTGATAAAACCTTACACTATGTATCTAATAATTGGTTTAGGGATCAGTAAATAGTATACTTACAGGGTAGGATGATTCAATAATGTCCAAAAATCACCCTCTTACAGGCAAGAAATGGGGCATGATGGATGGAATACTGATCCTACTGTACCAGAGGTTCTCAGGTAATCTCCTATCCTGGTACTAATCTGGCTCACCTCATTTAGCTTCCAAGACCGGATGGTATTGGGCGTAGTGGTGGATGATGTGACTGTAGGTGCCCAATGCCCCATTGGATCTACCCAAATCTGCTGATGGTGACCCCTATTGGGGCCATACATCCACCCCAGCAAGATATACTTCAGATAAGTTCTATGTGTCCAAATGGTAAGTTGACAATGCAAATGGTGGAGAGTTAAAGGGGTGGGGGAAATGGACGGGTTTATGAATAGAACTAAATAAATGATGGTAATTCAAAATCTATATTTAATCCATTGGGTTCTAAGGTGTTCAATGTATGGATCAGTCTAGCTTCTTTATTTATTTGTTTGATGTGATCCCATCCTCTCCAATTCCTCAGTACTTTTTTGATAGCCATAAATTTAAGATGTTACACTTTTCCTTAATAAACTAATTTAAAATGATTCGATAAGTTGTGCTTATCAAACCCTATCTGTATGTTTCACAGATGTTCTCCAATACGGGTTTTTAATTTGCGAATAGTCCGTCCCACATATTGTTTCTGGCAGGAACATTCAATAAGATAAATTGCATTCTCGTTATTAGAGAACAAAAACTTCTTAATTTTATATGTCTTATTTGCATGTGTAGAAGTGTACTCGGTGATAGATCTTGTGCTAGAACAATGTAATGTTTTACAATTATGGCAGCTACCACAATAGTAAAAACCTGTTTTTTGTCCTTGAATTGACAACCAATCGTTTAGCACTTGTATAGTTCTAAAATGATTGGATACTAGTTTTTTTCTTAAAATCGGGTGCTTTTCTTAAGACAATGTCTGGATTGTCAGGTAAGTGGTCTCTTTGTAGGTCATCCTTTTGAAACAGATACCAATGTTTTTTTATGATATGTCGCAATTGCCGTGATTGATCTGAATATTCGGTTATGAAATTAATTTTGTTGGTATTTTGTTCTGGTGTCAATATGGTCTTATATTTCAATAATGTCTCTCTGTTGACAGCTTCAACCTTTTGGAGTCTCTCTCTACAATTAAAGGGTCATAGTTCTTATCCAGAAACTGTTGTTTCATTAATGTCCCTTGTTCGCTATAATCTTCTATGAAGGTACAATTGCATCTGACCCTGGTAATCTGATCTAGAGGGATATTATTGATCCAGTTTGGATGATGGTAACTGTCAGCCAAAATATAGCTATTGACATCAACACTCTTTATATATGTTCTGGTAGCTATAGTTTGATTAATGATGAAAATCTCTAGATCTAAAAACTCTACATGTGTTTGATTGGAGTTTGAGGTAAAAATGAGACCATCAACATTACTATTCATGTATTTGAGAAAGTAATTTAATGTATCTAAAGTGCCATTCCAGATGAATATAATATCATCAATATATCTCTTCAGAGCACCAGGTTCGTCCCCCAGCCATGATTTGACCAGATGTTATTGTCTTCCCAACAACTCATAAAAAGGTTGGCATAACTGGGGGCAAACCTGGTGCCCATGGCTGTTCCACACTGCTGCAAATAGAACTGATCATTGTACCAAAAATAGTTATGAGTAAGAATAAATTGTTGAAAATAAAACTAATCTGTTCAGATTAGAGATGGGCGGGCTCGGTTCCCCGAGAACCAAACCCACCCAAACTTTGCCTATCCGAGTACCGAGCCGAGCAGGCTCGGTACTCTCCCGCCCGCTCGGAATCCAAATTGAGGCCAAACGTCATTGTGACGTCGTCGGATCTCAAGGCTCGGTTCTCGCGATAATTGAAATCCATAAATACCCGCCTCCACAGCAATCCATCGCCATTTGACAGAGGGACAGAAGAGGGTGTAGTCACAAGCTGATTAGAGCAGGGACAGAGAATATACCTTATTCTTCATCCAATTCTGATAACAATTCTGGCTTTCTCCATTTCTCTTAATATTGTACACTCTATAACGGCTGAATTTTTTGGTATTTTATACAAGTGGAGGTGGGCCTAGAGAGACCGAAACCAAACTGGCTTTCTCCATTTCAATTAATATTGTACAGTCTCCAACGGCTGAATTTTTGGGAATTTTATACAAATGGAGGGGGGCCTAGAGAGACAGAAACCAAACTGGCTTTCTCCATTTCAATTAATATTGTACAGTCTATAACGGCTGAATTTTTTGGTATTTTCTTCAAGTGGAGGGTGGCCTAGAGAGACAGAAACCAAACCGGTTTTCTCCATTTCAATTAATATTGTACAGTCTATAACGGCTGCATTTTTTTATATTTTCTACAACAGGAGGGGGGCCTAGAGAGACAGAAACCAAACTGCCTTTGTCAATTTCTCTACATATTTAAGTATAAGTGTAGGGTGTAATATACATCCAAAGATGATGGCTGCATTGCCAATATTCATAGATGGAGAGGAAGACAATCTGGTCTGTGTGTAGAATTAATGAAGGCCTACCAGGAATTAAACTGTTTTTTGGATAATTTATTAGCTTTACAATTACATTACTTATCCAAGAAATAGCTGGAGCACTACATTTAGTAATTTTAGGCCCAAAAACACTGATATTTAAACAAAATAGCAAAACAAAACCAAATGGAGAAAGCCAGTTTGGTTTTTGTCTCTCTAGGCCCCCCTCCACTTGTATAAAATACCAAAAAATTCAGCCGTTATAGACTGTACAATAGTAAGAGAAATGGACAAAGCCAGTTTGGGGTCACTCTGTCTATTACACCCTACCCTTAAGGAGAAATTGCTCAAACAGCAGCCTTTCAAGACGGTACATGATATGGAAATGCCCCAAGTCCCTTTCCTGTTTGGGGGTAGATTGCACCCCCCTACACTTACATAGAAAGTTTTAAAAATATGTTATCGTCATCATCTTCAGCTTCATCCTCACCCTCATAAGTGTGTACGTCATCATCACAGACTATCAATTCATCGCCGCTTGAATCCGCCATTAGAGAACAGTCAGTTCTTGGATGTCTTGGATGGTGAAGGCCTTCCTCGTGGAAGATGTAGTTCATTTTTATAAACATCATTTTCTCCACATTTTTGGGAAGTAACCTTCTACGGCGATCACTGGCTAAGTTCCCGGCTGTACTGAATACTCGTTCAGAGTACACACTGGAGGGTGGGCAGCTTAGGTATTGCAAAACAAGTTTGTACATGGGTTTCCAAATGGCCTGCTTTTCCTCCCAGTAAGGAAAGGGACTGTCTGACATTTTCATATCAATTACCTCTTGAAAATAACCCTCCACCATCCTTTGCATGTTTAAACTCGTATTGGATGGAGTTTTAGGCAAGGTGATAAATATTTTAGAAAAATCCTTCAAACCAGCCCAGATGTTAAATTGTTCTGGTCTGCCCCCTGCGTCTTCCCTGCTTCTTTTTTATAAATTTAATTTTTTACGAGCAGCAGCAGCTTGAGAAAGTGAAGGAGGACACGTAGTCAAGCCGAGGCAGTTCAGCGGCCAACTTGCTGAGCAATAGCTCCTTGCAACAGTTCACATCTCGCTCATTTACAAGTAAAGACTCAATGTAGGTCTTAAACCTTGGATCAAGCACAGTGGCCAAAACGTACTGATCCGAGTTCAAGACCTTAATAACTCGAGGATCATTGTGAAGCGAATGAAGTTTTTGATCGGCAAGGCCAACATACTTTGCGGAATTGCTTGCTTTCAGCTCCTCCTTCAGTTTCTCAAGCTGCTATTCCAATAGTCTAATTAAAGGAATGACTTGGCTCAAACTAGCAGAGTCTGCACTCACCTCACTTGTCACAACTTTAAATGGTTTCAGCACCTTGCACAGCACTGAAAGGATTCCACACTGTGCAAGACTGAAATACATCCCCCCTCCTTTCCCAATGTCCTGGCTTGTGCAATATGCTTGGATGGCTTTGCGCTGTTCCTCCATCCTCTGAAGCATGTACAGGGTGGAATTCCACCTCGTTACCACCTCTTGCTTAAGTTGGTGGCAGGGCAAGTTAAACTGCTCTTGGAGCTGCTGTAATCTCCTACATGCTGTGTCTGAATGCCTGAAATGGCCTGAAAATTTACGGGCCACCAAAAGCATCTCCTGCACCTCACGGTTATTTTTGTAGGAAGCTCTGCACCACCAAGTTGATGGTGTGAGCAAAACAGGGAATGTGCTGGAAATCACCCAGCTGTAATGCTCGCACTATATTGTTGCCGTTATCAGAAATGACATATCCTGGGGAGAGTCCAAGTGGTATAAGCCAAGTATCAATCACATCTCTTAGTTTGCGTAAAAAATTGTCAGCTGTATGCCTGTTAGTAAAGCCGGTGATACAAAGAGTGGCCTGCCTGTGACAAATGTTACGTAGTGGTTTACACGCTGCTGATATTCCTGCTGGTGAAGGTGAATGACCAACCCAGTGGGCTGTCAAAGTCATATAGTCTTTGGTTTGACCACTTCCACTTGTCCACATATCTGTGGTTAAGTGGACAGTGGGCAGAATGGCATTTTTCAGTGCAATCTCTACATTTGTACACACTTTTTGGTATAGTTGGGGAATAGCTTTACGGGAAAAAGGGTGTTGCGATGGAATTCTATAACGTGGACACAAAACCTCAATTAACTGTGAAAAACCAGCTGCATTTATTGTGGAGATTGGACGCAGATCTAACACTAACATTGCAGCCATGGCGTCTGTGATTCGCTTGGCGACTGGGTGACTGCTGTCATATTTGCTTCCCCTAGCAAATGATTGTTTCACAGTTAATTGCTGAAATGTAGGACTGCTCATTTTCTTGACCTGCCTCTGGGCTGACGATTCACCCCCAGCAGCAGCAACAGCAGCAGCAGTGGAACTAACGATTTCTTCAGAGGAATCAATTAGAGTGCAGGAGTCATCCAACCTTAATAAGTGGGATGCAGGGCTAACTCCAAGCGCTACTGAGGATATTGATGAGGATGGTGTGGTGGGTGTATTTTGTAGCCGTCGGGATGTCGGTGACCGGAGGGTCTTAGCTGATGATGGAATGCTGTTTTTTTCTTTGGAAGAGCTTTCAGCTTTTCCCAACACTTTGCCATGAACTCTAGTTAAATGGAGTAACATAGATGAGGTTCCAAGATGGTTAAGGTCCCTCCCTCGACTGACTGTGGCTTGACATACACTACAAAAGGCTAGACAATTGTTGTCTGGATTTGGGTAGAAATAATTCCACACATAAGAAGTGGATTTTTTTTTATGGCCAGGCATGACAATGGCCTTTTTCTTGTCACGTGCCAGAACTGCTGCCACTGGTGCAGGACTTACACAAACAACCTCATCCTCATCAACATCCTCATTAGCGCCCTCGTTGCCTACACAAATCTCCCCCTCATCCTCCTCTAATTCCAAAGTGGCATCCTCAATTGGTGTATCATCGGCTACACTCGGGCTGTTCAGGCACACATCAGCAGAACTGCTGAAAGGGCCCTTCTTTATGGGTACACTAACAGAATGCTCACGATTAGACATACCACTGTTGGATGGACTCTCCACAGGGATTGGTGTCATTTCTGATTCAGAGCAAACATTATCCTCTAATGCCTTACTGTTATCTTGCAGCTCGGCTTTGACGCGTAACAATAGTTGTGCACCACTTGTAGGATCGGTAACATTTTTTGATCTGCCACTAATAGAGAAAGGCAAAGGCCTCATTCTCTCTTTGCCACTGCATGTGTAGAATGGCATGTTGGCAAAAAAAAATTATCGGCAGTTAACTTTTCCTCAGTTAGACTTTGTTTTCGCTTCAACACTGTAATTGTTATTTTGGTGTGTGTATTTTTGGATGATTTCAAAAGACGTTGTAGTTTGACATTGCCTTTCCCAGATGACGTACTGGGAACACTACCATCAGGACTGGTGACAGAACCTGGTTGTTCATTTTGCTCATATGTGGACTGCTTTGAATCCATTCTGAGCCCAAAACACTTGTAGTGTTACAAATTGTTTTTGACACTGCTGCAATATAGTTCTTTTTTCACAGCCAGATAAATTTCTGCAAAATAATGGGGTACACCCCAAAAGCAAATGGAAGTGCTAAATATATAAATATATTTCGTATTAAAGTGCTGCAATATAGTTCTTTTTTCACAGCCAAATTAATTTCTGCAAAAGAATGGGGGACACCCCAAAAGCAAATGGAACTGCTAAATATATAAATATATTTCTTATTAAAGTGCTGCAATATAGTTCTTTTTTCACAGCCAGATAAATTTCTGCAAAAGAATGGGGGACACCCCAATAGCACTTGGAGTGCCAGAAACTGAACAAAAAACCCTCCTCTCTTCTCCTCTTACTGCTGTAACAATCTGGTATTAAGCTTTCAATGCTGTTTAATACAATCAATCACTGTCCCTGCGCTGATTTAGCCAGTGTGACCTAACGCTGCTCTCTCCCTGTCAAATGGCGATGGATTGCTGTGGAGGTTGGTATTTATGCTTTTTAAATCTCGCGAGATCCGAGCTCAGAAAAACGAATACGTCACGATGACGTTTTGCCTTGATTTCGAAACAGAATGGGCGGGAGAGTACCGAGCGTACTCGGCTCGGTACTCGGATACCCTAAATTTTATTGAATTTGGATCTCGGGGAACCGAGCTCGCCCATCTCTAGTTTATAAATATAGGGATAGATCTAGATTGTTTGGATTGTTTGGTCTTCGGACAGCTAATTGTGGAGTTAACCTTGTCTGTACATGTCAAAACCCTAAGATTCTTTTCTTTTGGTGTTTTGAAACCATATCTATCCCTAAGGTATTTGGTTTTCTTTTGATCAATGATGTGGTTCTCATCTTTCATAAGTCTGTTTTTGACTAGAGTAACTAGTTCTTGATAGTTCTCTTCCTCCTTATATGGTGACAGTGTCTCATCTAGTGCATTGATCTCTGTTAAGGTCTAGTTTGTGTTGGGAAATAGGGAGTTCCATTAGTTTATGTGAGAAACTATCAAGAATATTGTTCCACTGGGCTAGAAATTTGGAATTTTCCAGTCCTTGAGTGGGCTTCTTTTTGATCTTAAGACCTTTGAGAATGATCTTATTTGTAAGATACCGTTCAAGTGTGTATAGGTTCCACCAAAGTTTGGTGGAACAAATACACATATACACACCAATTATTAGATACATACTGTAAGGTTTTATCACCGCATGGACCTTCTTTAGGTCCCTATCCCAGTCACTGTCCAGATATTAGCATACTGACATGCGATCACTATTATTATGTTAGAGGTATAAGGTTTTTTTCGTTAATAATAGAAGTCTACATGATAGTATATATGGGCGTCTAGATTTATCACTTTAGCGTTTTCCCTTTTCCTCTCCTGCCCCCAACCCTCCTTTTTCTTGTTCTACTAGCACCAGGATGATGACTGTGTACATCTGAATGTTGGATAGATATATGATCTTTTAGAGAACATCTAGCTCTTCAAGCGAGAGTAGATGTTTCATCTAGAACGTTTTTTGAGTTCACTTGCTTCTATGGGGACAGAACAATTATATCTGTTTGATAATTAGAAAGTAGTTTGTTTTCATTTAGAGGTTGTTTATATGTGACATTTATGGTCTTATACATTATATACTTTGTATGTGGATTATTCCTAATTAATTAAGATTGACATATAAGAGTGCCTACACACGCTTCACACACTTTCTTACAGCAAACAACTTATTGGATCCTCTTCAGTCAGGCTTTCGCTCTCAACACTCCACAGAGACTGCGCTGACCAAAGTTGTCAATGATTTGATCACAGCAAAAAATAATAACCAATACTCTCTTCTAATTCTCCTGGATCTCTCTGCTGCATTTGACACTGTTGACCACTCTCTCCTCATACAAACGCTGCAATCCCTAGGTCTTGAAGGCACTGTCCTATCCTGGTTCTCATCCTACCTATCTAATCGCTCTTTCGGTGTTAATTTCTCTGGATCCACCTCTGCTCCGCTTCCTTTATCAGTTGGAGTTCCACAAGGCTCAGTCCTAGGTCCTCTGCTATTCTCTATCTACACCACTTCTCTTGGAAAATTAATAAGCTCCTTTGGATTTCAGTATCATCTGTATGCGGATGATACACAAATTTATCTATCCTCTCCTGATCTTTCACCATCTGTGTTGTCTCGCGTTACTGACTGTCTTTCTGCCATTTCATCTTGGATGTCTTCTCGCCAACTCAAACTCAATCTTTCAAAAACGGAATTAATAATATTCCCACCCAAGAACAGAAGCTTCCTGCCTGACATTTTTATTTCTGTCGATAACATGACCATAAATCCCACCCCGCAAGCTCGTTGCCTAGGTGTAATCCTTGATTCACAACTGTCGTTTATTCCCCACATCAACTCTTTATCTAAATCATGTTACATACACCTAAAGAACATTTCCAGAATACGCACATATCTGACACAAAACACTGCAAAAACATTAATTCATGCACTCATCATCTCCCGCATCGACTATTGCAATTCCCTCCTTACTAGTCTTCCCAAAGTCAGACTTGAACCCCTACAATCTATTTTGCACGCAGCGGCTAGACTGATTTTCCTTACAAACCATTATTCCTCTGCTGAGCCACTCTGTCAGTCTCTACATTGGCTGCCTGTATTTCAACGAATCCAATATAAAATTCTTCTACTAACATATAAGGCCATCAACAAAATTGCACCGACATATATTTCCTCACTTGTCTCGAAATATCTCCCTACTCGACACCTCCGTTCTGCACTAGATCTACGTCTCTCCTCCACTCTCATCACATCCTCCCATTCTCGGTTACAGGATTTTTTCTGGGCTGCACCTACTTTGTGGAATTCCCTCCCTCGCACAGTAAGACTTTTCTCTAGTCTTCAAACCTTCAAGCATTCACTGAAAACCCACCTCTTCAGACAAGGTTATATTCCTCAACCATCATCTTAATTTCCCTAGATTACCCTATTGCCATCCTCTACACTGCTAACGCAAGACAACAACCTTCTGACCAACATTGCAACACACACAGCCCACTCAGTACTTTTACCTTTGCAGTCTGGCTGGTCCATTGTGCAATATGATGTAGCACATGCCCTTGTGTTTCTAACTCCCATTGTCCTATAGATTGTAAGTTTACGAGCAGGGTTCTCTTACCTCTCTGTCTGTATGTATTACCCAGTATTGTCTTATTAATGTTTGTTCCCAATTGTAAAGCGCTACGGAATTTGCTGGCGCTATATAAATAAATGTTGATGATGTTGATGATGATGATCCCCCCTCTACCCCCTCTTTTATAAGTATATCATGTGGTTCTAGTTTTTAGAGATATAATATTAATGCACAATTTTTATGCAATGTTTTTTTTACTAAACAATATTTCTACAAGCAGATATCTCTACATGAGGCATGTGTTTATAAATACAGCATGCATTTCCTTTAATTTTGGCATGTCACACCTGCATATATGTCTGTGTAAGATATTAGATTGTCTCACTGCTTGTCTATATACATTATTCTTACTGATGCTTTATGGTTTTAGGTTTATGTAATACATATGCCTTTATATGTTTATATGGTTTTTCATGATTTTTAACTCTACAATGTGCAAGTATATTTTTATTTGTATATTTTTATATATATACCCCTTCTGGAATTGATACATACATTACACATACGGTTGTTTGCACCATATCCAATTGCTAATAATGTCTGCAAGATTATCCAATCACAAGCAAGTGACGAGTCTTTATTGTGGTATAACATCAGACGAATTTACCCTTGAAGAAGTCTCCCTAGAGATGAAACGCGTTGGGTACACCTCTTTTGATTCATCACTATTTCATATACAGGAAGTGATGAATCTTGCGTTCTGCAGTGAAGCGCAAATGGACCACGAACTCCTATCTATCATGAGACGCTGCCACCTAAGAACACCTCCGTGTTACGGTGAGCTTTACCTTTGGACATATTTTTCTAGAATTCCACACTTCCCCTTCATGTGGACGGATATTAACCCCTTGAATTGCGGTCCTAAGAGAAGTTGAGAATATCTCATTACTGACTGTATGATCCCTTCTAGAACATTCACATCAAGTTATTGTTGGGAATAACAAATTTTTGACTCCAGGATATTGCGAACAAGATTGGGCATACATCTTTCTTTCCCCTCCCGTGGACATCATTGGTTTTCATGTTCATATATTGACTGTTTACAGTACATCTGCTAGAAGCCATTTCACATTGACTTTCCATCCACTGATGTTGGGTTTTAGGTGCAACAATATATGGTTACAAAGCGTACTTTTAGATTCATCAATTTTATACTCTGTTTTAAATGATGTTCTAAGTTTTCATGCCACCTAGCTGTTGTATTACAGAATAGCACCATTTGCATTGTTGTTCTAGGTTTCATGTTATCAAGCTGCATGACTATAGACCAGCATTATTTGCATTGTTCTGAATTTTCTTTTAATCAGTTTACAATCTCATTATTACTGCGAGTGCATTTGGGACACTTTTGCTTTTTGTTCATTAATCTCACAGCACAGCTGAGGAATTGATGTTCTGTAGAAATGGAATTGAGATGGAACTTTATAGCATGGACACATGACCTCAACTAATCGTCTCCATACTTGTTGCATTGGTGGCAGAAATTGGGCGCACATCCAATGTTAACATAGCTGTCATGGCTTTAGTGATCTGCTGTGCAACAGGATGCTCACTGTCATACTTCTTTCTTCTTGCAAATGCTTGCTTCACGGACAATTGTGCAAAATACTTACTTGTTTTGTTCCCTTTCTCACCCTCAGCACCAGCAGCAGCTGTAGCATACAGGGATGTTTCTTGGGAATCATGAATTGCATTAGGGGACTTATTTGGAATTTGATAATTGGATATTGGACTAGTACGTACTAATAATGAGGATGTCACACGCCGGACTCTTGGGTTCACCGCCTAAGGTCTGACACGCTTACCTGCACTCCTGTCTCCGCTCCATGCAGCTGCTCCCGGCAGCCCTGTCTTCTGTGGTTCTGAGCATACGCAGAACCGCTCGCCTTTATAGCATCCTCCTCTCTCCAATTGGCCGCCCAATTCATTGCCAACTCTATAACTAGCACCTCCCTCCTCCTCTAGGTGCCTGTTCTTTTAGTCAGTTACCTATCTCTGTAGGACTTGGCTACCTGTGTCTCCTGCATTCCCTGTGAATTGATCTGCAGACTATCGCATCCTGTGTGCTACTTCCATTGTTAATTGGTAACACTCTGTACCATTGCGCCCTGTGTCTCCTGCATTCTCTGTGAATTGGTCCGCAGACTGACGCATCCTGTGTGCTACCTCCACTGTTCAGTGGTAATGCTCTGCACCATCACAGCTTGTCCCAAGTGAATCAGTCCGCAGACTATCGAATCTTGGTGCTATCACCACTGCCTAGTGGTAATTCTGTGCAGACCATCTCATACTCTTTCAAATAGCTCCATGTTTATCTATACACAGAGTTATCTTCCCTAGAGGGCTGCGACCTGCAATGCAGAAGCCACAAATTCCAAATTCCCTTGCAGAGATCCCTGGCGAAAACCTTTTGCACTGTTAGATGCCGCACTTCTGGGAGGAGTATTACCAATCCCAGCAGAACCAAGAAGTATCCAACCCAGACTTTGGCAAACCTGACAGAGTAGGATGATGATGAAGATTTTGACACCAGTGAGGGTTGCAAGTGTCTACCCATTCGGGTGGTAGATGGGTTGCTTGCTTCTATAAACAATTTTCCACTTTTGGAAACAAGACTTAAATGAGCTTGCTGCAAATGATTTAACAGCGAGGAGCAGGGCCTGATCAACCATTAGGCTGATCCAGCTGCACCCTGGGGCGCTGGGTCCTGGGGGGCGCAGTGCCAGCACACTAACAAGCAGCCAGTGATCAGCTCTTTGGTCATCTAACGAGGCCACCTCTGGTGTCAAGGGGGTGGCCCTGCTTGTCACTGTATACAAAGAGGCTAATGCAGGCAGCTAACAGCAAATCCGATGCTGTTAGCTGCACTGCCAGTGCGCTGCTTGGCTATACTTTATATAGACAAAGATGATTCAGTTTTAAAATATGCCACTTAAAATCAATAAAAGTAGTAATCAACCACATATTCCTCCATAGCATGATGAAGGTAAAGTGGAAGTGTTTTTAAAAGGCTGAGACCAGGTACAGCAAATTGTCAGACTTTAGGAAATCAATTCACATTGATAAGCTGTCCATCTTCAGGTAGTCCCCACTGCAAGATCTTGTAAGAGAGAGTGGCACAGTTTGCAAACTTCCCATGTGGATGGACTCTGCTTTCCTGCACTGCTCCAGAGAAGCTACAGAGCTGAAGTAGACAGGCCAGAAAATAAGCTGCAAGGTAGACCAACCTTCAGTTAATGACACAGTACTTTTATCAGTGCCTCACGGTCTTCAGTGTTGTGTAAATACGAAGCATAGCATATCCTGCCCGAGGGACTTGTGGGACTTGTTGTTCCAAAGTGACTAGAGAGTCATAGGTTACACTTTTAAACAGTCAAAAGGAATATTGTATTCAGATTACTTATCATCTCCTCCAGTCATCTTTGATAAGAGGAAGCCAGTTCCAAAACTTGTCCAGTGTAGTTTCTCGGTAACCCTTTGATGTTTGCTAATAGTAAACAAACCCAGGGGTTTAAATACAGCACACTCTAGTCATTCAGTTGCTTGAATGGACTGACGCATTTCTCAGTTCTATTAAGCTGTTTCATCAGAGGTAGATACATAGAACCCAGCACTCCCGCTGATTATACATATGACCTTCAATTTTCCCATTACAACACAGAGTAATATGTTGTGGCAAGATATGAGTTCGTACATTATTGAGAATATTACGTTGATGTTCCTGGGATCGCACCTCTAATTTCTAATGGTGCGACCCACATATAGGGTACTGCACTCACAATTAATCAAATATATCACATAAGTGGATTGGCAATTCAAAACCTTATCAGTATGAAATTTTTCACCTGATGTAAAAGAGAAACATTCAGTGCATCTATGGTATGCAAAACCGCAGGTAATACATCTAGCCTTACCACACTTAAAAAGCCATTAGGCCTATCACCCAACCACTTTTTGGTGGTCAATTCCGTATTAAATTATGTATTGTTCAGTTCACTCTTAAAGAAACTTGGTGCAAGTCTCTCTGTGAGGTTTCTTGCTTTTTTAAATACTACATTTTTGCCTTTTTAAATAAGTGGACCTATGTATTCATTCAATTCGAGCAAAATAGAATTTTTATTGATGACACGTCTAATTTCCATTTCATGGCTATTATAGTGCATAGTAAAGACAAGAGATTTATCCTCTGAAGATGACAGTTGCCCTTTCAGTTTGTGCTTTACAAATGTGAATAAGTGTGTAGCCTTGTTATATGTGTATGGGTCAGTTTGGCCCATGATACTGTGAAGTGTATGTGCAGATGCTAAGTGGCCCACATTAAGCCCAGAAAAGTGAGTGGTGTCTGCAGAAAAAAGTAGGATAAAGCCATTCCTTTCCTTCTTACACATCCACACCCCACCTCACAGCAAGGTCAATGTATGCAGGAACCCATCCCAGGCACCTCCCACAGCTGTCCCATACCCTTCTCCCAGGCCAAAAGGTCTCCCTGTCTCACTGCTTTATATATCAGTCTTTGTGCGCTTCATCTCTCTCCTTTATCTTCATCAAATTATAAAGTTTGCCACATTTTACAAGTCTAAAGCTGGTTAAGCGTTGAGAATGAAATGTACAATAGATGTATGATTCTATCATAGTATAGGGTCCACTGTGGACCAATGTCATGCTGAATATTTTATGCTGCACTACTAGGGTGATCAGGCAAGTGCATTATATATATGTTTCTTATTTTAGTTTAAAGCAAACACCTAAAATGTGAAGCTTTTTTTTCTTCCATGATAAAGATTTAAAATGAAAACTTAGTGAAGGCTATTCAGTATATATGTAGTTATAGCTTATAAATGTAATTAAAATTAACAAAATAACAGTAGCTTAGCTAAATTTTATAGCATCAATGTTTTATACTTTCAAGCTGTTATTAAGCAATTTCCAGTGTTAAAATCCATGTAATGTACAGTATTAATTTTTCCCCAAGGTCCATTACAATGGACCATAGCAGTGGTGTATAAATAAAAGGTAATAATAATAATAAGGCTTCCACACAATTATACCTTTAATGATTGTTAATTCCTCTTCGAAAGCCCCATATTTCTCTTTATGCCATGTTTATTGGCTCTTTCTACCAAGCAATGACTGTGATGTGAAATTAAACCTTCATTTGAAACTCTAATATACAATATTACATAAAATACAGTAGAGATTTAGATTATAATGGGCTAAACAGATATGGTTTGGTAATGGTGAATGTATTGCCAATATGTTGCAGTTTTTGGTGGTAAATTGATTTCATGATAACATACTTTATTTTTTGAGGATGAAAAACGTTCAATACTCTATTAGTCCTTTTCTACTTATGGAAAATATTATTATTATTATTATTATTATTATTATTATTATTATTATCCCTTATTTACATGCCACCATCATAGAACAGCACTGTACAACCAGAGAACTGTATATAAGCACATTAGACACAGTTACTTTTAAGAGCTTACAATCTACCACAGGCACACAAACTCACAGCAGAGTAATTTAATTAGAAGTCAAATAAGTATCCAGTATGTTTTAGGACTATGGGAGGATACTGAAACACCTGGAGGAAATACACGGCCTATGAAATGCTGTTTTGTAAAATAAACATTCAATTATTTACATTTTTTTTCATGTGTTAACTCAAAAGTAAATGCATAGAAAATAACTTTGCTGGTTAGGGATAGAGCATACTTGCCGACTTTGTTTGACTGGAGAGGAAATCCAAGTGGCAAGTATGGAGAGTGTGTTGCCGTGAATTACATCATTGCGCATTGTGGGGCCATGATGACACAATTCATGTTGCTACACACTTGTCACTAGGACCTAGTGAAGTGGGTGGGATGCAGGAGGCTGGCCTATAACTAGGACTCTCCTCGACATCTCCAGGAGAGTAGGCAAATATAGGAGAGAGATGTAAATTTGATATAAACACATAAACATTAAACATGGGCTTCTGTGACATTAACTAAATATATTGTCACGTAGATGACATTCAAGATGTTTTGTTAGGCATTTAGTTTAAAACACAGTGTTTTTATAGGGTATTTAATATATTTTTAATATGCAAGAAAACACTACTTATATGACAATGGCAAACATGTAATATCTACACACACACAGTGTATATGTATATATATATATATATATATATATATATATATATATATATATATATACATACATATAGTTGCAAAATATTAGCAATTGACCCATATATAGTTCCATTAGTTTCATTAGATAGTAGCAAAATTATTAAATTCCATGTATTTTAAAGTATCGCTATATTCAAAATCCTAGCACTGCAATGTTCTCATTATATTTTTCTGCTTAATCCCTGAAGGCCAGTGTAGGACCTTAAGCTTTTCAGTAACAGCACAGCACAAAATATTGCATGATTAAAGGCACACAGACAACTATGCTGAAAAGTGATCTAAAGCTAGAAAAATATTGAACGATCAAAGCTATGTTGCAATGTAGAATTGGCAAGGTAGCACTGAATAACACTACAAAAATATGTACATAGAAACATATTTTACATTTTTATTTCTTGGTGATTTAAAAAAATATTACAATTCTCACATTCTAAAATACAGTATTATATAATAATAATTTCTGCAACATTGCTTCTGTTTTGCTCAGTGATAAGAGAAATATTCATTATAAACTGAATGAGGGCTAGACATTAAAATAACAATCGCTGCCCTGTGTATAAATCCACCAATCTGTACATTACATTTCTGCATAGCCGGCCTGTAAGCCATTATTTCTCATTCTGCTGATAGCTAATCACTTCCCTCTGACTATGGCAACCTGCTGCAAAGGGGTAACTTGAATGAGCTGAAGCAAATCTGAAAACAGTAATGGGCCAGCATCACTCCTCCTCTGTGTGCAAAGCTGGAAGACAATGAGAGCAAAGCGAGTGCAAACAAATCTGTGGGGTTTAAATATGTATGTGAAAAGCATATTTCTGTTTTCCAAGATATCTGTTGGCAAATAACTTCTTAGATCTTAACCCTTTCAGCATGATATGTTTAAACTGATGTGCTCACTCAGGAGACTGGGCTATTTTACACCACTTCTTCTGTCAATCTGGCCAGAAATTACTTTATTTATTTTTTTCTCCACCCAAGGTGAATCTTTTTTTTATTGCTTTTTTCAGGACATATGGCTTTCTTTTGGTACACTAGTTTAATAAAGCTAATGGCCTCAAACTGGAAAAAAACAGTCAAAAATGAAAAAAATAAAATACATAAATTAGCACAGTATTATAGTATTACAAGAAATAATAATGGATGGCCTGATACCAAATGAGCAATTTAAAAGGCTTATCTGTTTAGCTCTTGAGGTTCACAAAGTTCCTCCACTGTAGGTTATTAGTATTTTAACATCTGTTAATCCCTTAAAGTCTCAAATAATAACAAGGAAAGAGCATATATAGTGAATATATAAATGAATAGTTTAATCAAACATAAAAAAAATATATGTTCATCAAATTAAATTATAAAACAGCTTATCTGAATGCAAATGATGAAATTGTCCCAAAAACACTGGATTCATGAAACTTGGTTTGATCCTCTGAACAAGATTATCAAAAGACAAACAAATGTCCAGGAGCAATATCCAGATTAAACAGATAAAAACATGTAAAATATTGTCCACTTGATGACCCCTATGCATTTTGTCACCTGTATGTCTTCCTCAGGGGACTTGATCATCTGTTAGATGGCTACCACCCTTAATCATTAGTGAGTATATGTTTATGTTTTATAAACATTTTCTATTATTTTCTATCCTTAGAGGGGTACAATTGTAGCCTGTCATCCAAACTCCAATATCAAGTTTGCAAAAGATAGTGCTGGTTGTAAGTGAGTAAGAGATATAGAAAAATTATTCAATGTGTATGTTGTTGTTTGCTATCTTTTCTCTTCACAAGTGGGGACGTTTTCGAAGTGCCTACTTCACCCACTGCATGGAATGAAGTGAGCTTGTTGGGAGACAAAGGAACTAGACATAGGACACAGTAGATGTAGTAATGCAAACAGAGGAAAAACATATAGGACCTGATTCATTAAGAAAATTAAGGCATAAAATGGAGTACGTTTTCTCCTGGACAAACCATGTTACAATTAATGCAAATTAATTTATTATTTTGCACAAAAGTTAAATTCTGGGTGTTTTTTCATGTAGTACTCAAATCCTTGATGGCTAAATTTTTGCACTGAACTTTAAAAATGATCTAGAACATGTCATATCCAAACTATAAATCTGTCCCCGAATTTTAAATGTACCTTCCCCATCAATGCAACATGGTTTTGTCAAGGTGCATCAGGCACATTGACTCCACTCATCCCTTTCAAGCACAAGCCATTGGCTTTCAAGGTATCAGGTAAATGTTCACAGGTAACAGTGTCTGCTGACTGTTTAGTGAGGATCTGTGTAAGAGAGGCGCAGGGTGCCCTTATAGATACGAATGCTTGGGCTACGTTTGTTCCCACCGTCCAATAGATGTTTTAAGAGGAATAGAACAGCATTAGGCAAATGAGATGTTTTAAAGAAAATGGCACCAGCTCCTGTTTGGATGGAAGCCATGGAGCCACGGTGAGGGTGTTATCTTAACAAGACTGCATCACACTTGCTTCCTGAGGTCTTTGCTTATGGATTTATTTCTAATACCAGTAGGGGAAAAACTTTTACAAGAAGAGAAAAACTTGGCACTTGTCACTAGTGTATAAAATCTTCCCAATATGTGCAAAAAATATCAGAACAAATAAAATACTACATACAAAATCAGCGAAACAAATATAAATTACAAATGCAAACAGAGAAAAATAAATGCATATAGTAATAAGTTCCACAAATTATGTATAAAAAAAATCAGATTTCTCACAGCTCAGAAGTAAAAATAGTTCAAATCTTATTTGAATGTTCTTTCTTTAAAATATTGTGATTCTCCATATTAAATCCTATGTACCATGTGAAAATATATAGAACAAAACCAGATTATAATGCAAACCATTCAATAGAAATAAAAATACACTTTGTAATGAATGAACTGGACTGCGTTCAGTAACCTAGGGAAAGAGAGGGATTTGAGCTTAGCGGTGAAGCATAGGAAGGCAGTGCGATAGAAATTTGACCGTATGCCAATCCCAGGTTTGAATCTAATATAGAAATCGCACTTCGGTTGGGCCCCCTATGTAATTGCAATCACTTGACATGGAGCATGTATTCTACTTTAGACCTTAGATGGGCATATTATCCTTTATAATATAATTTATTGTAACTAAAAGATTTACACTCAAATTATTAAAATGAATATAAGTAAAACAAATCCTGTACTAGGATGTGGCAAATACTCCTACAAGATCTAGCTAGTGGAGATGTTCAGCAGAATTATAGTTCTTATAGAAGTCCAAGGATACTTCCACCGTTTTTCTGTACCACTTCTTTACAGACCTTATCAGGAATTCTGCGTCATCCCAGAATTTAACCAACAATGCATTCAACAATGAGTTTTATGGGTGTATGGGGGATTGGTGTGAAATGATAATTTGGCAGCAGACTAATAATAGTAAAGCTGTAAAAAGTGTATAAGTGGCTAATTGTTTGGGAATGATGGGCACTGTGGAAGTGATCCTTGGATTTATCGGGCATGGTATATGTGGGTCGTGGTGAGCAATTGGGGGGGCATGGTACACCACTCCCCTTAATCTCTAAAATACCACACTTTAAATAAATGGCTGTGGTCATATTCTCTCCACATGTATTTTATACTGTATATTCATAACAACATGGGAAATCTAGTACGTAGCAGTTCACCAGAAAAGAAAAATATAATGAGACATTGCAACAAAATACTCAAGTTTGATACACAAGATTAAGTGACACATAGTACATATTGGTCCAGCCACATTGTAATGGGCAACAGTGCTAAATGGGGCTATATGATTGAGCCACATAGTAGTGATGGTTTGGGGTTAGAGGGTTAATTGAGTATAGAAGGGGAATAACAGTAGTTTGATTGAACTGTGTTGGTAATCTCGTAGTACAGCCTAGAGAGATTAAAAAAAGTGGTTTTCATGGCACGCTTCAAGGTTTGGTTGCTAGAGAAAAGTCTTGTTATATGAGAGAGGGAAATCCATATAGTGGGTGCAGCCTAAAAAAGTCCGAGTTAGGAGCTATTTAAGACAAATCAATTATGTTGGTTCCCTTTTGTTACTGGCTTTGCATGTAAGTAAAAGCATTTTATCATGGATTTGGTAAAATGCAAGCAGCCAATGTAGGAACTGACAGAGCGGAGCAGCGGTAGAAGAATGTTTTGTGTGCAAAATTAGTCGAGAACTTGATTCAATATAGACTGTAGTGGCGAAAGTCCGATTTGGGAAGGACCAGTAAAAAGTGAAATATAATAGTCAATGCAGGAGATAATGAATGGTAGAGAAAATAAAGAATGTTTATTTTTCAATATTTAAAATTTGCTTTATACCATCATTTTAAAACATAATTTAAAGGTTTATGAGAAAAAACACCAAAAACAGATCTGTGCAACTTGGAAGCCTGTGTAAATTACGGTATGCAATTTATACTTACACTTTCAGTGTATATTGCATCCCACCAGGGCACCTAAGAGGAATTCCGGGCCCCAGTATAGCAAATTTTAGCTCCTCCTCCCCACAGGCAAGTAGCTGTGGTGCCGCCAAAGGTGTGTGACCACATAATTTTGGTGGTGTGATCAACATGGGGCGTGGCTGCGCTTTTTAAGACTTGAGATATTGGGGGAGATTCAGTCGCCGGCGATGTGGCATACAGACATTGCACTGTGCACATTGACAGAAATTACGGTAGAAAGCTATGCTCATTTTCCCTTGCACCCCAGAGAGGTGCGAGAAAAAAATGGGAGATTTCTGTCAAATTTCTGCCGCTAAATATCTTGCGGATGATCCAGAGACACTTTGCAGCTAATTGAATTCCCCATTATGTATTAAAATGGTGTAAATCTCACCTACCGTTTATTGCAGCTTTCACAACCTGGTACCTGGGATTTTTGCATGGATCCTGGAATGTTGGGACCTGTTGAAAAATATAAACATGGAAAACTAAGAAATAGCTGAACACCGTGTATAACATAGATCACGCAATATATAATACATACATTATAATAAAGCATAATATTTTTTACACCCTCCCCAACCACATCACGCCAACCCTCAGCTACATCTTGTCAGTCCTCAGCTACATCATGCAGTACGCCACCTCCTACCACATCACGTATCATGCCACCCCCTGCCACATCACACCACGCCATCCCAACAGACACATCTTTCAACCCCCAGGCACCTTAAGATCCCCTCCCCAAAGACATATTACAACCCCCCAAGACACATTATAACGCACTAAGATATATTATAATCACCCAAGACATATTATAACGCCCCTCAAGACACATTATAAACCTCCCCAAACACATTATGAAACCATCCCCAGGCCACTGTACTTACCTATGCTGCTGACAGAAAACGTCCTGCAGAGTGAACATGGAAGCTGTTAGTCTCACAAGATTTGGAGCTCCTGGCTTGTTCTGTAGGCTGCTGGACAGTGTGTGGTGACGGCTTCCCCCACCCTACTCACAGGTCTGCACGCCACCCACGGGCACATTTTCAACTACACTTCTCCAGTGGGGACCCGCCCCCCAGGCAGGCCTGGGCCCTGGTAATTTTCACACGTCCCCCCCTGCCCCCCTTTTTGGTGCCCCTGCATCCAACTCTACATCAGGCCCTAAGTGAGCACCAAGAAGCTATTTTTATTTCGCAATGAATGCCACTATGGTCTGTGGTGATGTGATTGGATTTAAGAATCATATTTGTAAAATAGAAATTGAGGAGTAGTGCAAAGTCTGCATTACACATCACTTTCTCTGGGTCTACTATTTGTACTGTGTACTGGAGGCATATTGAGCTGTACTGTATACTGTGTACATGGGAGCTGTAAAAAATATTGCAGGCATGGTGCTATGATAAATTGCCCACCATTTACTGGATGGATATTATTTGCTATGTTTGTGCTTTTATTATATACTAGGCATATGTAACACAGTATACACTAGAGCATGTCATTATGTGTATGCTTCTCTTTACATGAGCTCTTGCTCTTTAAGAAGCTAGCATAAAGTGTGTATTATTATCAAATAATAAAGCAGAAAGTTGCATCAATCTCTCAGGTAATAATTTACAGAACCAGGGGGATAATGGGGCCACTTTGGGATTAGTAAACCTGGCCCCTTAGCGATGTGTAATACGCTGACAAATTGGGGCTACATTGTGTGGTGTATAATATCATACTTGTCTACTTTAGGTTTTTTAATTCTGGGATATCCTGGAGGGCAGGAGGGGGTGGGACGGGTCAATTGCTTCATTTTGACACCACCCTATTTACAAAATTGTTATTTTGTTGCAGGGGGCGAGGCCAAAATGAAGTGTTTCCACGTGACTGGCGTCGTGGAGCCTTACATCCTGCCTACTTCCTAGTGAAGTGGGTAGGATGCTGGAAAACTGTCTGTTCTCCTAGGAGTCTGGGAGACCTACCCAAAATTCGGGAACTCCAGGACAGACTTGCTGAGTGGGCAAGTATGTATAATATACTGCACACAGTGACTAAACTGTATTACAGACAGCAGGGAGCTATACAGCGTGCATTATTTTATTGTACTTGCTGGTCACTTTTATTTCAAATGTAGCGCAGGCTGGGAGGAGTGTAGAGGCTAATTACGCATAGAACATGTCACTGTGATGTCAGTTTATGCTCTGTTTTCTTAATGATTTTGTACAACATTGTTTACATAGCCACACCTATTTTTTTCTGCATTATTTTTTGCCCTGCTAAACAATATAAGTGTGGCACAAAGCAGTTGGAGGTGGGGAGTATTTTGATGCTTCGTCCTGGCAGCCAAGTTATCTTGAAAGTGCCCCGGTTATATATACAGTGCAATTCTGAGACTGACTATTTGTTACATTATTGTTCCTGTTTTTGCACATTTTCTAAATACCACAACATCAATCTAGTGGTTATTTCCACCTCTTAAGGCCTGGTTAAACTCAAAGGCTTGTCCAAGGTGAAAACTCCTTCCATATGGACCTCTTGTAAGTGAATTTAATATCTTCAGCATAAAATATTGTGACAACATATGCAGAAGGCTGATATCACACAAGTAACAATGAACACTTGATTTAAGGAAAAATTATTTGTTCCATACGACAAATAGCATACAATACGAAATGCTCTTTCCCACTAACACTAGAGCAATATAGGGCAGTACTTTGCTTTATCAGCTGGGAAATTTTCACATGTATATTCCCATACTTAAAGAAGATGCCTACCTACATTAAATATTTAACTGTACATTTCCCTTTCCCTAACAGAATAGCAGATGTCTGATGTCTCCCCAGTGTCACTGTATGAGATCATTCCTTAACCAGAAGAATTTAGAGTTTGAGGACTAATGACATATTTTCTGTGAGCCCTGATTACAACTAGAGAAATAGAGAACAAAAATGGTAATTGTATGAAAGCCAATCAAATTTCACTAGTTGGCCATACACGTGTTTGTTGAACAATCAATGCTGTTGCTGCTGTTTTGCAGAACAGTTTTGTATATTTTGTTCATCTCTAGGCAGGTGCAGGTTTGCTGCAGGCAGTATAATGTCTGGATGAAGTAAAATTGAGAAAAGAAAACAGTAGAAAAGTTGTTCAAACACATTATAGGAGAAAGTGTGAAATATTATTTTTGTAACTTTCTAGCATGGATAAGCCACTGTAGAGAAAGCCTAACATAAGCCTAACATAGCCACTGTAGAGAAAGATATTATAAACTTTGAAGAAAAGAGACAGAGATTGAAGGGAATCTTTATCAGCTGTTTATAAAGGTAATCACAATGTTCATGTATATTTCTACTACAACAACCACTGCTAATTATAATAATAATAATTAGGAATAATATGTTTAAAATGCTTATGTTACATTAATTTGTAAACATAAAGAATAAATACTATATATAAATTACTAGCAAAAAGTGATCTGATCGTTGCCTGATATGACAATGCCAACACTCCCAATTCACTGCACACTGACTGTGTTTTGGGTGGATTTGGGCATCACCAAACTTGTGCCAATTTTCCATTTAGGATTATTAACATGTATGCTATCTATAGATGTGTCTATATATGAGTAAAGATTTCTGTACTGCAAATTTGTGTCCTATAAATGTGCTTCTACATACATGTTTTATATGAAAGCAAGTAATACTGCAGAGCTGTCAAATATCCCAGTGTTTTCAAGAGTCGCCCAAATTTGACTTCTTGTTTCCCAGTTTCAACATTTTTAACTCATTTTCTTAGATTTCCTATTTGAAAACACAATCTTCTTGAATTGAGAGTATTCACCCAGTTTTACATTAGGAAGCAATACCCACATTTCTGATGAAGAAGTAGACAAATAGTAAGGTATAAACTACAGAGAGTGTTCGGCTGTGTATTCTACAAGTCACCAGAGAAAAGTGTCTTCACTGTATAGTGCAAAACAAATGTTTTCTGCATTGTATATTGGGCAAAAATTGTCTCTACAATGAATAGAGTTCATTAAGGAACTGCAATGTTTTGTGGAAACTGATGAGTTCTGCATTATATAGTGGATACATATGGGCTCTGCAATGATTTTAGGTACTGAAAGGGCTCTGCAGTGTATAGTAGTCACCAGTTGGCTATGGACTCTGTAGTAGTTGTCAATAGGCTCTCTAATGTAAAGCAGTCACTAATGGCCTCTAGACTGTGTAATGATCACCAGTGGTTTCTGTATTTGTCACAAGAAAGGGTTCTGAATTATATATTGGTTACCAATGAGTTGTACACTACATTCTGGCTAATAAATGGTTTCTGTATTGTGATATAGTGTTATCAATGTGGCCCTGTGTTGACTAGTGGTCACCAATGTGCTCTGCACTGTAAAGTGGTCAATAATGGGCTCTTCACTTTATAATGGCCTCCAATGGAGTCTGTGTTGTATTGTAAACCTCAGAACAGTATATAGATATAAGGATGTAGTTTATGCTCACGCCCCCATAAAACTTTATAGCTAAACACTCAGTTCCAATGATCTAGTATTTAGTTCCTTTAGTCTTCATAATTCCAGATTGTCTTTGAGACAATAAAACAACTAAAGGTTGCTCCCATACATGATCAATGGACACCTTATTCGGCTATTTAAACCCATATAGCCACAAAAACCAACACATATTGCGTATACATTTGCCTGTGTGTGTATTGTCATATTTGACTAAGATCCAGACTCTCTGTAATAAATCTATGATATAAACTGATGATGACCATGGTGTGTAGTGCACAGTTTAAAGTGGATGTTGCATTGACAATTACAATGTTCTCCCATTTGCTAGAAAACATAGAACTGTTTCAGTGTACCTCATTGCACTATACTGTATGTAATACAGTATGTGCAAGGTTATGTTACAAGTACTGTAATTAAAGTACATAATGTGGTTTTCATAATAAATAATTACTGATGTTTCAATTGGACTTATCCTCTCGTCTGGGTAAGTGATGGTGCAGGAAATAATAGACAGATAGGGTGTCAGAGAGCAAATCAGAGATACTGTAGTATTTAGACAGTTTTCCTATATTATGTAATGTTCTTGAGATGTATGGTTCCCAGGATATAATACAGATGTGAGAAACACCTGTGAGTACAGTGTGCAGATCTCTTTTTACAGGAGAGCTGAGAACTGATATTGCTTCTTTGGTAAGAAGATGTTAATTTGCTCCTCTGTGGGGAATGTTATACACTGCACTCTGATTCGGCTTCTCTCCTGCCTGTCTCACTTATCACATCTCACAATTACTAATGCAGATAACAATGGATTCACATATACAGATTTCATATTCTTATAATAAAATGGATACAATGCATAAACATTTATATACTTGACTTATATGTTGCACACACTGGATTGTAAGAAACTACAAAGCATTTAAAGGTACTACAGTGCAACAATTATGTCATTATATTGCCATCATTTTCTAGCATGTTAATATGCACATAAATTTGGAAAATAAGAGATCCTGCTTAAACAAAATGACTTCCCAATTTTATTTGGTGATATTATTTTTTTAACTTTTAAGAACTCAGAGCAGTATATGAGCCTAAATTATTTTGTGTACATATTATTATTAGTAGGAGCCCATTAACTTCAAGTAACCCCACAAATTAAATTATCATGAACTACTATAGCTACCCATGTGACTTCATTAAACACAAAATGCTTTGGCACTCTTCAATGCTCTTCCCCGTAATCTCCCTCCTTCTCAGACTGGTGCAGGATTATTTAGTAACTTATGTGACTAACATGCTCATCCATCCTACATTGGTGTATGAGGACTGCACAGGTGAGAGCAGAAATAGAAGAAACGTCCCATTACCTGTATTACTGCACTCAACAAAATGCTCATCTTATATCAACACAAAAGCATGATTGGGTTTATCACTGACCAGATACCATACACCTTGAACGTCATCATCAAAAGGAACACTGCTGACAGACATCAGGGCAGCGTGGAGGGAAGTGAATTGCGCTTATAACCTGGTTAAAAGCTGGTTCTGATAGATCTGTCTTTGCTTATTTGGCTGCACTCCATCTCTGTTGTACTACATAATTTCCGCTATTTGGTTGTGCAATGTTGTGCCATCTCCACAGCCAAACAGTATTACCAAAAAGCCTTTTAGTGAGGTACTGAACATGCATAGGGAGAGAGGAGATACAAGTGCCTGAAATCCCTTCTAACACAGAAATACATAATGAGCTGATAAGATGGTCGAAAAAAAACTGTTGCAAGATCGTTTGTAGCATTGCAGACTGCCTTGAACGGCTCCCCTTTACAGGACATATTGACTGTTGGTTAGTTAGAGCCAGTTTCAATTTTAGCTGTATTCTAGGTATTATTAACTTAATTTCTACTGAAAATGCCATGTTTGTATTGCACAGTGTAAGTGCTGCAGATAACGGCTTTACATACTGTACATTTTGGTGAAAGCAGAGGTGTGAGCATGCTGAATTTGCCCAAGGTATTGGTGGTTAACATCTCCAGAATCCAATCCGGTGTTCCCAAATTCAGTTCACTATATGAAAGTGGTCATGACAAGATGTAGAGAAGATGCAAAGCCAAGGGAGATAACCAATTTGCCCTCCTTTATGTCTGTTTATACATCTCACAAACTCCATTCCAAAGTTTACAAGTGAGGGATAGCTAAATTGTTCATATTCTCCCAGAGAAGCCTATGAATTTTGATACCACTTGTTTTCCTTGCATATTTTTCCCTTGGTGCCAGTTTTGCCTTCAAATGTTCAGCTTGTAGAAATATAAATTGCTAAGAGAAAGACTGTGAAAGTGGATTCCCTTTTCATGCCCACATTAGTCAATTTGAAAAATGAGATACTAAGTTCCTTACCTTGAACTGACAATCGCATGTCACACTGTCTCCGATTCTTAAACACTCTCCATCAAATTTACAGGTATTGGTGTCACAAAGAAAAAGATCATTTTCTCTGTCATCAAAACCTCAAATGTAAAGAGAAGAAAAACTCAGTTTCAAAGAAATACAGACTGGGCTTATTAGAAAATGATTTATTGACATATCTGATTTATCTCATGTTTTATAAGGTTTGTTCACTACTACTACTGCATTTTCCAAAAAGACTGACTGAACTGTTACATATAATATGCACACAATATGCATTCTGCTCCAATATAGAAAGGGCATATTTTGGTGCATAGAGTGAAATCAATCTTTGGAACATACCCAAGCAATGATGTACACAGCTTTTTCTAACAAAGTGATATAATGATAAACAAGCATTGTGTTTTTTATGTGCCTCATTTAAGTGAAGATTGATCATCTCTAAAAGCTTAAATGTTAAGAAATAAAGGTGTCAGGTTATTTACACTGACTTGAACTAAAACAGCATTCAGTTTTTTTTCTCCTATGGACATACTAAGACACCTGGGGGAGGGGTGTTTAGAAATATCAGAGTTCAGCTTGTCTGCAACCTGATCAATCAACTATACAGAAAGATACAATATTAAACAGAACATATACATTAGACTTCAGATCCATTAAGATTTAGCTGTATTGATTCTTTCATTACATTCCTCTGAAACCACATCATCATATTAAAAATGAAAGAAGAGTCAGCAGGACAATAGCTCTACTGTATACTGTATCTCTTCTGTTTTTTCTGGCTAGATGGATGTGTTCTAACGAAATGAAAATATTAGAAGACTGCATGCATAGGGTGC